>NC_063440.1:12231901-12920673 GCF_020379485.1 Brassica napus
CCATAACCCAAAATACCAAAAAACAGGATCCATTCGGTATTTATGTCGGGTTCGGATCGGTTCGGATTCATTTTTATCGGATCAGGTTCGGTTCGGATTTTCGGGTTCGGTTTATTTGCCCAGCCCTAGTTTCATACTTAATAAAATATTTAGATATACTAATTCATTGCAAATTTATCTTGAATTGAATCCATAATTATTTGTCGAAAGTAAATGTCCAAAAGATTTGAGCCAGGTTTCAATCTCCATAGCTAGACTGGATAGTTTTTTAGATGGTGGTTTGGCTGAATGACTATGTACCACCCACTAAAATTCGAAGGTCAAAGTAAAAGATATCTGAAACTGAAATAACAAACAATAATTTTCGATGGAAAGATTGGTCAAAATAACAAAAAAGTTCAGAATGACTAATAAAACTTCAGAGAGAAGATCTATTTGTAGACTGCAGGATTATTCATAGATCTTCCATACGTTTGGGATACTCCAAAGTTAATTATAAAAAAAGGTTCAAAATGACTAACAAAGACGAAGACAAAACCAAATCAAAATCCAACGTCAAGAAACTTGAGAGAACATTTCACAGGACGTGCATCACCGCACAGCCCAGTTCTATTCATAGATTGGGCTTCCCCTTTATATGGCCCATATTATAAACCCATGCATGAACATGAGTTTCGGATCAAACCGGTTTCTAACCCGGAAAAACCGGGCCGGGTAACCTCAATAAGAATAATGATGATGAGAATATGCCGTGGAGTAGGAGAGTTCAGGAGGAAGATTCTTGACTCATTCGCATCTCTCTCGCTATATTCTCTCATCTTCCTCTTCTACTTGCTCCTTTTCCAATATTTATGCACTTCTTCTCCAGCACTTTCTCACATTAAGGCCATTCCTCCAGGTTCGATCTCTCTCTCTCTCTAGCTGTTTCTTGCTTGTTCTGTAATATATAAGTGAAGACGCAACTACGATTCGGATCACATAGAATCTAGCATACAACTTGAGGAATAACAGAACCTACAACGACTTGTACTCCATTATATGTTTATGTTTTTTTTTTCTGATCATTACAGAGCAGAACAAACAAGAAAACAGCCAGCAAGTAAAGAAGAGAGTTGGTCTTGTTGTGTGGTTCTGAGAAAGAGCCAATGAGCCTACAAACCGCAACAAAGTCAAGCAACGCCCTTGAGGGTATCCATGGAGTTCACGTCGTGTCGCCTTTCTCATACGACCGAACAACCCAAGTTGGTGACTTTCAGACCAATAAATCCTCAGAAATGGGAACAAATCAAAGACTTTTCATCGAGTACGTGTTTTTTAACCGTCCTAAAATGGTAATAGTAATAACTTGGTTTCTCTCTTTTTTTCACAGACGTGTTTGGCAACAAAGACCTTCATGTCTAAGGCCAATCCATTGCTGCATTCGCGGTATTATAAAAACCACTATGGCTCCTTCCATCTTTGTCTTCCAATTCTCACGAATCAATCATGTACTGACAGGGGACCAGAGTGTCTTAGAAACAGCAGCTAATGTGGCTACTTCGCTTCCTTTCATCTTCCTTGGAATGCAAGCACCAAGGTAAACGCTCTCTCTCTCTGGTAAATCCATTTGTACGTAGACTTTCTCTGACAAGAAGCTATGCAAATATAGGAAGAATTTGAACACAAAGGTGTACGCAAACTCTCTTATTGGAGTTGGAATCGCTTCGAGTCTGTATCATGCCTCTAGAGGAAAGTTGAGGAAGTACCTGAGATGGTTAGATTATACCATGATTGCCACAACAACAGTAGTAAGCTCCACTCTTCAATTTATGTCTCAGCAGGTCCTGAGATTTTGAGAGCCTTAAACAATTTAATAAAGATTTTAGCTTTAAAAAAGTGATAATAATTTAAGGATCTATTTTCACATTTATATTAAGTTTCGACCAATGCTAATGTTTCATTTAGCTATGTTCAGGACCGGCTCTACTGTCTTTAGCCAATATAACCGGTTAGATTTGATTGCGTATTGGACAGTGTCTTTCAAGGGCTCTAAGGAATGAGAATCCTAAGTTCTTGATGGCTGCATCAGCTTTAGTTCTACCGTTTCAACCTCTAATGGTCTCTGCTGTTCACACCGGAATGATGGAGGTACTAAAGCTCATGAGACACTTGACACTCCTTGATATAATTTAACTGAATGACACATTTATTTGACTCAGGTTGCATTTGCTAAAAGAAGCTTAAAGGATCCAGATCTCAAAACAGCTCATAACGTGCACAAGATGTCTTCGTTACTAGGAGGTGCTCTTTTCATAGCTGATGATTTCTTTCCCGAGACACAGTTCCTTCACGCTGGTTGGCACCTTGCTGCAGCCATTGGAGTTGGAACATGTAATAAGCTTCTTGAATAGTAGATATGGGATGCTATCTATTCTTGGAACAGAGAAACCAAAATAGTTTCTTTGTTACTCATAATCAGCCGACATAACTAATAAGCATTGTAATCAGTAATATCTACGTAGAAACAACTAGATGGTGTTTGCATGATCATGTATTAACATTATTGAATTTCTAAAAAGCCATGCAATAAAAAAAAACAGAACACTCTCTTGCTAGCCAACACATCAATCATGAAGTGTAGTCATCGGTCCTGCGCAGAGCCAAGTGAAACGCCGTTTGAAAGCCGACATACTCTTGCTCTCCAGGCTTCACTTGAATACCACCGAACACAGCAAAAATAACACTGTATCCTTCCTTAACCAAAGCGAAATCAGATTCCCGGTTCTGTCTCTCGCTACAGCCTACAGAGCCAACTGCTACCACCCTCTCGGAATATTCTCCACCAACACACAAGTTGAGCGTCGGGATCAAAACGCTTCGCCATTTCTCTCTTTAAATCAACGACAACGGAGACTGGATCGGCTCGTATCGTATTTCAGCAATATTTAGATGGCGGAAGTGTCTACGCTTACTTGCCTTACACGAAGCCCAGAGGCCCATCAGAGTCGATCCGTTTTAGTCATGTTCAATAATTTCTCTTAATGAACTTCATGAGTTTAATTTCTTTCAATTACAAAATTAGTTCTTATGCAGACAAAAATAATCAACAAAAAAAATAATTTGTATTATTCATGGAAAAATGGAGAAAGGGTAAACACACATGTTTGTGATCGCTTTAACTTTTAAGCATGAATCTAACGATTACTCCGGCTATGAAATAGTCATGGAGTACTCAAAAACTGAGTACTGGCCAAAGAAAGGGAGAAGGAAAACACGACAACCTGAAATTACGAAGAAGAAAGAGTTATTGCATCTATGATCTATTGAAGTCTTGTTGAAAAACTATTTTGACATATGACCGATTTGAAAAACAATATGAACAGTACTTTATTCTTTATTTTTTTTGTAAACAACAAATTCACAAAACTTAATTCAAAGATGGAAACTTAAAAACTAAGGCAAAGCTACGAAAGGAAAGAGAAGATATGTAATACAAAAATGGAGAACCATAGAAAGAAACTAGAGGAATAAGAAGCTATAAAAACAGAGAAATAAATTAGAAGATATCTTTTATTTTTATTTGATTCCCATTCAAAGCATATTTTCTTTTGACTATAAGTCTAATAAAGAAATGAATTAGAAGATATCTTTTATCTTTGACCAGAAAATTATATTTAATGTATAATTCTGTTATTTTATAGATAATCATCTTAAGCGTAATAAAAAAGGCTAAAAAGATTAAAAGAAAATATTGCAAAAATGGCTATCATTATGAAAACTTTAGTCACATTAGTTTTCACTATCTTTTTTGTTATATCGTGTGTTCATTGTCGTACGATATCCACTATCAGTCCTGGTATTACTATTATACATTCCTCTTTTTACTTATGTGCATGTACATGATTGCATCTCTTTATCTGAATGTGCATATTGTCTTAATAATTTTTATTGCTAAATAGGTGTTGGAATAGAGGACCGTCAAAAATGCTTCAAATTTAATCCTTGTGTAAGGGGAGGAGACAGAGGCTGCACTGCGTTCTGCAGAAGACAAGGGGCAGAGTATTCTTTTGGCACTTGTACTAAAACAGCTTGTTGTTGTGTTGGTAGATAAGTATGCATACTAGATAAAATAATTCGATAAAATGTATTAGAATCTTCCTAAAAAGTAGTAGAATTAATTTTCATAAGTTTCTAAAATCGATAACAAACTCGAGACTGAAATAAATCAGGGAAGCATACCAGTTAATAATTTGTTATTTAATTCTGGTGAAATTTCTGCAACGTGAACAGAATCTAAAATGGTATTGAAGCAAAACGAAGGGAGTTTTCAAATAACAGAAACATAGCCTCATCACAAACTACTAGATTTTTTTTTAAATGAAACTGTCAATTTTATACTTCACTGCATATCATTATGTGATCTTTAATGTATAATTTTTATAACTAATATAAAACATATTTATTTTATCAGATATATATATATATATATTATCAATGCTAATTCACTTCTGAAAATGCAAGAACTATCTAAATGTTATGTGGTGACAAATTTTACGTAATTTTTTTTTTATGAGTCTCATTGGTAATATGTGGAATAACTGCGGTGTAGTTCTAATAATAAGAAAACATATAGATATATATATATATATATATATATATATAAATATATATAGAGATTTGTGTTATTTATTAACTGGTGTGTTGTGGTGTGGTTGTAAACATTCATGCCATATATCTATTTTATTAAAATATAAATAGTGCATGGAATATTTGTAGTGTTACGTACATGTTATAGATTACTAGGTGATTCTCACGTATTCATGCACGTATATAAATATTTATAGAGTAAAATATATTATAATAATTGATTAATAGTTTAATTTCAATTTAAGATTATTTTATAATTTATGTGTATAGTTTATATTAATAATATTTTATTATTTTATCGATATATGAGTACATGATTCGACTGCTTTTTTTATTTGGTATAAATTTACCATTTCATTCTTCTGTTATATATAAATATGATTATGCAGGAAAAAAAACTAACCTTCCTTTCTTTTCAGCATAAATTTTCATCATTTTATTAAGTACTTATTGCAAACTGTGGAGATCAATCATGTAAACACTGAGTTGTAACTTAAAACTGACTTTTATTTTAATAAATGTTTTTTATCAATATAGCATAATCACCGTGGTTCTAGCCGCCGAACGCGTTTCAAACAAGGGTAAAAACAAAAAAACTTTGAGATATATTAATCTTTTTTAACACTGGTTAATTATAATATTACAAATTATAATAATTATTACGTAGATTAAAGCCAACAATTTTATCTATCTTATAAAAATTTACGTTTGACTGCATCATTATGAACTGTCCTATGAAATCCATTCACGACGGTATTCTTTGCGATATGGTAAAAATCTCTTATAATCATCTTTCTAATATTATGTATAATTCACTTTTTCTGAAATCGACCCGAAACTCTTAATATAAAAGTATTAATAGATATTTGGTCAAACCACTAGAGTAAAGAGGATTCCACCGGATAAATTAATATTTTAGAATTCATTTTTCTTTGTTTTCTTTCAAAACCACTTTTTACCCTACCGTTTTACCACTCAAGATTTAAGAAGCGTAATGTATTTGGTAAAAATAGTAAAAAGAATCCAAAAGGTAAATGTGAATACCATTGCACGAATGTACACAGCATTTTAGACCGCAGAGGTTCGAATGAATACTCTTGAATGTAACAACTACTTCACATATGTCATATATGATATATGGCTAACAAATCCGTACAATATTACATGAATAGATGACCGTGTTAAACTTTTCCGAACTGTATTCAATTTTACTCTTCTCAAAAAAAAATTTTGGTCAAAGGCGTTTGGGACACTTCGGCAGCTTTGTTTCATTCCAGAACAGCTCTGACTCGATTCCATCAGAAGTTAAAGCTCCTCAAGCAGCCTCTTCGAGCACTCAATAAAACTCACTATGGCGACCTCCCAGTTCGCACAAAGCAAGCATATGAGGAACTTTGTGATTGGCAAAACAAAGTACTTCTTGACCCCTCTCCAGCAAACATTGCTCGAGCAGCGGCAGCGGAGGAGAAGTGGAGTAAGCTTGCTCGCATAGAAGAAAAGTTTTATAGGCAGAAATCGTGTGTACGGTGGCTGGGTGCTGGGGATCAAAATACTAAGTTCTTTCACTCTATGGTACAAACTCGGGTAGCCAGGAATACTATTCGATGTCTTATCAATGCACAAGGCGAAGTTCTCACTTCTCTACCTGATATCAAAAGGGAGGCGGTCAATCATTTTCAAAGCTTTCTACAGAGTCAGGATCCTACAACGGAAGACGTCTCAGTGGCATCATTACAGACATTGTTGACGTATAGATGCTCAAGGGAAGCAGCGGCTGTTTTAGTAGGGCCTGTCACATCTACTGAAATTCAACAGGCGCTTCACACCCTTCCTAATGATAAGGTGTCAGGACCTGATGGGTTCACAAAGGAATTTTTTGTAGCTGCTTGGCCTATAGTAGGAAGGGATTTCATTGTTGCAGTGCAATCTTTTTTTCTCTTCGGTTTCATGCCCACAGGAGTAAATGCTACTATTCTCACTCTGGTTCCTAAAACTATAAATGCGCAGACTATGAAAGATTACAGGCCCATTGCTTGCTGCAATCTATTATATAAGGTGATATCTAAAGTTCTTGCTAACAGGCTGAAGATTATTTTCCCGGATGCTGTTGAGAGGAATCAGTGTGCGTTTATTACTGAGCGGCTTCTCCTGGAAAACGTCTTACTAGCTTCGGAATTAGTGGATGGTTATCACAGGAATGGAAAGAAAGAGAAGTGTGCCATCAAATTTGATATTTCGAAGGCGTTCGACACAGTGAAATGGTCCTTCATTATCTCGGTTCTACAAGCGATGGGGCTTCCCTCACAGTTCATTCATTGGATCAGGTTGTGTATCTCTACGGCTGCATTCTCGGTGTCAGTTAACGGGAGTCTGGAGGGCTTTTTCACAAGTGCCAGAGGAATACGCCAAGGTTGTTCTCTCTCACCATACCTGTACGTCATTCTCAGTAATGTTCTTTCGAAACTATTGAATGAGGCAGCAGAAGCAGGCGAATTTGACTACCACCCACAGTGTCAGGGGGTTCAGCTTACGCATCTCAGTTTTGCCGATGACATACTGGTTTTCACCAATGGCACGCCAGAGTCGCTCTTGGGAGTCATTGGAGTCATGAACCGATTTGCACGCATGTCAGGTTTGCGCATCAATGTAGCTAAATCTTCACTCTATGCTTCCGGAAATAATCTGAATCCACTTCTAGACGCGGCAGCGGCTTTGAGTATTGGAGTTGGAACGTTGCCTATCCGTTATTTGGGCATGCCACTGACTACGAAATCTCTTACTAGTCATGACTATGAGCCACTGATAGACAAGATTCGAGGGAGGATGCTTAGCTGGTCTAACAGAGCTCTCTCATTTGCAGGCAGATTACAACTTATAAAATCAGTCATCTCTAGTACTGTTAATTTTTGGAGTTCTGCATTCATCTTACCTGCCAAGTGTCTTGACACTATTGAGAGTATGTGTAGCGCTTTTCTATGGTCTGGATCGCCTACACAAACTCACAAGGCAAAGGTGAGCTGGGAGGATCTTTGTTTTCCGAAGGAGGAGGGGGGACTAGGGATCCGAAAGTTGCGGGATTCAGCCAAGGCATTTGCTATGAAGCTCATATGGCGAATATTCACTCAATCGTCATCTCTCTGGGTAAGCTGGGTAACGCATTATCTCCTCAAGTATAATTCTTTCTGGGATGTTAGAGATGATTCTAAAGGTTCCTGGATATGGAGGAAATTGCTGAAGTTAAGGAATGAGGCATATGATTTTCTTAGAATTGACATTAGAGACGGCCAGAAATGCCACTTTTGGTTTGATAACTGGACGGAGAAGGGACGTTTGATCGATATCACAGGCGCAACTGGAACCACTTATCTTGGAGTTTTACGACATGCTCGAGTAAGTGATGCTGTGAACATGGAGGGTTGGGCCGTCAGAGGGCAGAGATGTCGACGTTTTCAGGAGCTATATCGCAGCATCTTGGCAATCACTCCTCCTAAACCTGAGAATGGTACTGATATAGTACTATGGAAGAATGGGGAGGATGATTACTTGCCTACATTCTCAGCATCAAGAACTTGGGATCAAGTGCGGGTTAAAGAGATAAAGTTCCTTGGAGCAAAGTGGTTTGGTTGCCACAAGGCGTTCCAAGGTACGCCTTCATCCTTTGGTTAGCTATCAAGAACAGATTGTCTACAGGGGATAGAATGAGACAGTGGGGGATGGTGCAGGGATGTGTGTTCTGTGGAGAAAGAGACGAGACTAGAGATCATCTTTATTTTTCCTGTCCATATTCATACACAGTTTGGGAAGTGCTTGCACGCCGGCTTGTTGGAAATGGAATCAATCCAGATTGGCAGTGGACCATTACTCGACTGCAGCGTATGACCGATAAGAGATTGGATACCATACTTGCAAGAATGTTATTCCAGAGTACAGTCTATCATGTATGGAGGGAGAGGAATGCTAGGCGCCACCAACAGCCTGGTATGAGTACTGATCAGATGAGAAGAAGGATTGACAAAGCCATGAGAAATAGGATTGTCTCCCTTCGATATAAACCGGACCACAAATACGGAGGACTATTAACGCGATGGTTCGAGGCCACTCTCTAGATCAGATCATTCTTTATTTATCATACCATAGCATAGAGGAAACTTAGTTCAATATTTGTACCTTGTACATAACATTATTTCCCGATGGATCAATAAATTTTAAATTTCATCAAAAAAAAAAAAAAAAAATTTTGGTCTAAACCTCTTCTCAAGTTTTCTCAACTAAATATTGAAAAATGGTTTGTATTGGATGTCCTTACCAACTATTCAACGTTTAAAATGTTAGAAAATAATATTAAAAGAAGGAAAACTGACACATGGAGGTCCCTAAAGTGGGCAAAGAGGATAACAAAGCAACACGCGATCAAAAGCTCAATGTGTCTTTGAGGAGGTCCCAAAAGTATAATAAGTATGGGTTTTCGATCTCATGACAATGATGAAGAAATGGATAGGCACTATAGCATATAGATTCACCTTATTATCATCCTAGAGTCTAAAGACGAAAAAAAGAGGATCTTGACACTAACATCGTATCGAATCTCATCAACATCTTTTCTTATGTTCTGGCCAAAGCCACCATATAAAAAGAGAACATTACAAGCCTTGCATAGTGCACCGACCTTTAGGAGAAGATTCATGAAACCTAATGAGACAAGGACCAAGTTTCAACCATTGGTGGGTTTGAAGTTCTTTCTTGATGTGCCACGTTATTATAAAAAAAATTCTGAGATAAGAAAAAAAGTGACTTGGTTTCACATTTATATTTGATTAAGAAACTAGAATCAAAAGTCATCACACTAAAGAATAGCCCGCGTATTTTCTGTACAAATCTTTTTGCGTTTTAACTTTCACGAGTGCTATTTCCTTCTTTTCTAATTGTCAATTGCTCTCATGGTTGTTAATTCGAACGAAAAGTAAAGTGCTTTATTTAATCGCTTGAATGTGAAGTCTCAACTGTTGATTCACCTTATCTGTTGTAACTGTGGTTCACGTTACCTATTGTTACTGTGATTCACGTTGCTATTGTGAGAGCTGTGTACGCATCTTTGTGGTTATAATGTATTTTAAGTTATGCTGCTGATTCAGTAGACTTTTCATGTTGACTTTATTATTAAAGGTTACGACATTCTATTTGCATCTCACTAATTCATATGCGGTGATATTCTCGTTGTTCTTGTTGAATACTGGGATGACAATGCTCTTTATAACCAAAAAAGGACAAATTGTTTCACTATCATGCACTCTAACGAGTTTAAATATGGATTATTATACAATATGAGTACAAATTACTATAGTATAGACGCAAAGCTTATGCAACGTTGTCAAAGAACGACAAACAATTACAACATCTGAAGCACTAAAATGTATTTTTTAAGTGAGACCATTAAAATAAATTGTTTGGATTTTACATTTTTGAAGAAACTCATCTATAGAGAACTTATACATCTCCTTTCTACAACACTTACAGCTCTTTTTAGTCACATGCACGTATTATTTGTTGAAGATAAGAAAATGATACAAACAAATACCAAAATTGCATCACATCAGGATAATGAAGTCACGAAGAAAGCAAAACATATCAAAGACAAATCCGTATAAGATGTTTGATGTACATGCAAGTTGGTTCAGAATAGGGGTTGAAAAAAGGTTGAATCAAATTGAAAAATCGGAGGACAGATCTTGTCACAGTCGCATTATTATTTTTACTTTTGGACGATTGGGTCACCTGTCAGATTAAATGGTTGCAACTTGCAAGGAGATAGACGTTGACATCTTTTTTTTCACTCCCGTATAATTATTATTGATTTTTCTATTTATGATATTATTGCTCAGGTCTGTGAGATCACCCTCGACGAGGATATCTACCTCAAAGTATCTAAAATTACATTTATGTGTATTTATATATTATATATGTGTATGCAACTGTAAGATTTTAAATTTTACTAGAAACATAACCCAAAATATACGGTGAGTAAATGACACTGCAATAACAATCTGGTGGTGTCATTTGACAATTTTTCGTCTTCGTGTCACCTTATATTAGTTTTTTTTTTATTTTGTAATTTAATGTTTTAATTATCATCTCAGAGATTTGATCAAAAAAAAATGGTACCGGTATCGTAATCTTATGCTCGAGTAAGACCATAAATAAATGGGGATACAAAAAGATTATATACTGGTTTTCTTCACTGAACCTAAAACTACAAAATCAACTGTCAGTTAAGTATTGTTTATGAAATGGTTTCTTATGATCCATTAGGCTATTTTCTTAAATGGAGTGATGACCTTAAGTTTTAGAAGATGTAAAGTTATGACGTATGAGTTTCAAATTTTATTAAATGTAAGTATTGCATATAGTGGATCTAGACTTCTAATTGGGTAGCATGTTTCAGCTTAATTGTCTCTCGTAGTTATGTATCTTTTGAATAAATCATCCAGATATGTTACTAATTAGGCAAGCGTTGTCATGATAATAGATCATTGTTGGTAAGAAGTTAAAATATAATACAATTTAATAATACTACAGTAAATGGAAAATTATATTAGTCAATCAAAGAGACAACGACTAGAAATACGACATTCACATTGGCAATTATCAACAAATAGAAGTGGCGAGAGACCCGCTGGCTCGCAATGGTAACTGCGGTTTGAGCGGTGCGGGACAAGCAGTTCAACTGCGGTGCGGTTTTAACAGTTATAAAAATATATAGATATATAGTATATGTAAAGATTTTTGTTACTGTTAACTGCGGGGCGGGACGGGACAATGGTCAACATTCGAAGCCACCTATCAAATTTACTGTAGTCGTTAGAAACTTTCCTCCCACGGAATCTTGAATATTGCCCAGCGGAACTTTAAATATAAGATCCTTTATGATGCGTTGACGATTGTGTTGTTAGAGATTCATCGACTGTATATACGAATTCATACAGTTTCACAGGAACAAGAAGAAGCAACAAAAACCAAATTTATTATTTCGAAGCAACTACATATATTTCATGCATTTTTATGTTTTTGGAAAGAATATTTTTTGTCAATATGGAGTCTCCTTTAAATGATAGTATGAATAATCAAATGCGACACTAAAGAAGTCGTCGAGATCAATGTGTTTAAACACATAAAACATAGTTTTTAAAAATAGGTATTTTTGTCTTTAAAAGAAAATAATATATTTTCATATCTAAAACTTAAAACTAAATTCAATGCAACAATTCATATTAAAAATCATGAAACGTTTATGGTTCAATTAAGATGAATAAATGCAATCTTATATGTCCAAAAATAATTGAATCGATCAAATTATTTATAAGTAAAACCAGTTTTTTCTTAAAGAAAATTTCAATTTTTCATACATATAGATTTTAAAACTTATTAAAAATAAAATATTAATCAATTATTATAAATTATATATTTGGTACATATTATATATGTGCAAGAGAATGGAAGAATTGCATAGTTTATTGTTTAACATTGCAGCATATTCAAGTAGTCTTTCATTTTGTCATGTATTAGTTTTGAAATATTTTTAACAATGAAAAAATATTAAACTTCAAAAATATATAATGAGATATGTTTCTGAGATACAAAACGGGCAAAAAAATGGTTCTTTAGAAGAAAAAGATCCCAACCTAAAAGCATAAGCATAAAATATTCGATACATAAATTAAAGAAGATTGGTACCACAACTAGAGTAGAGAGACAAATGCTTGTTTAAATAGTAAAGCATACTGCACACCAAAGAATAGAGCCATCAAAACTTCAACGAACCTTTGTGAGAATTACCGTTTGCAAGGTTGATAACTAAACCCTCCTATAGAGAATATGCCTAAAACAATCAAGCAAGAAATCGTTAGCTTCATAAACTAGTAGGATCGAACCACGAAAGGTTCAAAACCATTTTTCCGGATATAATGAAGTCGGCAGAAGAGCAACAATTAAACATTTAGATAAAAGTAATACGAAAAAGCTAGATTTTGACCAGATCCTTTGAAAAAGGACAAGAAACAGTTACAATCCAAATCGGATAAACTAATCTAATAACATTAAGATTAGAATGAAATCAGAACCGGAAGAACTTAAAAAAGTAAAAACAAAAAAAAACCAAAATTATATAACACGAAAGTCTATATATCTAGAAGTAATTTAAACTAAAATTGTGGATATATGGACCATAGTACGAGACTACGAGTCACGCGAATACATTCACAAGTGCGCAATGTGCATAGTGCTTCAAATGGCCCTCCATTCCAAAAGAGTTGGGCATCAGATCCTTTTGCTACGAATAACTCCATTCACGTCCCGTTACTTTTCCCTTTTGTTTCTTTCTCTCCTATTATTTTCCTTTATTTTAATCTGATTAGGCCTACCAAACATTCATATACTTGTATTATTTGACTTGGTGTTCAATGCCCTTCCATGTGATACTTTTGTCGTAGCCAACAAAAACCATATGCACTATTAGTTAAGGTGAATTTGGGGTATAACCCATGTTCCAGATGGCGCTAGGCTAACGCGTGCGACTGGTCTAGACCTAACGAGTTGAGGTAAAATTAGAGATTAATCTGGATTAATCGAAGCGTAATTTTAAATGTTTTCTTATATATATTAGTATATGTATGGAAAACCAATAAATGCAACATAGTATGGTGGTTAGTGTGCCTATAAAACTCTTCGTAAAGTTGAGTGATCAAGAAGCTGTTTTGGTCTTTCTGTTTGTTTTTTTATCTTTTATAAATACATAACATGTTTTCATTTTAATATTCTTCAATTTTGACATGTAAACCCTAATTTATGCTTTTCACCATTTTCTCTACGATTCATCATGATTTCAACATCTTTTATTGTGTTTTTGTTCCGTTGTAATAGGATTTCAACCATAAATAGAATTTTAGCCTCAAAATCAAAGAGAAAAGATCAAAATTTTGACAAATCCGAGTTATCCAATCCGCCACGGTTCATACCCGATCAATGTTTACTCTTCGATTAAGCGTCCGAGTTGCCCCAAGTTTTAGAACATGGGTTATAACCACAGTAGAGAAAAAATTAAGAAAATAACTATGTCTTGAAGAATGTGTTATTTACGATACAAATAGACATTGCATTCATTTACAACACGTGAGCATTTGTATACAACACACTACAACAAAATACCATTCTATTTATATTGCTAATATAAAATATATTGTCTCAAAAAACTATAAATATAGGAAATAATTTGATCTCATTATTATTAATTTATAGAGTTCAATTCAGTTTGGAAAACATATAGGGATGATTAGAAAAATTCCTATTTATGTTTTCAAATTTGAAAAATATAATGATTTTCTTTTTTTTTTTGAAAATTATACTTATCCAATATATAAAAAGACATCTTGACCAGGTTTAAGTTAAATATTATCTTTTAATAATTAAAATTCAAATTTCGAAGTTATTGAAAAATATATTAATTTAAAATATATAATTGGATAAATATATTATAATATTTCAATGTTTATCGTTATAAAAAATATAAACCTTAGATAACTAGAGAATATTACATAACAAAGATCATTTTGATACATAATATAAAACTTTACATGTTAAGACTCATCATCTCACCGAAACAACAGCTTCAAAAAATTTTCTCTCCACTGAATAATTGTAGAACTAAAGACAATACACTGTCAATGTGCTCGTTAATTTGGATTGGTCATTACTATGCCCAAAAATTTCGAAAAAGAGATAAATATACAAAATTTATAAAACACAAAGACACTAGATCAAAATTTGACAAGTTTCAAACGACTGTGAATTTCTTCACCTAGTATATTATGTTTTCAACGAGGATTATTTTATATTTTATTTTTATTACTTGTCATCTAAATTAAAATTCTAATAAATTTATTTTCTTGCTGTATATACATTTTAATTAGGATAAACTAGTCATTTAGCTTAAGAAAAAGTGTAGTTTTCAAAAGAAATAAATGGCATAAACTAGCTCGCATTGAAAATATTACCATTGAAGAGCTATCAATCGCTCGCACTATGGAGATATTACCAACAGAACTAAGCAAGCGTTCGAGGAGTTATGTGAATGTCAAAATAGAGTGCTGGTGGATCCTAGCTCTGCGAATTTTGCACAGGCGGCTGAAGCTTCTGATAAATGGCATAAACTAGCTCGCATTGAAGAGAAGTTCTATAGGCAAAAGTCGTGTGTTCGTTGGTTACAGGCTGGAGACTTGAACACTTGTTTCTTTCATCGTTCGGTTCAGATCAGAGCAGCCAGAAACTCGATTCGTCGACTGGTATCAGAGCAAGGAGAAGTTCTCACTTCACCAGGGGACATTAAGAGAGAAGCAGTTGCTCACTTCCAACGATTCTTGCAGGCACAAGAGCAAACAGAGGAGATCTCTGTTGCTTCTTTACAGGATCTTTTGACCTTCCGATGTCCTCCAGTTGCCTCAGCCTCTCTGGTATCTCCAGTAACTGCTCAGGAAATCTATGAGGCGCTTCTTTCTCTGCCTAATGACAAGGTGTCGGGACCGGATGGGTTTACTAAAGAGTTCTATGTGGCAGCTTGGAAAGTGATAGGACAGGACTTCATCACAGCTATCCAGTCCTTCTTCCTATTTGGGTTCCTCCCGTCTGGTATCAATGCGACAATACTCTCTCTCATTCCGAAGACTGAGAATGCTGAGAAAATGAAAGATTTCCGCCCCATTGCCTGTTGTAACCTTCTGTATAAGGTAATCTCCAAGGTACTTGCAAACAGATTACGAATTATTTTTCCGGACGCCATTGAACCTAATCAGAGTGCCTTCATTACCGGTAGACTGCTCCTTGAAAATGTGTTACTAGCTTCAGAGTTGGTCAATGGCTATCATAAGTCTGCTGCTACGCAAAGAAGTGCTATCAAATTTGATATCTCCAAGGCTTTTGATACAGTCAAATGGTCCTTTATAACTTATGTGTTAAAAGCTATGGGTCTGCCGCTTCAATTTGTGCATTGGATTGGTCTATGCATCTCCACTGCAGCTTTTTCCATCTCAGTTAATGGTAGTCTGGAGGGCTTTTTTACCAGTGCTAGAGGTATCAGACAGGGGTGCTCACTTTCTCCCTATCTCTACGTCATTCTTAGTAATGTTCTGTCCAAGCTTCTCAATAAGGCAGCAGCGGCAGGAGACTTTCAGTATCATCCTCACTGTCAGGGAGTAGAATTGACACATCTAAGCTTTGCAGATGATATAGTAGTGTTCACTGATGGATCAGTTGATTCACTAAGAGGGGTAATGGAGGTGATGCGTGATTTTGCCGCGATGTCAGGACTCCATATCAACGCGTCAAAATCTACTATCTTTGCCGCAGGCCCAGCCTTGGACATACTTTTAGAGGAAGCTACAGCTATGGGAATCAGTGCAGGCACGCTCCCAGTCCGTTATTTGGGTTTGCCGCTGACGACTAAATCTCTCACTCCGATCGATTATGAACCGTTGATCGATAAGGTACGCTGCAAAATGCTAACTTGGTCTAACAGAAGTTTATCGTTTGCGGGTCGTCTTCAACTTATCAATTCGGTGATTATGAGCACTGTCAACTTTTGGAGTTCAGCATTCATTCTGCCAGCCAAGTGCCTCGATACTATTGAAAGTATGTGTTGCGCTTTTCTTTGGTCTGGATCTCCCAATCAAACACATAAGGCGAAGGTTAGCTGGGCAGACCTATGTTATCCCAAAGAAGAGGGTGGTTTGGGTGTAAGACGACTAAGAGATTCTTCTATGGTATTTGCGCTTAAGCTTATTTGGAGACTTTTTACGGAGCATACGTCACTGTGGGTTTGTTGGATCAAATTCTATTTGCTCAAGGGTAGTTCCTTCTGGGATGTAAGGGATACACAGAAAGGGTCTTGGATGTGGAGGAAACTCCTCAAACTTCGAGATACTGCCTATAATTTTCTCAAGTTTGAGGTCAAGGATGGTAAATTAACTTACTTCTGGTTTGATAATTGGCTAGATAAGGGACGCTTGATTGATATCACGGGTGCAGCTGGTACCACCTACATTGGTCTACCTCGGCGAGCTACTGTTAGCGAAGCGGTTAAACAGAATGAATGGGCACTACGAGGACAGCGGAGTCGACACTATCATGATCTTCATGCTGCCATCATAGCTGAACCAGTCCCTGATGCTCAGTATGGACGAGATGTGGTCTTATGGAAAGCTGGAGATGATGATTATCATGAGAACTTCTCTTCCAAGAAGACGTGGGACCAAATTCGAGTGAAAAAGGGGCCAGTGGGATGGAGTAAGGTTGTTTGGTTCACGCAAGGGGTGCCCCGGTACTCGTTTATTACTTGGCTTGCTGTAAAGAATAGGTTGTCCACTGGTGATAGGATGCGGTCTTGGGGGATGATACAGGGTTGTACGTTGTGTGGCGAGGTTGATGAGACAAGGGACCATTTGTTCTTTGCATGCCCATACTCTTATACGGTTTGGCATGGACTGGCAAATCGCATCATGGGTTCTCATACTGATCCGAACTGGCAGCTCACACTAGACTACATGGAGGGGCTTCGAGATGGGTCAATGGATACTATTCTTATCAAAATGTTGTTTCAAACAACTATTTATCATATCTGGAGGGAACGGAATGCGCGGAGGCACCACACTAGTTGGATGACAGCAGAAGCTATGAGCAAGACAGTAGACAAAGCGATAAGGAATCGCATTTCATCGCTTAAGTACAAAGCAGGGCATAAGCTTGAGGGGCTTATGCGACGGTGGTTCACTCACACTATGTAGTCTTGCAGCTCTTCTATCTTTTTTACCTTATTTTAGTCTATACTTAGTCCAACATAGTTTAGCAAAGTAGTTACTAAAACTCTTATTCTTTGTAAATGTTAGTTCCCATAAAGGATGAATAAATTTGAAATTTCATCAAAAAAAAAAAGAAATAAAATACAATGAAACTTTCAAAATAAAATCCCTTTGCAAATTATTTTTTCAAATTTTCCCAAACATATAATACCAAAAAAAACTTATATTTAAATGTTAAATATAGTAAGTACAAAAGCATGAATGGTTGATATAGTGCAGAGAATCAAAGATATCTATGACTGCGATGACGAAGACTCGGATTCAGGATTGGAATCGGATCTGGCTATAAATGAAGGCCAAGTTTATGAATGAAGAGGAGTTAACATGCTATATTAAGATTATGAAAACAATATAATATATTTTAATATTTACAAACAAAAACAAAACCAAAAATATATATTAAAAATAGGAAAATACAAAAACAAAATAAACTTGTATGTGTCTTGTGATTTATATATTCACAAAATTAAAAAATTATATGAAATTAATATAGAATAGACATATGATATAATAAGTCTATGTAATATTGTTATTCTAACATTAAACAAAAGATTTAGTAAAAATATATGTCCATTTAAAATTTAAATATATTATGTTCAGAAAAAAATCTATGTTTGTATGTAAATTAAAATTTTGAATAAACATTATTTTAAGATATAAAAGTGATTAAAATTAGAGGGAAATGTGAAAAGGGTAAAATTGCAATTAATATAAAAATATAAAGAATAGTGTATGTGATAGTTACTTATCTAGTTTAAGTTTTTTTGATGGTTATACAATACAAATTCTCTACTAGTTAAAGTTCTAATACCCTTAACATATATTTGTATTGCATATACTAAAATTATTTTGTAGTGGTTTAGTGGTTACATGAGTTTATTATGGTTGTTGACCTGAGATACCAAAATTCGAGTTATTCAACTCCAAATTCAATGATGCTTTGACCATATATATATATATATATATATATATATATATATATATATATATATATATATATATATCTACAAATTCTAAAGATTTGTATGGATTTCGATTGAAGATCCACTGACAGATAATTAGAAGAAGAAAAACAACGGTAAATGTTATTTACATCGATATAATATCCATTTTAAATTTGAGCTTTAATATCGATTAATTTAAACAAATGTTTTCAATTTTTTAATAATATTGTTAATAACTAATTTGGGAGAAGGATTTTGAAAACTCTTTAAATAGATAATATATTTGATATATCCGATATTTATTTTACTTATAATTTTTTTAATCAACCCAAACAGAATTGAACTAAAATTTGAATCAATTTATTGTTTTATCAGTCGGTTAAACCTAATTAACCGAACCAAAACTGAAAACAATTAACCTAGTTTGGTTTCATTTGAAAACTTTGAATTAGGAATTGCATGCCTAATATATGACTGAATCTACACCAGTGCTCACTTTTTATTCCACCATTTTTTATATGGACCCAGTGATAATTAGTAGGTCTATAAACCTCCAGTTTGGATTATAACTTATCAAAAACAGTTTGGTATATTGACTCAATTTGTACAATGGAACCACATTGTGACCAAATTGCATTGATTAATTAGTTCATCTTACCATTTTAATTTGTGTCCCGGCATAAAAAGAAACTCCTTAAATAATGTTTTGATTAATTAATTTAATTCTATTAGAGCTAAGCCCACCATAGAAACCAAACTATCTTTAGTTAGGATTCACTCATTACTCTGACAAAATCGTTTGGTTCGCAATAATTATGTCTAAGAGTCATTTATATTCATATAGCCGTCTGGACTTATTTCAAATATGCAGGTTAAGGTTGTATATATTTTTCGTCCATATTATCAATATTGATAGGTTTGGTTGGAATTTCTTCTATTTCTTTTACGAGTTTGGTTAGATTCATGTTAAATGGATATTTCAGTTTGGTCGTTTCTTTCACCGGAAACAAGGTTGATTAAAATGATATAAACTTGATCTGATTCACACGAAAAGATAAACTTCAAGTATCATGTCAAGCTATTAATTCGCATATCATTTCCTTATTAGTTAAACTAGTAAGGTAATTAAACTATTTTAATTTTCTGGCCATGAAACTGTGAACTATCATCTTAACATGCAAATTATTTTCAATTAGATTGATACAAGTACAGTAGAGCTTAATTGTGGATAATATACTCTGAAAAGTGAAAGCCAGAAGATATTCTTATGTCAAGTGAAACCTACTATATATAGTAATATATATTTGTATGATCAGGACATGTGAAAAGCTTAATGTTTCTGTTACATGACATTTGTAAATTGTAAGACCAGTCCTGATCAAATTCGCAGTGAAAAAAGTTCTAATTCCATCTTGAATGATTATAGATCACCACGAGTTAACTGAATGGATGAATCTTGGTGTCATGGTTTTCAACCATAGTATGATTTAAATCGATTACATTAGATAATTATTAACGCAATATCAAAACACTGTATCCATAAGCATCCAACCAAAAAAAAAGTTTAAAGCATCTAACAAATATTCGATAGATATTAATATTTTTTTAATATATAGTGTGGGCTCGACTCATTGACCCAAAGACGATAAGTCTAAACGCTCATCAACCTTTTTTCTTTGTCCGGATTAATGTGACAATTCCTAGTTGGCTAGTTGGTCGTCTCTCTGTTTTTTTTGGTAAAAAAAAATGATTTCACCTTTTTGTCGGAAACCCAAAAATTATAAATAGTCATTTCCTTCATGAATTGAACTCGGATTGCGGTAGTTACAACTAATTCTTTTACCACTAGGCCAACTCAACGTTGGTTCATCTTTCTGTTTGTTAGCCTTTATACATTATTGCGTATTACTCAAGTTATAGAGATGAACATACTGCTTATTTTTTTTCTTACGTGCTATAGTTTTCTTGTTATTTTGTTATCTTTCATATCATTAGGTCTGTATTGTAATTTTTTGTACATGCATTATTACATACTGCTGATTTTTTTGTACATGCATTATATGAATAAAAATATTTCTTTTGTATTCGATCGAAGCAGAATTGTTGAAGATTTGGACTATATACCACCAAAAATTACCAGTGTAAATAATAAATAAACCCTAAACAAAACAACAGTACGTGTAAGTTTTCAAAAATAATTATTTCTTTTGAAATACCCAAAAAGTGGCCAACCTTACCATTATAAAATGTTAAAGACCGACCCGAAACAACAATACTCGTGGTTCCTACTTACATTATCAAATATCAACAAAGAGCCAGGAAAGAAAACATAACACGAAGAGTAACATATATATAATCTAATGGAGGTTCACAAGGTGGTTGCTCCGCCGCATAGGAGCACGGCGGCAAAGCTGAAGACAAGACTGAAGGAGACTTTCTTCCCTGACGATCCTTTAAGACAGTTTAAAGGACAACCAAACCGTACCAAACTCATAAGAGCCGCTCAATACATTTTCCCAATTCTCCAGTGGTGTCCTGAGTACAGCTTCAGACTCCTCAAATCCGACGTCGTTTCTGGTCTCACCATCGCCAGTTTAGCTATTCCTCAGGTACATAGTACGTTTTCCAGCGAGAGAATTTTGCAAAATCCGACGATGACCCATTTCATCTTCTGACTAACCACGAGTAACACTTCAATTAAAATCCTTGATATTTTCTCCAAAACTGAAGTTTCTTTCTTTCTTTTTGGTATTTTTAAAAAACAGGGGATAAGTTACGCAAAGCTAGCTAACTTGCCTCCAATCGTTGGTCTATGTAAGAATCTGAAGTGAAATTGTATCGAATTATTCTTTGTTAGTAGTTAATGTAAATATACACACGTGTGTGTTGATGTATGTAGACTCGAGCTTTGTGCCACCATTGGTATATGCGGTGCTGGGAAGCTCAAGAGATCTAGCGGTGGGACCAGTCTCCATAGCTTCGTTGATCTTAGGATCCATGCTAAGGCAACAAGTATCTCCCGTAGACAATCCTCTTCTCTTTTTACAGCTCGCTTTTTCTTCGACCTTCTTTGCTGGTCTCTTTCAAGCCTCTCTTGGAATCCTCAGGTTACAAATATATTCTGTATGTCTATATCTAATATCTGCGTAGGTATCTATTATATTCATAAAGGCTTGTTAGCTTTGCATGAACCAGTTGTATCTGTTGACTGTTGGTTCTGTTGGACGCATGTGTTCAGAGGTCAATATTTTGGGCCTGAGCTAGGCTTTACCATCAATCTATAGGGTTATATATATATATATGTTTGTTTGATTTGATTTAACCAATAAAAGAAATTGACATGATCTTTTGTTTTACATGCATTTAAATACTCTGTTATTTTTAGTTATATATTTACCATAAAATTCATTACTAAAATTAACTTCAAATATTCAAATTCACTAAAATTAAACTACATTAATAAAAATGTTTGTCATGTTAAATGAAATAAAATTTTGCTTGTGTCTAAATGAAATATTCTCTTGAATTTTTTTAATTCTATAATTGTTTGGGTACGTATATCCCTCTATTTCCTTCTATAAGACGTATTACGTAAATATCCAGAGAAGAAATACTAATTTTTACTCCTCTTCACATTATCATTAACGAAAAACAATTCAACCAGTAGAAGATACATTGAAGAATACAAATAATCATAATAAAACTAAATTTTACGTATAAATTTTACAGAAAAAATCCATATAGTGAAAACAAAGAAAAATCTCTATATAATTGGTGGAGTATTATTTGATTTTTATATTTGAATATGCAGGCTGGGATTTATAATAGACTTTCTATCAAAAGCAACCCTAATAGGGTTTATGGCGGGAGCAGCCATAATAGTATCATTGCAACAGCTAAAGGCTCTACTTGGGATAACTCATTTCACTAAGCAAATGGGTGTAGTCCCTGTTCTATCCTCTGTTTTCCACCACACCAACGAGGTTTCTCTCTTCTTTATCCTTCTTCTTCCTCTGTTTTATTCACTTTTATTTACAATTTGATATTTTATTTATTGTTATTGTAATATATAATATTCAATGGTATTGTGCAGTGGTCATGGCAAACAATTGTGATGGGAGTTTGCTTCTTGCTGTTCTTGCTCGCCACACGTCACCTCGTATGTTTACGTCACTCTCACTATTAGTTACCAAATATAGTATTAGTAAGTCAAAATAGTAGTAATGATCAAAAAGGAAATTGAATGCAGAGCATGAAGAAGCCAAAGCTGTTCTGGGTCTCAGCTGGAGCTCCGCTTCTTTCAGTTATCGTCTCTACGCTTCTCGTCTTTGTTTTCAGAGCAGATCGTCACGGAATCAGCGTCGTAAGCTTCCCTTTTCCTTTATACATAACCAATCCTCTCTTTTCTTGGGCATAATTTATTAATTTTTTTCATTTGGTGGACGTTTAGATTGGAAAACTACAAGAAGGTTTGAACCCACCGTCTTGGAACATGCTTCAGTTTCACGGAAGTCATCTCGGACTTGTTGCCAAAACAGGACTTATCACCGGAATTGTCTCCCTCACTGTAAAGTTTCTAAATCTCAGTTTTATCTCATATGCTCTTGATTGCTTACTTAGTTTGCGTGTACATTTGCTTGTCATCCAACAAGGTTTGATCTTACATGGCATTGACTCAGTGCAGTCCCAATATATTTTGTGGCCTAAAGCATAATTAAATGAGACAATGTGTAGAATATCCCCAATTAAGGTCCAAATTTGTTGAATGCCCATAATTATGGATAATCCAAAAATAAGTAACTTTTTAACACTATGCGGACAAAAATGCCCTTATACTTTGTCGAAAACAAGTAACTCTAGATCTATCAGCTAAATATTTATATAGCAGGTAACAATCTACATACCAACTAACATATCCGCTAACAATTTCAGTATCATCTAACAATCTATGTATCAAACAAATGTATCGACTAACAAATCATATATCAGTTAATGAAACTATTAACAATTAATTAATTATCTATTAAATAGCTCTAAATCTATTTGTAACAGCTAACACTTCATGTATCAATTAAAAATCCATTAAAATCTAAATAATAGCAGGTAAGTAATAAAATACCTACTAACATATATATTATCTAAAAGTTGATTGTGATTCGAAATTGGAAACATTAGAATTGAGGTGAGATAATAAGGTTAGCATTATGGGTGTCAAAAGAATCAGAATAAAAAAATAAAGATTTGTGTTGAATTAGAAGATGATTTGAAGAATTTGTACGAGAGATAAAGAGATTAGAACACATAAAAGGGAGAAGAGAGAGAGATAGAGATAAGAGTATTATAGTCATTAAAAATATTAAAAAGAAACAAGTTTATATGACAAATTACATGGGTTTCTCGGTGCATCTACGCCAATTACTCTAATTAAATAGTGGCTTATGATATTTAATGATATTTTTATCAACATACTATATATAATATAACAATATTTTATTTCTAAGAGAAACATATTTTGTTGACAAAAAAAAAAAGAGAAACATATTTTTGTTTAGTCCTGCATAAAAAATTTAGATGAATAGTAGACTATTACTTGATATTGTACTTATATTGTTTAGAGTTTTTAACAAATAATAAATCACATTTAGTAGTTTCTTGAACCATTATTTTTTTTTTGTTAAAAGGTTTTAGAGAAAAATATTTTTGAACCATTACATTCTAACATTAGTTTCTTTCTCACATACACCTTCAATCACATTACATTTTTCTTTACTTTCTATAATTTCATATGCAATGATGGAGATTAGAAAACCCCCAATGATAACAAATGGTTATAAATAGCAAAGATAATAGAAACAAAAGAAATAACAAATCAGTTGTCCAAAACAAAAGATAAATACAATGTGAACATAAAATAAAAATAGAGACATTGAAAAGTATAAGAAAAATCACAATACAGAAAAGAAAATACTTAAACTAAAAAGTCAAAACCAATATTTTTAACCACTCAACTATATTTATATTTTGAAAATGTGGCCTTAAAAATTATAATTTTTTTTGTGGCCTGAAGCTCTTGCTTCATCAGCCTTATGGAAAGCACGGGCCTGCATTGACTGTTTACTTGGCATTTACTTTGCATGTTAAACATGGCCGAATTTGAGGCCACATATATTTCTCAAGAATTTTTATAAAAAAAGTTTTCCCATAATTTAGAGACATATGTTTATGTATAGAATCTACAAAAATTTTGGAGGTCAAAGCCAATGTTTCGTTGGCATTGGCTGAAATACAGCCATACATGTTAATTATTATGGTCTTAATCAGGACAGGTCTGAAGTTTGAGGGATATAAGCAATCTTGTAAAGATGTTAGATAATTTTTTTAAACAAATTTTGAGAACTTATGTTTATTTAAATTAATTCTAAAAAATTAGGGGTCATAGGTAAACTGTTTTATTTGAATATGCCCAGGACCGGTTCTGGTGTTAATCGTTTTTAACTTCAAAACTTTTCTTTGGAGTTTGCATGTAAAACATTGTTCACTTTAACAGCTAATATCAACTTAAACGTTAAAATTAACTTAATTAAGTCGGTCTTCTTTTTTGCCTTTGTCTATATATTTAAATCGTACAGGAAGGAATCGCGGTGGGAAGAACATTCGCAGCGCTAAAGAATTACCACGTAGACGGAAACAAAGAGATGATTGCCATAGGTCTAATGAACGTAGTAGGCTCCGCCACTTCCTGCTACGTTACAACCGGAGCTTTCTCTAGATCAGCAGTTAACAACAACGCCGGATGTAAAACCGCGGTTTCAAACATCGTCATGTCGGTCACGGTTATGGTTACACTCCTCTTCCTAATGCCACTATTTGAATACACTCCCAACGTGGTCCTCGGTGCCATCATTGTGACCGCGGTCATCGGTCTCATCGACCTTCCTGCGGCTCGTCATATATGGAGGATTGATAAGTTCGATTTCTTGGTGATGCTATGTGCCTTCTTTGGTGTCATTTTCCTATCCGTACAACAGGGTCTAGCTATTGCGGTGGGACTATCATTGTTCAAGTTATTGATGCAAGTAACGAGGCCGAAGACGGTTATTATGGGAAATATTCCGGGGACAGATATATACAGGAATCTTCATCACTACAAAGAAGCACGAAGGATCCCAGGAGTTCTTGTCTTAAGCATAGAATCTGCCGTCAATTTTGCCAATTCGAACTACCTCACTGAAAGGTTAGTTATATAAACTATGTTTTTCTACATTTAATTGTAACGGCTATGTCCCAACCAGTTGAGCTACCATTATGGGTCAAATGAACCACATTTCTTAATAGCTATGTCGTTCTTATTGATAATATTTGTACTAACATTTTCTTCATCTGGATTGTGTATAGAACATCTCGTTGGATCGAAGATTCCGAAGAAGAGGAAGCTCAGGAGAAACATTCCAGCCTTCAGTTCTTAATTCTTGAAATGTCAGGTTAGTCTTAATCAAACCGATCTATTTTAACCATATCATCATATCCTAAGATATATAAACAAAAACTTGAGTTTCCTAGCTAATTATGCTTAATTACTACATATGTTAAAGCTGTGAGTGGGGTGGACACAAACGGAGTTTCATTCTTTAAGGAGTTGAAGAAAACAACTGCGAAGAAGAACATTGAGGTAAAGTTGTTCTGCGGTTTTTCTCACGTAACCAAGAAAACGTAATTAGTTTTTAATCGTAACTGGATATTTGTGCAGCTTGTGTTTGTGAACCCATTAAGTGAAGTGATGGAGAAGCTACAAAGAGCTGACGAAGAAGAAGAGTTCATGAGGCCTGAGTTTCTCTTCTTGACTGTTGCCGAGGCCGTTGCGTCACTCTCTCTTAAAGGCCCATCACTCAATAATGTTTGACTAGTCTTTTTTTGTCGGTCCAATAATGTTTTCGGCCGATGGTTAAAGTTTTCCTTTTTTTCATCTTTTTATTCAGTACAGTGTAATGTTACGTTCCTCTCTCTTTCTCCACTATTGATTTTGGTCAAGAATCTCAAGATGTATGTTTTAGTATGAGCTTTTGCTATTTTGGAGAATGGAGTGTACTTAGCCGGTGGTGAGTCTGGTGACATTGAGGATTAACCCATCATACTAATCAACTCTCGTCTCCTGTTAAGTTTCAAAAAACATTCTGACTTTTTTTTTAATGAATGAAACATTGCGACTTTCAACTAAACAATTCCTAGAAAGCTTTAACACCTTATAGTACTATGATTTAATGTAAAGAGGGTGGCCTAGAAGTTCAAGACAATTCCTTGGAAGTGCATAGGACGTCATGATTAACCGCTCGCTTTTATAAAAATAATTGAACAAGGCATTAAAACGTCTAGAATTCAATTTTGATCAACTAAGTCTGGCAAATGAGGCCTGCACGCCATTGCTTTAGCATTTTTTTTTTTTTTTTTTGTTGGTCGAACCATTGCTTTAGCATTTTATATTAATAGATCACTCATTAATCACATGTTTAAATCACCACTAAGGCAATACTCATCAATAACACTTTTTCAAATAGTATAAATCTAAGTTTTGCTTAACCCGGTTTCTTAGCCAAGATTGTTAATTCATGATTTGACACTTTTTTTTTATATTTTTCGGTTAAGAAACGGTTCTTATATATTTTATTTAAGAGACTGTTCTTAACTTTTCTTAGTTAAAATTTAAGAAAAACTAAAAACCGTTTATTATCTAAAGGTAAGAACCCCATTTAAGAGATTGAGGTTAGTCATGGTCTTATCAGCTTATATAGTTATATAAGAGAGAAAAAATACATAGTTATTATTTGACTTGAGTCAATTTAGTACACCTCTTTTCTTTGTTGATCTTTTTGTTTTAGTTCGGAGAAAAGGTTCAGTAAACTTTTCATACGAGTCCCTCAGAAAATATCACAGAAATACAAAAAAAAATATATAATCTCAATTTATTGCAAGATTTCCTCTCCAATCTAGAAAATAACGAGTAAATGTTTATCTCATTATAAAAAGGGGACGGGGAAATGTTTGATGGGGGGCTATTGTTTTGTTGTATTTGGTTTCCTCTTGGGCATATCACTTGTTTGATGGACTTAGTTATGTCATCATTATATCATTATATTAACATATTATCATCATCAGCTGAGTTCAACATCTGCTTGACATTTTCTGTTTATATTTCGGCTTACGTTTGATGTACTTTCTGGGCCAAATGCTCAGTGACATCCTATCCCACAATGAGAACTTGGCCTTTGGTCCATATCACAAGCCAGATATATGACCAAGTCACTATAGCCTAAACAAATTTCGACATGCATTTACGTTTGAATATTAAAATATCATGTTTTTGTCAACATTAAAATATAGTCAGAACTTTTTGTTTTTTTTACATCGAAAGCTCCATATTTTATTAAGAAGTTATCGAGAGGATGGCCTCAGGAGCCATCCAGCGTGGTAGCTGAGGGTTTACATGGGAAAAAGAGAATCCTCGAGTCCGAGCTTCTTTTGCAAGACGGTCAGCTCGGAAGTTAAGAGAACGGGGAATAAAAGATATAGAGAAAAACGTAAACATAGAACGAATGAGGTGGAACTCATCAAATTCGGCCAACATAGATGGCCAGTTGTCTTCTTCTTCTTCAAGTAGCTTGACTAGCTGAAGACAGTCTGTCTTGAAGTTCATTGTGCAATGATCCAACTGGATAGAAGATTTCATAGCCCACAGAAGAGTTTGGAACTCTGCATGTAGGGGGGTGAGGACTCGGTTACTAGCAAATGAACCATAAGTCTTCATCCCATCTTCGTTAGTTAGAACCATTCCTCCGCCAAAAAGTTTATCATCCTTGTGCCAGGAGGCGTCGAGCGTGCAGTTGGGGACTGGAACGTGAGGTGCCGACGTCAAGCGGGGAGGGTCGTCCGGTGCTTCGTCGTGCGATTGCTCAAAGGTCTGTGCAGTGTACCAGCTCTCCGCTTCTGCTTGTGCAAGCTGGACAGTTTCTAAGGGGGAGACGTCCTTACCATTGAAGGCTTTGTCGTTGCGTGCTTTCCATATGTACCATAATAGCCAATGTATTTTTGCGCTAATAGAATCTGGAATTGCATAGATGTTTGTGCGCCATATGACATGATTCAGATTACTATAAATCGAGCTACACGGGAATATCCCCGGAGAGTGCGGAATATCTGCTAGAGCCCAAGTTTGGATCGATGGTGGACACTCGAAGAGCAGGTGATTGGGCGTTTCTTCTTCTGAACCACAGCGAGGGCAGTGTCGCTCGGTGCCACAGTGGCGTTCCACGAGCGAGTTGCATACCGGGAGGCAGTTGGAGATAGATTGCCAGATGAAGTGCTGAACAATTTAAAAGCATTATTGGTAGCTTTAAACAATTTGAACTCAATTTCAAACATGTAACAATTTATTTTAAATAACATTATACATGATGTCAAGAAGAAAAATACAAATAATCGAAAGTTTAAAATAATCAAATTATATAAGTAACACGTTTGGCTAAATGAGTGATTTTCATAAACAAGCTCTAACACTCGACCATAGCCCTGGGCATTCAGGTATTCGGATAAGAACCATTCGGTTCCAAGTATATCGAATAAATCATTTTTATACCCAATAAGTACTTATGAGATATTGGTTCGATTTCGGTTCGGTCTCGGTTCGGTTTTGAATATCCGTTTAATATATGAATCAAATATATATATATATATATACAAAATATATTAGTTAACGTGTTAATTTAAGTAGTCTAGTGGTTACACACTTGCATATTCGTCAATCTAACTAGAGTTAGAGTCATTAAAGTGCTAATTTTATAATATTTACTGTATTTTAATATAAAATACAATATATATATATATATATATATATAAGTACATAAAAGATTATGTTGTCTAGTGGTAACAATGTTCTCACTCTTCATGTCCAACCCAGGTTTGAAGTGAAGTTGATGATATTTTACCTTATAATAAAAAGCTGAATTTTTTTTTTTGGATATTCATGTACCCATTCGGTTCGGTTATTCGGATATAGAAATATAAGAACCATTCGGATATTTTAGAGTTTCCGTCCAGTTTTGGTTTCAGGTAATTCGGTTTGGTTTCGGTTTGGTTTTTCGGTTCTGTTTTTTTTTGCCCAAGGCTAGTCGACTAGTAAAAATTTACACAAATCTCCATTCTAAAATGTCATTAAAATTTTAAAACAAATTCATAACTCCTCCTACATAGCCTATTTCAAACAAAATCCGCAACCATATACTATTAAATGAATCTTATGTGATACTCTTTTTCTTTATAGTTTCCTTCAAAAAAAATTGAGCAGAAATTAGGGAAAAGTGTAGATAAAAAAGCATAAATGTAAAGAACAAGTAAAATATAAAATAAAAATCTGAGCTTATAGTATAGGTCGTCATGTGTGTTGTTGATGTATAAAGAGCTGTAAAGGGACGTCTTCTCTCGTAAAACAATAATCATCCAAACAACCTTCTTCTTCTCTCTCTCTCTCTCTGTCAAAGCTTTCGTCATCACAGAGTACAGAGAACTGACACTATTCTTTGACTTCAGACACTCACTTCCCTTCCCTAACTAAAACAGTTTCCCACACTTCAAGAATCACACTTTCACCACTCCTCCTCCGGCGATAACCATGATCACCTGGCACGACCTCTACACTGTCCTCACGGCGGTGATCCCACTCTACGTCGCCATGATCCTCGCATACGGCTCCGTCCGGTGGTGGAAAATCTTCTCGCCGGACCAATGCTCCGGAATAAACCGCTTCGTCGCGATATTCGCCGTCCCTCTCCTCTCCTTCCACTTCATCTCCACCAACAACCCTTACGCCATGAACCTCCGCTTCATCGCCGCCGACACGCTCCAGAAGCTGATCATGCTCTCCCTCCTCACCCTCTGGGCCAACTTCACTCGCGCGGGCAGCCTCGAGTGGAGCATCACCATCTTCTCCCTCTCCACGCTCCCCAACACGCTCGTCATGGGCATCCCTCTGCTGATCGCCATGTACGGCGAGTACTCCGGCTCCCTCATGGTGCAAGTCGTCGTTCTCCAGTGTATAATCTGGTACACGCTCCTCCTCTTCTTGTTCGAGTACAGAGGGGCCAAGATTCTGATCATGGAGCAGTTCCCGGAGACGGCCGCTTCGATAGTTTCTTTCAAAGTCGAGTCCGACGTCGTTTCGTTGGACGGGCATGATTTTCTTGAGACTGACGCTGAGGTTGGAGACGACGGGAAGTTACACGTCACGGTGAGGAAGTCGAACGCTTCCCGGAGATCTTTTTGCGGTCCGAATATGACTCCGCGTCCGTCGAATCTCACCGGAGCTGAGATTTATAGTCTCAGCACGACGCCGAGAGGTTCTAATTTTAACCACTCGGATTTTTACTCGGTGATGGGATTTTCCGGTGGCCGGCTCTCGAACTTCGGTCCGGCGGATATGTATTCTGTTCAGTCGTCGAGGGGGCCCACTCCGAGACCTTCGAATTTCGATGAGAGTTGTGGGATGGTTTCTTCTCCTAGATTCGGGTATTACCCGGGTCCAACCGGGTCGTACCCGGCTCCGAACCCGGAATTCTCCGCCGCTAGTAAAAGCCATCATACCGGAGGGAAGTCGAATAGTCATGATGCTAAGGAGCTTCATATGTTTGTGTGGGGATCCAACGGGTCACCCGTTTCGGATAGACCGGGTCTTCCACTATCCGGAGGATCTAATGAACAAGCGGGAATATCTGATCAAGGAGCGAAAGAGATCCGGATGTTAGTCTCTGATCCTCCAGAAGCTGCTCCGACTAATGGAGACTTTGGCGGCGAGGAAGAGTCAGGGAAGGTGAAGGAAGTGCCAAACGGGCTGCACAAGCTTCGGTGTAACTCCACGGCGGAGCTTAACCCTAAAGAAGCGGTGGAAACGGGTGAAACCGGACAGGGAAAACATATGCCGCCGACGAGTGTGATGACTCGGCTGATACTGATTATGGTGTGGAGGAAACTGATCAGGAACCCAAACACTTACTCTAGTCTCATTGGTCTAATTTGGGCTCTTGTGGCCTTCAGGTAACTAATCAAGAACCAATCAATACTAAAACTAAAATTTATTAGCATTATGAGATTATATAAACTAGTTGTGAACTTGTGATTGGATTATGATTATTATGAAAGGTGGAATGTGGCAATGCCTAAAATCATTCAAGGATCAATCTCAATTCTCTCTGATGCTGGTCTCGGTATGGCAATGTTCAGTTTAGGTAAGTCTTATCTTCTTTACTCTGTTTCTGTTCTTTTTTAGATTAATTACGCCAATCCACAGTCACAAACGCAACCGTACGGAAAGTTCGGTATATTTTTAAGATTTTTGGGGGTGACCTGTTATTGGATGGACCATCCGACATGTAGGGTCAATGATACGGCATCATATTATAGAACTGGTCGTTGTGGAAAGACATAGCTCGTGTTCTTTGATAGTTTTCGTGGTCCCCAATATTAAGTGGAAGTTGATTGGAGTTTACATTCATTTACATTTGACGTGTATGATATCATTATATATTGGATTTAGATTACACTTACATGATGTATGAAATCATCATTTATTATTTTGAGTGGAAACTAATTAATCGATTATGAAAAACAATGAAGGGTTGTTCATGGCGTTGCAACCTAAGTTAATAGCTTGCGGAAATTCTACAGCAACTTTTGCAATGGCGGTGAGGTTCTTGACTGGACCAGCAGTAATGGCCGTTGCAGCCATGGCTATTGGATTACGGGGAGATCTATTACGCGTGGCCATAGTTCAAGTAAATATATTTGATGTTGCTTATTTTATTATGACAAAACCACTAATGAGATCTTGTGGTAACTCTTTGTAGGCTGCATTGCCACAAGGAATCGTGCCATTTGTGTTTGCAAAAGAATACAATGTTCATCCGGCAATCTTAAGTACAGGGTAAGTATATTATATTGAACAAAGAGAAATTTTCATGCTTAATATAAGATTACTGACTAACATTGTTGATGTTTTATGTGGATTGAAATTGCAGGGTAATATTTGGAATGCTTATCGCACTACCGATCACACTTGTTTACTACATTCTACTCGGGCTATAAGCTCGGTAATGGTAAAGTTTTGATTCAGTCAAAACAAGATCGCTCCAAATTTAGTGGAACAAAACTAGAGAATGTCCAAGAGGTTTAGTAAAGTTAGTGACCAAGATGTGATTTGAGGATCCAAAGCCCCTTTCTTGTCAAAACTTTCCTATGGATTATTTGAGAAGAGACAAGCAACGGGAAACAAGGGCAACGAGACAAAAGCAACCAACAAAAGAAAAAATATATATAAAAGAGCCTGATGACATATTTGATTTTTGAATTCTCCTTTTACTGCCTGTGTCTTTTGAAGTAGGTAGGCATTGCGCTAGGATTAAAACGTTTCAGGTCTTTGTTACTGTACGCTGTGTTTTGTGGAAAGTGTGCTTTTGTATGTTATCACTTTTTTACTATGAGTCTACTCGGTCTGACAGTGAATTAAAGAAAATACACCAAACGAAAGATAATTTTGGTAGTAGACTTTTAGATAATGTTGAGAGCATTGGGAGTACACCACTTGAGAAACATCTAGTTACCATCCAACTCGAGCATTGATTTCTTAATTTTCCATGAGTGGGAAGAAATGGGTTAGGCGCTTTTGCACTTCAACCTTTTTGTGTCGTCGCTTCGTAACTTTGTGATGTAATTGGCAGTCACATACTCACATATATAGAGAAACAAAAAGGTTAATTAACATACAGAAAAAGTCAAAAGGAAAATAAAACGAAATTGAAAATGAAAACATATAAAAAGTAATTAAGAAAAATGTATAAAGCTGCTTCTTTTGCTTTTTATTTTGTAAAGTGCTTTACTGCTCTAATTGTTTGCTTATTCTTTTGTTCCCCTATTTTCTGGGTATATTATCAAATAGGTATAAGAAAACGATTGAAAATTACCCATTTTTAGGTAAATATGTTTAGATTGTATATTGCGGTGACCATTACTCCTTATATTGCGGTGAAGAAACTGACCCACGCTGTTTTTAAACTATATGAGCATGAATTTTCTTGATTCTATCAATTAATATTATGTTTTTCATAAAGGGTTTCGATTAATGTGATGTGTGCAGAAAAAAAATAAATTTAAAAAATTTGCGTATTAATCCAAATGTTTCTAACGTCATATGCGATTCATATTTGGTTTCAAAAAAAAAATGCGATTCATATTTTTAGTATATTTTAATTTCGTATTGATATATTTTCCGAAAAATAGAAACATATAATGGTAGGGAATACATATGACAGATAATTGATAGGTTTGAATATTGGTGCCGTCCGAAATGATGTAACCAATCTATAGATCTATTGAATTAGATGTCGAAGTAGAAGGGAACATACTCAACGCTTATCTTTCCCTTCTAGAAAATTGGAAAAGTCTTGCAACAAGTAATCAACAATCACGGATTAAACGTACCCAGCAATTGAAAAAGTAACAAACTTCTTTGGTGATCTCGAGATTAGTATATTCGTAATGTAGTAAAATTTTACGCAATCTTAAGACCAGCATACCTCGGATAAAGGCTGTAATGAACTCTGTGCACCATCAGTTTCATCGCGACGCGTAAGAAATTATTTCTTGTTATTATCGAATGCGATAGGGAATCAGAAATAGTCGTCACGTAAACGGATGGAAGAGAATTTTCTTAATGTCATAGGTTGACATATTAAAAGACTGATGCACCGATCATCTGTTTTGGATTAAGTATTGTTTCATTTTCCATTTTGGAAATAAGTCTAGTCTTGTGTAGTTTTTCAACATACATTTTCACATAATACACTTGAGTTTTTTTTTTGACAAAACATAATACACTTGAGTTCCATTGAATTTTCACATAATACACTTGACTTCAATTGGTGACCACATTTTAGAGAAAAAAAATGGTGAAATTCTAATTTTTCGACTTTTTTATCATTCGGGTTAAAACTTTTGTCAGATTGCAGACACATCACACATGTATCCTTATCCTATTCTATTTTTCTCATTTCCTCATGAAGAAAAAAGAATCATGTAAAAAAAATTCTTCTCCAATTTTGATGAGGAAAAGATTGAACATATTCATATATTTCTGTTTATTCAATTCTTCAATTAAATTTTGATTTATTATTTTATTTATATTCAGTTCAGTTAAATAGTCACTAATTGAAGCTTTCATTTAATATTGACATATGAAAATTTATTTCCTCTATTTACTCTAAAATATAGTTTAGAATAAAATATCTTCAATCCAACTATATTTTCACTTTATAATAGAATAAAAAATAGCTTTATTTTCTAAATAGAGTAATTCATTTTTTTATAATCACTCTATTTTCATTCTAAAATAGAATATAGAGTAGAGTCTAACTCTATTATAGAATTAATCTATTTTGGAAAAAAAAAGAGTAAACCATTGTAAATGGTTTTAGTCCAATAGTTTGAGTGAGAACTAACTAATGCTTCTACACTAAAAGTGTGATTGGTAAACACTATAATAAGTGGACGTAACTAGAATGAAGTAATTTAGGTAAAAGTTATAAAGGATAAAATTGAAAAGTTTGTGCAAGTATTTTTCACTTTAAAAGCAAATATAGAAAATACAATTATTTTACCTTAACTTATATAGTACCTAGAGTAACCGAATAAAACAGAGATAAAAAAAAATTTGTCCATGTGGCAGGTAGATTTACGGGCTAAAGCGCTATATATAACTTACAGTTATACCTTAGGAAATCCGAGTTTTAGATTTCAAAAAATGCAAATTATGTAAATTAATGAAAAAAATGTTTTTAAAAAGTCTTCAGTATGGTACAAATAAAACTGTTATGCCCGTTGTTTCAAGAGAAAAAGACTAGAATAGCACTAAACCAAGTTTTTGTTTCCAAAGTAGTACTCAAGGCTCAAAGTCACAAAAATAGGTTTCATTAAAGAGGTAAATATATACTTATACCCCTTGGGTTAATTAATCCAAACCTTAGGGTTTAGAGTTAAGGGGTGGGGTTATAAAAAATAAATACTAAAATAAAAAATAAAAATTTAAAAAACAGTTTCAAAAAGTATTTTTAAATTATAAAAAGAAAATTTGAAAAAAAAAAATAAATTTAAAAAAAAAATTTATAAAAATTTCGAATCTGAAAACGTGTAATCTGAAACTATAAAAAAAATTATTTATTTTTATTTTTTTTTATTTTTATTTTTTTTTTTTTTTTTTTTTATTTTTGTTTGTTTATTTAATTTTAAACCAAGGGTATTAGGGATATTTTACCCTTTAATGAATGTCATTTTTGTGACTTTCTCCTTCTAGTGCTATTTTTGAGACATAAACTTCAAAAGGTGTTATTATTGACAATTGCCCTTGTTTCAAACGTATATAGAACATAAGCTTAATTTCTTTATAAAATATATAAATTTTGCTATAAGTTCTTACTGATAAACTGATTCTGCATTCTAGATCTCTATCAGCTACAAAGTTTACATATTCGTATTTTATATCTAATGATTCTATCATTTAATAATATCAATTACAACAATCAAATATTGTTTTCACTCGACAAGTTTTGTATTCGATTTTAAGTTTTTCTATCATGGTCGGATAACTCATCTGGTTCCACAATGCTACAATCATAGCCATACATATATGATAGATGTTGAAATCAGGGGCGAAGCTAGGAGTTTTTTTTAATGGGTGCATAATTCATAATGGAAAAAAATATGACATATGTGATGTCGAACCTTCATTGTCTAGGGGTGCACAATAAGAATTTAACCATTTAAGCTAGCTGGAAGATATGTAATTTACCTGCAAAATTGTAAATATTGACAAAACTATGGGTGCATGGGCACACATAAGTCCCTTACTGCCTTCGCCCCTGGTTGAAATGAATGACTACTTATTAGAGTACTTATGAGTAAAAGGAAAGAGCCAATGTCCTAAAATGTGTGCTTCTTGCTTGGTAGCTTCTTCTTCTTCTTCTTCTTCTTTTTGTCTAACGCATGTATTATTCTCCCGGCCCACTCCCTCATCTCATGTGCTCCCTGTGCCAATAGACCTTTCTCTCCTTGTCTCTTTGTCTCTCTCTCTTCGTTGGAATTACCCCAAGTTCTAAATATACACATTTGTACTACATCACATTTTCTTTTATCAAATTGATTTAGGCTTCAAAAAGGTTCACTGTAAATTGATGTAACCATCAAATCGACCAGACAACAGCCAAACGGGTTTCATGGGGTGGACCGTGGACAGCACGGACGATCCAAAGCCCCATGATAATTAAATCGAATAATGAGAGGTGTTTTGTATCTCAGTATCAACAGCGGATCGTGTGCATGCATTTGAAATCAAGTACTAACAAAGATATGGACCCAAAAGAAGAAGGCAACGTTGTCGTTAAATATTTTGAAGTACTAATCCATCACGTTATACCTATTACCGATTTACCTCTCGAGGAAATTTTGTGTGAATCCAAAGAGTGATATGAGTGCCCAAAACTCCCTCTCTATCTCCCTACGCTTTTCATTTTATAGTTGCATACTGGCATTGCCTAGTGATTTTTTTTTTTTTTGCAAATATTGCCTAGTGATTTTTACTAATGCCATTGCGTTTACCCTAAAATAACGTTCATATTCATGATATACATAGACAAAAAAACACATTAAAAACTAACAAAATTTTAAAAACTAACAAGTTATCTATGAACTAGTTTAGATTTTTTTTATTTTATAACCGAATATCCTGACCCTACCGAGGTGGTAGGGGTGGGCGTTCGGGTACCCGTTCGGGTTCGGGTCGGGTATTTCGGATTTTCGGGTATTTTGGTATAGAGGTGTAGAACCCGTTCGGGTATTTCTGTACTTCGGGTCGGGTTCGGGTATTTTAAGTTCGGTTTCGGTTATTTCGGATCGGGTTCGGATATTTAGATTTTGAAGAAAAAAAATGAAAATTTTCATTTCTCAAATTTCTTGTATTTAAATATATAACTTTTCACTTAACTATTTTTTATTTTTAATAGATTGCATGGTTAATATATTTGGACATAACATTTTCAAACTAAAAAGACATTAATTTGGTTATTGTTTTTAAATTTTGGATGTAACTTTTTGTTAATTGCTGAAATAAGAAGTTTGACATGCATTTTAAGCGAATAGCAAATCATCTTCTACGTAATTATATGTATATCATATGAATTTAAAGTATGTGTAGTATCAATATAAATATTTTATATAAAATGAAAGATGTAAACTATAAATATAAGGTTAATTATCATATGTTCGGTTATTTTCGGATATCCATTCGGGTTCGGATATTACCCGTTCGGGTTCGGATATCCAATCTCTCCTAATTCAATACCCGTTCGGATATTTTGCTACTTCGGTTCGGATTTCGGTTCGGGTTTTTCGGATCGGGTTCGGGTGCCACTTCGGATTTCGGGTAAAATGCCCACCCCTACGAGGTGGTCTAGACTAGAAACCGAAACGAGTAAGGACACTGCCAAAGCGTCACCATGTGGTTCACTGTGAACGGTCTTCGGTCTGAGACGCTGGAGGATCCGCATGTAAATCCTCCAGTGGCCGGATTTCGAACCAATGTGGCGGAACTCACAACCGTGAATCCTTTATCACCAGAGCTAAAAGCCCGGTTAACTAGTTTAGATTTAGCTTTACCCAATTTTCCAAATGTAACGTAATACTTTTATAAAAGACTTTTCATTTTCGGACAGATAAATCTTTACATTTTTTTCAATAAATGTAATTTTTTCCTGTATAGATTAAAATTTTCAATCAAGAAAAAGACTAAGAGGAAAAAGATAAATGATATCATAAGTGGAGAAGTTAAGATAAATAATAAATAAAATAAAATGATTAGGATTGAGATGGAATGGTTGTGTACCTCGTGTGCGTGGCTGCATTCTCTCGTGGCACACCACCATCTTAATAATCGCTATTCTAATCCCTTATATATTAATTGAGGAACATTTGAAAAGATGTAACTTCAATTTTGTATTAATTAAAAGAGGCCCCAATGCATAGGTGGCACTCAATTAGGTAGTCAATTACATTCAATTGAAAAATAAGTAGGTCCACATTCGATTTTTATATGTTGTTAGATACATAAGTTGATCAAACTATATGATATAATGATATGATATGATATTTTCTTTCCTTAAATAAAACCTACGGAATTACCATAAATGACTAATATATATATGACAATTAATGAGTTTAATAATAAAGATTTGATAACAATGTATATCTCCTCCATCATTTTTTTGTTTAATTTTATATTATTAAAATAAATTAAACAATCAAATTAGCTATAAAAATAAAATTTAGATTTTTTCGTATATGTTATATTTTGAATTTTTAAAAACGACAATAAATGACTAAAACTATTAAAATTATTATGTTAAAAATTAATGATCAATGGTTTAACATTTTTATTATAAGAAGATACACATGATTTTAAAACCATATGAGTAAAAAATATCATTTAATAATAAAATAAATAAATATATATATATATATATTAAACACTATATACCATAAGATTACATAAATATTTTAATATTAAAACTTTCAATGAATTTTCAAGAACATTTATCAATTATAAACTTATTAAAGATTTCAGATTGAAAATTTTGTTATCGATGATTTAAATATTTTGTTATAAAACGATATGAACGATCATAGAACCGTATGATTATAAATTCTTATTTAATAAATAACTATATAAAATATACTATTCTTAGAAAAATAGGTTGGTCCATCTTGACATACATTATATTTTTTATTAAACTAACTATCGAATTGATAAATAATCTACCAAAATTTTTTTTGCACTTTCCTTAAATAAAAGCTACGAAATTACCTAATATGATTAACGTATATATGAAAATTAATTATAATGAATAATAAATATTTGATAACAACTTTTGTATCTTAATTCTTTTTTTAATTTTATATTATTAAAATATATTTAAAAATCACATTAAATATATAATAAAAACATTTTTAATTTTTTTTATATGTTATATTTTGAATTTTTCAAAACGTCTATAAATTATTAGAAATTTGAAGATCCCCACTCTGAAAATTTTGTGATCAATAGATTATTCTTTTTGTCATAATAAGTTACAAATGATCATAAAATTATATTAATATGAACTTTTATTTAATATTATAAGAAGATACACATTATTTTAAAACTATATGAGTAAAAAATATCATTTAATAATAAAACATATATATTTATATATATATATATATAGATTATACTATATACCATAAGATTACATAAATATTTAATATTTAAACTTTCAATGAATTTTCAAAAACATTTATAAATTATAAACTTATTAACGATTTCACATTGAAAATTTTGTTATCGATGATTTAAATATTCAGTTATAAAATGATATGAATGATCATAAAACTGTATGATTATAAATTCTCATTTAATAAATGACTATATAAAATATACTATTCTTAGAAAAATAGGTTGGTCCATCTTGACTTACATTATATTTTTATTAAACTAACTATCGAATTGATAAATAATCTACCAAAATTTTTTTTGCACTTTCCTTTATTAGAAGCTACGAAATTACCTAATATGATTAACGTATATATGAAAATTAATTATTATGAATAATAAATATTTGATAACAATTTTGGTATCTTAGTTCTTTTTTTTTTAATTTTATATTATTGAAAGATATTAAAAAATCACATTAAATATATAATAAAAACATTTATATTTTTTCTTATATGTTATATTTGAATTTTTCAAAACGTCTATATATTATTAGAAATTTGAATATTCCCACTCTGAAAATTTTGTGATCAATAGATTATTTTTTTGTTATAATAAGTTACAAATAATCATAAAATATAACGCATATGAATTTTTATTTAATAAATATTCAAACTAAATAATATATATATATATATATATATATAAACACTAATGATTTAAAGCAACAAGATTGGCTGATCAATTTAGTCGTCCAGTTGAAATCTTTCAAAAGTATGTGAAAGACTAAAGTCAAAGTAAATATGGATTTAGAATAGTAGTTATATTTTACTAACCAAATACCGAAAAAAACTGAACCGAACCGAAACCAACCCGATATCTGGATTGAACACCCGTAATCCAAATGAAGCCAAACTATTGTTTCATTCTCCAAAATATAATAAAAATAATAACTTAATCCCGCGCAAGGCGCGGGTCTTATCCTAGTATACTAGTAGTCTAGTATACATCTTTTTTTTTTTCCGCCAAGTTATTTTTATTAATAAAAGGGACTAAGCCCAACAACAAGTACCGGGCCAAAGCCCAAACCAACTACTAAACTTAAAGCCCATCACGAGAGGGCATACACAAACCAGCTAACCGGGCCTACGGCCCAAACCGAAAGAACCCCACTACGCGGGCCGGACGCATCCTTGCTGACCCATGCGTCAAGGAGACTGGACGCGTGTTGAGATCTCGTCGTCAGCGCGACACGCGTCACCTATGCCTCGACTTGACCATCGCCGCATCGGAGCCCCGCCGGAACACCACCACCATACACCTCGTTTCGTCGGAGCTTCAATACCGAAAGCCTCCACCGAAACCGAGCTTTTCTTCAACGCTTAACCATTCTGCGGAGAGCTTCATCAAACTCTTCTAGATCTCATCCGCCAGAAGGAAACCGTGAGCCACTGAAACCGCACCACCAAAGACCACAACGCAACTTCATACGCCACAAAATAGTAGCAACAACCCACAAAACAACGGGTCTCATAACCGACAGGGCATAGCTTTGAAAGCCTCCACCCTCGGAGCCAAGAGCCGGCGAAGACGGAGCTGAGTAAGTCTCCTCTTCCCGGGAACTGAAGCCGGAGTCGGTGGATCTGCGAAAGCCTCCACCTCCCGGAGAAGGCCGGCGACGACGGAACTAGGGTAGCTTCCATGTCCCGGAATCAACACCACGGATCGACGAACCAAGTTACTCACGCCAGCACCTAACCCGACCGCGTCTTCCCTCCAGACACTAAACCACCGTAGAAAGATGAACCAGATCCAGAGCTTAGACAAGGCGATCGTTGAAGGACGGCGAAGAGGAAAGAAAATAAGGGAGCTTGATGGAAGAAGACGGCCTCCGGCGACGGCACGGACGCTCACGCGCCGTCCGTACGCCGGGCCCTAAAACGAGATCTACTTTCTCTCTCTCTAAATTATTTTCTCGCTGGAATTTTGAGTCTAGTATACATCATCTAAAAGCTTTTTTTAGCTATTACTATTAGGCTATTAGTATTACTAATAGCAATGAAGAGAAATGTATTACTATTTTTTGAGAAAAGAAGAAAAAAAGAAAAGAGAAATGACAGGTGATAGTGGGTGTCGGCGATACCACGGACCTATCTGTTAGAAGTCTCCGACAAGTGAACCGTTGGTTAATGGGACATTCACACTCCTTTCCGTATTACACATTTACACCCATGTCACAAATAATTAATAAAATTATCGAACACACAACATCGGCTCATGCCTATGTTGTTTTTTTTTCACATGGGTAATATGTTCACCCTAAACTTCACAGAAATCCAACATACCATCAATGCCTCAAAAAAGAAAAACATAACAGTTTCTCACTATGACAGTTGCCAATGCCAACTCTTTTTTTTTTCTTTTTCAACAAAGTTGCCAACTCTCTTCTTAAACAGTTTACCTTACTCACTCTGATTTAAGTGTCATAAGTCTTCTGAGAAAACATCACGTCAGTGTTCCATGTGACTACTATCTTCTGTAGTATATATTTATTTACATGTCCGTAGTCGTCCCAACGTTGTCAAGGAGCAATGACATAATGCAAATTATGAACCATCTTTGGATTTTGATCCCAAAAAAAAAACTATCTTTGGATTTTCTTCATTTCCCTTCATTTTCGTTCACAAGTTCTCACACATTCGTTTAATACATCAGCACCCAACTTCAAAAGTTATTGGGTTTGATCCAACAGTTGTTTTTGAACCATACTTTAATTTTATTTTGGACTAGACTTTCAATATATATTTCCCTTAGAGCATCAATATTGGTTTAATCTCTCAAACCTTGTTTCTCATATATTTATATTAGTATTTTAACATATAGAAGCGGGTGTTCGGGTTCAGATTGGATATTTCGGATGTTTGGGTATAGAAGTATAAAACCGTTCGGGTATTTCTATACTCCGGGTCGGTTTTGGGTATTTCAGATATAATTAAAAAACCAAAACATTTGATAATTTTTTTTATTTACTGATAAATTCTTTTTTAAAGAACATAATTCTTGCAAAAAAAAAGTTATTTTGTCTTGCTTTCGTTATGCAACACGATCGGGAGTAATAAAGGAAGCTCCATGGGTGGAAAATATTCTTCCGTAGGAAGAACGACAAGATGGTTCAAAGTAGCTTCAGTTATTATAGTGACGTTTATGGTGGTTATCATTGATGAAGGCAACAACTAATATCTCCGAGAAACCTTACATGGATCGTGAGAAGAACAATATTTTAGGAAAGAAGATCTTGTAGGGAGAAAAAATGAGAGATGAGAGATACATATGGTTCCTTAATCTCTCACGTTTAAAAAGGAGATACATATTTATATATATGTGCACACGTTTAGGTTAGGAAAAATAGTTATTTGGTATTGATTTTATATAATATTAATTAAATCAAAATCGGTTAAAAAAACCGGTTATATATTGGATGAAAGATGTAAATTTTGGTTAAAGTGTACATATGTTTGGATGACTTCGGGTATTATATACTCGATCGTGTTCGGATATCCAAACTTGTTCAATATAAAACCCGTTCGGATATTTTGCTACTTCGGTTCGAATTCGGATGTTTCGTGTCGGGTTCGGGTATCAGATGAAATGCCCAGCCTTATCAACATATATGATTTATTGAATTAAATTTTAATCTTTGAAAAATTGATGACAATAATAGATGAGAGACGGTTGTGGAGCTCATTTCTTCCCATTTGGTCAAAATCTCCTTATAAAGAAGCGTTCTTCAACTTTCCATTTTTCTCTTTCATCGTTTAGAGCATCTCCAACCCTGATATCTTGCATATTTACATTGTTTTATCCATTTATTCATGTGCATTTTCATCATATAGTTTAGGATTTAGCCATGTCTAGGTTGCATTTTGCATACATATGTCTCTATCAGGTAGTTGAGCACCACATGGAGTTTCTGGAGACATTTGAGTGCATTTGGAGCTCAAAAGGAGGTGATTAGAGTGAGCTTTGGACGAGCACTGCTGGAGCGACCTCTCGGAGCGACGGCATGAGGTCGCTGTGCACCACATCCCGGAGCGACTCATCCAGAGCGACACAGCAAGGTCGCTCGCGTTTTCATCACTGGGAGACGCGAGAACAAGCTCGGAGCGACCTTCCAGAGCGACGTGCTGAAGTCGCTCCCGAAGCTTGGAGCGACGTCCCAGAGCGACAGGAAGAAGTCGCTCGCGAATTCACCACCCGGAGACGCGAGAACAAGCCCGGAGCGACCTCTCGCAGCGACACAGCGAGGTCGCTCCCGAAGCTTGGAGCGACTTGTCGGAGCGACAGTCTGAGGTCGCTCCGTGTTTTGTTTCTGCTCGAACTTGTGTTTTCTCAAGGGCATTTTGGTCATTTCATTATGCACGTTTTTATTTTCTAAACCTATGTTTTATTACTCTGTAAGCCACCAGGGGGAGGATCATCTTTTGTTCTTAGAAAAACCACCAAAAACCTTTGGAAAGTGATCTCTTTGAATCAATTGATCAGTTTTATTATTGAAATTCTGTGTTCTTATTTATATTTTGTGTTTCTCTGCATGATTAATCTGAAATCCACCATGGGTTTAAGAGGAATCATGGAGATTAGTGAGTAATCATCTTTTGAATTCATGGGTTAGGGAGATTAAGGGTGATTAGGTTAGAGCTAGGATGTTTTAGTGTAGATCATTCATATTTCCTTGCTAGTAGAGTAATCATAATGCATCTTCTGAGTTGGCCACTCAAAAGTTGATCCTTAGGCATTTCTCACCCGAAAGGTGTTCGATGAAATGCCCGAGACAACTCTCCTAGGCTTTTAGCATACTTTGCCAAAGACATTTGTTGTTAAAGATGCTAAGATAGCTAATAGACTTGTTAGTAATGATTGCTTTCATATTATTCAACCAAAGACATTTGATGTTTGAGATATGTTAGCAAATGAGCATTCATCTAGACATAGAGCTTGCTTAGAATTGTGTCTAAGCTTAAGGTTGATAGATTGATTGATCATTTGCCATCCTTAGTTCGATACTTGATCACCCAAGGTCTAATCCCTATGCCCATGAGTTCTCTTTTCCAATAGTTAAGAAAGTATCATTTGTTATTGCATTCTAGTTTAGTAGTAGTTTAAAACCCATCTAAATCATTGGTTGCACTTAGATTAAGTGAGTACTTGCATTCTCAGTGCTTTGATATCCCTCAGAACTGGTTCGACAATCTTTTATACTACAACATTTGTCTTAGGAGCCTTGAAAACTCCTAACATCAAATTGGCGCCGTTGCCAAATTCTGAGTCGATTTGAACATTGAGATTTAGTCAATTGCTTGAGACTAAGTCATTTTTATTTTCTTTTGTTACTAACTCTTCTTCACCTCCCTTTAATCTACAGGTGTATGAACTTGAGGAGCAAGGGTCCATCAAACCTAGTTCCAAGAGCAGCAGACATCAGAGCTTTAGAGAGAGAGTGTGCTAGAAAGAGAAGAGAAGAAGACCATCAGGCTCAATTGCAGAGACTGAACACTGACATGGGAGACGTTCATCAAGAAGATGCAGGCGTCAATGGCGCTAACAACAATGGTCCACCTAACCAACAGCGAGCAGCTCGCCCCATTGGCACTTACGACCGTCCCAACATTCATGGTCATAGATTGGGAATCCGAGCACCCGCCGTGGCAGCCAACAACTTTGAGATCAAGTCAGGACTCCTCAACGTGATCGAGAACAACAAGTATCATGGCTTGGCTCTCGAGGATCCATTTGATCACTTGGACAGGTTCGACAGCTACTGTGGGTTGTCAAAAACCAATGGTGTGTCCGAAGATGCTTTAAAGCTCAAGCTATTCCCTTTCTCTTTGGGGGATAAGGCACGTCAGTGGGAGAAGTCTCTACCCAGCGACTCCATTACCACTTGGGATGACTGCAAGAAAGCATTCTTGGAGAAGTTCTTCTCTACTTCAAGAACTGCTAAGCTGAGAAACGAGATCTCCAGCTTTCAACAGAAGGGCTTGGAAGGTTTCAGTGAAGCCTGGGAGAGATTCAAGGGCTATCAAGCTCAATGCCCACACCATGGTTTCTCTAAGGAGAGTTTGCTGAGCACATTCTACCGTGGTGCTCTACCTAAGTACAGAGCCAGACTGGATACAGCTAGTAATGGGTTCTTCTTGGGGCGAACTGAGGAGGATGCAGAGGAGCTGGTTGACAACATGGTTAAGAGTGATGCAGTCTACAGTGGAGACCACGACAGAAGCAGTAGAACTGAGGATAAGCAAACGAGGAAGGAGTTGAAGGCTCTACAGGATAAGATAGACATCCTCCTTGCTGATAAAGCTACCCAAGAGCAGCTGCACTTTGTCGGCAACCCAAGCCAAGAAACACCAGCTGTTGTCCATGAAGTTGAGGGTTTGGAAGGTCAGGAAGAGCTGTGTTTCATCAACAACAATGGTAGCTGGTACAAGAAAGAACCCAACTTTCAGTACAACAACTACCAACAGAAGTCCTATTCCAACAACCAGCAGAGTGGTTATCAGCCTCGGAACAATCAGCAAGGCAGTTATCAACCTCAGCAGAACCCTCCTCCTGGTTTCAACAACAAGGGCAACCATTCTTCCCAACAACAATCTAATCCCTCTACCTCCACTCCTCAGGTCAGCAGCACTGATGCTCTACTGAAACAAATCCTGGAGTCTCAAACAAGAAGTGAGAAGCATGTTGGCTATGAGTTGAAGAATCTTCACTCAAAGATTGATGGGAGCTACAATGAGCTCAACAACAAGTTCAGAGCTTTGGAGAACCAGTTTGCTGCCATGAACACTCAACAAAATCGCCAACAAGGTTCTCTACCTGGTAAATCTGAGCAAAACCCAAAGGAAACCATGAAAGCTATCACTCTTAGAAGTGGTAAGGAGTTACCTCAGAGAACTCTCACCAAGGATGCTGAGAAACAAAGTGAGGGGGTTGCCATCACCATAGATGATGAAGTGGTGATTGTTGATGAGAAGATCAATGACGAGATCTTGGAAAAGATAGTGGAAGCAAAAGGAAAGGGAAAGGTTGGAGAAGAGAAGAAAACAGTTAAAGATGGTGAAGTCGTCTCTCCTGCAAGTGAGAACTCTTTTGTTCCTCCTGCCTATGAACCCAAGCTCCCATTCCCAGGTCGATTTAAGAGGCAGCTACTAGAGAAGTACAAAGCTTTGTTTGACAAGCAAATGAGTGAAGTCCAAGTCACAATGCCCATTATAGATGCTTTCATGCTGATCCCTCAATACAGCAAGTTCCTCAAAGATGCTGTAGCTGCAAAGAAGAAAGAGATGGAGGGCATGGTGATTCTCACTCATGAGTGCAGTGCTATCATTCAGAGGCTGGTCATTCCAAAGAAGCTAGAAGATCCTGGATGCTTCACATTACCTTGCGCTCTAGGGCCTATGGTATTTGATAGATGTCTCTGCGATTTGGGAGCTAGTGTCAGCTTGATGCCCCTATCTGTTGCTAAGAAGCTGGGTTTCACTCAGTACAAGAAGTGTAGACTTTCTCTGGTATTGGCTGATCGTTCAGTGAAGTACCCTGTGGGTATCTTAGAGGACCTCCCAGTGATGGTTGGAAATTATGAGATCCCTACAGACTTTGTGGTGCTTGAAATGGGTGAAGAAGCTCAAGACCCTTTAATCCTTGGAAGACCTTTCTTAGCCACAGCAGGAGCTATAGTTAATGTGAAAGAAGGCAAGATTGATCTCCATCTGGGTAAAGGGCACGTTCTGCATTTCGACATCAAGGAAGTAATGAGGAGGCCAACAGTTCAGGGCCAAGTGTTCTACATCGAAGAGATGGATGCCCTTGCTGATGAACTCCTAGAAGAGTTGTCACTAGAGGACCCTCTACAGCATGCTTTAACTGTAGAGAAGGAGGCTGAGGTGATCGAGAACCTGGAGAGTACTGCCTATGGGATGATGCTGGATTCACACCAGGCGTTTGTCAGTAAGGACCAGTATGAGGAGCTTCCACAGATGGTTCACCAACAAGTCTCAGTCACTCAACGAGAGGACAACCAGCAGGATGACTGGAGTGAACTAAAGGCACCTAAAGTGGAGCTTAAACCTCTTCCCCATGGTGTAAGGTATGCATTCCTTGGTCCTAATGAAACTTACCCTGTCATTGTGAGTAGTGAACTTACTGAGAATGAGCTATCTGAACTTTTGAAAACACTTAAAAGATTTAGAAAGGCAATAGGTTACTCACTAGATGACATCAAGGGGATATCACCCTCTTTGTGCATGCATAGGATACATCTTGAGGATGAATCAATGACTTCTATCGAGCATCAAAGAAGGTTAAATCCTAACCTGAAGGATGTTGTAAAGAAAGAGATTCTTAAACTCCTAGATGCTGGTGTTATTTACCCTATCTCAGATTCTAAATGGGTATCACCTGTGCATGTTGTACCAAAGAAAGGTGGTATCACTGTGATCAAGAATGACAACGATGAACTGATACCAACAAGAACCATCACAGGTCATAGAATGTGCATTGATTACCGAAAACTAAACTCTGCATCTAGAAAGGATCATTTTCCACTACCATTTATTGATCAGATGCTAGAGAGACTTGCAAATCACCCATTCTACTGTTTCCTTGATGGGTACTCAGGATTTTTCCAAATCCCCATACATCCCAATGATCAAGAGAAAACGACATTCACATGTCCCTATGGCACCTTTGCATATCGAAGGATGCCATTTGGTCTATGTAATGCTCCAGCTACCTTTCAAAGGTGCATGATGTCAATTTTCTCTGATCTGATTGAGGATGTTGTGGAGGTATTCATGGATGATTTCTCTGTCTACGGATCTTCGTTCTCTGCTTGTTTGTCAAATTTGTGCAGGGTCCTACAGAGATGTGAGGACACCAACCTTGTGCTGAATTGGGAGAAGTGTCACTTCATGGTCAAAGAAGGGATTGTGCTAGGACACAAGATTTCAGAGAAGGGGATTGAGGTGGATAAAGCCAAGATCGATGTTATGGTTGGTCTGCCTCAACCAAAGACAGTGAAAGACATCCGGAGTTTTCTTGGTCATGCTGGATTCTACAGGAGGTTCATCAAGGACTTCTCCATGATCACTAGACCTTTGACCAGGCTGCTGTGCAAGGAAGCTACTTTCAGTTTTGATGTGGAATGTCTACAAGCTTTCAAGAAGCTGAAAGGTGAACTCGTTAGTGCCCCAATTGTCCAGCCACCTGATTGGGATCTCCCTTTTGAGATCATGTGTGACGCCAGTGACTATGCTGTGGGAGCTGTTCTGGGGCAGAAGAAAAATGGCAAAACTCATGTGATCTACTACGCCAGCCAAACCCTCAATGATGCTCAAATGAGGTATGCCACAACAGAGAAGGAGATGCTGGCAATTGTTTTTGCCTTCGAGAAGTTCAGAAGTTACTTGGTTGGGTCTAAAGTCATTGTCTACACAGATCATGCTGCCTTGAGACACCTTCTAGCCAAGAAAGATGCAAAACCCAGGCTTTTGAGGTGGATCCTTTTGCTCCAAGAGTTTGATATGGAGATCAAGGACAAACCTGGAGTTGAGAATGGAGTAGCTGATCATTTATCCAGGTTGAGGATAGAGTCTGGTGTCCCAATTGACGAAGGACTTCCTGAAGAGCAGATCATGGCTATCGAAGCAGTGATAGCAGTTTGTGAGACTGGTAGGAAGCTGGAAGAGGTCAAAGCAACAGAGGAGAAAGAACCTTGGTATGCTGATTTGGTTAACTACCTAGCCACAGGAAGAGAGCCTTTGAATCTTGTAGGCTATGCCAAGAAGAAGTTCTACAAGGATGTGAAAAGATATTACTGGGACGAGCCCTACCTCTACATTCTCTGCAAAGATCAGCTTTATAGGAGAGTGGTTGCAAATGAGGAGATTGATGGGATCCTTGCACAGTGTCATGGATCATCCTATGGAGGACACTTTGCCACCTTCAAGACAGTTGCAAAAGTATTACAAGCTGGATTCTGGTGGCCACACATGTTCAAGGATACACAAGCCTTTGTTTCGAAGTGTGATTCTTGCCAAAGAAGAGGGAACATCACCAAGAGGAATGAGATGCCTCAAAATCCAATCCTTGAAGTTGAAGTGTTTGATGTCTGGGGTATTGACTTCATGGGCCCCTTTCCATCATCCTTTGGCAACAAATATATCCTTGTGGCTGTTGATTATGTCTCCAAATGGGTGGAAGCCATAGCAAGCCCCACCAATGATGCTAGAGTTGTAATCAAGATGTTCAAGAGCATCATCTTCCCAAGGTTTGGAGTTCCAAGAGTTGTAATCAGTGATGGAGGTTCCCACTTCATTAACAAACTGCTTGAGGGACTTCTCAAAAAGAACGGTGTGAAGCACAAGGTGGCAACTCCTTATCATCCCCAAACAAGTGGACAAGTTGAGATTTCTAACAGGGAGATCAAATCTATTCTGGAGAAGATTGTGGGGATTACAAGGAAGGATTGGTCCAATAAGCTTGACGATGCACTTTGGGCTTATAGGACAGCATACAAGACACCACTGGGCACTACACCTTTCAACCTAGTGTATGGGAAGGCTTGCCATCTGCCAGTGGAACTTGAGTACAAGGCACTATGGGCAATAAAGTTGCTGAACTTTGACATCAAGAGTGCTAAGGAGAAAAGGCTCTTCCAGCTACACGAGCTTGATGAGATAAGAATGGATGCTTTTGAGAACTCAAGAATCTACAAGGAAAAGACTAAAGCTTTCCATGACAAGAATATCCTGAAGAGAGAGTTTAAAGAAGGAGACCAAGTTCTTCTCTACAACTCTAGACTGAAGTTGTTTCCAGGAAAGCTTAAGTCAAGGTGGTCCGGTCCTTTCAAGATCAAGGAGGTTAGGCCATATGGAGCAATAGTCTTGTGGAGCACTGATGGAAGAGACTTCACAGTGAATGGACAAAGGGTTAAGCTCTACATGGCCAATGCACCAGAGGAAGATGGAGTTTCCACTCCACTGTCTGATCCTACCCCGGCCTAATCTAAAAGGAAGGCAAAGTCAAGCTCGGGACTTTAAACAAGCTCACTTGGGAGGAAGTCCCATGCGTATCCTTGTATATATTGCATTGGTGTTTTTCATTTCTCATCTTATTGCATAAAAAAAAAAAGGAGAGAGAGAAGTTGTATGCAGGTACTTGATCGGTTCAGTTTTGAGAAGGAGTCGTGCGTGGGAGCGAGGTCTCACAGCGACACCTCGAGGTCGCTCCAGCTGGGAGCGAGGTTATGGGAGCGACACCTAGAAGTCGCTCGCGTTTTCGACGGAACGGGCACTCAAGAACTGACGCGGAGCGAGATTTCACAGCGACACCTCGAGGTCGCTCCAGCTCAGAGCGAGCTTTCTGGAGCGACACTCCGAGGTCGCTCGCGTTTTCATCAACTCGCGACGCGAGGAAACGCCTCGAGAGCGACCTCTCCCAGCGAGACCCTCACGTCGCTCCCGCACCGGTTCAGGTAAGTTTGCTAACTCTAAACCCCGGTTTAATTCAAGTAAACCGATCCTAACCACCCTAAACCGAACCAGACGACCCTAAACCTACCCCAACCCCAGCGATTTCATCTCTCTCACTCTCCCCTCCTCTCACAAACTCACAAACTCTCTCCAAACTCACCCCCACCAAAATTCCCAAAACTTCCTAAATTCTCACCCAAATCAACTAGTTCTTGTTTCTAAATCCAAGCTTTCGCCCCTGTAGTCTATTCCTCACCACCCTTTCACCATTTCCTTTCATCCAAAGCAAGGTATTGAGTTTTTAAATTCAAATTCGTAGGTCCATGAACCCTAGAATTTGAAAGTCGAAATTTGGTCATTTTCTTGCTAGATTGTGGTGAAATAGACTAGGGAAAGCTTATCTATCAAGTTGGGTTGTTGAATTAAGGGTGAAATTGAGTTTAATTTGCACTTTGGCCAAATTAGGGTTCATGGATTTGGGGGAATTTTGAATTTGACCTTAATTGGGTGTGTTTGCGGGTGTTTTAGATGCGTTAAGATGTCACATTGTTGCATTGTGCTGAACTTGAGTTTAAACTGAGAAATTCATTTGTTAAGTTCATTCTTGCAAAATGTTCGCTTGCAAAGTCTTCTTTTTCTTCACTTCCATCTACTTATCCCTTTCCAAGTTTGTAACTTTTCAGGTGAAAATGGTTAAGAAGACAAAGGGCAGGTTGGAAGCTGAGAGGCAAGAAGCCGAAAGTCAAGAGTTTGCACAAAGAGGAAAAGCTTTAACCAGCGAGCCAACTGGCTCAGGAACGCAGCGGACTGTGCGACAACAGACGTTGGCTGCAAGGAAATCGAAAGAACACGAGAAGAGGGCAGGGAAAAGTGTAGCGGTTCCCACCCATGAGGAAGGTGAAACTGAGAGTGATGATGAGCCAGCACCTACGAAGAAAGCCAAGATGTCAAAGGGCAAAGGGGTTGCTGTTGATCGAGATAGGGCGAAAACTCCATCTGTAGAGGAGCTGTACGATCATTTGAAGGATGGAGTCACCTGGGTTCCAACAAGGTTCGCCGACCTCAACCTACTGAAGGAGTTGGGTCTAGACTCTGATATTGAGGCAATGCTGGGGCATTTGAAGATGCCGAAACTCCTCACCATGGCTTATCCTTTCTACAAGGATGTCACTTGTCAGTTCCTCTCCTCTCTTGTGGTCACTTACCACGACACGGCGCATGTGAGGCAAGGATGGGGAAAAATCAGCTTCAAGGTCAATGGAAGAGAGTACAACATGAACTTCAAAGACATTGGGAGAGTGATGGGGTTCCAAGACCTAGAAGACCACTCCCTTCCCAAATGTGAAAACCTTCCCACAGAGCTTTGGAAGTTGATCACTGGAAACAGACACTCCACCGGGGCTGACAAGAACTCACACATCCGACACCCGTCTGTACGCTACCTCCACACATTGCTAGTCCATGCTTTCTACCCACGGAAGCAAGCTGGTAATGTTACTGAGGAAGACATGCGACTGCTCTGCCCTGCTATCCGTCCCTACACTCAACCCGGAGTGTTACCCCTTCCCAGCACTGATATCTATGCTACATTTGGGGTGGTCAGTTTCTTCGTGGGCCGTCTCGAACACTACAGAGACTGGGCGTGGTACACCACTGATTCGCGCCCAAAGATAGGGATAGGCGGAATGATCACACCACTGCTCCAATTTCTGAATGTTCCCTTGGGAAAGGACGCATCGGGGCCTAGGTTCATTGATGGCACCTACTTGAGGATTGCCACCTATTTCAGTGGGATGTACGGGAAAGACTACGTCTACCACTACTACTTGTACGGCAAGCCAGTCGAGGTGGTTCTTCCAAACCGGAACCTGACGAGTTTAGAGATACCTGGAGCTATCAGCTTCAACATTCCCCAGGAATACTTTCTTGGAGAACACGGGCCTCTCGATCCAATTCAAGCAGCTCCATCAAGGAGAAGGAGTGTCCCCGTGCAACCTGAACCACCTGTAGCAGACACCCCTGAGCATATTTATGGACCTCCGCGCTACTACTTCAAGCCCCATGACGGAGTCCTTCCTCCTGGAGCTCTCCGTGATGCTCATGACCACATTGGTCGCCTCCAGCGATGGAACAAAGCTCAGGACAGAACGATAGAAAAGCTCAAGGATAAGTGCAAGGCACTCAGCAAGACCGTGAAGAAGCAGGCAAAGACTTCAGCAAAGTTCATGAAGAAAGTAGCTGATGTTTTAACTAGGGGAGGAATAGCTGGATGTAGCTCAGCTGATTTCGCTTTCGCGAACACCTCAAACCCCCAACCTCCACCCCCGCCTGATGCTCTTGGTTTCCCCCTCACTGCTGCGCAGCTTCAGCGTAAGTGGAGAAACCCACCCACTCAACCTTCCACTTCCGGCAACAAATCCCCATCCCTTGCTTCTTCAGATAGTGAGGACGAGATTGACGAGGTTGAGAGCCAGCCATGGTATGGAGGCTCCGGTACAGCATCCGGTGGGTACTACACCACCTTCCCTCCTGACGACGACGATGCTGGGGCATCTGCCCCTACCTACTATCCATAGGAGGTACTTCTCTCACTCCCTTGTATATATCATTTCATTCCTGCATATTAGTTTTCTTCTCGGTATCTCCTTCTTTCTTTGACAACACAGAGACTGTGTAACTCAAGTTTGGGGGAGGTACCAAGCATTTGATCATGTTTGCTTTGATTGTGTTTCATTTGAGTCATGCATTGCACGCCTATTTGCATAAAAAAAAAAAAGGATTTTTCATTTAGTTTGCATCATTTGCACCATTAGGAGAGTCTAGAGCATATAGGTTGCATTCACTTGCATAGGGAGCAATGATTTTAAATGCCTTGTAAAGAACACTACGTTGCACCATTGAGTAGCCATGCACCTCTCGAAAAGACTTGTATGTTTCGAGCCTTGAAAACTCTTCTTGAAACTTGTTGATTGCTGAAACTCAGTCTTTGAAGCCAACTACAACCTTATTTGAACTGAATGAACTTAATACTTCTTGCTTAGGGTCCTTTGTGTACTGAGTCATGGCTATACACACTTGAGTTGTCACATCTTTTATGCCAATCTTTTTGACAAACTCTAGTGGTAGACCACTCCCAAAACCTTTCCTTCCTTTTAAGCTTTCATTGTTTGATGAGTGAGGCCTTCTTCGGAAAGTCTTACATGCGCATAATGTTGAGAGTATCGGGAACGACAATGCTTGATCTTCATTTTTGCTAGATTGGACACTCTATTGTCTAGCTATAGGTGGGAGGGCGAGTGTTGTGATCATGATTTGGGAGAAATGAAAAGTAAAAATGGATAGACTCTTTGTGCTTAAGTGAATTGATTTTCTGGGATAAGTAGAGAACCTCTAGCTCTAGTTTTGAAAAGTCTTGGCCCCCAACCTAAAAAAAATAAAAAAAAAAGAAAGAAAAGAAATCGAAAAAAAAAAGAGAAAAGAAAGAAAAGGGGGCTAGCAAAGTTGTTAAGAGCTAAGAAATGTTTTGAGGTTGTAGAAAAATCCCTTGTAGATTTCAAAAAGGAAGAGTTAAAGTTCTTAAGATCCTTTGGTGAGAGATGTGAGTTGGGTTTGACATTTGGGAATGATTGTGTAATTGTATGTTTGGGAAAAGGGTAGAACAATGGAGATTGAGCATTGTATGCATGAGTTGGTCCCTTTCTTAGATATATTATGTGCAATGTCAAGGCTACTTGTTTTGAGAGTAAACCACCTTAAAGATCATATGTTTTGAACCTCTTGAATCACTTGAATAAAAGCCTTCCCTTACCCAACCAAATGACTTGGACCAATCGACCATTTGCAAGAATTCACCTGATGTTTTGTGCTTAATGAATGTGATAGTTGGTTGATTTGAATGTGTGGATGCTTGATGATGAGTGTAGAGACAAAAGGATTTGAATAGGCCTAGAGAAGCTAGAGTGTAATAAGAGAGTGTGCTAATTATATTTGCTAGTTGTGTTTCTTTTGGCTATGAGCTCCCACCTTCAAACCTCTCTCCTTGCAAGTTCTAGAAAGTTCACTTGAGGACAAGTAAAAGAACAAGTTTGGGGGAGTTGATATCTTGCATATTTACATTGTTTTATCCATTTATTCATGTGCATTTTCATCATATAGTTTAGGATTTAGCCATGTCTAGGTTGCATTTTGCATACATATGTCTCTATCAGGTAGTTGAGCACCACATGGAGTTTCTGGAGACATTTGAGTGCATTTGGAGCTCAAAAGGAGGTGATTAGAGTGAGCTTTGGACGAGCACTGCTGGAGCGACCTCTCGGAGCGACGGCATGAGGTCGCTGTGCACCACATCCCGGAGCGACTCATCCAGAGCGACACAGCAAGGTCGCTCGCGTTTTCATCACTGGGAGACGCGAGAACAAGCTCGGAGCGACCTTCCAGAGCGACGTGCTGAAGTCGCTCCCGAAGCTTGGAGCGACGTCCCAGAGCGACAGGAAGAAGTCGCTCGCGAATTCACCACCCGGAGACGCGAGAACAAGCCCGGAGCGACCTCTCGCAGCGACACAGCGAGGTCGCTCCCGAAGCTTGGAGCGACTTGTCGGAGCGACAGTCTGAGGTCGCTCCGTGTTTTGTTTCTGCTCGAACTTGTGTTTTCTCAAGGGCATTTTGGTCATTTCATTATGCACGTTTTTATTTTCTAAACCTATGTTTTATTACTCTGTAAGCCACCAGGGGGAGGATCATCTTTTGTTCTTAGAAAAACCACCAAAAACCTTTGGAAAGTGATCTCTTTGAATCAATTGATCAGTTTTATTATTGAAATTCTGTGTTCTTATTTATATTTTGTGTTTCTCTGCATGATTAATCTGAAATCCACCATGGGTTTAAGAGGAATCATGGAGATTAGTGAGTAATCATCTTTTGAATTCATGGGTTAGGGAGATTAAGGGTGATTAGGTTAGAGCTAGGATGTTTTAGTGTAGATCATTCATATTTCCTTGCTAGTAGAGTAATCATAATGCATCTTCTGAGTTGGCCACTCAAAAGTTGATCCTTAGGCATTTCTCACCCGAAAGGTGTTCGATGAAATGCCCGAGACAACTCTCCTAGGCTTTTAGTATACTTTGCCAAAGACATTTGTTGTTAAAGATGCTAAGATAGCTAATAGACTTGTTAGTAATGATTGCTTTCATATTATTCAACCAAAGACATTTGATGTTTGAGATATGTTAGCAAATGAGCATTCATCTAGACATAGAGCTTGCTTAGAATTGTGTCTAGGCTTAAGGTTGATAGTTTGATTGATCATTTGCCATCCTTAGTTCGATACTTGATCACCCAAGGTCTAATCCCTATGCCCATGAGTTCTCTTTTCCCTTAGTTAAGAAAGTATCATTCTGTTATTGCATTCTAGTTTAGTAGTAGTTTAAAACCCATCTAAATCATTGGTTGCACTTAGATTAAGTGAGTACTTGCATTCTCAGTGCTTTGATATCCCTCAGAACTGGTTCGACAATCTTTTATACTACAACATTTGTCTTAGGAGCCTTGAAAACTCCTAACATCAAACCCCAAGCTATTTTTACCTCTATATGCTATAATAGAGGTAAAAGTGCTCCATCCCATCTCTATTTCTACCTCTAAAATAGAGATTGCTATTTTTTCCTCTATTTATAGAAGAAAAAATAGCATTCCTCTATTATAGAGTCATACTTTTTTATTTTCAAAATAATCCTTTAACTTTCAAATTTTTATAGTTGTAACCAAAATAATTATATTTATAGAGAAATACAGCTTTTGTAGGAGTATAATAATATTTTTTATTTACATAATAGTCTTTTAACAAAACTTTAGTTTAAAAAAATTCATAAGTTTATGAAAATATTTTAAAAGTTAAAAATAAATAGGGTTAGTTATCAACTTATATAAACAAAATGTATCTTTTGTAAAATTAAAATAGAATCTTTTGAGAATATTCCTTTATAGAGGTAAAAATAGAGAAATACATTGGAGAGAAATTCATCTCTATTTTAGAGATACTCTATTTTAGAGGTAAAAATAGGGGAATACATTGGAGATGGTCTTAGTGTATTTTATTACTCCATCTGCTTCTAAATAGATGATGTTTTAGAAAGTTTTTGATGTTTCAAAATAGATTATGTTTTCATATACCAATATACTTTTTAGCTTTATCAAAATAGATGATGTTTTCATATTTTGTAGTCTGTTTTATGATTGGTCGAATAAATTTTATATTATATTTTAATGATATTTTTAGTATAAAAATAAGTTATTTAATAATTATGCATAATATTAAAACTTCATGTATTTTGAAACAGATGAAATATTATTATTATTTTTAGGTGATGTCTCAAGAGACTATCACTAATGCTGCTCTCCGAGTATCATTAGTGGTTGACATAGTGAAAAGAGTACCTCATCTAACACTACTAAAAGCAAGATATAGAAAGCAGAGAAGCTATCCACATCATATTTTTAATTCGGACCAATCAGAGATTGACTTTATGCCACGTCACTTATTTCCTGGATCTGAACCGGGCCAAGATCTATGTATCTGAGTCGATGTGGCCCACTTCCATACGAATCCATAGCTTGGCAAAGCGCGACTCTCCAGACTCCACTTCATCTTCACCGTTTTTAGATCGAAAAGTTAGCTTTCTGACTCCCATTGTTCTTAGCTTTATATAAACTCCTTTACAGAATCTCATTTACTACCTTTACAAAATCCTTTCCTCTTCATGTCAACTATAAGCTATTCAATCGCACAAACGGAACGTTTTCACCCGAGAGAGAACGCAGAACTCGGTGACCCTATCAAACATATCCTTTGTTTCGTCTTCGAATCGATCTGATATTGTCATCCAAGTCGTGGATCTCAAGCCTATCCAATCTATATACGTAAGATTTTAACTTTTAACTCTACATCAGTGTTTATCCTCCATTGATACCATTTCTGGGTTCAATAATTTTGTCAACATATTGGATTCTGGTTTCACCATCGTCTATGATTCCATGGTATAGATCTTGGTTTACATGTTTTTATTGTGTTTACAGGTTAGTGAGAATGATGGAAAGACAAAAGTTTCATGCTGGCACTTGCGGATGACTAAGATCACAACAATGACAAGTTAAAATCTGGAGAGCCGGAGCTGAGATCCTCTGATCCTCAAAGTGTGGATGCGGAGAAGCCTGTTGTTCTCACTGATGAGCCTTTGAGGGAGGCCTCTCCTGAAAACGATGTTAACCCTGAAGTCGATGTATTGGCCACACCTACAGTTACAGGTTTGGTCTCTTCTCTTAGTGTCTATTAATGTTCTGTCTTTATAAAGAAAGTTACCATTTCTAAATGTTTTGGTGTGCAGTTAAGAAAGACACTGCGACGGAGACTGCTAAAAAACGAGAACAAGAGAAGCAAAGGCTGGAGAAATTAGCGGAAACAAGCCGGTTGAGTCGGAGTAGACATCGCAGCCGTAGTAGGAGTTATAGTCGATCACCACCACTGAGGTTGTTAATAAAGTTATCATTGCTTCGTGATTGGGGTCTGTGAAGATGACAAGGAAGTCACAAGACTTTTTGGGTTCTTAGAGCACTGATTGGATCGTTACCTACACAGATTTCATCATCTCTTTCTTCCAATTTGGTTTTCTTAACTTGGAATTATGAGAAGTGGTAGCGGATGGTGAGAAGTCTAATGTCGAGAAGTGGGGCCAAGAGTTGCAGAATCGTGAAAACATCCTTCCCTGGATAAGGTTCACATCTAACAATACCCTTCAAAACTAAATTTGCTAATCCCCAATATCGAGATCATATATTGGAGTTGTCAAGAACGTGTAAGCTGATACGTATGGATGTATACTATGCAGGTAATTATTCTGGTTGGGTCCAAGTTCTTCTTCTCAATGTGTTGTATGTTTAAAATGATTTCACTTCTACCTCTAGGATCATCTTTCCAACTGTTCGATCCTGAGATATTGTGCAGCATGTGAAACCAGAGTAAGGGAACCAATATAATGGTATTTGGTTCTATCTTTTTTGCTTCATCATTTTTTTTTTCTGGTAAAGAGTTACATTGAGTTTATGTTCATCTGTTTTTTTTTTCTGGTGAAGAGTTACATTGAGTTTATGTTCCACTAAGCTGAACATTTAAAACTTCTTTTCAGGTGGTTATATTACAGATGAATGAACAAGACTGCATCCTGATCTCATGTCTTTACCCTTGGAAGACGAGAATAAAATTATATCTAGGATGGATTACAAAGGCAAGAGAAATGTAATCGACCTATATGCAGGTAGATTGAGATTGTGATTCTTCATGCTCTTTCACAAAAAAAATTAACTTTTTGGACATTCTATGAAACTGTTTTACAATTGTATATGTTTTTTTGATATGCACCCACTTTTTGGACATGCTATTTCACAAAAAAAATAACTCTTTGGATATTCTCAATAGTGGTGAGATCTTAAATTAAATTATTCAGGGGAGGATCAAGAAACTTTCATATAGGTATTGATTCCTAACTTGAATTTAGCTTATCATTAAACCATCTATAATTGAGTAGCACATGAGTCCATCCTTATGCAGTACCTTAGTATTGGCGTTGCAGTTGATTTCTTCACCATCAATAAACATGAACATATTGAGTCATCCTTTGTTTACTGAAATTACTTGAGACTATAGCCATAACGAGTCCATTTATCTAGAGTAGCTAACTCTATTTGTAGCTAAGTTTTTTCATGGTCACTATTAACATGAGTTCGTAAAAGTATAAAAGTGTCAAAATCTGCTTGGCACATCTATTTGTGGTTTAATGTTGTGGAGACCTTGCGTTCACGAAAACACTCTTCAAAGGAGGATGAAGACAAAGAGGCTATGAAGACGAGCACATGACCCTTTTGAATCCTCACCACTAAATTGTCCGTTGTTGTTTTCGTTGTCTTAAATGGAAGATTTTTTTTTAAAAAAAAACCATTATGTCAAAATAAAGTTAAAATAAGTTTCTCAAAAAAGTAAGTTAAAATCAGTATAAAATGACCAACAAAAAGTACATACAAGAAATTAATTTAATATCTAGGTTAGTGGTTTGAAATTAACATATATTATTTTAATTAAATATTAAAATATAATAAATTTCCATTATTTAGTAAAATATTAGAAAAATATCCAAATCATTTAAAACAAAATGGAAATAAATTTCTAAAGAATCAAAATTAAAAACTATTCAAAAGGTACTAAATTGGTATTTAGAATGATATTATGTAAATCAACATACAAATTTAACTACCACAAAGAAACAAATTAAATCTTAAAAGTTATAAAATCGTTAAAAATCATATCTGCCAATATAAAATAGAAACCAGCATAATTTTTTTTAATTAAAAATTATAAGATGCAAAATTATTAATTTAATTAGTTATCTATAGCTTTTGATTACGCTCAGTAAGTCGCATTACAAAGACTTTTTAATTGTTACCTCTAGGCTATCAATATACTGTTAGATTTGTTCATCGTTTATTTATAATGTTTGACAAAACAAGTTTGTGTAAAAATAAGTTTAGGTTAGAGAATTACCAGTCGATTCATTTTGAGAAGTCTTTACAATTTTGAAATTTTTTTAATTTTCTTCTCGCTATTCCAAATCCATCTTAAGTTGTTTAATAACAAATTTAAGAATAATGGAAATATGTTTCAACTCTAACATACAAACAATCTTGCGTGGTAATATTTTTTTTAGCCAATACCAATGCCTGATATATCTGCATATTTGTAATTTAATCTATCCAAAGTATTTTTATTTAGTATTTAAACATGAAATCATTAATATGGACTCCTAAAAGTTTCACATTTTAAAAATAAATAATTATTTACAAAATAATAAATAAAAAAAAAAAATCAAAACAGAAAATGATTACACGTTTATTAAAATATATGTATTTATATGAAATGAATTTATTTACCTATTCTTCAAAATGATAATTCGAAAAAACCATTCAGATGATTCATAAACAAATATATGATATACATAAAATAATAAAATATGATTATTTTATTAAATATAAATTATTTTAATTTTAATAAAGTTTTAAACGATTACTAAAAGATTAATAGAAACTTTAAATATGGTTACATTTAAAATATATATTAAATAGAAATTAGTGATATTCCTAACAAAGAAAATTATATTTCTTCAAACCCTTTCACTCTAATTTATCAAATTTTATATAAAAAATGATATAATATAAACCCATAAATAAACTTAATTTATTTTAAAGCTTATAACTTAGTTTCTTTTAAACTCTAATGTTTGGATTATATTTAACATTAAAATTATAGACATTTAATGGATAAATAAACCGCGCGTAGCGCGGTAAAATCTCTAGTCATTATAATAATAATAATTTGCTGTAAATAATTACTTAAAACAAATAAAAAAAGACTAAACTAATTATAATATGACATCTGGACATGGGTCTTTTTAATTTGGGAGTAATTTGGTGCAAGGGTATCTCAAAGAAGGAGTGTCCCTTCTTATTTCTCCCATCGTGCATTTCTGCCACTTCCTTTTTTTATTTTTTAAATATTTTTGTGTTCAGGTACTCATAGATAGTAAGCCCAGTTACAAAAAAAAAAAGGTACTCATAGATAGACCAATGACTGCGGGTGCTGCTTCTCGGAAACCAGAAAATAAGATAGTATTGGCCTGTTAAAGGCAACCTTAATGGTGGGGTGTTTAGAGGGGATATCTAACAATTTTGTTTAAAATTTATTAATAAAAAAAGAAAGAGATAGAATTTGTGCCAGAGAAAGTTCCATTTTCAAATTTCTATACATAATTTTTAGAATCCCTTTGACATTAATCACATGATAATTGATAGCTCTTCTTTTAATTTTCCAAATTTAATTGAATATTACAATAATTATACATATAAAATATATATTTATTTAGATACTAAATAGGGTATGTAACGAGTGAAGGTGCTCTAGGCCCTAACATGACCACTGGATTAAAACAAATACATGTGTATCCGACAACCTTCTTTTTTAAATAAAATTAGTATTTGATTTTCATAATCTATTAGCATAAATCACTGTTTACATGCGACCATGTTAATATTTTAGAAGTAAATAATTAACTTCTAAAATCAAACAGAAAACCAACTTCTAAAATCATACAGAGCTCAGCTTCATAAGATTCTTGTTATTTCAAAAACAGCTTTATGAGATGGTAAAGTTTATTTAGGCTATGAGTGGGAACAATATAAGAGACGTTTCTACACGAAAGATGGTAAGGACAACATTATTGGGAGTCTTTTAAGACATCTTTTAAGGGAAAGAGGTGGGAACCGAAAAAGAAAGAGAAGAGAAAAGCCTTTAATTAAGGGCTGTCCCTTACTCTCCAATGACCAAAAAAAAAAAAAAACAAGGGACTCTCTCCCTCTCTCTGTTCATCCCACCAATAATATTGCTCTAAGACTGCATTCGACCTTCCATTCAATAAAAAAAAAGATTCAATTGTGTTTTTAATAAAATAAAATAAATAATAAAGCACTCCAATAGTTGTATAAGTATTCTATTTCTTAAAATAAAATCATGGTCTGTTAGTAACAGTATTCACACTTCATATTTTAAGTGTACTTCTCACCTGGTTAACTAATATCGATTTGTAGTATTAATGTTTACCAGTATGTGGTTAACATTTATTTTATATATAACATTTATGAATCATTTATCTTAGTTTAAAAATATTTATATACTTTAAAAATACGTATGATCTATTAAATATATTTTTAAATTTATTGTATTGATATTAAATTTAGTATTATTATGACAACAAAGTATTAAATACATATTTAACATTAAAGTATAAAATATTTTGAAAATGTGAAAATAATATATAATTCTGAACCAAATATAATAATATCAATATTTTAGACCATTTGATTCGCTCGCTTTCCGTTTTATCTAGGTTAGATTCGACCCGAGTCGGGTTTGGATCAATCCTTTGAGTTTGGGATCTTTCGGATCTTAGACATTTAGACCCAACTAGGTATTTAAAAATTTTTGGTTCAGTTTCGGGTCAGATCTTCTCGGTCCGGGTCATTTCGGATAAACAATTTTAACACCGTAAGAAACTGCTATATACGGATACAAACGGTTTTGGGTCTTTTGGGTACTTTTCATGTATTTTTTGTCTTATGATCGGTTTTTTTGTAATTTTCAGGTTTTTGGCATTTTTCGTGCTTTTTCATGTTTCCGGATAGGTTTATTTGCAATTTTCGAATATGTTTTATAAATTTTGAGTAATTCAATTCCATTTCATCCTTTACTGAATTTGTACCCGAACTGTTTTTGTAACATGCATTAAAAGCATGCAATATCACAAATTCATAAGAATAAAATCTAACTTTTTGCAATAGCTATTAGGTTAGGGTTATTAAAATTTGGATCCACTATTACCAGATCGACTCTAGATTTCGGTATGGGTCGGGACTAAGACCCGTAGGTCCTCCACAATAAAATCTAATGGAGTAAAATGCATTATCATACTCGACCAAAACCAGTTTTCTCGGGTCGATTCCAGTTCCAGTTCCAGTCTTCAGATTCAGATAAATTTCCAAGACCTAGTTTGATTTGTTTGGTCTGTTTTAGTTTCATTCAATCCATTAATCACAACGTTTGATCCACTTTTTCTTTCGAAACCTTAAGTGAGAATCAGTTAATGAGTTTCATTTTTTTGTTAAAGTTCCCTTTTTCCTTTCCTTTCTTGGGCTTCATTCCCTTCTATATGGGCTGTGTGTTTGGGTTACCTATTGCAGTGTACATGGTTCCAATAGGCTATTAGGATACTCACATGTATGTAACTATGACATTGCTTTTCTGTTGTTCCAATTGCATCATAGGAATTGCAAGATAAAAAAAAAAGAGAATTCAACCGTGCATCTTCATTGCTACTAACAGAAAGAAAAAAAAACTTGTATTAGGGTTTCATATTCATGTATAGTTATATTTTAACAGTAGGCTTGGGGAAAGAAGAAGCGCTTTAGAGCAGCATTATGGGATATGTGAACATAAATATTTCAACGTATGAAAACAAATAATCAATACTATTAAAAAGGAAGGAGTCTAAAAAAAATCTACCTATGAAAGTTGTTTGGATTTTTTCATTTAACTCATTATTTTTTGGTCTTACCTTAAATTTATACTAACAATATGTTACCATATATTTTTCTAACAATAATTTATTCAATTCTTATATTTATTTATTTAAATCTCATTCCTAAATCCTAATCATTACTATTACTATATTTTCCATTTTGATTTTTAATCGTAAAAGCATTGAAACTAATGTTTTATATTATCACTTTTATCATATAATATATGATTTAAAGCAAGATAAATTACAAGACATATATGTGTACATTCTAACTTCCTCTTTCGTTTATAATAAAATAATCATATCATATATAAACTTTCCTACTAAAATCTCATATCATATACTAAACTTTCAATTGTCTATAGTTTGATAATATTTTCATATTTAAAAATAATTTTCTGAATATTCATGTTACCTTCACAAAAATGAAGAAATTCATTGGTTCTATTAAAGCTAACCCGACTTCACTATATCAGTATTGATTATTCAAGATTTTGAAAATTATTGGTTTAGATATTATACTTTTATATACTTTTCACTTAAAACGAATCAATACTATTAAAAGAGAAAGAGTTTTAAAAAATCTAACATAAAAAGTTATTGGAGTTATGTATAACTATTTATTATTTTTCTGATAATACATTAATCATTCTAAACATACAATATTTCAAATATTTTTAACAGATCTTAATATTATTTCTTATGATACCTTTACTAAGAAAAATATTTCATCAACCATGTTTTTGTATAATAACGTTAAAAATCTATATCAAAAGGTTGTTGGACCTGATATGGACGTAATAGGTCCACATCTGTTCGGGTATTTAGGATCCTAAAAGAATTTGAAATATCTAAAAAATCTGAAAAATATCCAAAACACGAAAAGTATTTGAAACTCCAAAGAAATACCAAAAAAATTCAAATACCTAAAAATTTAAAATCTTATTCAAAACCTGACACATGAACTGAAAAATACCCAAATATTTATCCAAATACGCAATTTTTTTAATTTGAAAAATTTACCTGAAATCAAAACTCTAATCGTAAACCAAAAACTTAAAAACAATATCCATAATACCGGAAACATATTCGAAATGTCCAAATATACCTAATAAACACATATTTATGATCGGGTCTAGGGTAGGATCCGGACTCAAACAAAGACCTGCGGATCCAAAAAACTCAATAGGTTATCTTTTCTGGACCTGAACTAAACCTATAATTTTGGATCGGTTCGGTTGTTTTTTTTTATCCGGATATAATTCTCATGTCGAAAAAAACTTACGTAAAAGTGTACATATAAAATCTCAAATAAACTAATTTGTAAATTATATAGCTGTTAAAAATTATGTTTTTCGATATAATAAGATTTTGTATTTTAATATAATCCAACAACCCCGCGCTTTCCAAGCGCGGGTCAAAATCTAGTAATAATATTTAATTGGCAAATTTTTGTGTGGGAATTTTTCAAGGATTTCAGATATCCACTAATTAAATCTAATTATTATTTTTGCTTCCACATGTGAGATAATCAAGTTGATAAGATATCCCCAGTAATGATGTTCATAGAATGGGAAATGAGAATCATATGCAAATGAGCTAATCATTAGATAAGACTTACGTCTTGTTGCTGCTGCAAGCGCGGGAAGTCACATGCAATTGCCATGCTATGGTCTATTGCAAAATCGACATTTCTTATTAATGTTATCACATGCTTTGGGCTGGTGAGGTATCAATTATTATGTTTCCTTGTTTAGCCTCCATTATATTAGTACGAGAGAGACCTAACCCCTAAATTATTTTCATTTTTTCGTCTTCGCTATAACTTCTGAGACCATCTCCAAGCCACATCTATTTCTATCTCTATATTTTCCTCTAAAATAGAGAAGTTGTATTATAGAGGTGAAAATGCTCCAATGTATACCTCTATAATAGAGTTTCTCTATTTATAAAGGAAAATATAGAGATATGTTATTTTCACCTCTAAATATAGTGGCAAAAAGTAATTTTCCTCTATATTTTTTCCTATAAAATAGAAGAACTATGTTATAGAAGCATACATTGAAACATTTTCACTTCTATGATAGAAATTTCTATTTTAGAGGAAATTATATAGGTGTACATTGGAGATTCTCTAAGCAACGAAGCATAGTGAAAATACACAAAAGTCATATTCAACTGATATTAATTTTACCGATATCTCATTCTGATCTAAATATTTTTTCATTCAAACGAAAACATGTGTTTAAAGGTTTGTATTAGCATCCTTCGTTTGCTTTTCTTACTCTGTTAAATTAGCATTCATATTAAAATCCGTATAATACATATCGAAAAGAAAACAAAAATTCGGTTGAAAAAATTAAAGAGATCTAATGGTCGGTCCGTAAGCGAAACGTTGGATTTGGCAACAATTGAACATGGCGAAGCGCTTTGCAATGTGCATTCACGTGTGAAATGATATCCACATGATAACATAAGAAAGATCGAACGGTTTACGAATATTCGAGATCACATTGTAAACTCTCGACCGTGGATCGTGACCCTCCTAATTAAACGGCGTTTAAAACGGAGAACGTGGGAAGCGTCCGTCCAAGAAGAGGAGGAAGTACATGTGATGTGACATGAACATGAAGATTAGTATTGATTAGTCACCCTTCGATTCCAAATCTGAATTCAACATTATATTTACAAGGAGTTCTTTTGTGGAAAGTTCCTCATTCGTGCTTTATTTCATCAACTCCGTAAACTGGTACAGTAGTACTCTCTGTTTCTCATGCTCTTATTGTCCCAGAATACAGGTATGCTATTGTTTTTGTGTGGTTTTTATATTCCCTTTTACAAAACTTCTTCTAAAAATGTACGTATATTTTCAGTCAACAGAAAATTATCTAACTCGATATGATGGCGGGAGAAATACAAGAACCGCTTAACCTAAGCCTTCTGGTAATTTCTTCAACTATTGTCAAAATTTTACTACTTTGTCTTCTTATAGTTTTCAGATTATATGTTCAGTTCAAATTAACACTCACTCGTTTTCATGGACCCATTGATAAGAACTAAGATACGGACTTGTACGTTTTGTTCGTCATGTTGAGACCTAGTCACCTAGAGACCCTGAGCCCTTTTCTTAGTACCTCTTTCGTCATCCACGTAACAAATTTCCAATATATTACACGTTTTAAACAGGCAAGAGTGTTCTTAGGCCTCGATATTTTTTATTTTTTATTTTTTGTTTCCGTCTGCGTTTAGTGTATATTTTGCGTTTGTATTATGCAAATATATATGTTCAATGGAGAAACTGAAAATGTTCTATTTATCAAAATATATATGTATAAACTATAAAGTATAAACACAAACAAGCCTTTTAATATGTTTCCTAATGGGCTGCAGGAGAATTCTATTCACTCAGGATCCGTTTCATTTGGGAGATTCGAGAAGGAATCTTTATCATGGGAGAAGAGATCATCTTTCTCACACAATAGATATCTAGAAGAGGCTGAGAGATTCTCTAAGCCTGGGTCTGTTACTCAGATGAGAGCTCATTTCGAGGCTCATTTTAAGAAAAAAGGAATCAAACTTCCAAGTTCTGTAGAAGCTCAAACATGGGGAGAAGTAGCTCAACATCATCAACAAACTGCTAGTGAGAAAGAAGAAAATTTGTGGGAGAGTATGAGTCAGTGTAGCCACTACAGCTATGAACTAGACAAGTGTGATAAAGAAAAGAGCTCATTCGGCGATTCTTGTTTGAGTTATGAGTCTTATGATGATCATAGTTCTCTTTCTGTTGCTTCGGAGAAGATTGGAATTGGTTGCAGTGAGAGAAGTGTAGAGGATAAAGCAGAAATGAGTTTTCCCTCTGCAACTGCATTGAAGTCTTTGAAAAATGACCGGAAAGCTACTCCTAGTTATGCGAAAACGACGAAAACTACTACCAAGAAGGATGTTGTCATAGCAAAGGGGTCTTCTAGTTGTAATACTAAAACAAGTTTTGACACTAAGAGGTAGCTTATATCCTCTCTTTTCATATAACTTTATGTATGTGTGTGTTCACGACTCTCAAATGACTATTTTGTTCTGGTGGCAGAGGAAAGGAAATGAAGCCGGCGTTGATTGTTAAATCCAATGCATCTCAAGCTCCAGTAACAAAGAAAACTGAGAGCCTGACTCCTCTAGCTGCAAACAAGTTCAGGTCCAAGAACACTTTTGGTTCTGCTATGAAAGAGAGAACAGCTACTAATGGTTTCAGTTCAAGAAGCAGCGAGAGAGTCGAGAAGAGAAAAGAGGTACATAAATTAATATCTAACTTATCTCTCTTCTCTCATTTGCTCTGTTCCAAAATGGAGTTTATGAGGGAACATTTCTGATGTTATAGGAAAATGTGGAAGCCATAGTGCAAAAATCTCTCAACTTCAAAGCAAGACCAGTGCTTCTAGCTAGACCTCAAGACACGTCAATAGGTCAAGAAAAGGTAAGAAAAGATGCTCAAGCACATTCATCTAAAGCTAGTAGTAATCGGTCATTGGCAAATGGAGCAGCCAAGAGTAAGCTCAATATTAACAAACAGAAGGTGGATACACAGAGGAGTCTAACTGGGATTAGACCAAATAGCAGGGATCAGACAGCGAAAAACAACGCAAACGGAAGGAGTTTGGCGGTTAGGCGCGCTGCGGTTGAGGTTGCTTTGTGAGCCATTCACCGTTTAGTTGTGTTTGCGTTTGTGTTTCTATGTTATAATGATTATAATATTATACAATAGAAACACATATATAATAAAACAATCAGAGCTAGGGGCTCGCTTATGTTATAATCATCATTCAAATAAATAATCTCACATTATAATTGTAAAATGCATTATTTGAAAGTGGTTGTAAAAGAAACCTCTAAAGTGGCAAGCTTTGTGAAACAAATATTTTCAAACATATACGAAATTCAATTCAATTTTCCCTTGCGATAAAATTTAGTTTTAATTTCCAAATAATATAATTAGATGCTGCGGCCTAGTTAATTATAATTTAGTTTCCACTTTCCACAATATCTAGAGACAATCTTTTAACAATCTTTCTTTTTGGCTTTTTTTTTTGCTTTACTTCCTCTGCAGTATATTCTAAAGCATAACAACACCTTATACAAACAAATCAGAACTTTCTACAATAATTATTAACTTAATTACAAGAAGTTACCAGAACTCCAACAACCACAAGATTTGCTACGGCTACGATCATTACCGTCAATTTCCCTGGAACCAACATGAATAGAGACGACAACGTTTGGTCCGTACGATGAGAAGGATTTCTAAAGTAGTAGGGGAAGTAAGGCAAGATAGCATCCGGTGGTGGAGGACCCTAAGCTGCCGCCACCTTCGCCTTCACTCGGTGGAGAAGGTCAGAAGGGTAATTCGGTAAATTTTCAGCCGGGGAAGGGTAGTAAAATGCTGGAGGAGGATATGGTGGTGGTTGAGTCGTGGAGGAGCCACCGCCAATGGTTTGTTGTTACTATATCTCCTCCTTAGTCACATTACTTATTGTTCTTAATTTATCGTTACTTAATGATTTTAGTGAGTCATTCTTCGTTAGTTAATGGATTTTCTTTTGTTAGTTGTGGATTTGTATTGAGCTAGTGTTGACTTCTTTGGTTTTTGTTGTTGTTATTAGTGTTGTCTTCTTTAGTTAGCATGTTGTAGTATTCTCTATTATATATGTGTATATGTGCAAGCTAATTCATAAAATATCAAATAAACTAATTCATAGATTATATAACTGTTAAAAATTATATTTCGATATAATAAGACTTTGTATTATAATATAATAAAAAAAACCCGCGCTTTTCAAGCGCGGATTAAAATCTAGTTCTCTATTATATATGTGTATATGTGCAAGCTACTCGACATAGTTATGATCACTATGTAAAATGATAGGTTTGCATAATTCTCGATTAGTGACCATACATTACGTATTTCTTGGATCCCTGTTTGATTATAGTTATATTAACGGTCTTTTCAACGCTCTATGTGGAGATGTAATTTTAAGCCTTTAAAAAAATGTGGTGATGTTTTTTTTTGATTAACCAAGGATATCGGCGGGGGCCACCGACTAATTTTTTGAAGATTTATTCATCGGTGACAGTCCAGTTGTTTTACGTGTGAGTTAGAAATATACGCTATCTGACTACATGAAAAGCTAGAAAATTTGCTCTGGAAAAAAATCAATTCCTAATTTGGACCAATATGGTGATCCCTCATTCAGTGGAAATCAATAAACCACGTGAAGTTTAAAATGTGGAGATGTTTTGGTTGATTATTTGTATTATTGACTAAGGAAAAGTTCCGAAAACATGATGTTTTGCCTTGTATATACCTATCTATCTTTTATTAATGAGAGATATATATCTATCTATCTCTTTTTGTCTAATATATCTATTTTATTAAAAAATAATATATATATATATATATATCTATATATATAAAGGAGAATGTTCTCTTCATATAGAGTGCCACGTCAGCACAAAAGAAACGAGAGCTCGCCACGTCAGCGCACAAGGAATTGCTTTTGGTAACATTGAAAATACTTTGGGCTGTTTATCATTGGGTGTAGTCACTGCGCGTTCAGAAAAAAAAACGATTATCTATTTAAAGCCTTTTAAAACTTTTACAGTATTTCTCTGCCCACCTACTCACGTTATCTCCATTCTCACATGACCCAGATTCCACGGCATAAATGAAATCTGAATTGATATAAGTTTTTTTTTTCTTTTTTTTTGAATTGATATAAGTTACATCCTTTGACAACACTAAATTGTCTTGAAATCTGACGTTCTTTTTTATGTGACCATAAATTATTAAAAAAAAATATTTTACTTCAATCTAATCAAAAGTTTGACAACAATATTCCTTCCGATTTTTAATATATATAAATCATTTTATAATTGTACACATATATTAAAAAATCATTATTTTTTATATTTTCTAAACAAAAATATCATTAATTATCTATCCAACTACAAATCAACCAATAATAAAATAGAAAGTATATTATCATTGGTCATATAACATTAAATGTTAATAAATTCTACATAGAAAATCGAAAACGTCATAATTTGGAACATAAAACTTTCTCTAAAATGACATATGTTAAAAACGGAGGGAGTATTTATTTTGACAACAATATTTCTTGAATTTTGGAATTACACCTTAAAAAGTTATAAATGAACATTAATCTATGTGTAGTACAATAGTTTCAAAACAACAACACAAATATAGGACTACAACATTTCCACATAAGAAAACAAAAATTTTGTATGATAATGATATAAATATAGGGCATAATAATATTTTGAATGAGATAGCTCAAGATTGGTAAAGTATATCTAGACATGCTTGGCTGGAAATAAACAAAAAACGAAACAAGACCAATGCTAGAAACGTACCGAGAAATTACTTCATGATATACAATAATCAGGTTACCATGTTACTTGACAATTTATAAGAATACAAAAGCAACAATAGCATGCCATCGTGGCGATGGCAGTCATTGCAACATCAAGCAGCATCAGAAAGACAGAAACAGTGTGACACCTGCTATACTACAATAAACCGATGTTGGTTTGTTTCTTCATAATTTAATCAAGAAATGTAAAGTACAGTGTCAATTAATTATGGAAACTAAAAACAAATTAATTCGAATTAAAAACTAACATAATCAGATTACAACAATGGAAAATTAAATAAATTATTGTAAATTCCTATAAGTGACGCAATACAATAAAAACTGATAAAGAGACACACAAGGGGATGATCTAAAATAATTCAAACAAATTAAATAAGTATACTCCTAAATAAAAATAAAACATAATCCATTACAAAAATGACAACTATTGCATTACGTTATTTAGCCAATCGGAACGAGTTCAACTCTAAATATTTTGACGTCATACAAGCAGAAATCCCACAAAAGCAACGGTCCTTCGTAAAATTATATAATTAACCATTTGAATATAAATGACAATGTCAATTTAAACTCTTAAAATTTTAAAATTCCCGCGCGAAGCGCGGGCCAAACCCTAGTATAAATATATAATGCAACCATCTTATTGAGAAAACAAAATGTGTTTTGTTAATACGACAAAATTTTAGATGAATATTCGACACGTCAACCACTACGATGACCTAATAATGTTCCCTAAAGAAATCGATGCGTCATTGATGCTTAAAGTGGTAGATGGTTGTATTTTGATCTTGTATTTTAACCTCCCAAAGACAAATGGTGCGTCATTGATGCTTAAAGTGGTAGATGGTTGTACTTTAACCTCCCAAAGACAAATGGAAAGATAGTATCATTTTCTGAAGACTTATTATGTCTCAAGTAAACAAATATCGTAACTAACAATCAAGTTCTAAAAGACTTTTTAAATTAAGTTATAAAAATAAAATGTATCTATATTATTAAAAGAGAAGTACAATTATAAAATACTCTTAAGTTTTTCAACTTATTTACAATTACATGCCACTAAAAATATTAATCAATCTATTTTTTTATGATTCTTTATCTTTTCCTCTTTAATTAATGCATCTCCAAAATAAAATTCTAACATAAAACTTATGGCAACAATAATTAATAAACCTAGTTTTTAGTATTCTTTGTCTTTTCCTATTTTATTTTATATATTTATATATATGTTTGGAAATAATTAATTTCATATATACATTTCATAACTAAATACATATATATTATATGGTAATTATTTTATTAATTATATATATACATAATAAATAGTATATATAACAATTTTATTATACACTATCATGAAATTTTGATTTTTTTTCTTTCAAAAAAAATTTTTTGATCCATGAAAAATAGTATATACAACAATTTTATTATATATTATAATAAAATTTTGATCTATAAAAAATAAAAAAAAAATATTTTTGCGGATACATGGGTCATATTATAAAAATATGGATGATACAATTAACAGTTTACGGGATAAAATAAAACCACTCAATATAAACTATGAGATTATTATGTTTAGAAATGTCATATTAAACAATTATTTAAACGGATAAAATTTTAAAATTATATATTATCACTTATACAAATAAATATTTATTTATAAAAAAATAAAAACAAACGTGCGGATCTAGTGGTAATTAATTATGATTACAATTTTGAGGAAATCTCGAGACATCTGTAAAGGGCTACACGTTGAGTGAATTTGAAGGTTTAAGAAATGCGCACATGCTTTCGAGGTTGGTATCGATAAGAGTTTCTTATAACTGGGAAATTATCTAATTTTCATCTATACTCATACAAATGAAGAACATGTTAAATTGGTAATCTTAAGTGCCCATGAATATCGCAGTAGTAATGTCATTTTGTACGCGGTCGATAGTCAGTTGTGAATTTAAATCATAGCTTGGATTGATATGGCAGTGAAAAAACGAAATAGATCATGTGCACTATATAAAGGAAAACTTTCTTGTAATTGGCTGTGTTTGCAAAGGTTCATGCAATATATGATATATTGGTTTGAAATATATCTCTAGATACCGATCACAGAGATGTTACGCGGGGGGCACAGAGTTAGCTGTATATGCAGTGTGTCACATGTTTAGGGTGCGACCCTGACTTTTTTTTATATGATTCTATCCTAAAAGTATCCTTGTTTCATGACTCAAATGACTAACTCTTTTTTTTTTGTTTAACCGGGAAGTATCCCAGACCTACAGAATAATCACACTAATTAATCTCCAAAATGGCTAAACCTAACATTCAACTATTGATTGGCTATTTACTCTTAATATTTTGTGAAATAAAGGAGATGTTAACCTAAAAGAAGAATTTTAGTCGGTGTGGTTATGATAGCTACTACTATAACTCCCGACTTTCCTCTAACCTAAATACGTCAAAAGCGATAGTTACAATCAGACGTACTACAGAGTTCCTAGTGTGTTAACATTTTTTAGACAATATATATATAAGCATAGCAGTACAGCTGTCATGTGGTGCACAATGATTTGATTCATGTATACTATTTATTCACAGAGAATAATGTTTAAAATACAGAAAAGTAAATGTATAAGCAGAACCGGTCTTAGAAATATTTGGACTAGAAACCAAATTTTTGTTTGGCCTGTTAAATATTAAAAATAAAATAAAATTGTAGTAAAAAGGACACAGTCTCGAACTATGACCTTATCAAGCAAACTATAGTACAACCACCAACTAGGGTGAAGAAACTTTTGTCAAAAATGCGGCCGGTTTTTTACTTAATATCTCACGGTCACATGTTTTACTCGCTTCCGTTAAAGACCGGCTCTGTGTATAAGAGTACAGTCTTTCTAGAAAATAAACTATAAACCTCGAAAGCTTAACAGAAAAAAAGGTTTCAAATATATATTCCAAATTTAGTAGTTTATTATATAGCCAATATTACACTTTCGGATTAAATTTTTTAAATTCTACATTCGGTGTGTATGAAGAAATCAAAGTGAAAGCGTAGGCAAGAGATGGCATTTGGTAGAGAGGATATAGCGTTAGGCGAAACAGATGCACATGTCATGTCTGAGGTCGGCCGTCTATGGCCCAGTTTTGTTGAAACCCAAGTTGATTTCCATCTCTTTCAAATCAGAGCATATACATTTCCTTGACACCTGTTCCAGCTTCATCTCAAATATTTTTTTGTCAACGTTATTCACTTTACTTGAATTAAGACATACCGGCCCGTTTTGTATTAAATGAGAAAATAATAGAATAACTAAAAATAGTAAGAAATTGTTGTAAAAATAATGGTGTGATATAGATATTTCTATTTTCCATAGCACAAAAAGTATGCAGTAAAAAGTAAAAACTATTTGTAGATATATATAACAATCACATATTTGACTGAAGAATAAACCAAAAAGAACAAAAGTATTTTCACCAATTTTGCCTTTCTACCCTTTTCAATTCACATTTTCCTGGGAATAATTTCAACTTTACATTTGTTAACTTTTGTAAGTAGAATTACTTTTCTATAAAATTATTCCACATAAAGTACAATTTTTCAAGTTCAAGAATCAATGCGAACGGCAAGTTGATAAAGAGATGAGAACATATCACATAAAGAGAAAAAATTCTAGAAATTTACATATTTCCCTTAACATAATTTTGGTCTACGCACCTTATTAATGTGTTTAAAACCCCATTAGAAAATTGGATATAGGAAAATATGATGAAACATACATGATCCTAGCTAGAAAATTTATTAATAACCAACGATAGTAACGTTCTTCAATAAACTGATCAAAATAACAAATCTTCGAATTTTCTTTTCTCCGAGCATATCTCAAAGAACCAACACCCACAGAACTCCAAACCCAATCAGACCGGCGAGCTTCACCACCGTAAAGCTTTTTCCGGCGGCCGCACCGAATTGCTCATCAACGGGGTAGAGATTTCCAGGCGGACCCGTTATGTACAAGAAATTAGCTGGCGGAGGCGGTGGACAGTTAGGTGAGACTTTCTTAGGCGGTGGAGGGAGAGCCGGGGGAGGAGGACACGCTGGAGGCGGTGGAGATGGTGGTGGAGGAGATGGTGGAGGAGGGTTTTGGATACAGCTTGGAGAGCACTTTATGGGATCTACCTCGTCGAGCTTCCTCATGTTGGCTGAAGAAGAATCTGATGAAGCGTTGATGATTATTGGACGAGTCAGCAACGTGATCATCACCGTGAAGATTATGACTCCAACGTTGGATCCTCGGCTGTGATAATTTCCCGGCATGTTTTATTTTTTGGGATTAGAACAATGAGAAATAAAAAGAAGAATTTGTGGAGGTTACGTTTAAAGAGGTATGGAGTGAAGAGTTAAGAGGAGAGGTGATGATGAATGCGTTCTCGTTACGTAAGCCAAGTGCATGAGACTCATAGACTTCTTAAATAGTGTATACTAACTATTTCCATAAACTTCTAGTCTTTTTAATAAAAAAGAAATCTTAACTAAACTTAAATATAATTAATAAGAAAACTAAGAATATGGTTGGTTAAGGCATACTCGTCGGTTCACTAAGATATTGCTTTTTCATGTGAGTCCCACATGAACAAATTTGGTTTTCCACGTTATGAAATTTTTTAATTTGGGAATTACTAGAGTGGTTAACTACCACCGTCGTACACCAAAACAATAGTATAAACAATACATGTGTGAGATGGATAGTGGTTCAAAGTCATACTGCATGTGTGAATGTAATTACATAATTCGTTTGTAATTATCCAAAGTTAGTTAAACCTTCTTTCTTTTTTGAATATTGGTTAAATCTTCTTTATCAAATGTTTTTTTAACATATACTATTGAATTGAATAAAGACAATAATTGGAGGTATAGGCCTTTTATCAAACAAAGAAGAAGTAACTGGAGGTATAGTAGTATGTATATACGAGTGCGTGTAGTTTTGCTTAAAGCGTAAGTGTTGCTTTTCAGTGGAACTTTGCTTTAGTTGTTCGATTACATAAAGAGAAGATATCAGAAAATAATTTTTCGTACGAAAGAGAAAGATTGGATAAATGCTTTCGTATGATTGAAGAATAATTCGTGACAGAAAATTTAACAGCGTAGGCTATTTTATCACATAAAAATTATATTAATGGAGAAAATTTGTTTTGGTGGCCATGGAACATGCAACGGAGAATCTGAGTCTAGTAGTCCAAAATTTTGTTTAAAAGATCAGCAATCGTTATAAACTGTACATTATTTAGATGCCGGTTCATAGATACAAGACAAAGTTGGATTATATTCCATAGGCGAAAAGTAGGACCTGTACTAACCGGAAGTATCCGGGTAATGCAAATAGCATTACATTATGAAGCTTGGTCTGTAAAACAAGTCAAAGCCCACATAATTTACAGAAGTAAAGTCAACTAGAGTTAGCGGCATAGATCATCTCTCTAAAGTTGGGTCCAGTCCTGAAAACAGTACAGCTGAGAACAGTTTAGTTCTCTTGGACACGCTGTACATCATACAAGAAAGGAGAGACCTTATGTGACTTCTTTTCTTGATCAAGAATATATTTGATTTAAGAAAGAAAGGCCCATTGTACCCATTCCAAAGTAATTCTTAGTTTCATACTAGTTCTTGTACATTTTCAGTTGTTCCCAATCAAATTTTCACAAAAAGGCAAAAAAAAAGAAGCAAAAACAGTTAAATAGGACACTATGTTACTTAAATAAACAAAACTATTTGGATTCACAAGGTTCATTGAAGTACAAAATATTTGGCAATGATCCCGAAATGCTTCGTTGCTTCAAACCGAAATCGTTATCTTACTGAACTTTCAATTTCTTGCTTCTCAAGCTACCTACCCCCTCTCCCCCCCCCCCTCTCATTTAAAATTTGGGGGTTATGGGTCGTTTAAGATGCTAATGAACCATGATACCATTACCATACGACTTTTTGTAATCACAAAAAAAAAAACTACAAAACAATGAGAGAGAGGACTATTATGACTCATTTCGCTTTCGGTCTTGAAGAAACTTTGAAACAATCACAAAAACATATATCTTCGTTTTCAGATTAATCTCAATCATTGAATATGTCTTCCTTGCCACTTGACAATCATGTGAAACACTGAAGTCTATGAGGTAATGTTGTTTGAAAGTTTTGATACATCCATCGAATATATTGACTCTTCCCATAATCCGCCAGTTAGTAAGGACATGTGGTGGTCCTCTACTTGCCTACCTAAGCAACAGAAACTTTGACATTTAACGAATAATGCAGCTAAATCAGTTATTATTTACATCTATTGCTTCTCTTCCAAGTAACCTTGTTCACAAGAGTAACCAAGAAACAGAAATGGAAATTCATGAATCAGAAACAATGCTTATTGTTCCCCAAATTCATTACAAATAGAACAAAATAAAGACACAGAAAACCAAAAGAGTTTCGATTCTCGAAAACCCTTTTGGCCTCACCATCTCCACATACGATTCCACAAATGGAATTAATATCCCCAAAAAATATCAAAACAATTGAACAAAATATTAACATAATAATCAAACAAATAGCCAGCCAATTTTCCAAAAAAAAATTAGAGATTGACCAACCTTTTCTTTTATTTTCAGACGACTAATAATCATTGACATGCTTTACGTAGAAGCTCTAACAAAGACACAGCTTTCCTTTGACCTCTCTCTGTTCCATTCTTAGATAGCTCCATCAACGGCACAACCGCACCGAGTCTACATATCAAGACCAGTCTCTCATTGTCTCTCTTACACAACGAAAGCAATATCGCCGCTGCGTTCTCTCTGTTTCTACCTTGACCCGTCTGGAGAATACCTATCAACGCAGGTAAAGTATTCGCTTTAACCATCGCGGACTTAGCGTCTAGGTTACTTGCAAGGACCGAGAGTATTGTCAAAGCTTCATCAACCATCATCCTGTGGCTGCTCGTCTCACTTAGCATCTTAACCAAAGCAGGTACTATACCGGCCCTAACCGCTCTGCCTTTGTTCCCCTGATAAATGCAGAGATTAAACAATGCAGTCGCTGCGTCTTTCTTCCCTCTCGGCGTCCCGTTCTCGAGAAGATCAACCAAGGCAGGTATCGCACCGGACCCGCCTATGATGATCTTGTTCTCATCGGCTAAAGAGAGGCTAAAGAGTGTAGCCGCTGCGTTTTCTCTTGCTTCCATGGTTCCGGCTCTAAGGACTTGAACTATTGAAGTGACTGCACCAGCGAACATTATCAGCTCTTTGTTGTTGTCGTATATAGAGAGGTTGAGAAGGCAAGTGATTGCGTTCTCCTGCGTGGCGACGTCCTCTGAGGTTAACAGGTTCACCAAAACAGGGATCGCTCCTGCTTCTGCAATCATAATGCGATTGTCTGTGCTTCTCTTTGACAGAGAACGGATCTCAGAAACAGCGTTCCTGCGTTCCTCTAGGGACCGGTTTGAGAGACTGCGAACCAGTGACCTGATCATTGACATGTCTCCACACCTGCCGTTTGCGGGTTGCTTAATGTTGTGTTCAGTGCACCACCGAGAGATCAAGCTTCTGAGAACGTAGTTTGGAGTGAGAGTAAAGTTTTGGAGTTTCTGCTGAGTCTTCGGACATGTTAGGTTCCCACAGTCGATCCATCTCTGTATGTACGCCCTCTCGTAAGTCTGTAATCGAAGAGACAAAACTTATCAATAAACCAAGAAACAACAGTAAGGAAAGAATAAAAATCTTGAAACCAGACCTGTCCTGTGGAGACAATAACAGGATCCTTCATCAGTTCCAGAGACACAGGACAGAGAAAGTCAACAGGAACCGTGAGTTTACTCGATTCATCAGTGTTCTTGGTGACCATTTTATCTAATCTCTCGCTATCCGCGTCTTTGGACAAGTAAAAAGCCAAAGAGATAGAAGGGCTTTTAGTCAGCTGCTTCTTCTCCTCAGCGAGATGAAGTGTGTCTGCAACACTCTCATCCTTCTCTTCCTCAGCTTTGATCTTTACATCTCTCTCCATCAACTCAGATAAGGCACTCGAGAACTTGTTAGAGTTCAATGAACCGTATCTCTGCATCGCTCTTCTCAGCTGCGTTCTCGCTAGCTCCACCTACACAGAACAAAGAAACAACCTTGAATCACTCAAGAAACACTAGCAAGATCATATCTTTTAATGAGTATTATGTTACCTGTTCTTTAACTTCGTCAGAGATATCGTAAAGATCGTATGGTAGATTGCTTAAAGCTTTCTCAAGCTTCCATGTAACGCACTGGAACTGGAACGAGATTCTCTTCGCAGCAACGTCCTTAAACCGAGAAAAAATCAACATTTTAGCTAAACCGGATATAACCGTAATTATCAGTGGTTTACTTTAAATTCGATTTAACCGATACTAAACCGGTAATTCTGCATTAACCGAGGATTTTGCTTACAGATGAGTCGCGAGCTGAGGAGAGGAGACGCTTCGAGGCTTGAAGCGCCACCACGAGATCAGACCACCAGTCATTCTCCGACGAAGATGAAGCGATCTGGTTTGAGTCTTTAATCTCCTCTATCAAATGCGTCAGGAGAGAGACTCGCCGAGTGAGATCTGTGCAATCCTTCTTGAACACGCCGGCGTTGAGTGGAATCTCAGCAATCTCGGCGATGAGTTTGAGCAGAGAGGCGGGTGGGATGATTACCCCGGCCATTACGCCGATCAGCCGCCGTCTATCGGGAAATTAATTAAATAAAGAAATAATAAATCAACTTGGAGATTGGCTCTGTGCTCGGAGAAGCGACTTACGTCGCTTTTATTTATCCACGCGACCATTTGTCAAGAGAGATGTCGCTGTTACGGCACCGTTTTAGTGGGCCTACCTCTAAGTTTTTTTATTTAGAAAAATACCCTCTAATAGCCTTAAAATAATAATTTGTCAAAAAAATAAAACAGAAAAAGAAAAATTCACACAATAGTATTTATTAAAAATAAACCTTTATATGAAACAAGATATGAGCCCGTTGCGTTGCAACGGGTTTTGTTTGATGTTTTAATTTAATAAAAACCATAAAATAATAAATCATTTTATTATAGTATTATGATTGTTTTTTTGCATATATTGTTTGAGATTTATTTTATAATTGAAACTCGTTTTCACACATAAGTTCAAGTTAATATTTGTATTTTATAATCATGGTGTATAGATTAGTTGTTATAAACTTTATACAAAGGATTAGAGAAAATAATATACGTAAACACTTAAACTGAACACAATCCGAAATAAGAAATAAAAAGTAAAAAAAATAAAAATTAAATACACCGATCGAATCAATGACAACATTATACATGTTCTTTTGTACTAATTTAATATTTTATTAAATAAGTCTTTAAAGTTTTATTTTGCTATGATTCTTTTAAAAAGAAAAACATTATATTTTATAAATCTCCTTTTTATTTACAATTAAAAGATAAAATAAAAATATTAAATACTCTTTTACAATTTTGATTAAGATTAAAAAAAAGTAAATTACTGTCATATAACCTATTATAATTATCTACTCTTTAGAATTTCAAAAAACATATTGCTATCAAATAATTATTTTTAGTTATTAATGAATATTATTAAAATTGCTATTTTTACAATTCATATCAATACTAATTTTACACTTCTTTTGTTAGTTAAATAATTTTTATCATCATGTTCATCACCAAATACTCTCTTAAAAATAATATCAAATAAAGTTTTACAATTCTCTTTTGGTTAGGACTTAAAAATATTATACAAATTTCTTTGGTTAAGGATTTTTTTTTATAAAAAAGGAAAACAACTATAAAATATTATTTTGCAGTTTTGTAGGATTTTAGAAAAGGAAATTAATATTACATAATCTTGTACAATTATATTTTGTCTAGGATTTAAAAATAAATAAAATTTCTATCAAATAACTATTTCCAGTTAATGTTAACTATTTTTAAAAGTTGCAAATTTTAAAATTCTTTTTTTTCAATAACCTTAATATCTTTACAATTTTTCTTGTTAATTGAAGTAAAAATTATTATTAAATAAAATTTTACAATTCTCTCTGGTCACGATTTAAACAAAAAGAAATTTTTTTAATTGGTAATATTAGAAAAGAATTTTCTTTTAGAAATTTCTTTTATTATGCTTTTAGGAAAATAAGAAGTTATTTTCACATAATGAAAGTTTTTATTGACGTATTCACAATCTAATTTTTTTAATTGACACATATCACAATCATATCAGGTGAAATATTTAAAGTTAATTTTGGTTTATATTCATAACACAAAATTATTAAAAATTAAAGTTAGTTAATTATAAGAAAAATAAGATTATTTTTACGTTTTTATTTTATCTGGACTTTTAAAAAGGAATTTAATAAAAAAAAAATTCTTTTAGATTTTTATACAACTATTTTATTTTTAATAGAAAAATTATGTTTAATTATTTATATGTTTTGTCTTATACATACAAACACATATTTATCATATTTACACATACTCATGTACGCCAATAACATCAAAATTAAAAGTTATGATAGCATCATAAGATGTAATAAGGATAATAAAAAGTTGAGTTGTATCAAAAAATTAAAAGAAAATACTCATGTAATACTTTTCATGTAAATACTATTGTGTTTTGTAAAATAATATGTGGAAGCTTAAACCTAAATATAGATTTGAATATTTGTAGCTATTTTGTCATAATTTTTTAACATACAATTATCTATTAAAAAGGAAATTTATTTACTTATAAGAAAATAATAAGATTACTTTTACAATTTTCTTTTAATTATGCTTTTAAAAAAGTAATATTATTTATTTTAAAATTAGTTTTTTCATGTTTTTATTAAATAATTTATTGTACTTGTAGGAATTTACAATTTGTTTTTGTTTAACATTTTTTTCTGAAAATTTAATGTTTATCTTTTATAATTCTCACTCTTTCGTATATTTTAAAAAAAACATTATAATGAAAAATAATAATAATAATAACAATTATAACAATAAGTAATAATAACAATAATAATAAGACTGTAAAAAATATTAATAGTAATTATCCTTTTAAAAACTTTTTAACCAAAAAATTGTAAAAGAGTGTTTAATGTTAATTTTCTTTCATTAAAATCGGATTTTTTTAATACTGTTAAAAAAAATTGTAAAAGAGTGTTTAATGTTAATTTTCCTTTATTAAAATCTGATTTTTTTTTGAAAAAAGTTATATAATTTTCGTTTTTAGTGTATACCAAAAACGACTTGTACAAATAATTTATTATTTTAGTGTATATATTTTTATTTAATAGAATTGTTTTCTTAGTTTTAATGAAAATATAATTATAAAATATTATATTGAAATTGGTTCTTCAAAATTGATGATTAACATGATTGTTGCACATGGTCATTATTTTTCTAAAAACATTTATGTGTTAAACTATATCATAATCAAAAATATATATACTAAAATAATAAAAAAGGATTTTTCTTAAAAATAAGAAAAAAATTATATTAAATAATTTGTTTTCAAATCTATTTTTTAGGATTTTGAAAAAAGGAAATTTTCTAAAACAATTACTACTAACTATTTTTTAAATCTTTTTTACTCTTAAATAATTTTTTAAGTAGTTTTTTTCAAAAATCGTTTTATTATCTTAATATATATATATATATTTTTAGTCATTGTATATTTAAACACATGTCACAATATTAGAAGGAAAATTATTATCAAATAATCTTTTGCAATTATCTTTTGAGTAAGATCTTAAACAAAGGAAAATTACTATTAAATAATATATATAATAAGATTTTTAATAAATTCGTTTTTGTTAATATCTTAGTATATATGTTTTTAATTATGAGATAAATTAACACATGTCACAATCTTAAATATATTATTGACATGTGTCGCTAGGGGTGTTCAATCCGGATATCGGTTCGGTTTCGGCTCGGTTTTTTTCGGTTTTCGGTATTTCGGTTAGTAAAATATAACTACCATTCTAAATCCATATTTACTTCGGTTCGGTTCGGTTTATATACTGTCGGTTTTCGGTTTATTCGGTTTTATACCAAAAAAATATAATTATTTTGTTTGAGATCATATTATATGAATTTTAGAGTCATATTGTCAACACAGTCATTTATTAAAAATATATTACATGTTCAAATAAATGAACAAAAAAGTAAAAATGCTTCTACCATCAAATAAAATAATCAAATCTATAACTAAAATCAAAGCTTGAAATTTTGAAAATAAAAATATGAAACAAAACAGAAACATGAAAGAAAAGTTTTTCCACTCTTCCATATTTAGTGTTCATTAAAGTCATGTTTTTTCAATTGAAAATTTTCCATTAATTATTGTCCATCAAATTTATAATCTTCATATTAATTTAGTGAAGACTAAAATAAATCAAAAAGATCAAAAAAAGACTTAGAAAATAAGATGTCTGAATTGCGATGTATTAGTTATAGTTCAAGTGTTTTACAAATTAAGGTTTTTATTACTATAAAATTATGGTAATAGTTATTAACACAAATTTAACTTATGTAACAAATAGATTTTCATGTATTGTTATAAAATAGATACATATTTACATGTTTCTACTTTTAATCGGTTTTGTTCGGTTTATTCGGTTTAATCGGTTATATACCAAACCATATCCAAATCCTACGGTTTTTATAAAATTATATCCATTCGGTTTATATGGTATATACCAAAACCAAACCATATTGTCTATTTCGGTTCGGTTCGGTTCGGTACGGTTCGGTTTTACCATATTGAACAGCCTTATGTGTCGCGATCATATTAATTAGCAACTTTGAAGAACTAAGCTTTATATAATAAAATAAATTCGTTTTTGTTAATATCTTAGTATATATGTTTTTAATTATGAGATAAGTTAACACATGTCATAATCTTAAATATATTATTGACATGTGTCGCGATCATATTAATTAGCAACTTTGAAGAAACAAGCTTTATATAATAAGATTTGGTTTAAATTTTAATATTTAAGGGTGTGTACGTCGGATTAGAGTTTGAGAGTTAGAGCAATTTTTTTTTTGTAAAATGAAGGTTATTTTGGAAAGTTTTTCTTTTGTATGCTATTTTTACAATATATTTTTAAAAGGTGCTATTTTGGATATTTGTCATTTTTATTAAATCGAATTAGGAAAATGATAATATTCAAAATATTTAATATTTAATTTAAGAAAGAAACAAAGTCAATATTGTTATTAAAAATCTTGGATGGGACTTGGTAATTTATTTTTAGTGAACGTATCTCTATAATATTATTTGAGAAATCACTTTTTTAGGTGTCGCGCTCACTTTAACTCTCACGGTGGTTGATTACTACGATACCCCTAATGAAATAAAAAGGTACATTTAAATATTATTTTTTTACTTTTTTAAATTTTTCAAATAACTATATAAATAAAAAAGAAACATTTATAAAGTTTTAAAAATAATTTAAAAACGAAAAAATATATGTATATATAATATGATTTCATATAAAAAGGAAAGTTCACAAATCTCTAATATTCCATTTAAAAGATATCTTTAAGTAAAAGAAATATACTTTTGAAGTAATAAAATACTTTTTGGGAAATTGCCACAAATAGCACATTTATAGTACCACTTTTCATGTTTACACTAACCACTTTTACCCTCACTTTTAGTGAAGGGTAAAAGACAATTATACCCTTAGGGTTAACTAATCTAGACTTAGGTTTAGAGTTGAGGGGTGAGATAGGGTTTTGGAATATGAAATTTAGGATTCTAATAAATATATAAATAAATACTTAAAATATATAAAAAAATTTAAAAAATAGTTTCAAACATAATTTTTGTTTTCCAAAAAGAAATTTGAAAAAAAGAACATTTCAAAAAAAATTATAAAAAAATTCGAATTTGAAAAAGCATAATTCGAAAACATAAAAAAAAAATTTCTTTTTTTTTTATTTTTTTATTTTTTTTATTTTTTTATTTTTTATTTATTATTTTTTTATTTATTATTTATTTTTTATTTATTTTTAATTTTTAATTTTTTTTATTTTTTTTTTATTTTTCATTTTTTGTTTTTTTATTTAAATAATAATTTATTATATATATAAATAACAATGGTATAATAATCTTTTACCACTTAATGAAGAATGTATTTTTGAAAAGGGCAATTGTCAATAATAGCACCTTTTGAAGTTTATGTCTCAAAAATAGCACTAGAAGGAGAAAGTCACAAAAATGACATTCATTAAAGGGTAAAATATCCCTAATACTCTTGGTTTAAAATTAAATAAACAAACAAAAATAAATAAAAATAAATAAAATAAAAATTAAAAAAATGAAAAAAAGATTTTTTTTTTATAGTTTCAGATTATATGTTTTCAGATTCGAAATTTTTACAATTTTTTTTTTCGAATTTTTTTTTTTTTATTTTTTTTTTCAAATTTTCTTTTTTTATAATTTAAAAATACTTTTTAAAACTGTTTTTAAAATTTTTATTTTTTATTTTAATATTTTTTTTTATAAAATTTTAAATCCTAATTCCAAAACCCCACTCCTTAACTCTAAACCCTAAAGTTTGGATTAATTAACCTAAGGGGTATAAGTGTATATTTACCTCTTTAATGAAACCTATTTTTGTGACTTTGAACCTTGAGTGCTACTTTGAGAACATAAACTTAGTTTGGTGCTATCCTAGTCTTTTTCTCTTTTGAAAATGTCTTATTAATGGTGGTACCATGAAAGTGGTAAACATGTAATTTCTCCATATTTTTGTATCTACATCTTCTTAGATGAAAAATTATATTTGTATATAATGTGATTTCATAAAAACAAAAGTTCACACAAATGATCTTGATATTAGAAAAAGAAATATTTTTATTTTAAAACATAATTTTACACAATACAAATATATATTTTCAAAGTGATTGAATTTTTTATATATATATCTATATATTTTATTAGATGATTATATAAAATAATTAAGTAACATAAATGTATATAGGTTTAATTGACAAAAAAATAATTTATTATTATTATTATTGAAATGTTTTTTTAATGTTTTTTTCATATATTTAGTTTACTATACAATTATAGGAAAATAAATAAATTTTATTTTACTTATATAATATAATTTATAAAATACAATCACATTTTTACTGCATATTTTAAGAGATATTGAAAAAACTAAAAATAAATTTTAGCAATAAACATATTAACAAATGAACATATTAGCAACTAATCCAACTTATATCTAAAATCATAGATGTAACTACAATAAAAATGTATAATTTATTAGCAACTAATCCAACTTATATATAAAATCATAAAATCTTAGATGTAACTACAATAATAATGTATAATTTATTTATTTTGTTTATATAATAATAATTTATTTATTTTATACATTTAAATTATATGATGACTTAAAACATATTAACAAATGATAAATAAAATATTAACTCACTGTTACAATTTAGATCTTTTGTACAATTTATATATATGCATGAGACTTTAGAATATTATCATTATATTAATTTATGTAATTTGGAATCAGACATTTTAGTTTATTTTTTATTTCATTCTAATCGCAACATATCTTAAATTATACATAATCTTAATAAAATATACTTATCTATTTAAGACAACAACCAACCTAAAATGCAAATAAGAAAATTTATCAAAAATTAGTATATTTACAAGAAATAAATATTATAGTTGAATTCAAACAAAATAGACATAATCCAATATGTCTAAATGACAACTAAATTGACTGTAAAAACAACAAAACCAATTAGATAAATATTTAATTAAAATAATATAATATAATTAATATAAATTATGCATACAAATTTAAAATTAATTTAAAATTAAAATTAAATATAAATATCAATTAATTATTATATTATATTTATTTTATAAATATTTATGTTTGTGCATGAGCACAGGAAAATCACTTAGTTTATTTGTAAATAACAAGTTAAAAAAAAATGAATAGTATGTCAACGTAAACATTTAATAAGAATGCTAAATTCATCAACATTATCGATATATTCACTCTTTTGGATAAGAACTTTGCTTTGGTGTTTTCTTATATACCATGTTCTCTTAATCGCATAGCATGCAAATACTTTTTAAGAAGAAAAAGATAGCGAAACTGGCGGTGGGAGATTGGCAGAGAAGAAGAAGACAAGGAGGAAGATACAGTTGGCTATGGAATATTATGGTTCATAATGCAACCACAACATATAATTGAAATGAGCCACACACTCACACACACGCTTTAATTATACATAAGAGAGTGATCGAGCACCACTACATTTCTTTTCTTGCTTCGTTGTAAAGCCGACTTTATATTATTATCATCTGTTTTATATAAAATAGTAATGGATTCTAATAATATATATAAACAGAATGGGTCAATCTTATAAATACATGGACATTACTATGTCAAAATTAGGTAACTGTTTGTTCTGGCCGGAACTATTATGAAATTATAAAAGATTATCATCATCAATCATCGATTGGTATGTAATCTTTTAGTTTAAAAATTCATCTCTATATTCGTATAAAATGGGTAATATAAAAGAATATATGTCAACCAAAAAAAAAATAACTTGAAGAATAGACTCATCCACCGAAGTCTATGTACCTCTTTCCAGGACCACTAAGCTTATCTCGTTTGATTTGTTCCCAAACGGATTCAATTGTGTTTTTGCATAAGAAGGACAATTGTCGTCGACGTTCAAAACATCTATTGTACGCCAGCAATACCGTTCCAAACTGTTTCTCATTAACTAGTCATCGTTCTTGAATGGATTTGGGACCGATCGAAACAGGTCTTATACGACTTTTAGCAATTTTGGTTTGAACCCAAATCATCATTGACTAATACTAACACAAACCACTAAGATGAATGCTTAGTCTATGTTTTCTTTACCTTTCCGGTATGTTTTTAGAAACATGAATTTGGTTTTTTCTATTCAGTACTCAAATTCGTACTAATATGTACAGTCGTTTAAAACAATAACGAGACAATCTCAAGCAATTGGGGCAGAACCCCTAATTACTTCATGATAACAACACTATGTACCCTATTAAATGAAATAACAAAATCCTATCCCAAAAGCTATCAAACACACAAAACGAACCAAAAATCGACAAATCATGACAACAAGAAAATCTTAAATGAAGCTAAAAACATCTCGTTTGACACGTAAGATTGCGTCGTTTCTGCTCCAAACCAAAGCCATGAAAAGCACTGTAAAAAATACTGATGTTACAAAAGAACCTGGTCATATACCATTTGTTGGGAAAAAATCCTATCTTCGATAGATTAAAAAAGAAAATAAAAATAACTTTTATTTTGGAAGAGAATTTTAGTACAAGACTTTGCTTTTTTTTACATTCTCTAAGTTATGTTTGTTACTCACTTGCATTTGCATTGATTTTACAAGTGCCACTGAATTTTTATTTATACAAATAATGACTTAAACAATAACTATTTCTGAAACTCTTTAATCGTCATTCTCCGTAGTTCTCCATCTTCTCAATGTTTCTAGAACATCTTTATTTGTAGACTTTTCTTTTGGAATGATATATAGATAATCCAGCAGTACATTTGGTGTCCAATAACTTTAGACCTTTAGAGTTTAGCAATTTATTACCAGGGCATGTAAATCAGCCTCGTGTTGTAAGCTTAAAACATGGAAGATTATTTTTAAAAATCTAATTCCTTAGTAGCGCGCAACGTTATAGGATTACAAAACAACCACATTAGTAGACACACGGGACAAACACTGCGCAGTACAAAGCACTCAAGCACGAATAAAACTATCCATGCCACGGCTGAAACAAATATCAATACCGAAGCTCCAGTCAGTAAGCATTAACATATGCGAGGGAATCAACATAAAACTATCCTTGGGCTCTTCATGAATCTTCTTCTGGATTTCCCTAACCGTGAATGCCTGCTTTAGTTTGATACAAGGATCAATTATCACATCCATACAGCAGGAGAATCTTCCGAGCCCATGCGCCGATGGTGCAATGCAGTTCACGCTGACAGCCAAACCATACGATTTGCGAAAAGCTTGAACCACAAACAGTTCCCCATCTTTCTTTTCCTGAAAACAGACAATCTTCTCGCTCGAGCCCATGACAAGGGTTAAAGGAGTATCAAACACAATCGGAATTACATGGTCCTTGTGTTTAGCACGAATGTGGTTGCGGAGATTTTTGTCTGAGCCAACATAGTTGCAATCATTCAAGGGCACGGGGCAGAAACAAGGGGCGAAAAGACACTGCTTCTCATGGCTAGAGCGATTTCCAAACGAGGTATTTTCTTTACACCCGTATTTGGAATTTGGGCATGACACTCTACATGCTTCAATGACTCTCTCCATGGCTCTGCAACGACTGTACCCATTCGGTGATTTACAGGACGGGCAAATCTTCTTCACTTTTTCGCAGCACTGAGAACAGGCTAGATGGCCATTTTCACACTACAAAAAGAATCACAAAAATGGTTTAACTAATTGACCTACTCTCCCTTGGAAAAACAAATGAAATAATAAGAATTCTCTCTATACAAACCCAATGAGAAATAAATGTCAACATTTCGTACGATTGAGAGTCTAGCAAGATTCAACGATACTATATAGAGTTGTGAATCATGAAGAAGGACAAAACCTGAAATATAGGAATCTTCAGGGGCTCGCAGCAAATAGGGCATTCGAGAACATCTGGATCCAACAGAGTCAGGGAAACGGGTGTAGTGCTACTACTTTGATTCTCAGCGGACGGAGTTTGTTGCTCAGCCATGTTACATTAGAAAGATCCGTGAATAGTGATTTGGAGATATAAATAAGAGAGATGGCTAAACCCTAAGAGTTTTTAGTTTCCGACTTCCAAAAATTTTTTCCTTGAAAAAAGAAGGAAATTGAATCTAATATGAGTACATTTTTCTTGGAAACAGGCAAACAGCTATCAGCTATGCATATAATTTGGTTGAGGTTTCCCAAGAGTTTATTTGTTCCTTTAAACCCTAAACGGCTAAAAAAAAAAAACTTCTTTAAAATTATAGTACTAAAAAAATTAAAAAATAAAACTTCTCTATTAAGGAAATTAATAAAAACAAGAACCGTAATCAAAGAAATGAAAATTCAAAACGGAACTTTAACCAAATTATTTAGGCGTACTAGACCAAACAAAACTAATTATAATTTGTCATTTATTAAAATTCTAAATTTATGCATTTATAGAATTTGAATAACTGTTTTACTTTTTTTTTAACAAATAATAACTGTTTTACATTAGACTAAATTGGTAAAAAAACATTTCAGATTTCAATATTGAACTTTAACAAAATTATAAAATGATTTCGCTGTAATTATTATTTATAAAAACGGATACTGGTTTGTAGGGGGAGACTGTAATAGCCGAAAAGCCGGATTAATTGGCAAATTTGGTAGAAAACTAATTGTTCTGACAAACACGCACGGGCTAGACACGCAACTGTTGCTAGGCACGCAATTGTTGCTTCAATGGCTTAGTTTTCCCTTTTTGAACTTTGATGGCTTAATTTTTTTTGAAATGTGAAATAAATTAACCAACATAACTAAATTTTGTTAAGTTTTTAATACACGAACTTTTTAATACCAATTTAATAGTTCAAAAAATTATCTTATTCATTTTTAAAAATTAATTTTTAAAACTTTGCTCATTTAATATTTAAAATATGTTTATTTTAGTTAAAATATTGATAATTTTCAAAGAAAAATTTAAAAGTTTCTCAAATTTTAAAAAAAAATTAAATATTTTTTTAAAAAAAAAATTTAAAATTTTTTTTTTTAAAAAAAAATTAAATTTTAGGAGTATAAATAACTAAACTTCGGATAAAATTTGAAAATCTAGAAAAACTTGGATCGTCTTTGAGATTCATTTTGATATTTGCTTCTATTATACCCACATGTCGCGTCTCTACCTCTTCTATGAATGATGTTGGCCTTTGAATAAAACTCAAGCCCCATTCCCTTTGTTGAACTTCTTCTTTCAGAAGGATATCATTGATAGTATTTGTAGTAACTAAGCGTTCTCTTCGGTGTTGGATTGTGCAGAGGCACAACTAGTGTGTCCCAAGTCTTTGGCAGTGAACTAACAAATAGACTGGCTTGCATTTTCTGTTCGGCCTTCATTTCGACTTTATTTAGATAATTTTATGAGTTTTTTTTAATTGTTTCAAGTTTTCTATGATTCCAAATATAAATTTAAGTTTTCTATAATTCCAAATATGTATAAGTATAGACATGTTCAAAAAACAAATTAGCCGATGGCTTACAGATTACTACAACCACTTTTCTATTTAGAATACTCCATGTCTTTGTCATATTTTCTTTTTGTCTAGTCTTTCATGATGGTGGATTCATGCAAATTCTTGCGATAAAGAGTATTTTCTATCATCGGTTTCTAATAAAAGTAATTTTCCTTCAAAGGAAATGATAATAGCCATCTTCGATTCTTCATTCGCACGAGAAATCTGGTGATGGTAGACCATCACCAATGTATTTTGCTATTTTCACCTTTAAAATAGAGGAACTCTATAATAGAGGTGCGATATGCTCCAATGTATTTCTCTATAATAATAATCTCCAATTATAGAGTAAAAAATAGAGCAATGCTATTTCTTCCTCTATAAATAGAGGAAAATATAGAGATCTCTATTATAGAGGAAGAAATAGAGGTGGGTTGGAGCAATTTCACCTCTAAATGCTATTATAGAGGTGAAAATAGCAATGGGTTGGAGATGCACTTACAAAAGATGAGAAAGAAACAATTTAGAATTTGAAAATAACTTTTATTTTGGAGAGGGTTTAAGTACCGAGAATAACCACCAACACTTTTATTTATAACTTAAACATTGTCTAATCTCCTTTTCGCTGTTTTCTAAAATCGTCCCTATTAGACTTTTCTTTTGGGATGATGTAGAGAAGAGATCATCCAACAGTAAATTTAGTGTCCTATAACTTTAGGCTTTTATTTGTGGCATTCGTCCTTCGAATAGCTATGGCATATATTTTGTTGCTATTTAGCCACAAAAAAATCACATGATAAATACAAATTTCTGTTTTTTTTTAAAACATAGCTGTTTTGTGATTTTTGGCCAGAAAACGCTAGCCACATAATTTTTATTGCTGAATTGTGGCTAAACACAATTTTTCTTGTAGAGATTCTCCAATAAGATATGTCTATGTTCTTTTCTTACATGATACTGATACTGTTACTGGTAGTCTGGTCTTCCACAATATTGGTTTTTCTGGTCTTCCACGAAAAATGAAAATTGGGGGCACAAAGAAGTTTTTCTTGTTGCTTCTTTCTCATCCGCCGTGCCCCCAATTTCTGACTTTTTCTTTTACTATTGCTAGAGTGTTAGTTTCTGCTTCTATTGCTTCAGTTCTTCGATCATTGTTTTCGTATGTGACTAACATGACTACTTTATTATTTCCCAAATTTATAGAAAAACCAGAAAATTATGATGATAGCAGTACCATGTATTGACATTGTAATTAAGGACTTAGGAATCGTTACCAATTTGCTTTTCTATTGTATTCACTGTTCACCAAACTTAATGATAGTAAATTATTTATAGAATATTGCAGTAAATTTTAATGATATTTCATTGTTAATTGGTCACTGAATCACGTTTTGTTTTATGCTTTTGTTTATCCACACTAAGAGCATAGTTTGATTTTCTATTATATGATTTTAAATGACATATATACAAGGGCATATTTTTTTGAACTGGTTTAGGACATTATAAAATGTTAGACTGCCACTGCCATCGGCTTTCAATAAGAGTAGTCATCTTCCATGATTTTGAACATGTCATCTTTGTACGTAGTAGTAACCTACATTCAGGCAAATACGCAGTGCAAAAGAATGGCACCATGCTCTAGCGTCTACCTCACAGCCTCGACCCTCATTGACCCACGTTCCGATCCCACCCATTCACTCCACAAGTGTACTATGTTTTACCGATGCAGCTTGGCACGCTACTTCATCCAGAGCAGGCTGCGGCTGGATCTTCATCTCCCAACAGGACGAACACCTGCACCAGGGTACAATGACATTTGAGAACACATCTTCTTCTCTAGTAGCTGAAGCGCTAACTATTAGATCGGCTCTACTCAACGCCCTCGAAGCCGGTTTTACAAGAATTTGTATCAAAAAAAATTGTCAAGCACTTGTTGCTCTTATCAACTCAAAGAACCACCCGAAGGATCTCTACAGAATCTACCGGGATATTGAGCATCTATCCCTTTCTTTTTATCGTATTGCTTTTTCTTATGTTTCCAGAAACTTGAACTCTTTGGCTGATTCACTTGCTAAATCAGCATTGTACTTGACTACCACCAACTATTCTTACTTGGGCTGCAGTTTTAATATATGCTATGTTTGTGTTAAAAAAAAAAGTAACCTACATTCAGGCCTGTGCATAATTTTAAAAGTCCTTTTCCACAAAAAAGACAATAACTAGAATTTTTGTTTGTAAAATAGTTGGATGAGTGCTTTTGCTCCTTTCGCACATGTTAAGAGCCGACTCTTTGTATTGTAAAATATCAATATGTATAAGTTTTTATCTGAAAGAAAAAGTTTTATCTGCTAAGGAAAAGTGTTGATTTTGTTTTAGATTGCCTATAACTCAAATCATGGTTGTGAAAGTAAGAACTAAGAATATTATTGTCATACATCGGGCTTTTAAATTTGTTTTTGGTTTAGGGTTTTAGTAGGGTCGGTTTTCGTAATGTGGTCTTTGATCACAAATTCAAATAACATAATGAAAATTAAATGTAAACTAGATTTTGACCACATCCAAACATGTTTTTTTTTCTTTACTAAAATATTTTAGTTTATATAACAAAACTGATCAATAACTTAATGTAATTTAGTGTTATATATATTATATAACTATAATTCCTATGTTTATGTGGTTTATATATTAAACTATAAATATAAATTTATATTTTTGTAACAACATTTATTTTGAAAAAAACTATTATGTAACAATACTACTTTACAATATTTTTTTTTTATAAATTTGAAATTTGAAACTTATGGACGTAAATTAAATTGGACCTGTATTTAATAGAGAAGAATTTTTTTGACACACTGTTAAAAAAAATAATAAAGAAACTATAATACATTGTACTTCAGAATAATTTTGTTGTAAAGATCTTATTTGATAAATTTCTTAAAATACACTAAGGTGGGTGATTTTTTTAATTGAAATAGAAATGGATCTTTCTAATTATAGTTTTTGGTAATTAAAATTTAAATTAAGTACTTTTGAAAATGAAATTTAAAATCCTTATGTAAAGAGATTTAAAAGATTTTTTTTAGAATTTTCTTAAAAACATTTATTTGTATTTCAAATAAAAAGATCAAGATTTAAAAATATTATAATTGAGTCATGTAAAATTTGATAAAATTTTAAAGAATTGTCCAAATTAAAAAATCACTTATGAAAGAAGTATAAGAGTATAATAAATATTATTAAAGATACATATCAATCAGTATTAAATGTTCAAAGTATAAGAGTATTATAAATTAATATACAAAAAAGTATGAAAGTAACATAAATTATTTACGTGTATATGCTTCTGCATATTTGCTACTTCTTTAATCTACATACATCGATTGTCTTATAGGTTGTTGTATCAAATGATCTAAAAAGCTATATGAATATATGTATTATTGTTCTCTTGAACTGTAGATGAAAAGATACGTTTTATAATGTTATTTTTTAATTAAAATGGATAAATTTTAGGTACAATTAAATCAGAAAATTAAATATCACACGTTAAAATAAAAAAAAGAAGCATCTGTTTAATAAAGAAATCAAGAAAAAATTTCATTAACAATACTTTTAATTAGTTGTTTAGCGAAAATAAAAGACTAAAAATGCAGTCACGGTTATTGTTATGATGTTATTATACAAATAGAAAAAATCATTAAAATAACTATTTAGAAGATTGTCTAACATAGATAATAACACATCAAAAAAATTATGACTTATATTCTAATACATAAAATTACCTTTTCACAGATTTTTTATTTTTTACTTAGAACGACAACATCAGTTTAGACAGTGCAAATCAAGTGAATAATATAATGTTGTATGGCTTAAATGTGGTTTTGTAAAAAACAATATATTGTAGAATATGAATAGATGAAGTAAATAACGGTGCCTAATAAAGCTTGAGAAGTTATAATATATATATATATATATATATATATATATATATATATGTATATATATTTAACATCTTACGAAAAATATAAAAAGTTATCAAAATAACATGCGGTGCAGAATGAATGGTAAAAATTTAGATAAACACATATTTATATATAATATGTAAAAAATATAGGTATGTATGACATACAATATTAATCATTTTGCATTATTTAAAAAAATATTTAAATGTATAGTAATAAATATTATCTTAACTAAACAACACACATTTGAAATACAATTTATGCATATATAAAGAAAATATTAATTGTTGAATATGTGTTTTTGCTTTTTTAGCAATACAAATATCAAAAATATTTTTTTGTAAAATAATATACCTACAACCACATCTTTTGACTATCTTCTCAATGCATTTCAGCACAATTATCTGTCTCTTTTTTCTATAATTTATCCGTATTTTTTATGAAAAGTAAGACAAAAAAAAAGTAAGTTTAATGGTAAGTATTTTCATTCCACGATGTATTTTTTCATCCCACTGCTTATTTCAAGGCTTTAATCTGATGTGATTTTACTAATTACTAGAGTCGGTGTCCGCGCTTCGCGCGGATAACATGTTTAATTAAAGTAAATTTATATTTTATTGCTAGTTTTTAGTTTAAGAAAGTGTAAGTTAATTTTTTTTTGTTGTAGAATTAACTATAGAGTTTTTGTTTTAATGTGATATGGTGATCAGTTTCTCTTTTCTAAACAACAGTAATTTTGAATAATATATTGTGTTGAGCAATCAATTTCCGTAGGAGAAAAAAGTATTTGAGTGTGTCTTTTTAATTGACGTTGGAAGCGGTAATGTAAATTTAAAAACAGTTGACTGATGTCGTTTGTTGTCTTGTTGTTCGATCCCATCTAATATATTAAAACAGAAGTCATGACTTTTTTTCATGTGTGATATTTTTAGTTTGGACAATTCCTAAAAAATATCATATTTTACATAAATTCATTATTATATCTTTTAATATTTTTATCTTTTGATTTGAAATACAAATGAATATATTTAAAATGTTCTAACAAAATCTTTTTAAAATCTTCTTAGAATCTTTTTAAATTTACTTTCAAAAATTAGTTAGTTTTAATTTAAATTATCATAAAATATAGTTAGAAATTAAAATTGAATATAGTTTTGGTTTATAAATGAAAATTTAAATAAATTGAAATTAATTAATTTCAAAAATACATTTACTAATAATTTTTAAAGATTTTGTTAGATATAAATATTTATTTCTATTTTAATTTTTTCAAATTTGTTTTCTAATAAAAATAAAATCATGATTTTTTGATGAGTGATATTTTTATTTGGACTATCATTTAAATTTTATATTAAATGTATATCACTAATGCTAATATATATAATATTTTTAACTACTTTAATCATAATATCTTTTATATCTTTTCATTTAAAAAAAAAAAATTAAAATTCTAACAAATCTCTTGAAAAAGATTATAATAAGATCTTAATTGTCATAAATTGAATATAAATATTTTCAACTAATTTTGTAATTAGTAAAGAAATGTTACTAAAAGAATAAAATTATATCATATTTTATCAACTTAATAATAATATCTATCATTTTAAAATAAAAACGTTATATTGAACAAAATATGATAAAATTATTTTAAATTAATAAGTTAACATATTTTATTTTCATAAATATAAAATATTTATGCTAAAATATAATATTTTGGTAGAACGGGTTAATATTAGTAAACTATATAATACATGTATAAAAATTTAACTTATCTTAAACTTTTTAATATACAGTAATTTATTATATAAAATTAATAAACATTAAAAATTACTTAAAAAATCTAGCGATTTGAATTACGGATCATGATTATAATAAATTAAATAAAAAATTGTTTTTATATATGTTGTTTTATGCATTAAAAATTTTAGTTTAGTAATCAAACACAAATTCAATAGGACAAATATATAATAAGCAACATATATATGTGATGATTTTAATTTACAGCATGAAAACTATAAAATTATTATATTTGGCATAATTATACAAACATTTAAATATGTGAGTAACACTAAAAATATATAATAATATGTAAAACAAATATGTATATATAAAAATGTGAAAATATATATCCGCACGGTTGTGCGGGTGGAAATCTAGTCTGGAGTTATGCCATCAGGCTTAGGATAGCAGTTTATTCCTCTTTTGAAAGCGTTATATGATATCAATGTTGTTGTCAAAGTAAAAACGGGATCTTGGTGTGATTGTGAGTGATAGTTTCCCTGTAATAGTGAAATATTTGTAAGCATTTAGTTTGACATAAACTTCATGTTTAGTTTATTATCTTCATGTAACCGTGAAATGATACTTGTGATGATTACGATTTGATTTTTCCTGGTAGGTATGCTATTTAACTCCTTAAAATTAGCCATTTCGTTGTCCCATGTAGTTAGACGTACCACTTTAGATCTACAAAAAATGATTGTATTATATATTGCTTGGTGAACAACAAATTTTATTTAATAAAATTAGGTTGGGCCAGTAGTATTTTGTTTGGGTCATGAGTGTTTGGTAAAGCTGGGCTGTGAAAATTAACTTAATTATTGGGCTGAAGCACGTGATCTGCTGCTCGATAAGAAAACACATGATCTGCTCTTCCCAAGTTATTTCATTATTGGCCAATCCGTGATGACATGTCAATATGATTGGTCAGGAATATTTCGTCTGACGTGGCACTCTTTAAACACTCTAAAAATAGCTCCTTTTATATAGTAGTGATATACATGGGTAGATCTAGTCATAACCAGGACCGGCTTAGATAGGGAAAAAACGTTGCGATTTTGGATCTAATCAATTTTCCTCTATTTTTTAAAAGATAAGAATTCGATTTTTTGTTAAAATACATTTATTTTCATATTAAAAATAAAAAAGGGGTCCAATATTTTTTTATATGAAATGAATTTTATTTTATCACAGTTTTTTTAATACTTTTTGTATTTTGAAAAAATATAAATATCTATCAGATTTGTTTTTTTAAATATTAGTTTGAATTTGTTTTTTTGCCCCAACGTCCATGACACCATTGATTAACTCCAGATTTTGTAGAGATAGTATATTTAGACATAAATCCTATATCTTATTTTAGTAATAATATATATAAGCATAATTTTCTTAAATTAAAATTTCTGTCCTCCAGAATCTTAAAACTGATCTGATTATACATACTCTAACTACGTGATACATTTTATTATTTTCATCAAACTCATCTTGAAACTTAAAAACCCGAATATTCTTCTTGTCACTGAAAACATTTATTATAACAAGATAAAATTAAAGTGATAACCCTAAAAAAATGGACGAGTCTTCTTCAACAGTACCCCTAATATCTGCAACTTAATTTAATTTAATTTTTTACCCCACAAACCTAATAATGAGTATAATCGTCTACAATAATGATTTCATCATCTACAATAAACATACCAAGTTTAAAAATAAAATACACATGACCATCATATATAGCTACTTTCATATTAGTTTTTGTTTAGAAATCTCCTAAAAACTTGAAATTTACATCTACAACACTGTATATAGTAGGGGTGGGCACAAATCGAGTATATGGTATTTTCGGTATATTTAGTACTCGGTTTAGCTTGTACAAGTATTAAAATTTTGGACTTATACTTGGTTTGTTAAAAACGAGTATTTATAGTTTCAAGTACTTGTGAAAAATTGATGGACTTGGTAGTTACTTGTCTTGTTTTATTATTTGTTACTTGTAAATTATTTACAAATTATTTGATAATTGTTGGTAAATTATTTGATAATTAGTTGAAATTTAAAAGTAAATAAATTTATTATATATAAATAATATGTCTTTGTCTTTATTTTGTCATTGTTTTTTTTTCTGTTTTTAGTCATTCTTAAATAGATTAAATTAAAAAAAAAATTCCAAAATTCTTATATAAATATATCATTTATGTTTGATTCACTTCTAAAAATTGAAATATGAACGAGTTGTTTTACTATAATTTAAGAAAATGTATCTTTGTTCAACTAAAAAATGAATAATAAACCAAATAATTAATTTTATTTTATGATTTTGTATTTGTATGTATTCGCAAGTAGTTTAAGTAGACTACTTGATACACATCTAGGTCAAAACAAGTATTCGACTTTAAAGATCAAATATCAACCAACCAAGTAGTAAACATAGACAAGTAACAAGTAATTATAGCCACTCATAAAATACATAAATTTTAATTAACTAATGAAATATATACTAAGTATTTAATAAATCAAATAATATATAACAAATAACTGAATAAGTAAAAGATAACAAGTAATAAACCAAATAACAAACCAAGTAGTTAAAAATTAAAATGAACTTGATACTTAACTTGTACTTGCGAGTAATAAAATCCGCTTACTTGTTACTCGACTTAATTGGAGCAAGTACTTGTTTTTTCAAACCAAATCGAGTCAAGTAGCGAGTACAAACCGAGTATCAAGCATTTGTGTCCAGCTCTAATATATAGAACTGTTAGCAAAAAATAAAGATACTATACCACTCATATATCCAAACTATTTGTAATAGATTCACTTTAGATTCGGGAGTTGCCACCTCCGATACTCCAGTGTTCATTTCACGTAAAACCTGATTACCAAAAAAGCATACTTGTACATTGTACAATATGATTTTGCTAAGTCCATAGCCGACATTTCATAAGCGCATATTAATTTTTGAAGTGGCCTCCAGATATCAATATTGTACCACGTTGTATCACATGATTTTGTTAAGTCCATAGCCGACATTTTATAAGGGCATATTAATTTTTGAAGTGAACTCCAGATATCAATATTGTACCATCTGTTTCCGGTGGATATACGCTGCTGTGATTAATTAGTGCTTCGAGTCGAATAATTTAGCTGTTCATGTCCTAAACACCATACACGTTGCAGTTAACACAGAAGCTCCTTGTAAACACTGGGCCTTATTTTTTGGTAAACTTAAACCCTGGGCCTTACTTGTTCGAAATATCTTATCGGTATCAGCACCAGCATCAGCATTAGCATCATCGAAACTTTGACAATGCCTCACAGTTTCCAAGTCTCTGGCTACCTTCTATCTCTACGCCACGCTTTTGCTATATGTTACACTCATCGCATGTCCATTTGTTTTGTGTCTTTTCACATTTTCACATGCCATAATAGATTTTCAAGAAAATGTTAGGGTCATTAATAGCTGGTCATGTCATCATCTTACATTAATGTACCTACATGTCCTCTGACATTTTTTTAAAATTACATATTATAGAAAAAAAATTTATTTTTAAAAAATTTATTTTTTACTTTTTCAATGCATGTTTTATTAATTAATTGCAAACTTCAAAAAACTTAATTACACTAATTAATTTTTTATTGGTTTAAAGTTATTAGAAAAAAATAAACATAAAAAATTATACAAATTTAATATATTTATTAAAATACGTGAAAAATATAGAATATGAATCTCTTAGAATATGAATCTTATTAAGTTTGTTTGTTGTTATAGCATATATATCTAGTTCTTGTGGTCAAACAACAATAAAATAATGGGAAAATTGTTTTTTTAGAACAAAAAAATGATAACTATGTCCATTTAGACTAATATTTATTTTGTGTCATTTTTGTCCATAACACCCTTTAATATTTTTGAAAATAAATTTAATAAATAGTTCTACAAACAAAAAAAGATTAGAAAAATAGTAATTTTTGATAAAATACCAATATGAACTTAGTGATATTTTTTTCAGTTCTAAAAATGTTTAAATCATAAATTTTAGATTATTTTCTAAATAAAGTAGAAATTGCATTTTACGAAGTAGAAAACAAAATCCACTTTTTTCATTGAATCTACAATGTTTAGAATACATGATCTACATAAATAAGAGTATTCTAAAAATATTTAGAATACACATTCCGCGCTTAACTTACCTATCTAAAATCTTAAGAAATCAAAATCTACACATTAATATAAATCTACAACACAGAGAAACCGACTTCTACCTAAAACATGTAGAAATCAAAATCTACATATTACTATAATTCTAAAAACCTGTTTTCTACAGATTAGTTGTATTATACGGATAAGAAATCATTTCCTAGAAATATGGAAACAAAATATTTGGGAATATTCACTTTCATATTTTGAAAAAAACAACTTTTTAATAAATAAATGAAAAAAAAATAAAAAATTACAACTTTAAAGGCATTATTGCCATTTTGAAAATAATTAACCTAATGTGACATAAAGTATATGAGATTAATCTAAAAGAACGTAGTTATCATTTTTTTGCTCTAAAAAATAATTTTCCCTAAAATTTATACACAAAAAAAATCCCTTACTGGGTGGTCGGCAGAAGCTATGCTCCAAAGTTTAATAAATTGTTCTTTTTATTTACTTTCTATTATATATCTATTGACTAACAAATATCTTTTATCTTATCCAAAGACATCATCAGCGACATATCTACCTCCACCGAGGAACAATACCATCAATTACGTAGAGATACAATAGATCACATGTGATAGATTATTTACCATCGGATCTTACACGTGTCAGAGTTGTGCAACAAAAGGGTATAGATGTGATATAATTGTTTTATGTTTGGCTTTTTACTTGCCAAAGATTTCCTCCGGCGTCATAGAATCTTTCAACTTTTTATTAATCAATCACTGCCTCCACAAAACTCGATTTACTGATACGTATCGAGTGAGTGCAATATATTGGTCTAAAGATATAGCTATTTAAATACACAGTAGGTTATATTTTAAAAAAAAATAATATATATATATAGCTATTTAAATACTTTTATACTACTATATTTTATTTGCTTATGATATTATCCCATACTGGCTAATCCTTAGATCACGGTATATTTTTTTTGGGATAAATAAGAATGTCACCGTTAATGATTCACAGTAGGTTAGGTTTCTAACTTTCCATTCTATATAGGTTTTTAGTTTTTGAGTTTCAAGAGATTAGTAGTCGTCAAAATAAACCGAATATAATATAACCTGGTCTAGCACATTTTCTGATTGACTATACTTCATTTATAGTTTTCCATCCATCTTATTTTTCAATTTCAAACAAATGACTCCTATTTTTAATCGTTTCTTCTATTTTTTTTTATTTCTATTTTAGCATTATACTGAAAAAACAATTTAGCTTAATTAAATTTTGGTTTCTGATTTTACTTCTGGCTTACACCATACCGCCCAGCTAGGTATATCCAAATTAATCAGCCAAAATAAGGTAACTTTTGGGAGGCGTATATAATGTTCAGTCTCAACCGAACGGTTCGGACATTAATCTTATTAGTTTTTGCATACCGTATGAAACTCATATAAAACAAGTAAAACTACTAATATTAAACAAACCAAAATTAGTTTATATATTTGAGAAAATGGCGAGATAGATAGTCGTCGTTAAATAACACATATATATAGCAGTCGACTATGAGTTTTAACCAAAAAACAAGTAGTTTACTATAAGTTGCTTTGCTTCTTATTATATAGAACACCAAGAAGATTACATTACAAACTTTATAAAAATAGAAAAAACGTTGCTAATGATAATTATGTAAAGCACTAAACTCATTCACATGACGATGCAGGCGTTAGGGTTCTCGTCGCTGAAAAGGGACATGAGCTTATCGTCTGTACCTCCCGGCTGCGCCTGAGCCTGCTCCGACTTCCTCACAAAACCCGCTGGTGCCCTCTTGTCGTAAGCTCCAGCTGCGTACGGATAAGCCACCATCGTGTAAGGAACGTACGGCCATAACTCAGCTTTCTTCTTCCCAGTGCTTTGCACTCTCTTCAATACTTTCTTGGGATCCACGTAGCCACTCACTGTCACTTTGTGCATCTTTCTATTCACTTCCACCGATTTTGCCCCTTCAGAAAAAAAAAGAGTGGTGTATATATTAGTTAGGCTAGATGCGTTTGGCTGATATAATTTGGAAAGTAATTACGTTTTTGAAATATGAAATGTCAAATTACGTAATCTTAGCTATTAGTACGGTAGAGTCAATGTTTTAGAGTTTTATTATACGTGTAGATATCTTATGTGATTTAAGGGTCGTGTTTTTACTAGGGGAGCTTTGAGGAATGAACCTTTTATGGAGGAAACAGCGTTCTTGATTTTGCGTTCGCATCCGTCACAGTCTATCTTCACCTTTATGTTCACTGTCTGCTCACATCAAATTGAAAAAGGTTAAGACAATCAATTATAAAGCAAATAAACCAAAGGGTTTATGGATATTAATTACCTGCATGACTTTATGCTTCTTCCGTTTTCTTATCGAGACATCGAAATTATTAGAGAAATAGTCGGAGAGAAAGTCGAGAGCTCCCATGTTTACTGTCACATGCGAAGAGAGTAATGCTTTGAATGAGAGTGGTCTCTCTAGATATATATATAGAGGGAAGTTTGGTATGGTTAATATTATGTTCCGAAACAAACAGACATTAGTTTATTTGTTGATGGAATTGAACATTAATTCTATGTCATTAGGTGTAACGATATAATTGTTTAAAGTTGGAGGTGTGTCCCTCTAGTGTATAGATAAATTGATGTGCTCATCCAAGATATTTCCTGGCGGACAATGAGGCCGTTTCTGATGTTCCTTTCATTCATCGGGTCGCTTTCTTATTTTCTTAATTGGTAGTTAATTCTTTGTGTTATATAAAATTATATAGTTTATAGAAGAAAATGACTCCTAGGTTTATTATCACGTCAAGTGTTACCTTGTAAACATGTAATGCAATGAGCTAAATCTACTAAGATTTTTTTAAAAAAATTTAAAGTACCTAATAATTACTTAATTAGTGCACTTTGACTTTATTTTTTTCTTAGGATCGATATTATTTTGGTGTACCACGCAAGATGCATTTGCGACCAACACGAATACAAAATAATTGAAACATTACATATTTATAGTAAATAAAATGGAGCCCACCTCCAGAGATTGGAAGTTAAAATACATATCTATGGAAACTTATCAACCGATGCAGGAGATGCATGCATCTTACATTTTTTTCCCTATTGTATCACGATTGCTTTCGTCATATAATAATTCATCCAAAGATCTTTGCATTTAAATATATATTTTTGTAACAAGGTGTAATTTTATGTTTTTCATTTTGACTTGTCATTTCATGGTTTCAGTTTATGCATACGAGCGAAAACCTTTTTCTTTGTTTTCCAAATACGTTTATTGGACTCTCCAAAACAAAATACATAGGCCCTCAAAAGATCGTCGAATAAGTGAACATGTACGAGTCTCTATATATACACATTTAGTCACATACAACGCTGTTGGCTTTAAGTAGAACTCCTTGCCCAATACAGCCTTTGATGTATAGCAAAAATACTCGTGTTGCTACCTCTCAATGTGCATATACGCATATACTTAACTTGAGACAACATGTACGTCTTAAGACTTTTAACACATTTCAGGCAGTGTAATTAATTGTCAAATATTAGTCGGCATACCTTTTCTCGTATTTACATTTCTGACTATCATCCATAGTATACTACCTTGTAATTAGGCTCCATATGAAGTGAAGGCGGTGCTTTTGATTTATTCATGTCCACATAGTTGATTAGTGTTTATACCAACAAAAATAATCAGTGGTCACATAATATTTTAATAGAGTTGATTGCGCTTAATAATAAACTTCTTTGGAAAAGTGGGTTTGGGGCAGATTAGGTTGAAATTGTGTTAAACGTCCCTTTTATCTGTTTGGTAATATCTTCTCTATATATTTTAGTGGTGCGAGGCAAGGCTTGTGGATTCGATCATACAAAATATTATTGGTCCAGTAACTTGTGGAGACGAATAATTAATAATTCAATCTTATCGTATCAGGCATACAATAAATTCAAAATACTTACTAAAATAATATGATATCAGTGCTGCAGGTAATTAATTTGACATACGAAAAGATATATTAATGCACGATCACTAGATGACAAAGGTCTTATTGAGACTTGTCACAAAACCACTCTTCCACATCTTATAAACATGAGTACATGACCTCTTGAAGGCCTACCCTCATGTGTTTTGCGTTAATTGGTTAATGATTTAATGTTTTCGGAACATAATTAATGGAGGTTCTTAGGTTGAGATTTTTAACGGAAAATAATAAACTATCTCTTAACTTTTAACTAAAAAAACTAAGAACTAGTTTTTAAATATTTTATTTAAGAGCCGATTTTTTTTTCTTAATTAAAAATTAAGAGACAATTTTTTATTTTTTGCTAAGAGTTCCACCGTAAGAACCCCTATTGATCATGCTTTTATACTCAGTTTATCAAGAAACCACTTTGTCAAAAACTCAAGGTTTACTGTTTGCAAAACGTGTACGTATTACGTTTTTTTGTTGGCCATATTCATAAAATACGTACACAAATAGGTTTTGAATATTTTAATTCAGTCCATGAAAAGGTCACTAGAGCTCTATGCATAAAAGTTTGATCAATAAGAGCATCATCAGAGCATCAACAAATTAACAGGGAGTATGTTGCCAAGGGTTTCTAACCACTTTAATAATAATAACTTTTATGTATTTTAGTTAAAAGTTAAATTTTAAATCACAAAATTTAATGTAATCCAATAAAAAAGTAACATGTGTGAAGAGGATATCATACTTTTTTGTTGAAGTTCTCTACACCCAATCGCTTGTTTATTTGACACAACATTTTATATTTTTAATAGGTAGAATATGTTCTACATACCTCCAATGGGATTGCCATCGGCATCTTTTGAGTCTCTCTATCACAATTTTATGCATTTATATTACTCTCTTCAATTCAATAGATAATGTCTTAGAAAGACTATTTTGTTTTAATTTACATGAAGTTTTGAGATTTTAATGTTAACTTTAATTTTATTGGAAAATATTCAATCAATTAGATTTTATTATTTTTTTATAATTGATTAACTGATTTTAAAATTATATTTTTAAAATATTTTTTTAAAGAAATGTAATTTTCTTAATCTTTGTGCACTACTACAAAACATCAAGTATTATGAAACGGAGGAAGTAATATTTTAAATAATATCTTTATTTGATCAATTTTTAATAACTAAAAAATAGTTACACTAATAGAAATATGACATCGAAGAGGATATATTTTTTTTCATATAGATCAGACACGGACAGACGGAGATGCTCTTCGGAGAATCGGCTCGTCTGCTTGATCTAGTATAAATGGATAGTCAACAAAAAAAAGAATAGAAAAATGATACGTATAGAATAGGTCTCTTTGGTTGTGTGCAGTGTTTTCTTACAAAGAATCGCTTCTCAACTATTCCTAATTTTCTTTCCTACTTTTTGATATTTTGTTATTTTTTGTTAAGAGATATCCTCACTAAAGATTAACACTAAGGGTGCTCTAATATCCTACTTCTTATCAGGGGTTCACAAGAATTAGCGGTCCATATGCATCTCTTTTATTTGCCATTATCAGAGAAAACATTACGAACTTATATACTAATATTGAGTTTTGGAACAATATAGCTTGTAGTCTTGTAGAAAAATTTGGACAACAAGTCATCAAATCATACACGCTCTAGTTTTGTGGATGGCTGAAGCCTATAAAGTTGTAACTTGTAAGCCCACAAGGCCAGTAAAACTCCACAAGGATGAGGTTTTTATATTGAGCCAAACCCAATTCAAAAATCCAATTTGGATTTAGTAAATCGAATTAAACCAAATTTTTATTTTTTAAACGAGAATCAAACCAAAAATTTAATGATCAAATAAAATCTAAAACTGAACTGCAAATGTTTTTAGATTTACAGACAAAAGCCTACAAAAGAAAAAGATATATAGACAAAAAAATGGGGTTATTTGTGAAATAACCAAAACAAAAATCAAAATTAGTTTTTTAGAGAGAAGCTAGAGAGATATAGGAAGAGAAAAGAAGAAAAAGAGTGTGATTTTGGTTAGTTTGTTAATTTTGGTTTTTTGTTGAGTTATTGGGTGCAATTTCTCAAAAATTTACCGTTAAAATTTCAAAAAAAAAAAAAAAATTCAACTCAATAAATAAAAATATTTTCATATCAACAAAAATCAATCATGCAATAAATTTCAATAACCGACTTAATAAAACTTGTTCAGAAAGCGAGTCAAGAATCTCCAACTCCAAGCCACATGATGATGAGGTTCTGACGTAATAATAAGAACAAGTCATTGTTTTAAAAATTTCAAAGACCGAAACACACCATAGCTCCGCCACATCTCCAGTTCAGTTTCCCGATGAAGCGAATCGTGAGGATATCATTCACCGACGTGGAGGCCACCGATTCTTCCAGCAGCGAAGACGATCAGACGAACACCGAATCACCGTCGCCACGAAAAGGGAAGAGGTTCGTCAAGGAGATCGTCATCGACCCATCCGATTCCGCCGAGGTGAGAAAGACGCGGTTTAAGATCAGGATTCCGGCGAGGCTTACGAAGAAGTTCCGAGGTGTGAGGCAGAGGCCGTGGGGGAAATGGGCGGCTGAGATCAGGTGCGGTAAAGCTCACGGTGGAATTCGCAACGGGGGACCTGTTCGTCTTTGGCTTGGGACATTCGAAACCGCCGAGGAAGCTGCTTTGGCTTACGACAAGGCCGCGATTCGGCTTATTGGGCCTCACGCGCCGATCAATTTCGGCCCAGAATCTCCGGCTGTGAAGCAAGATTCCGTTGCGGGGGACTGATGATTCTCTTTCTTTTCTTTTGTAAAAAGTGATCATTTTTACCTTTTAACAGCAAGTTCTCTCTTTGTACATGCAATATTTGAAGTTACTAATTTCTCATTCCAGATTCTTGGTTTAATTATCATATATATAATTGTACATTTGTGATCTTATTTTTGTGTTCTTTTTTGACTTATATGTGAGACCCTTTAGCTGTTGTTTCACCTTTTCCAAGTTTACGATCTCTGGTAGTGACTTTATTTTGATGTTTATGAGCGTTTTCTCTGCTCGGTCTTACTGGTTACTCTCACCAACTATAGTAAGGATTGATGCGTTTTAGACATATAAGAACATTTTTCTCTAGTGTTTCTTCCCAACTTGAATAACAAGAACTTCATTTTGGAAACTAGATATTGAGGATAGATTTCGAACATTCTGTTTACAGGCAATTTAGACACATGATCATGTGTTCTAGCTAATTGCGCGAGACTTTGATGGCAAACACAAGTAGGTAAATATCACATGGTAATGTTCTTCAAAACCGGTCGTGATTAAACCGTTCGGAACCTTGGTTTTCTAATTGCAACTACTCTATAATAAATGGGGAATATACTGTTTCAATATATAAAATTGAAACATCATGAGTTTCTAATTGCAACTACTCTAAGCAAAACCATAAGTAAACTCAATTCTAAGGTTTGATAAAATTCAAAAATCATGAGTTTCTCTAAAGTCCAATCATTTATTCGGTGGTAAAATGCGTTTCCTGCCAAAACCGCAAAATACGTTTTTCCGCCAAAACGTGTTTTCCCGCCAAATCTACAAAACAAGTTTTCCCGCCAAAACTGCAAAACTCAGTTTTCCGCAAAAAACGCAATTTCCCGCCAAAACTGAAAAATCAATTTTCCCGCAAAAACGCATTTTTCCGCCAAAACCGCAAAAATGCATTTTCCCGCCAAAACCGCAAAAACGTGTTTTCTCGCCAAAACCGCAAAAACGTGTTTTCCCGCCAAAACCGAAAAAACGCATTTTCCCGCCAAAACCGCAAAAACGCATTTTTCCGCCAAAACCGCAAAAACGCATTTTCCCGCCAAAACCGCAAAAAACATGTTTTCCCGCCAAAACCGCAAAAACGCATTTTCCCGCCAAAACTGGGAAAACTCACTTTCCCGCAGAAACCACAAAAAACATTTTATCATTTTGATCAACTTGGTCTTAACTTAAAAATAATTTATTATAAAGATATTGGGTCGATGGGTCAACCATTAACCCATCTAACCTATTTAATTTAATGGGTCATGGGTCAACCCAACTCATTTAATAAATATGTTGGGTTGACCCATGACCTATTAACAGTAAACCCATTTGGGTTTTGGGTTGGGTTGACCCATTTGACCCATTTTGACACCCCTAAGTGTATGTAGTGAATCATGGTTTTCTTTGGTCTAGGGTTTGGCAACATATGTTGTAGTATTGTATGTATTCTTAGGGTTAGATTTTGGAAAGCTTAAATCTTTTTTTGAAAAATTAATTTTTTACCTATACGTGTTTATTTTTGTGTATAGTAAACACTTTTAAAGTTTAATTTGATTTTATAAAGTGTTTAGTTAGTTAATTAAGTTTAGGGGTTATGTTTAGGGTCTAGACAACATACATTTCAGTCGTCTGGTGAAGAAATTAAAATAGACGACTTACATGTAAGTCGTCCAAATATTCCCGCCTAAATTGTTTTTTAAAATTATTTTCCCGCTTAAACAATTTAAACCCGACGACTTACTTGTAAGTCGTCTGGGAAGTCTTCTATTTTAGTTTTCCGCTAAAAATATTTTAATTTCCCGCTAAAAATATTAAAATCTTCTGGACGACTTACAAATAAGTTGTCTAGAAAGTCGTATGAATCAAAAATATTTAACCTAATTGGATTTTTTGTCTCCCTATATAAAGAAAAATTTATACATTCTCTCTCATCTTCTCAAATGGCTGCAACAAAAATGTAATGTTCATCATTCTAAAACTCTTCAACCTCTCTCTAATCTCTTTGACTTGAAAACACCAAACTTTATATGAATTTTTCAGCTTTGTCTCATGTCTTTCTTACTAATCTATCTTTTTTTGCAGGTTTTTAATCAGATGATAATCATCTTCTACTCATTTAAAAGTAGATCTATTAATTTTAGATATGTATTTTTGTGTGTTCTATAAAGGTAGATTTATCTAATCTTCCACTCATTTTCTCTGTTTTTAAGTCATTTGAACGTTTTTGGATATGAAGGTTTTTCAGATCTGGATTTGATATGCAGGTTTTTTCAGATCTGGAAGATTTCTGGACCGACTTACATGTTAGTCGTCTAAAATATAATGCACTAGACGACTTTCAGGAAGTCTTCCAGACGACTTCCATTTCAGTCGTCTGGACTTCTTGGAAGTCGTCTGGACTTCATGGAAGTCGCTGGACTTCATGGAAGTCTTCTGACGAAGTCACCCTTTCATAATAGATCTGAACGTTTTGGTAAGTTTTTATGTCTGATTTTTCTTTCTTGGTAACTTCTTGTTGTATAAAGTTCTTAATTTTTTCCCAAACTAAAACTCTCCAAACCCACTCTAATCTCTTTGACTTGAAAACACCAAACTTTATATGAATTTTTCAGTTTTGTCTCATGTCTTTCTTAATAATCTATTTTTTTTGCAGGTTTTTAATCAGATGGTACTCATCTTCCACTCATTTAAAGGTAGATCTATTAATTTTAGATATATATTTTATGTGTTCTATAAAGGTAGATTTATCTAATCTTCCACTCATTTTTTCTGTTTTTAAGCCATTTGAACGTTTTTGGATATGCAGGTTTTTCAGATCTGGATTTAATATGCAGGTTTTTCAGATCTGGAAGACTTCTGGGACGACTTACCTGTTAGTCGTCTAAAATATAATGCACTAGACGACTTCGAGGAAGTCTTCCAGACGACTTCCATTTTAGTCGTCTGGACTTCCTGAAAGTCGTCTGGACTTCCTGAAAGTCGTATGGACTTCCCGGAACTCGTTTGGAAGTCGTCTAGACTTCCTAGAAGTCGTTTGGACTTCCTGGAAGTATTATGACAAAGTCTTCTTCCATATCAAGTGGAGTCCTAGCTTGTCTTTATAGATGAATGATCTATAATAGTTTTGTTTGTGATATGTTTTGTGAATTACATGTCTACTCTTTTAATTGTGATTTTTTTTGTAAAATCAGTAATAATGTTTCCCAAGATGTAATACATTTGCTAACAATGTGTTTACACATTTACAAATCAATGAAATAATAGACTTCAGTAGCCATTTTCTTATCTTTGGATCTCTCATATGCAATAATAAACTCCAATGACCTTTTTCTCATCTTAATAAACAAGAATGTTGGTAGCTTCATATTGATACAACATTTTAAGAAGCATGTTAACCCTTCTTCCAACTCATAACAATATTCATCATTAGTGTCTATAACAATAATGCTTAAGAGATGGAAACAAACAATAGTAACTAGTCAAAGCATATCATATTTTTTATAAGTTTGTGTTGAAAAACTTAGTCAAATTTAGTAAAACTAAGGGAGAGAACATATTTGGAAAATATGAGTTTTACATATCTTGAAGTTACTTATCACTCTTAAAAATATGAGTTTTACATATCTTGAAGTTACTTATCACTCTTAAAAATACAAGTTATTCAAAAACTAGCGTAGAAGACTTAAAAACTAGCGGAGAAGACTTCCACAGAAGTCTTCTCAGACCAGTTAGAAACTTTAATTAACGTGAATGTTGGTAACCTCATAAATATCACCAATTAAGTTATAAATTTCATTCAGTAGCCCAAATATTCATTAATAAACATGAAGTAACAAGAAAATGTTAAAAAGTCTTTATAGTTTTAGAGAAAGTGCAAGTTTATTAAACATTGACCCAGACGACATCCACGGAGGTCATCTAGTAGACTTCCACAGAAGTCGTCCATTTAGGTCGACGCAGACGACTTCAATCTAAGTCTTCTAGACGATTAAAATATAAGTTGTCTGGTCAACGCAGAGGTTATTTTTGCAATTGACTTTGAAATTTTTTTATTTGAGACGACTGAAAAATAAGTTGTCTACTTTTGTTTGGTTAAAAAAAACTCCAAAAAGCTAGACGACTTACATTTAAATCGTCATAGGTTAGTTTTGCATTTGACTGGATTATTTCAGAAGTTTGACTTTTCTGGACGACTTACATTTCAGTCGTCTCGTGAAAATTAAATAATAATATTTTTTTTTTAAACTAGACGACTTACAATTAAGTCGTCATAGGTTAGTTTTGCAATTGAAAAATAAAACTTCAATATTTAATAATATAGACGACTTACAATTCAGTTGTCCGTCAGATGACTTACATGTAAGTCGTCCAAGATTTACGAGGTTTGACCATAATCTCGGAATAAAATCCTGGACGACTTATATGTAAGTCGTCGAGCAGACGACTGAATTGTAAGTTGTCTGGGTATAATTAAATATTGAAGTTTTTTTTTCAATTGCAAAACTAACCTATGACGACTTAATTGTAAGTCGGCTAGTTTTAATAAAATATTGATATTTCAATTTTCACCAGACGACTGAAATGTAAGTCGTTCACGAAAGTCAAATTTCTGAAATAATCCAGTCAAATGCAAAACTAACCTATGACGACTGAAATGTAAGTTGTCTAGAAAACGAGGGTACTTGTAATTTGAAAGCAGTCTTTACGTAATTGATATTCTATTTGAATGTCATTATAAAATGAGGCTACTTGTAACTTGTAAGTTGTAAATCTACACAAAAGAAACGCATGTAGCCTTTGCGCTTGATTAGTGCATCACATCATCATCATCATCTATACAATTACACACTGCAGAGTAAAAAGCAACAAGAAGACCAAAGCCGTTGTTGTTGACGGATCTCAAAATCCATTCAGAAATTAGAGTTAAAGTTTATACTAATATTGAAAAGTAATTTGTAAATGATTGTTTTTGATGATTTTCGTATGAAAATGTGCATGTTATTGATTTTATAAAAATATCAGAAGACTTGGATGTCCTTCTCCCTCTCCTTTACAGTTTCTTTATATCTCTTAGGGGAATCATAACGGTGGTACGATATTTGGCGGGTATTGTGTGCCTTCAAAAACGTCTTTATTGCTCTGATCTCTTTTACGTTTTGGTTGACCGAGTTAGATCAGCTTTGATCTTTATCTGAGTTTGGGATAGATTTCTATTCTTTATGGGCCTATCGTCTTCTTGTGGAACCTTTGAGTTTCTGGATAAGATCTTTGGACCAGGTTTAGACCAAGGTGAAATCCACTTTCAACAATAATTTCTCAAAGTTCAGCTTGTCTCAGATCGACAGCTAGATCGGGTATTGGTTCTGATATATTTGTGATCGGTAGTTTACGAGTTTCAAATATTTTCTTAAGAAGATAGCGATCTCTATTCTTACGTGTCGCATCAGATTAACTAACACTAAATTTATTCACAACAAATATTTTTATAAAAAATTATAATTAAATAACAAAACCAAAAATGTCAATGAATATCTATATAACTTTTGGAATAAATTGCCATAATATAAGAAACAAATCTAAATGATATAATATTTACTATATTTTAAAATAGAAAATTGTCTAAAAAAAGGATAGAATGTAATTGGATTGAGCCGAAGCATATAAGTTTTGCTGATACCACAAAGCCCCCAGAAAAGCCTTTCTTCACAGAATATCTTTAAGATTCTTCTGCCTCTTAACAATGGAGTCTTCGTCTACCATCGCAAGGAAGACATGGGAGCTCGAGAACAACATCCTCACCGTGAAACCACCGGCGGATTCATCCTCCGACAACATATTCCACTACGACGGAGCTGCTCACGCCAAGGTCCTGAAGGAGAAGCCATGGGCCACCGATCCTAACTACTTCAAGCGTGTCCAAATCTCAGCGCTCGCTCTTCTCAAGATGGTTGTGCATGCTCGCTCTGGTGGCACTATCGAGATCATGGGTCTTATGCAGGGGAAAACCGATGGCGATACTATCATCGTTATGGACGCTTTTGCTTTGCCTGTTGAAGGAACCGAGACTAGGGTTAATGCTCAGGCCGATGCGTATGAGTACATGGTTGAATATTCACAGACAAATAAGCTGGTATCTTTTCTCTCTTGGTTGTATTTAGCTGCTTGTTTGCTTGGTGCTTAAGTTAGGTTTAGGGTATTCTAGGGTTTTAGAGATGCCCACATAATTATTCTTGTTTAGTTATCCTTGAAGCGTCTTTATTTTATCCTTTTCTATTGTCAGGGCCGGAGATTATTTATGGTATAGATAAGTAGTAAGAATTTTAATAAGATTTTGTTTTAAACAATTTAGGGACCTATGTATATTAACTCTTTAAATATTTGGTAGTCCTGTGTGAATGTTTTCACTTGCGTATGTTAGGACAGGCTCAGTCTACAATTCATCTTGTTTTGTTGATTATTGTTGTAACTCGAATCATAGGCTGGGAGATTGGAGAATGTTGTTGGATGGTATCACTCTCATCCTGGGTATGGATGCTGGCTCTCGGGTATTGATGTTTCAACACAGATGCTTAACCAGCAGTATCAGGAGCCTTTCTTGGCTGTTGTTATTGATCCCACAAGGACTGTTTCGGCAGGTAAGGTTGAGATTGGGGCGTTCAGAACATATCCAGAGGGGCATAAGATCTCAGATGATCATGTTTCTGAGTATCAGACTATCCCTTTAAACAAGATCGAGGACTTTGGTGTTCATTGCAAACAGGTACTTGTCATATCCTCATTTAATCTTGGAGGGTTTCATCGTCCCTCTGAATCTTATATGTTTGATTCTTATTGTAATGTGGCAGTACTATTCATTGGACATCACTTATTTCAAGTCATCTCTTGATAGCCACCTTCTTGATCTCCTTTGGAACAAGTACTGGGTGAACACACTATCTTCTTCCCCATTGCTGGGCAATGGAGACTATGTTGCTGGACAAATATCAGACTTGGGTAAATAATTCTTGGATATGCAATAGCTACTTTTTCTTCAAAACATTTAGTTTAATAATTACTCGTTTCTTATCATTTTTCCAATGAAGCTGAGAAGCTTGACCAAGCCGAGAGTCAGCTGGTTCAATCCTGGTTTGGAGGAAAAAAGGCCAGTCTTCACAAGAAAAAAAAGGTTTGTTCTAAATGGTTGCTTTAAGCTCTCAATGTTTCTTGATTGTCTGAGATTTTGGACATGAACTTGAACTCTTCCACATGCCATTTGTTAAGCTTTTTTCTTATCTACAAGTTTGACATTTAGCTAAATCACGTGCTACTGCTTTATGTATCAATATCTAACTACTTGGATTGTAGTATGTAGAAAATCTTATCAGCCTATCAAGATTTAACACTATGTTGCTTAGATATAACCAGCACATCATTATGGTTCACCTTCTCTGGTTGTATGGTTTCACAATTGCGTGTTTATTTAGTCAAAATAGACAGAATTGGAAGTTTGAACAAGCATACAATCTGGTAGAATTTTGATGTCTCAATTCGTCGTCTAGTTGTTGCCAATATTCTGTGTTTGCTTCCTAGAGTTCTGTTGTCGGTTTTAATCTTGTTTACACCATCTGTTTGTGGAGATTTCAAAGCCCAATTATGTATGTGTGTTATGGATCACTTTCAGGACGAGCTTCCACTCGCTAAAATAACTCGGGATAGTGCAAAGATAACTATTGAGCAGGTTCATGGATTAATGTCACAGGTGAGTAAACACAATCTTGACGTACCCTTTTTGGTTCATGAGTCCATGAGATTTACTCTCAAGACCTTTTATTTATCAATGTGCAGGTTATTAAAGACATATTGTTCAATTCCCCACGTCAGTCTGACAAAACTCCCAGCGACCCGACTGATCCAGAGCCGATGATTACATCGTGAAGTTGGTGCTCTTTTTCTTTTGTCTTCCGCAAACGCAAAAGACTTTGCTTCAAACCCGGTTTTTGAGAGAAAATATGCACATTGTTTTCTGTATTATGTTTCTCCAGTGTATCTGATTTAGACAAGCGTTTTGTGTGTAATAAATGACGTTAATATGACCAGAGGTTCAGTTATTATTTTTTCTTTCTTCCTTGAGAACTATCTTAAAATTGGTATGCTAATTCTAGAAACATAGCATATATATCATGGATAATGTGTTATCCCTGGACAAGGATCTTATCTTCATCCCATCTAGCATGCTTGAGAGGACAGACTTGAGAGGTGGAACATGGATGAGCTACAATACTTTTTCTCAAGATGGCACACAACCATAGATGAGAAAACATCTACTCTTAAAAATTGTTCAGCCCTCCATTATCTTTGAAGTTCATCCAGACAACACTAGAAGTGGTGAAACTGATCGAACAAGAATAATTGTGAGCTAGTGTGGTGGTCACTGGAGAATGAATCTCTTGTTGATGTCATGTTCAAAACCAAAATGTGGATACGAGAACAGACATTAACACAAGGTGATACAACCGAATTAGATAAGAATGTGTTGTCGAGATATTATAATAGGTATTGTTTAGGTTTAAGCAAATTACATCCTTGGACTTATATTTCCAGTATTATTTATGAACAGAGACTAGAAAGCATGGCATTGTCCTTTAAGTGTGCCATATTCTAAGAGGTTGTAGAAACTAACAAATACTTTAAATATATAATGCATTTTATATAAGAAAGATGATCTTAAGATATTCCTCCCCTCCAAGGGGAAGAAGATTTGATGACCTAATTGAGTCCTAATGCTAAAAAGACTAACATGTTCATCATACAACAAAAAGGCTAGCTGATGTTTTCCTTAAAATGGGATCATTGATTCAGTTTTTCAAACAGCACATGGTTGTAGTGCTTGATTTTTATACATTAGTCCTAACAGACATTTTTTCTTTGCCTTGTTGATTAGCCATCCCTAGGCTAAACAACATGACAAACAAGCCGATACATGCATCAGCTTTGAGTTTGGCACATGATGAATGATTGACGATTCTGCTCCATAAGCATTATCACTGTATCGAGAGAGAACCCTTTTCTCTCAAGAAGATGCAATGCAAGAAAGTGAGAGATGTCAATACGACATGATCACCATCTGAAACTGGAGATCCCATTGGGGATCTGCTAATAAAAGCCACCTCAAATTCCATAAAATGGGTGGCTTTTAGGGCACAGGGAGAGAGAAAAAGTTGTTGTGATAGCCAGAGAGCACCTATTAAACCATAGATTACTCTTGACTTGAGAAGAAGAAGATGAAGATTATGATGACGATGTGAAGCTTGATGGCTACCAAAGACTCTAAGCTTCTTTCAACGGTAAGGAATGAGAGGTGGCTGAAGTGGAAATCCGGTTACACCTGTGGCACAGCAAAACACACTGTCAACAATATTAGTGTACAATGTATCTCTTTTTTGGCTTTGGTGTCATGGTGTGTAATCATACACGAGGTAAGACCTCAGTATGACAAAGTTGTTAATAACACATGAAAGTAAGGTTAGTCCTTAAAAATGCTTTGGGGATGTGTACCTTGTTGAACAGATATTGTGGCAGGAGAGTATTGGTGCGGGTTGTTATAAGAAGAGAAGTGATGATAAAACGGTTGTGGTTGAGTGAATTGAACCCCACCATGTCCTCCACCGCTACCACAAGGATAAAATGGAGCAGCTGATGCGGCTGCTGCGGTTAGTCCACCGCTTCCACCGTTTCCATTGCTATATAGTCCATATTGTCCCCCTGAATAGCAGTCGTACACGCCGTATAAGCTCTGTATGTAACACGTTAGATTAATGTTAGATATTATGTGATCATGAATAACTAAGTTAACTGATAGACTCGTTGACAGAAAAGATTCTTCGATTCGTTATACAACTACTCTCAATGTCAGAGAGATAAAAAGTTACGGACCGTAGGGAATGGAGAGAAATCTGACGAGTATGGAGAGTACCTGCGAGTATCAAATCAATGTTTTTTCTTACATAACAGAATTACACTTTAAGAGTGACAACATGTATGAATGCACGTGGCACGTAGTCATGGCACAAGAAAGTGCATGTGAGGAGAGAGAGTAAAAATGATTGGTGAAAGAGGGAATCAATCAGTTAGTTTTACAAGCTGTCGTTGACCACTTTCTCAGTCATTTTAGTCTATAGACATTATTATTAGCCAGTGAAAATTAGAAAGAGATATAGTTACAAATAATAATAATAGTGTCGGTCCACAATCAAAGTGGGAAACATTGAAGGACAGCCAGCTATGTTATGCAAACTGATTTGTTCGATTTAATTGAGATATATGAGCTGGATGGTATCATGTTATGTCTATGCATGCATGTACTATCTCATCATCATGATCATTACATGTAAGAAAGAGAGGAAAAGAAGAAGAGTATACCCAAAGAGATTGAGAGGGAGCTGGGGATAGTGAGAGAAAGTGGTTGGTGGATGTGGTGGTCCAAAACCAGTCTGCATTGTGTTCATCATCACTCTCATATTGTTAATTCTCCCTCCCCCTAACACTTTCATTAAACATCAAAATCACTTTTAAGATCAACACAAAAGCTATATCTATGGTCCATTAACATCAGTTACCAACTATATATATAATGTAATTCCAATACTTAATTGGCCACACAAATTTCTAACCAATTAAATCAACTTTGTATAGAAAGTTAGACACTCTAACCATATATTAACTTATAGTTATCCTTTTTCTTGATCTAACTTGCATAACATTATAAAGGCATACATACACATACACACACATTTTGAGAGAGAGATGGGATATATATGTATTAACCATGGTTAGGAGTGGAGGGTTTGGATCTTTGAAGACCAAGAGAGGCAAGGTTGCAATTTGCTCTTCTTCCGTCGATCACCGGAGTAGCGTCCACACAAGCCTTGCTCGCCGCATCTGCCTCCTTGAATGTCACCTGATCACACAACTGTACTAATTAGTTCCCCCTTTGAGGTATATATGTATATACCTAAATATTCCACTCTATATATATCTAGAAACAATGAGTTATTGTATATACGAATCCGTAGCCCTTAGATCTGCCCGAAGCCTTGTCGGTGATGACTACAGCTTCCAAAATCTCCCCAAACTGCTCGAAGTGCTTCTTCAACGTATCCTTGTGCGTCTCCCAAGCTAATCCTCCCACAAACACCTTTGTGTACGTCGTGTCTCCCAACCCTATTCCTCCCGTCATATCTTTTCTCCGATCAAATATCTATCTTTACGTTTCACTTGTGAGATTGTGAGGGACACAAAGATTCATAGAAGTAGGGCTATATAGATAGTAGGAAAGAGATTAGAGATCTACTTAACAGATTCAGAAGATAAGTTTTCTTTAGGGTTGATTGATATGTAATGAGAATGAGAAGAAAAGCGAAAATAATAGGAGTAATAATAATGATAAAGTGCCACTGGGAAAAAGATATTGGACTTGAATTATGTATAGATACAGTCTCTAACCTTTTGTCCGACTCTATTGATCGTGTCTCTCACGCAGCCACTACTCAAAGGTTATGTGGTGTTGACGCGCGTTAGATGGGCGTGATGATATAGGCATGGATTGTTCTTACTTATTGCATTTTATGAAGTACGTTCAATTATTTAAAGAGTAAAGGAAGGAAAACAGAATTTAAATTTTAAAATTTTAAAATGTTTTAGACCATCTCCAACCATTAGAAATCATGTAAAGTTCTAAAAAAAAAAATACTCATATTTTAATTGTGTAATTATATTTGATATTTTTTTAAAACATTAAAATGTTAATTGCATGATATGTGGATGAAAAATGTTTAGAAATAATTCTAAAACAAGAGTTTTTAGAATATTTTTTTCACTTTCTCTTAATTTTTTTTTTAAAATTTCTTTAATTTTAGTAGGAGAGTTCTGATTGAAGAACCTCCATGGGAGATGATCTTAGTGCCTTATTTTCTCATTGTATATCTGAACAACACATATTATATAGTTGGTCAAATTTAAGCTACGGTTGTAGTTGAATCTGCACTCGTGATTCACACTTAATCACTTGCAAGGGCTGACCTAAGACAAGAAGAGGTGTGTCATATGCCCACCCTAATTAGTTAATTTTCATTAATAATTAGTGTTTAAACTTATTGAAGTATCTCTAGGTTAAACATTAGTTATAAGAATGCCCCATACTAGAAACAATTAAAGATCGCATAGTCGTGTCTAGATTTCTAGAGGTTTTGGGTAATTATCTGTGGCTTTTAGATTTGAGGATTTTTCTGGTTAATTCTTTGTTTCTTTGCTCTTTCTTTTATTTATGCAAACATATGCTTTTAATTTAGATTTACAGTTGTCTCTTCTTCTATTTTTGCCAACCAGATAAAACTACAGTTCTTTTTGGATGCATTATTCATTTTTACATTATATGACTTTAAAACATAAGAAGATATTTTTTCACAAAATTTAAACTTCGTATATAGCATCCTTTTGAGTGAATCAGTAGTGATAAAAGTTGATTTCTATGCTGCGTGCATGTTAATTCAACTTATATATTTTACCTTTAGTTTTAAGAAATACTTTATAATTTAAGAAAATGAAGAAACTGAAAAATCCAACCATTCAATCTCAATATACTTGTTAGAAAGTAAAACACTAAATATTTAATTAACCAGTCCAAACCATCTAATAGAAATATGGTATTTCTTGTACAATTTAATTTTGGTAGCCTAGAGCAAATACCTCTAATCTACTAATTTAGAGTCATATATTTTATTTACTGTTGCAAATTATAGTAGGACCATTTAATTAAATAATTAATGTGAAATATTTGATTATTTATATTAAATTTTAATAATAAATAAATATAAATAATAAATAATATTAATTATAATTTTGAATTTTATTTTTAGTTATAACAAAATCCTACTAAAAAATTTAATACTTTTTTTTATAAAATAATGCATTATAATTTCTTAATTAGTAATGTAATCTTATTATAAATTAATGATTATTAGAATTTTATCATAAAACAAAACATATAAAATTCTATGATATTTTATAAATTTTATTATTATAGTATATATTATATTAAAATATACGTTCTCTATAAATTAAATATGAAAAACTTATATTAAATTGCTAGATTAACAGATTTTTAAAAAACAAATTGTTGCATTTAAGTAAATAATCATTCATCGTCAAAATGGGTTAAAATTCTTACACTATGTAATATTGAATACAAAAATTAAAATTATTAACATATGTTAAACTTTTATATCTACAACTATATAATATCATTTATTTATTTTGAACAACCCAATAATATATTTTATAAAAATAATTATATTCAAAATATAATAAGTATATAACTAACCTTTTAGTTCATGTATTATTATACAATTATGTTCCTAGAAAAAAATTAATTTTAATAATTAGTTAAAAATAATAATGACAAATCAATTTTACTTATAAATTTAATGTTTATTTTAAATATAACAAAATCTGTTGAGAAAATATTAAAAAACCTTACCAAAAATTCAAATATATTTTTACAAAATATTGAACTAATTTAGTGACAAAAAATATAATTTTCCTAACTAAAAATGATAATTGTGTAATTTTTCAAATTTATTTAACCAAGTATACAATTTTTAAAATAAATATTAACAACTCAAAATGGTAATATTCCAAATGCTAAAATTTGTTTTTTGAAATGTAACATAAAAAAATAAATTATGTTTGTAAAAATGAAAAGTAATATAATATTTTGAGTTCTTAATTTAATAATTAAAATGCAGGAAAATTAATTCAATAACATCCAAAAAATATATTAATAAGTAATAACAATAAACAAGAATATAAAATTCATAAAACAAGCATTATATATTAATAATGACAAATAAAAAGCTTAAAATAAGATTATAGAGTTATACAATATATAACACTGAATGTAAATCAGATATATTTAAAACTTTTATGATAATATCAAAGTTATATATTTATAAAATAAAAAATATCCATACAAACGTGGAGGTCAAATTTTAGTTTTAATTATGAAAGGGTGATATTGTGGAGTTTTTTTTTTTTTTTTTGTGGAGTTTTGCTGCTTACACTGTGTATGCCGCCACCTTATGATCATTTAATATTAGGTTCATTCATAATTGAGATCCAATTAACATTCTAGGTCCAAGAAGAGTTGTTGCATTTGTGTATCTTTGGAGCTTGAATCAGATAAATGGAAGGCAAAAATATGAACTTGGGAGCTTGGTGTGAAGCTGGTAGGAACATGGAGAGCACCAAGGAGGAATCAAGAGAAGCCAAAATATGAAGTACAGAGAAAAAGAGACTGGCATTTAGGTCGATGGGAAAATATCTATAAAGAGAACTCATAAAGAAATGGAAGAATCACTCGGGCAAGCATGCAACATATATTTTACATGACAAGATTTTTTGGTGAAATAATATCAGCATTAATAATCTTTTGGTCAAAGCACAGGATAAATATATTTTCACCTTCTTCATACGTTTAAATTGAATAAATCCCAAAAAGACATTTTCTAATTTGTTGGTAATCTGGTTTTGGGTTTAATCAATTAACAGGGCAAGATCAGCCCCCCCTGCTAACTCATTCTTGATCTTTTTATATGATGATGATCATTATATCAAACAAATATCCTACTATATATTAATTGAGAAGTTATTTTAGTGACTTTTGCTTACATGTCGATCATAGGTAAACTCTTACAAAATTGTTATAATTTGACTGGTCGATGATTTTTAATTTTTATTTATTTTATTTAGATCTAAAAAAAAGGGTAAGTCTATAACTAATTAATATCACTTGCCAAATAATTTACATAATATTACAAATAATTACTTATGGTACTAATTGTTTAAATTATAGAAAGAGAAATAAATTGATCATTTTCTATATTTATAAAATACATAAAATAATAAATGACAAACTTTTTATATAACTTAATATAGTGATTTTATATTCTTATTTAAAAGCATTATATTTTGTGTAAATTATCATAATAACTATTAAAATCTTCTAAAGTTCATATTACATGCTTTATAAACCATCTATAAAAACATTTATCAAATTATATATCTTGGCTTATTGTATATTTTAAATTATTATAAGAGTTTGTATGTCATCTATGAGAGCTTATAAATTAATTTATAAAATTTATTTTAAAATTTCATTCTACTATCCTACTATATATTAATTGAGAAGTGACTTAAGAGACTTTTTCTTATGTGTCGATCATATATGAAATCCTAAAAAATTATTATGAATTGATTGGTCGATATTATTTAATATAGATCAACTTTATATCTTTTAAAATACATAAAATAATCAACTTTATATCTTTTAAAATACATAAAATAGTAATCTGTTTATATAAATCAATATAATGATTTTGTATTCTTATTTAAAAGCATTAAATTTTACGTCAGTTTCAGGTTACGTTTGCAACGGATTATTCTCAATTGGTGAAGATGGTTTCAGAACCAGATTAATTGCCAGCTTTTGCAAATTACTTGGAGGATGTCAAGACCCTAAAAGAGAGCTTCACCAGATCAGAGATCATCTATATACCAAGGACGCAAAATACAAAGGCGGATAGACTAGCACGCAGTGCTAGAAAGCAACTATCTTTTATCGTTCACATGGATGCAGATAACCCGGTTTCGTTTACAGAGTTAGTACGAGTCTGTAATAGTTGACGACAAAAAAAATATATTATATTTTACATAAATTATCATAATAACTATTAACATCTTCTAAAGTTCATATTATATGCTTTATAAATCATCTATACAAACATTTATCAAATTATTGTATATTTTAAATTATCATAAGAGTTTGTAAGTTATCTATAAGAGCTTATAAATTACTTTATAAAATATTTTTTAAAATCTTATCATACTATCCTACTATATATTAATTGAGAAGTCGCTTAAGAGATTTTCGCTTTTGTGTTGATCATTTATGAAATTTTAAAAAATTGTTATAAATTGATTGGTCGATAATTTTTAATTTTTAATAATATTTAATAGAAAAAATAAGTCTATAAAAAGTTAATTTTACTTGCCAAAAATCTACATAATATTACAAATAATTATTTATGGTAACTATTTGTTGAAACTATAGAAAGAATAATAATGTTTGATAAATTTTTTGTATATTTGTAAACTACATAAAATAATAAAAAATTATTAATATTGATATAATGATTTTATATTCTTATATAAAGCATTATATTTGTATATAAAGTATTATAATAACTATTAATGTCTAATAAAATTCATACAAGCTTTATAACTCATTTATAAAATTATAAATACATTTATAAAATTATTTATCTTATCTCATAATATGTTTTAAATTATGATAAGAGGTTTTAAATCATTTATACAAGCTTATAAAATATTTCAAAAGTTTCAGTATTATATACCTTCAAAACTTAAGTAATTTTATTAAAAACTGAATCATAAATATTATATATAACTAATTTTAGTATAATTATCAATACAAAATATCAAAAAGTATTTAAAATAGTCTTTTTTTTTAAACAATCATTTTTAGAAAAATATTTAACAAAATTATAATAAATATATTGTTGCAAAACATTCGAATCCTTGAATCGCGGAAATCCACCTAGTTTAATATGTTTGCGTAGTCAACCTAAAATCAGATATCCGGGAATTATTGAAATCTTGAAGAAGATTAATTTACCAGGTAAATAAAACTCGTTTGCATCTGAGTTATAATCTGACCAATTCTTCAACTAGCGAAGAGCCAAAGATGAGCTTTCTAAATAGTCCGATTAGTCATGGAACTAAAAGCCCATTACAGTTTACATTCGAATAGCCAAACCCGTTCACTTCTTTTCGCGCGTAGGATTTAGACTAACCGATCTCTAACGACTTTTCAAATTGTAGAAAAAAAAAGGCAATGAACTAAGAGTGAGTGGCCATTCAAGCCAAAGAGACCAGACACCGTCTATTCAATGCGACTTTCCGACAAAATAGGCCAAGGGTCCGACAAATGCCGCATTTATGTAAGTAGCTGGTTCAGACCGGCTGTAATCATCTCTCTGGTCTGGATACTGGTCGTTTCGATCCGGTCCTCCCACGATAGCTCCAGCTAATATGTTAGGGTTAGGGTTTTGTGTGCGAAAAGACTGGAACCCGCCACTGCATCCCAGAGAATTTGAACGGACTGCTCGGCTCGGGAGAGAGGATCCTCTATGGTGGATTCTCTTGGGGAAACTCGATCCGAATCCAACCATGTAAGACATTTTCATCGGATTCACACCGAGGATGTAATCGACTTGACGCTTCGACAAGTTTATCAGAGCGTTGGGAGCGATGAAAGAGTTTCCGCAGTTGAACGTGTGTTTCGTGGACTTCATGTATTTAGCGTAGGTCGTAAGCAAGAATGTTATTGATGTCACGTATTGTAGATTGCTCTGAGGTAACTTGTACATCAAGCCACCTGAAAAAAATCAGTTTTTAGGGTTAAAATATTAAGTAAGAAATGTGCTATTGATTCTCATTAATGTTTAAGTTACCTTGAGTGTACTTTGTGGAAGATGAAGGAGAGTTAGGAAGGATCTTGCACATGAAATTTTCAGCTGCTTGCTTGTAGACCTCAAAGTTGTTGTCTTTGTTTAGTACTGCTCGCTGCGAAAGAAGATATGTTTGTGAATCATTGAGCCAAGTTATGTCAATAATTTCTAAGCATTGAGAGACATACTCGTGAGAGAAGAACATAAGCACCAGCATACTTATTATCCCAACTGAATATGTCAGGCTGGTCTCCACCTCCCAAGGATTTAATAAAGTTTAAGTAATACTGATTGTTGGTTGCTCTATGAAGCCATGCCGCTCCCCACAGAAGCTCGTCCTTGTAGCCAGAGTAGGAGCAGTAGAAAGGACAAACAGCAGAGGAAAGGGAATCACTGTAAGCGCCACGGTACTGAATAGCAAACTGCATTACCTTCTTGGCTGTTGCCAGGAGCAAGCGAGAGTACTTGGGATCAACTTTCCTGAAAACCATGGAGCTAGCTGCTAGAGCAGCAGCGGTTTCAGCTGCTACATCAGAGCCAGGGTTCGAGGGTGACACAGAGTAGACTGTGCGAGGAGTGTCCATATCTTCTGGACGTTCCCAGCACTTGTGATCACCGTTTGGGTCTCCTACTCCAACGTAAAGCTTCCCGGGTGTAGCCCTGGCACATTTAAGCAGATAGTCCGTGGCCCAACGGATGGCCACACGGGCGTTCTGGAGTTCTGGTCCCATCTTCTTACCGTACTCCAAAGAGCTCCAGGAGAGCATGGTGGTGGTGAAGGCCATTGGGAAATTGAACTTCACGTTGTCACCAGCATCATAGTACCCTCCAGTCAAATCCACCTGTAACTCATAGCTATTAATGTTATGCCCTTTTACTTCTAGTGATTATCGAATTATATATAGTTTTTGAGGGTCTTACATGAGCAGAGGAGCCATCAGACAGGCCAGAGTTGAACCTCCATGAGAGTTTTTGGTCACCAGGGAGGCGACCAGACCGCTGACCTTGGAAAAAGAGCAATGACTTTGAGAGTGCTTCTCTGTAATTGGGACCAGCATAGGTGTTTCCTAGTAAAATACCAGAGAGAAGGAAAACAAACAAGAAAGGGGAAGCCATTCTTGTAAAAGTGGCTTGGCTAAAGCAAAGCTCAGAGCACTTTTGAGGTATGGCTTGATGGTTCATGTGAATATAAGCATGTATATATAGCCAAAGAATGCAAATGGCGTTGATGAGATTGAGAGCGAGGATTATGGCTTTTTGGAAGTCAGCTTAACTGCTAAAGAAACTACTCTCAAGTTCCTTCCCCTTTTTCTAATTTTTATATTATTATTTTTTTGGTCTAATTTTTGTATTATTTTATAGAACTGACATTTTGAATTAATTACATTTAGTATGCAACTCATGACTTGATAATGTGTTATCTTTTTGTCATTGTAGGATTTAATTTTTAAAATTTCAGGATCGGTTATATAGATACTAATCTTTTACCATAGTAAAGGAGTATATATGTGTATGTTAGATTTTGGCGTTACATGTACAGTTAGAGATGGATAAATGTCTTGAATCTTGGATCTTGATATTAGGGTGGTTAGTTAGGTAAATTTTAGTTTAGTTAGGTTAGGGTCTTGATGATTGCGATTTAGAAGGAAGAAAAAAGAGATAAAAGAAGCGGGTGTGAGGCAGATGGTGCCAAGATAACGGCGCCGAGTCTAAGGGACTTGCATTTTAGAATATCTCATGTGTAACTAATACGTAAATGTCTAAGTGATTCCTTAATCTCTTGGTTATTGTCTTGCTAGTTTTTATATTATTATTATTATATGTGAAATAAAAGTATTCGTCTCTCTTGCGTATAAGACGGCTTAAAATCGTGATAGAGCTGAGGAGATTGGAGGTTAAGCAAACAAAACCACCTTTTTCTCTTAACCGACGACGAATCCCTACATAATATTTCTTGATAATGGTAGCAGAATCTCAATCAGGGAGATTCGCGGCTGAATCTATTGCACGTGTAACGTAGTTATCCATATGAGAGATCCCTATAACACTAAATCTCAATCAACCTACATGTAATTTCTCCACCTCGCGTACGAAAAAAAAATTTAACGACGTTGGAAGAGAAACACAGTATGTTTGCATTAATCGGTTAGTCATTAAGGACACAACCTTTTGAAGACTTATGTTGTCCAGGACCACCATATATAGTACATTAATTGAATTGATTTGTAACATAAGAAGATTACAATCATATAAATCTCTTGCAACGAAATGTGATAAAAAAAACTTCAAATAAAGTTAGGAGATTTTTTTGTTTGACTACTAAAGTTAGTAGATATTATTACATAAAAGTATTAACAAATTATATATATCAAGTGGAAGAGAAAATATTATTCGAATCTCTCTCTCCACAAGCCTAAAGATGAACTTCATGACGCTATGCTAACCGAATTCACATCTCCTTGTGTTCTTTAGTATGTACTGTACAGGCTTCTCTGTGTTTAAATGTGAGAGGTTAGATTTGTTGCGAAAACAAGAGTGCTTCTGCTACCTTATTTACTATTTACTAACCAACGGGGTTTGATCAGGGCATCTACCTTGAAGTCATGGCCCATTACTGACTTTGATTCACCCAAACGTCCGTAACACTGTAACAAGAGAAAGAACAGTAGCCTCAGAGGCATAGTCGGGCCCCAGAGGATAAACCAACCACCCAAACCGTCGATTGTGGCCTCCGATTGAAGAAGACATATATTAACTTCATTTTCTTATTAATAGTTATACATAAAAATAATAATAAAAAAATTAGTTAAAATAATATTTGATCTATATCTTTAGTTATGAGACTTTAAAGTTAAAAGCATCATGTTTGAATATGAAAACTTTTTAAAAATATGATATGCATTCAGACATAATTGATGATGATCTACACAATTATAGATTTTACGAAAATTAATACCAAAAAAAGTTAGAAAGATCTATTAAAATACTTTTTGAAAGGTGGAGAACTATTATCAAAACACATAAACTGTGTATCGCATATTATTGACTACTAGTATTGAGCCCATGCTATGCATGGGAATATTTTTGCTTATTAATAAAACTAAAATATAAGTATTTATAATATAAACAAAAATAACACGTAGTATTTAACTTTGATTTATCTGTATATATATAAGAAAATATCAACACACTTATCATTAATCAACCACAAATATACTATAATATGAAATAAGATTTGTTTAATATTTTTACATTGATCTTTTTTTTTTCTTGTAAACTGCCTTCATATTAAAAATGCAAAAAGAAAAGTGTAGAATAATAGGCCCAATTCCCAATTCTGTCTTGGCCCACTCCAGCCCAACAAGGATCCTACAGAAATCAAAGTAGGAAAAGACGTTAGTTTCTGTTTCTCTTGATGTCGGTCAAAGACTTTACAAAAGATAATATGGAATAGGAGGAGTAAGGTCGGTGATCATGTTATATATAAAGGAGATGGTTTTGTGGCTTTAGAATTATCCCAAAAAGAAAGCATCCGAAAGAAAAGCATAGAGACCTAGAGCTAAAGAGTGAGAGAGAAATCAAGAGAGTTACAAATTCATAAGTTCGAGTCTTGTGTTTTAGTTTTAACCAAGTTGTGATTTCTAAAAGTTCTTGTAAGGATATTCATTGATAGTAAATAAAGGGAATACAAGTCTTGGTATTGATTTCATCTCAAGTTTATAAGCACAAAGTAAGGTTTAAAACCTAACAAAAAGAAAAACATTACATGCCTGGGCCAGAGTATTATGGGTTAGACGCAATGTTAGACAGAAAATAAACATTAGCAGACAGGTATCGATGGAATCCATTAGCCCGAAGGCCCAAACAGTTGAAATAAGAAATTGTAATGCAGAACGTCATTTGTGGGGGAGAGGAGAATGATCACTTTTGACTGTCCGCCCTAGGTTACGATCGAAGAAACCATAACTGCATCATTGATCTTAATTATCTTGTTTGATATAAATATTAGCCTGAAGCTTTTCTGTTTTAGTTCTTTATGTTTTTTAGCTTTCAGTATTTTTTTCTCCTAATTTTTGATTTGCAATTTATAGTTGTTTTGACTAATGACACTAATCTCTACTAATAAAAGGGAGCTTTTGAGGCTCCATAGAGCGTCCACATCAGCAGAAAAAATTTCTCCCGAAAGATGACACGTGGCATAAAATGTAGTTTTACATTTTAATATATTACTTATTTTCGAAAATTGTAAAAAATATGTAAACATACAGCATAAAAAACTAATAAAAGGGAGCTTTTGAGGCTCCATAGAGCGTCCACATCAGCAGAAAAAATTTCTCCCGAAAGATGACACGTGGCATAAAATGTAGTTTTACATTTTAATATATTACTTATTTTCGAAAATTGTAAAAAATATGTAAACATACAGCATAAAAAAATGGAAAAACTACATTAAACATATGTAAGATTACTATTTTTCACTTTAAAAAAGACGGCTTATCTCCATAATGTAACATTCCCGTTTTATAAAAAAAACAAAAAAAATTATATATAATTTCGAAAATAATAAATATATGTAAAACATATAACATAAAAATGGAAATACTACATTAAACATATGTAAGATTACCATTTTACATTTAAAAATAACAATAATATGTAAACATACAACATAAAAAATGAAAAATTTACATTAAACATATGTAAGATTACCAAATAATGAATAATGTTTTAAAATAAAAATAATTTCTAATTTAAAATAAAAATAAAAACAAAAATGGTTATTTTCAAATAATGGATGTAATTTACATTATACTATCATTTAACCTAGATGATTTTGATATATCATTATTTTCTATTTCCAGAAAACAATAAATTGTTAAACATCAATATCATCTAGGTTAAGTATACGAACAACACAAATTCAAACATCACAAAAAATATTTACATAACCATTATAATACAATAATTTAATCAAAAAATATAATTAAAAAAATATTAAAAAGAATAGTTATATACTTAATATTTGAAAATAAAAGATATTTTTGCTAAAATTGTACTTACCTGGCCAAGGAGATCGACCATCTTTTTACGGATCGATCGAATGTTGAGCATGTGGTCGATCCGAAAATACTCTGCAGTTTAATAAAATCTCTAAAACATTTATTCCAACGTTCAAAAGATAGTTTTGCTAAATATGATAACTAGATAGCCAATAAAATTACAAAAAAAATATTTAAATAGTAAAAAATATGTTAATTTAATGTTTTAAAATTTAAAAATAAATTTTAATTATGATATGCACTTTAACATTTATATAAATATATATCATAGCCTAAATATAAATAATTTAACAACTTAAATTAGAAAAAATAAAAATCCCGGGCGTAGCCCGGGTTAATCCCTAGTCTCTACTAATAAAAGCGACCTTTTGAGGCTCCATAGAGCGTCCATATCAGCAAAAGAAACTTCTCTCGAAAGATGACACGTGGCATAAAATATAGTTTTACATTTTAATATTACAAATTTTTGAAAATTATAAATAATATGTAAACATACAACACAAAAAATAGAAAAACTACATTAAACATATGTAAGATTACCATTTTTCACTTAAAAAAAAGACGGCTTATCTCCATAATGTAACATTACCGTTTTATAAAAAAAAACAAAAAACATTATATACAATTTCAAAAATAATAAATATATGTAAACATACAACATAAAAAATAGAAATACTACATTAAACATATGTAAGATTACCATTTTACATTTTTATTTAAAAATAATAATATGTAAACATACAACATAAAAAATGGAAAAACTACATTAATTAAACATATGTAAGATTACCATTTTTCACTAAACAAAAGACGGCTTATCTCCATAATGTAATATTACTATTTTGTAAAAAAAACATTATATATAATTTCAAAAATAATAAATAATATGTAAACATACAACATAAAAAATGGAAATACTACATTAAACATATGTAAGATTACCATTTTACATTTAAAAATAACAATAATATGTAAACACACAACATAAAAAAAATAGAAAAACTACATTAAACATATGTAAGATTACAATTTTCACTAAAAACCGGCTTATCTCCATAATGTAACATTGCCATTATATAAAAAAAGAAAAAAAAAACATAAATATAACTATTTGACTATTTGTCCAAGTTCTTCTATTAAACATTGCCGCTTTACACTAAAAATGGAAAAATACATTAAGATTTAAACATCTATCTTAAAATATAAAATATATAAATTAACTAAATATAAAGTATAAGAAAGAGAAATACTCAATATATAGAAAAATAAATAATAAGTAAATATTATAAATATACAAATTATATATACAATAATAAGTAAATGCACAATTTATAAAAAATGGAAAGAGTATATTAAATATCAAACATCTATTTTAAAATGTAAAATACAGATATTAAGTAAATAGAAAGTATAAGAAAAAGAAATACACAACTTAAAAACAATGGAAAAAGTATATTAAGATTTAAGCATCCATCTTAAAATGTAAAATATAGATATTACGCAAATAGAAAGTATAAGAAAAAGAAATACACAATTTAAAAAATGGACAAAGTACATTAGTATTTAAACATCTATCTTAAAATGTAAATCTATCTTAAAATATAAAATTATTAGTAAATAGAAAGTATAAGAAATAGAAATACACAATATAAAAAAATAAGTAAATATATAATATAAGTAAATACCCAATTTAAAAATGGAAAATTACATTAAGTTTTAAAAATATATCTTAAAATTTAAAATATTGATATTACGTAAATAGAAAGTATAACAAATGAAAATATACAATTTTTTAAAAATGAAAAACGTACATTAAGATTTAAACATCTATATTAAAATGTAAAATAGAGATATTAAGTAAATAAAAAGTACAAGAAATAGAAATACATATACAGGAAAATAAATAATAAGTAAATAATAAATAAATAATGTAAATATATAATATATGAATTATATATATAATAATAAGTAAATACACAACAAAATTTAAAAAATGGAAAAAGTTCATTAAGCATTAATCATCTATCTTAAAATGTAAAATATATAATATAAGGAAATACACAATTTAAAAAAATGGAAAAAGTACATTAAGATTTAAATATCTATGTTAAAATATAAAATATAGATATTACGTAAAAAAATAAGAAATGGAAATAAACATTTTAAAAAATAGAAAAAATATATTAAGATTTAAACATCTATCTTAAAATGTACATCTATCTTAAAATGGTAATAAATTATATAAAAATGGAAATACCACATTAAAAAAAAAGTATAGTTTTACATCAAGAAAGTCCCTATAAAACTCATTATACCATCAACATCAACCTCACACTATCAAGGAAAGCTTCAAATCACTCGAGCAAAAAAATGGTTCCACCATTAACTCTTGCCGTCCCAAAAACTTTTAATGACCTTGAAGGAGAATTTTTATAAGAACGAACTTTTTATTAGGTGGATTCATTGTTGGGAACCCCGCAACTTCCAAAGGGCAAACTTATTCATGGGAATTGAATTGTTTTTCATAGACTCAAAGGTATTCTTACAAATTTAAATTAATCTAATCCATAATTTTATTGTTAATATTCATACTAACTCTTTCATGATCAAACCATTACAGTTAATATCCATTCAAGCGTTTATCCCGGAACACTTCCTTCCTCGCCGAATCAGGTATTAGTTCATGTTGGTTTAGTATTGTTTTTGGTTTATTAACCGGTTTAGGATGGTCCTATTGTAAATATAATTTAAGTTGATTTAGCATATATTATGCTTAAAATAACTTAAATTAAATAATAGTAATTATGCTTAGAGAGTTTTCAAATATAGTTTACAGAACATTATAGGTGATGAATTTAATTTATTAAATTCATTTATTACTTCAAACTAAGTTTTTTTTTAAACATACTGAGTTATAAATATCAATGATGGATTGATGAGTATAACATGAAGACAAAAATATAATTATTTGATTTTCAAGATAAGAAATTCAGCTTTTATTCAGTTACTCAATATATAACATTTTAAATTATTTTTTAAAACATACACATAATTTATATATATATATATATTAATCTTCCAAACTTAAACTATTATATTATATATGAATAATGTTTTTAAATAAAAGTAATTTCTGATTTAAAAAAAAATAAAAACAACAAATGGTTATTTTCAAATAATGGATGTAATTTACATTATACTATCATTTAACAAGTATTAGATACGTTTTGATATATCATTATTTTCTATTTCCAGAAAACAATAAATTGTTAAACATCAATATCATCTAGGTTAAGTATACGAACAAAACAAATTCAAACATCACAAAAAAATATTTACATAAACATTATAATACAATAATTTAATCAAAAAATACAATTCAAAAAGAGAATATTCAAAAGAATAGTTATATACTTAATATTTGAAAATCAAAGATATTTTTGCTAAAATTGTACTTACCTGGCCAAGGAGATCGACCATCTTTTTACGGATCGATCGATTGTTGAGCATATGATCGATCCGAAAATACTCTGCAGTTTAATTAAATATCTAAAACATTTATTCCAACACTCAACAGATAGCTTTGCTAAATATGATAATTAGATAGCCAACAAAATTACAAAAAAATATTTAAATAGTAAAAATATGTTAATTGAACGTGTTAAAATTTAAAACAAATTTTAATTATAACATGCATCTTAAGATTTATAAAAAATATATATCATAACCTAAATATAAATAATTTAACAACTTAAATTAGAAAAAAATATAAATCCCGGGCGTAGCCCGGGTTAATCCCTAGTATCTTTTTATATAAAGTATACTTTGAATCCCTCCTAGAGTGTCCACCTAGGATTACAGGTCACAAATTCGTATATCATGGAGCTGACACGTGTCCTTTTATTAATACTCTGCGTTTCATAATATTTCACAAACTAAACACATATGGGCTTCGTAATGTTGTTGTTTCCTGGGCTTCCTTCTTCTTATTGAACTTTAATAGGTCTCACATTACTAATGTCTACCGTTTTTCTCTTCTCTTCGTATTGATAATTACGCGTAGCCGATGAATTGCTTAGGAACTCCATAGCTTAGACCGTTCATCTCTAATACATGAAACCATTGTTTCCGGCGATGGCCTATTCAGACCTGGCGGAGGTGTCTTTCTATTGATTGCCAACTCACCGGCCAATAAATTCTGGGAACGTTACTAGAATTCAATCGTCGTCTTTTACGATCTGTAATTCAATGTGTCCCCATTATTACTATTGTGTGAATCATCCACTATAAATAGGTTATCTCATTCCATCGAAACTCATATCATTTATTCCTCACCGATTCTTTCTGGTTGCTCCGCTTATTTATTTTTAGATTGTATCCGAGAGGCAAGGGAGTGTCTGAGAGCGAGAGAGATAGAGAGAGGAGAGAATGAACGGTGGTGACGAGGTTGAAACTTTGTCGCCTTTGTATTGGAGACTCTCTCTCAGGTATTTGGTGATGCTGTACAAGGACTGCGGCGGAGAAAGATGTAACCAAGAACATCGATGGGTTAATCCAAAATATTGGTTGTGAGCTCTCTCTTTCTTACCCATTACTGTTCATCGGGTTAATGGTGGACGACTCAGGTCTAAAGTTTTGTTTTTCTTTTGTTTGGGATGATCATTATCATGACAATTCTAAATTGAAATACTCTTTAATCTTTCAGGCATGTCAGATGATCTATTGAAAATGCATATGTATCACCAATTTTGGAAAATGTCAGGACACGTGAAAATCTATTGGAAGTTTCCAACATGATCATTGTTGCCAAGCCAGATGTATTGAGGATGAAGCTCTTGAAACTTTTCTACGAAGATACATAGTAAGTTGTTCCTCACAACATAATAAATAGCATGACTCCCTTCACTCTCAAAGAACCTTATCGCCAAGCAATTCATTTTTTAGTTCTGTTGATTCCTTCCAAGATTGCATAAGAGGTTTCGTTGTAAAAACATTATGTAAGAATGTTTATCTAAGTTGTATTGAAATTTTTTTAAAACTGTAGTTGTTTAAGAATTTGATGTTTGCTTTTATTTCTGATGTGAATCTTTGGATGTCTTTCCTTTTGTATGTTTATACACATGTTTTCGACAGGTATAACGTACGTGACACACTGACATTAGACACATGTTCTTCGTTTCTGAGAGAATCCGGTTTCTAACACAGATTCAAAAACATCACTACCGTCAGAAACGGAACCACTCAGTGACAACGACATCTGATCTAAGATAGAGTTTCCGAATGCAGGGAGACAAAGTAGAGCGGCGGTTGTTGCAGGTGCCTTCAAAGGTGATGAAGCAGACACTGCAGAAGAAGAGAACTATGATTTCTTATATGCTTCCTAAAGTGACCACGTCCATTTTGTAATAAAAGTTTTGCTTTCCTTATTTTGTTCTTTCGAGCCTATGAGATTCAGTGAGTATAGAGACTTTGTTGACTCTAAGTGAAACTTCTGGACTGTTTGGAAGGTCTCAACTTCTGAAGACTCATTTATCACTCGCATCATTACGGAAGTAATTCTCTTCTATTTTTTTGCTACAACTAACATACTTTTTTTTTTTTGCTAAAATTTGGTGACAACTAACATACTTGCTGAGACAAAACGTTAATAACATCACAAACCAAGAATTGGTTTGAGACTTTGAGGTGTGAGAGATCTTCTTGAGTCTGAATGTTATGCTCAGCAACTTGGGATGTATATGTATTGCAGCGACAATAATGTGGATGATCCATTCATATGTTAAAATGAATTTTCAGATTATAGTTTCTTTAAAGTATTTGGGAGTTTGTTCTTGAATTAGTATGGTCGCTTTGTTTTAATTTGAAATAAAACATACATTTTTGGTTTAATTCAAGACCTAAACCAAACCAGTTCAAAACCAAAGGAATTGTTCAGACTAATTTATAAGTCTGGTTCAGTTTGAAATGTATTTACCTAATAAATTCGATGGTACAGTCAATGAAGTTCTTGCTTTATATACATATTCATCTCTTATAATTTACTTATGGATCCTCACAACAAAGGTCCAAATCTTCATGTTTGTTCCTAAAGTTGTTAAGTCATCCTAATGTTATTATACTCATGTCCGACATTTCCAAATCCTAACCATAGTTTAAATTGGTTAACAGTGAATTCAATTATTAATCGCTAAATTAAGTTCATAACCATAATTATATATAATAAAACCAGTGTAAAAAGTTATATTACAAAAGGAAATTAAAAATAAGATAATTACTAATTATACCTTGAAAACTAAACAACAATATTTGTTTTAAAAAGTCCTAACTTGTGACAAAAAAAATCCTAACTATTTTGGATGATATGGTTTATTTTATAATTTTAAAATATGTAAACCTTTAAACAGTAATGTGTTATGACTTAAGTTGATTAAAGATGATAGGTAAAGTTTACTTTGTACATAATTTAAAATAATAGTAGATTTCAAAGAGAATGTAAAAAGTAAACAGCAAATCTGAATAATACGAGTATTGTATTGAGAAACGTAAAAAAAGTACATAATAAAAGTGATCTTCAATATCTAGATAAACATACGATTTTTTAATAAAAATAACAAAACTGAATAATAAATACATTTTAAGATAATTTTCATAAATTTGGAATAAAATAGATATTGTTTTTCATACATCCCGTCCGTAGGGCGGGTCTATCCTAGTACTTAATGTATGATACTATAATTTTAAATTTTTTTTATTTTCGTAGATATAGAAGAAGAATCATAGGTAGTGTAGTGGGTTAAGAGAAACAGTTATATGGTTGTTGTTTTTTTTTCTTTTTCCAATTTTTTTTTTGTTTTAATTGATTTCTCCTTTTTTTGGCATCAATTGATTTCTCCTAAATTTCTTAAATATTTATTACATGCCAAGATATGATTCGGTAGATAATGGTTATAATTTTGAAGATAATTAGAAAAGTAATTTTCACCTATGATAAAAGATAAAATGGTTTATTTCTTCATTCTATCTTTCATTAGGTACTTTACCCAAATTTTCTCATAAAATAGAAGATAAAATTATGTTTTTCTTAGGTACTTTCATCTGGTTTTCACTAACATACTATTTATTTTGAAAAGTGAAAGCATTATATGCTTTTAGGATAATTTATATAGGTGATAAAGAAAAGATAGCAAATATATAAGGTAAGGTAAATTATTTATTCTGAGAAAAATTAGGAAGTGGGTTGTTGAATATTAATTTTGACAGCAGAAAAGAGGAGATAAGAAGAAAAATTCAATTTTTTAAATTTTTTTTTGATACATGTTTAATTATCGTTAGGCGGTTGCGCTTTAGTATATGAAGATTATACTATCAGACGCCATAATAGAAAAAAGTTAATTAAGGTTGAAACTGATAAATAATTATTTATGGTCTAACATGTCACAAATATATTAAATAGGGTAATTTTCTTTTCATATGATACAACTATGATTAAAAGATTTGAATGCATAAATTTAGTGAATGAAAAAAAAGGAAATAAATGAAAATGAACAAAATAATAGAAATACTTATTTCTTATTGTTTCTTGTTGGATTTGATAAAGAATAGTTTTGCTTTATAATTCCTAAAATTAAAAAGAATGAGAAAGAATATCTGAAAAAGAATATTCTTTATAAATGGTGTCAAATTTAAAAAATAAATAAAAATTAATTATTTTTATTTATTCTTTTGATCACCATTTAGAGCCTAAAAGTTATTAGGGAAAATTGTTTTTTTAGAGCAAAAATATGATAACTATGTCCCTTTAGATTAATCTCATATACTTTATGTCCTATTAGACTAATTATTTTCAAAATGACAATAATACCCTTAAAATTGTAATTTTTAAATATAATAAATAATGAATTCGTTTTTTTTTTGTTTTTTTTTAAATCGATTTTTTGAAAAAAATATGGAAGTGAATATTCCCAAATATTTTGTTTCCATATTTTTAGGAACTGATTTTTTATTCGTAGAATACATCTAATCTGTAGAAATCGGTTTCTACAGGTTTTTAGAATTATAGTAATGTGTAGATTTTGATTTCTACATGTTTTAGATTTACAGTAAATCTATAGAAGTCGGTTTCTACGTGTTTTAGATTTATACTAATGTGTAGATTTTGATTTCTAAAGATTTTAGATCGGTAGATTAAGCGTGGAATGTGTATTCTAAATATTTTTAGAATACTCTTATTTACGTAGATCACATATTCTAAACATTGTAGATTCAATGAAAAAAGTGGATTTCGTTTTCTACTTCGTAGAATGTCATTTCTACTTTATTTAGAATATAATCTAAAATTTATGATTTAAACTTTTTTAGAACTGAAAAAATACCACTACGTTCATATAGGTATTTTATCAATAGTTATTATTTTTCCAAAAAAAATTTGTTTATAAAACTATTTATTAAATTTATTACCAAAAATATTAAAGGGTATTATAGACAAAACTTGCACAAAATAGATATTAGTCTAAAAAGACATAGTTATCATTTTTTTGCTCTAAAAAAAAACAATTTTCCCAAGTTATTTGGCATGAACCTGGTAAACCATTGTTTGTAGAAGGTTAGTCCGTATATCTTTTGCAACAAAGCAATCATGCATGCTGTAAATCTGTTATATTATTTGTTTGCATGCTTCGTTTCATGTGCTGGTCTAACATTTTATATTTTTTTGAAACCAATTTAAAATTATATTTCCTATTGCATACAAGTGTTGAAAGATATCGAAATATTTATTTATATTTAATAAGAGCATCTCCAATCCCACTCCATATTTTACTTTAAAATTAAGAAAATAAAATGGGAAATGAAGTGATGAACAAAAAATAAAAGCATTACTCTATAAATGGTTGGAGATGCCCTAACAACATATAGTACAAACCATGAAAACTGTATTTTCATTTTTTTCTGGAAGAAATGAGACTTATTTCGCGACTCTGAGGAGAGACACACGTGGCAGTCTAGATCTCCAGAAGCCACATCCAAAGTCCAAACTACATCTCTCTCTTCACCGCGCCAACAACAGAGAGAGAAGAAACTCAGAAACATTTAGATGGAACACAGAAGAAGCTTCACTTCAATCTTCATCAAAGCTGCTTGAAGATGCGCAGCCTCACTTCCGGTCTCATCATCAGATCATCTTCTCTCCCATTCACACTCTACAAACGGTTTCACTTCCTCAAGCCATGTTCTTCCCTCAAACAGACCAACAAGAAGAAGCAGAAACAGTCTCTCCCTCCCTCCACCGCCCCTCCTCCCCAGACTCTCCGGTGGCTCTTCACTCCCAAATCCAGTGACGACGAAGACGCTAAATCCTCCACGGATGGGGATGCTGCTCTTAAGGGCACGATTCTTGCCGGAGTTTTGTTGATTGGTAGTGTTGGTGGATTCGCCGGAGTTGGATACGTCTACAGGGACCAGATCAATACCTTTCTCTCTCAGTTCTCTACTCTTATCGAAGGTTCTTCTTGATTCTATTACCCAGATTCCATGTTTTATGTTCAACTCAATGACATTTAGGACAAAGTTCCAGATCTTGTTCTTTTGTGTTGTGGAACCAATAAACACAGGTTATGGTCCTGCTGGGTATGCACTGTTCATTGCCGTGTATGCTGGGCTTGAGGCAAGCTTCTTGACACTCTCTTCAATGTTTTTATCTTAAGAAGTCTCAGTTTCAAAGCTCTTTTTTGTTTGACTTCTGGTTAGATAGATACTAGCCATTCCCGCTCTCCCGTTGACCATGTCAGCTGGTCTTCTCTTCGGTTCTCTTGTTGGCACTATCATAGTTTCTATCAGTGGAACAGTAAGTTATTCTCCCACGCGACAGAAAAACATTCACATGTTTAGTTGTCTAAATTTTTCTTTTGTTTTTTTAATTCTTTGTTAGATGGCTGCTAGTGTTGCTTTTCTGATTGCTAGATATTTTGCTAGAGAGCGTATCCTTAAGTTAGTTGAAGGCAACAAGAAGTTCCTCGCCATTGATAAAGCCATTGGTGAAAATGGGTTTAGGGTTGTTACTCTCCTTCGTCTTAGCCCTCTCCTTCCTTTCTCTCTTGGCAACTACCTCTACGGCTTGACGTCTGTCAAGTTTGTGCCTTATGTCTTTGGAAGGTCTGTGTTAGTCCTACTTTTTTTTCAAGATTTCATTTTGAGAAAACTTGATAAAGGTAAATTCTGAGTTTACATACTCACTAGTGTTTTTTTTTTTTTTTGCAGCTGGTTGGGAATGCTTCCAGGGTCTTGGGCTTATGTTAGTGCTGGGGCTTTTGGACGAGCTATCATTGTACGTTTTTTTTTTTGTATGTTCTGTTAGCATAAAACATGCCATTTTCTCAGTAGGATCCACCGAGCTTTTAGGTTGATGGGTGTATTGTAAAATAGGTCCATGTTGGCCAGCTTTATTCTATAGTAGAGCCAAATTGAAAGCTAGGTTAGAAAGGGATGGAGTTAAAAGGGGTTATAGTATAGATCATCAAGCTGTGTTTCGTAACGTCTTGAAACTGTTTATACGTTGTGATTCTCATAATCATCAAATGGGCAAATCTGGTATCTATGTTGTGTTCAGCAAGAAGAATCTAATGTTGGCTTGCCTGGAGGAAACGGCCAGCTTTTAACACTCGGGTTGGGTTTGTTGGTAACTGCATTGGCTGCAACATATGTGACACGTCTTGCAAAGGTAACCAACTGTTTTGCTCTTACTCTATTCTACTATATATTTTTCTCAAACTCTTGTAATATCAGACCAATTGGTTCTAAGCTTTGTGTAGCATAAGCACCAGAGAAGTCCCAGCGTCTGATCCCATATTTTGCTTACACACTTGGATCTAATTGTTGGGTGTTGCAGGATGCTATCAAGGACATTGATGATGAGTAGAGAGATAGGCAAACTAAAGAGGAACAGCACATCGACGCATCTGGATCCATTGGATAAACTCGAGGATTGGTAAAACCTTAGCAGAGAACTATGGAACCAAAAGTTGAATTTTTGGTTTTTAAGGATGATACTGATATTGTTCTATTCTTGTTCATAGTTGAGTGATATAATTTGAATTTTTGTTCTCTAAACAGCAATATGTGAGAAAAGAAAATGCTTATAGATAGATGCATTTATATAAATGAGCCTCGGAAAATGGAAGTACTCATGAGTACATTTGGTACTCACCAAAACGTATTTGAAGAAGACACAATTTCCAAAAGTGAAAAAAAAATTCAAAAGTTTTGGAGATTTTATTTGTCAAAAGAATAATAATTCATGATGTTCCCACACCACCATTGGTTGATAGATTTCACTAAGCAGTAGCTTCCTTCAAGTAGGCGATGAGATCAGCGCGATCTTGTGGCTTCTTGAGCCCAGGGAAGACCATCTTTGTTCCAGGAATGTACTGCAATGACAACACCGAATCAAAATGCAATCAATCTCAATGTTATACTCACAAATCAGAACGTGTATGATACTAATATTTAAGTTACCTTCTTGGGATTGAGCAAGTAATCGTACAAGGTCTTCTCTTCCCATTCAACAGCCTTGTTCTTGTTAGCCGCAGAGTAAGAGTAACCGGCTGTTGTTCCAGACTGCCTTCCAAACAGCCCGTTTAGGTTCGGTCCTATAACAGTTATTCACAAGTCAACGTGAGTACCAAATATCAACGGTTGTAGAAAAGAGACAAGACCACAACTTCGTTATTTGAGCTGTTTTCAGGACAAACATAAGACGACATCAAGGTTCTTGGATCAGATCTAATAAGCGTGCGGATTCGCAAAACGACAAGGACGAATCGGTTCCAGATCATAAAAATTGCAGAGATGAGATTAACCTTGTTTGTGACCGGCGCCTTTGTCGACGGTGTGACACTGAGCGCACTTGGTTCTGAAGATCTTCTCACCGGCCTTGGAGTTTCCTGGTGGTGCTTCATCGAACGACGCCATTTTCGCTGGGGAGAAAATTAAGACGGAACTCGCTTCTCTTTAGGGTTTGTTTCTGTTAGGACAACAACGCACGAGACGAGAGAGCTCTCTCTTAACCATCAAACTAATGGGCCGATAACTAAATGGGCTTTCCAGTGGGCTCCAGTTAATCATCCATGTAAAAGTATGGTATAAATTAACTGTAGAAAATAATCGGTCAAAAGAGATTACAGCTAATGGAAGCTGTGTGTGATCACTTTTTTTTTTTTTTTTTTTTTTTTTTTTTTTTTTTTTTTTTTTTTTTTTTGATAACTCTGGTATCTGGGCAGCCACATTCCCAACTATCCCCCCGAAAGGGGTCCAGCGCCCCAACGGAAGGGATGTTAAATCCGTTGTGGCCAAGACTCGAACCCGGGTGGCGGGCAGTACAGCTGTACCTCCTTTACCACCAAGCTACGAGCGCTTGGTTATGTGATCACTTCTTTTAAACGAGTCGGTGTCTAATACAAGAAAATATCCAAAATTTGGTAAGGGAGTAAAGACGAGAACCTAATCAACTAAGAGAATTGGTTGTGCGTCTCATTCTCAACCGAATGAACCACATTTATTACGTATTAAGTGGGTGATTCCGTGTATATTGTGTGTGTGAGAACTAAAGTCGACTATCACGTCTTCGTCCATCTTCAATACTATATTAAAGACACACACACAACCCGGCCTGCACATAACACGACAAAAGACAACTTTTTGCAACTGGTTTAGGGCTGTCTCCGTCTGTGTGTAACCCGTGGAACTGGATAATTGTTTTAGTCAAAATTCTCCGAAATGGAAAAACAAGGGATCCGATCCATCCATCCCCGTTTAGACGGTGCTAACGTCACTCGTGACGTATTTATAGACAGGCAAAGAATTTTGTTATATTTTTACTCCCACATGTTAATGAATCGGCAGACGACTTTCACGTTCTTCTTCGGGTGTTTTGACCGTCTTTTGTTGGCTTTTCAGTTTACATTGTTTTTTTCTGTAAAGTCTTAAGTTAGATTTGTTAGATGCATGAGTTACTGGGAAAATTTCAAACTCACCTAACTATCCGTTTTACTCCCTCTAATAACTATATACTGTTTTATAATTTCAGAAAATATTTCTACTAATTTTTTCAAAATGTATTAACCAATTTAACAAAACAATAAATCAGGATAAAAATGAAATACTTATTTTTAAAAATGTGTATGTACAAATTTGTATATAATATATAGTATCAAAACAATAAATTATCTAACTGAAAAGGTAAATAAAGTATAATTTACATAAATTATGAGATATGTACATGACAGAACAAGAAGTAAAATTCCAAATAAATTCCGAATTTACTATTAAACACCCCCAGTTTTTAAAAAGTTACAACTTTGGAACCAAATTTCCACCGCTATGTCAAACGGATACTACCACTAACACAGGTCATACTTTGACCGGTTGAATTATTCTTCGGAATAAAAAAACTATTATTAAATTTAAATTATATTGGTCAACCTAGATTATTATAATATTATTTTATTCATTTTGACTTTCTAATCTTCAACGTATAAATAGCCACCATAGATTCAAACTCAAACACACAAATACAAAATGGATTGCAGCGAAAGTCAATCAAAGTACAAAGGAATCCGTCGCAGGAAATGGGGGAAATGGGTATCGGAGATTAGAGTTCCGGGAACTCGAGACCGTCTCTGGCTAGGCTCATTCTCTACAGCAGAAGGCGCCGCCGTGGCGCACGACGTAGCTTTCTACTGTTTACACCAACCAAACTCACTCGAATCTCTCAACTTTCCTCACCTCCTTCCTCCTTATATCGCTTCCAATCATACATCGCCGAGGTCTATCCAGCAAGCTGCTTCCAATGCCGGAATGGCAGTTGACGCTGGGATTGTCAACAGTAACGGCGTGTCAGGGAACTCTGGGTGTGGAGATACGACGGCGTATTGTGGGAATGGGGGTGGAGTAGTGGAGCCGTTGAATATTTCGGTGTATGATTATCTGGACGGTCACGATCACGTTTGGTCTTCTTCTTTTTGATTTAAAGCTACTAAAACAGAGTGTTTGGAGCCTAAGTATGCAAACCAAATGGTTGTGAATATATACATACATGTGCATTTATGTTTCAATGTCGGGCCAATTCAAGAAACCTCTTTTGCTATTTTAAAAAAAGCCTTCAAGAAAATTATATAGTCATAAGGTTTACTGAACCAGACAAGACAAGAACCAGCAAACACAAAGTCTAAAATTGGTCTCTAGGGAGCTAATCATATTTAAAAAGAAACAATTTTTTTCTAGACTAATATATTTAAAATTTTGGTCTAATCGTTCAAAAAAAACGTTCTAAACAACGGCCTAATCAATAATCTCTTATAAATCGCCTAATTACTGCCTATTGATTTACTGAACACTATTTTTTTTTGTGTGTGGAACACTGAACAGTGAACACTAATCAAACATGCCTGATATTGTATTATTATTCGATACAAAAATACATAGTACGACGTCGGTTAGTCACTGATTCTCCCAGTCTCTTTTGTAAAGCCTCTGTTTTTTCCTGAACGTCCCTTCAAGATACAGCACCCAATTGCTTCTGGATGTCTGAACCTCTCCTCTTGGCCTGTGGTTGAGAAGAGTGTTCTCTCCATCCCGTCATGTAAATCACCTACACATGAATACGTATCCAACGATATACATTTAGGCCTCAAAGGTTGTCCACTGCAAGGATTATACACCTGTGGTGTTTAGCATGCTTTGGTTTAATGACTGTATTCTATTAGACGGACCTGAAAAGTAGCAGGTATAGTTCCGTCCTCTGTGGCGAACATGGAGTCATATATAGCTGCCGTGGCAAGAGCAGTTTCGCGATTCAATATCTGTTTTGTTTCAATGTCGGGCCAATTCAAGAAACTTTTTAAAAAGCCTTCAGGAAAATTATAGTTATAAGGTTTACTGAACCAGACAAGACGAGAACCAGCAAACACAAATTCTAAAATTGGTCTCTAGGGGACTAATCAGATTTAAAATGAAACTATTTTTCTAGACTAATAATAAGAATATATTTTAAAATTTGGTCTAATCGTTCAAAAAATCGTTCTAACTAATCAATAATCCCTTATAAATTGCCTAATTACCGTCTACTAGGTGTTTTGCCTTCTATGCGGGCTTAAACATTTTCATAATTTTTGAAAAGTTATTTGTACACTATATTCACTATACTAAAATAAATTTTAAAATAACTTAATATTATATTTTTAATTATATAATTAAAAATATTTGATTAATATTTAATTATGTAATTTATGTTTTTAACTGTTTACTAAAATATTTTTTTAGATAACAATACAATATATATATATATATAAATTACTTTTTTTAATTATATTTTTCGATTTTGGATAATTCAATATTTTATTTTTAATTATATAATTACAAATTTTATTTGATTAAAATTTTATTTTGCAAATAATAGTATAGACTGAACACTAATCTTTTTTTTTTGTGCGACACTTAACACTAATCAAACATGTGTCTGGTATCATTTCCATTATTATTCGATACAAAAATACATTGATGTGGTCACCGATTCTCTCAGTCTTTTTTGTAAAGTCTCTGTTTTTTTTTCTGAACGTCCCTTCAAGATTAAGCACCGAATTGCTTCTGGATGTCTGTGAAGGAGACAGTGGCTGAACCTCTCCTCTTGGCTTGTGGTTGAGAAGAGTGTTCTCTCCATCCCGTCATGTAAATCACCTACACAAGAATACGTTTCCAACGATATACATTTAGGCCTCAAATGTTGTCCACTGCAGGATTATGCACTTTTAATGTTTAGTATTGCGTTGTTTTAATCTACAGTATATACACTAAATTCTATCAACTTTTTGGTTATGTCATCTACACACCTGTGCCAAAGAAGTTAGGCGGGGACTAATGCCTCCTTCTCGCTCAATGTGAGCCAAAGTGCATGCTATTCTCAGCTCCCTAATAAAAAAAAAGGAAGGATAATAAGCATGGACAGAGATGAGAGAGGAGTTCAATATCAAGTCTTGATTGAGAGATGGAAGAAAGGACAAAGTTTAAAGTTTATCCACCAAGAATCGCTGGTAAAAATAAGCTATCAGGCTTCAGCGCCAGTTTGCACTGCAGTTATAACAATCCAAAGCAAACACAATGTTAACATCGCTCAGGGGGAAAAAGCAATTCACATACACCACCACCACCAACAAAAGCAACAAAACCTGTATCATGGATCCAGGAAGATCGTTTGTCCAGTGAAGCCCCAAGGAACTTATGATCAAATCAACCGAACTTCAAATCACAACATTTTTCCACATGTTAATGGTAGCAAATAGCCTAACAAGAAAAAATCACATCATTCAAAATACATATGGGAAGAAGATGTAAATCATCAGGAACTAACCGCGACCACCACGTAGTAAACGCTGAACAGCACCAAGAGATCCTACCAAACAAAATGCAGAGGGAAAACTCTTCTTACAATTCTTACAAAAATAGCAAAAAAAAAAACGTTATTAACGCGAAAAACATGAATCATTACTCTCACACCTACGGCATTTGCTAATGGCTCTCTACTTGTCTTAATGCGATCAGAGACAAAGAGTGTACCTCTAAGCGGTCAAGAAGATTCTCTGCAACAGCGTCAACAAAGATGTCGTTTTTTTATTGCCAGACAGCCACGCCGCTCGGTCACTTAAACATGCCTATTATAACAGCTTAACACATGTATAGTGAATTTGGAAATTCAGAAATTCAGTTTCATTTTAAGTCTTTCCAGAGAGAACAAGTAAATTATTAAGAAAATCATCACCGTCCATAATAAGATTCTCTTAAATAAACTGGACCAACCAAGCTAAGATAAAGACTCAGAAACCATAAGCTAAGTTTAGTAAATAAAAATTCAGTATGTGGTGACTCCAAGTGTAGAATATCTGCTTGATCCATCTCCCACAACATTCTAGTGATGATTTTAACATGCCAATCTTATCAACCATCCTTAACGTATTCTTTAACAGATTTGTTTAGAGATATACACCAAGCGTTAAACCAAACGCAAATAAGTTAAACAATCGAAAAAAGCTAAAACTATGATGATGATGATGATTCTCAAACGAAACAAAGAAAAAAACATTTAAAGAGGAAAAAATGTAGTAAAGATGAGAGATACCCTTTCATAATGTAAGATCATCATCAAAGTACAAAAACTCTCAATATATATGTTTATAAAGAAAAAAAAAAGAGTTCAAAAGGTAATCAATCATGCGTCAAACCAACATCTCAGAGTCAAGAGGTTCAGGTTGGTGCAAAACAAGACGAGCCGTTCTCTTTCTTACCTTGTGTTTACTTAATAGCAAATGACTTGTCCAAGAACCCATCAACCTTAGCTCTTTCCACGCAATATGAAAACTTCTCCGCCGCATCAGGGACATCCAAAGACAGATCCTCAAGCGACTCACCCACTCTTTTAAACCCTTTTGTCATCTGATAAATCGCCACTAGCCCCGACTCAAAACACACTTTTAGCAGCTTCCACACTCGTTCCTTCTTCTCTTTCTCTTCTATGATCCTCACCACTGACTTCTTCACAACCTCGTGGTGGAAAAACGACATCCCCAGCTCCTTCACACACCTACAAGCTTCTTTCAGGTCTCCACCAGAGACGTACTCTTCAAGAAGAACCTGAATCTTCTCCTTCACTTCGCTCACAGTGCACCCTGGCGACTTTATCTCTATTCCTCTTCCTCCCCAGCAACGTAGGATCCTTTCGCCTGAAAGACGTGTTTCCAGCAATGTCTTCGCCGTTTGAATCACATTCCCTTCTACACTTGAGCCTAGTTCTTCCAAGTCCCGTGGAGCTAACACCTCGTCAACCACAGCTCTGGCTAAGAACATGGCAAGGTCCTCAACGACCACTGGGTTGTCTAAAGCAGTGTGGTCTGCAGATTCTATCAGCATGGAGAATGCGTTTCTGACATCTTTAGGGAAGCCAAGAGAGCAGACAAGGACACAAGCCATCTCTTTCTCTCTTTTCTTTCTGTCCATTGCTAAAGTTATCAGATACTTGACAAAGATCGCACGTATCTGGCTAGAAGACGCACTCGGCTCTGTATCAAGACAATGCACAACCTCTGAAGTGTCACCAGACAGGAAGTACTCTCGGACAATCGACTTAGCCTTGTCTTTAAACACATTGGCGCTGGAGTTTTCAAGTAACTTCTCACCAGCTGAGAGCGATTTCAGAGAAGAAGCACATAACCATCCTTCAGAAGCAGCTTTCGAGATGAAAGACTGTAACACAATGTGTGCCTCTGGTATATCAAGAGATAAATCTTCAACTGAATCTATGATTCTACTAAACCCTTTCGTCACTTGAGTGGTGTTTATAAGACCAACCTTAACCGCTTCCTTTAACAAATCAAGCAGCTTCACTTGCGCCTTTTGCCTCTCCATGGCCATAATCAACGCTCTTTTGACAATCTCGTGGTGAAAGAAAGGAACTTTCAAGCCTTTGATGCATCTAAAAGCTTCCTTCTTGTCTCCACTCATCACATACTCTTTCAACAAGTCGTTAATCCTTCCTTTCACATCCTCAGCTGTCCAGTTATCAGCACCTCCCCATCTCTTCTCAACAACTTCCGCATGAAGCGGAGCCGCTAGATAACTCTTCTCAGCCTTCTTCAACACCTCCACACCTTTAGAGTCATCAGGCAAGAGGTTTATCTGCTTCTTCAGAAACGCAGGAGGGAGGATGTCGTCGACAATAGCACGAGCCACAAAGACAGCGAGAACATCAACAGCATTAGGAATATCTACGAAGAGATCATCAGCTGAAGCCACAAGTTTGTTGAAGCCTCTGTAAACTTCTGGAGGAAATAGTAACGGTACTCGGCCATTCCGAGTTCCTTGAGTTCATTAGCAATTGATAAAACATCGTTGGTGCTGAAGTACTCTTCGACGATTATAGTTGCCTTTTTCTTGTACTCACTTAAGTCTGCATCAAAGTTTGTTGAATCTGAATGTCCATTGCCCTGTCATTTCAGATACATTGATGCATGAGTTTTCCATAAAGTTGAACATCAACTAAAGTATTTATTTCTTTCTTTTTTTAGGATTTTTATTTACTTTATTACAAAAAAATGGAATCAGCTTCTTAAGTAATGACACAAGCCCTATGGTTTGGCCTTGTATCCGTAATTTGCTGCCCTCTTTACCCCAGCCACGTCTCCTCTGAGTCATTCACGCTCCTTCACTCTCTATTTAATGTTTAGGGATATATTTTTCGTTTTAACCAAATAAAAAAGCGTTATGGGCTTCTCTCCTTATACCAAGCCCATTAGTTATCACCGTCTAACGAATGGGCCTTCGTGCTTGAATCCCACGCAGTCGACTGGAAGGTTCCACCTGGCGCCTTAACAGCTAAACCCTCTTCTCCAAGTAAAACCCTAAAAGATAACGAAATAACTAAATAAATTACAGAAACGATCCTTAAAGTATGCAATCCTATTGGAACACTCTTTAAACTTCGATCTCTTCCCAGATTCTGAATTTGCACCAACACAAAAGTTAAGGTTTTTCTTTGTGATGGAGACTTCAAGGAGGGGTTCATGTCGGGCTGGAGACAGAGTCTTAGCTCCAGGGTTTAGGTTTCATCCAACCGACGAGGAACTGGTTGTTTACTACCTCAAGAGAAAGATCCGCCGCAAGAAACTGAGAGTCGCTGCAATTGGCGAGACTGATGTCTACAAGTTCGATCCGGAGGAGCTGCCCGGTACCTTTACAAGATCTTCTCCTTCCACCATTTTTTCATTTCATTTGCTTACAATTTTCAGAACTTTGCTCTGTTTCGCTCTGTTTTACTCTGTTTTCAATGAATTTACGAATTTACTTAGTTGAATTTACTTAATGGTTCTGTTTTTTTTAATACTTTTGAGATCTTTGTGTTGTTACCATGTTTAAAAGGTTAACTTTTGACTCGGGGAAGATGGACTTATGTTTTTTTTTGTAGGCAAAGCATTACATAATACTGGAGATCGTCAGTGGTTCTTCTTCAGCCCGAGAGACAGGAAACAACATGGAGGCAGGTCAAGCAGAGCAACTGACCGTGGATACTGGAAAGCAACAGGGGTAGATAGAGTCATCAAGTGCAGTTCTCGCCCCGTTGGAGAGAAGAAGACCCTTGTTTTCCACAGAGGCAGGGCTCCCAAGGGCGAGAGGACTGACTGGGTCATGCACGAGTACACCCTCCACAAAGAGGAACTCGAGAAGTGCGGAGATGTTAAGGATAATTATGTTCTTTACAAGATTTTTAAGAAGAGCGGGTCTGGTCCTAAGAACGGTGAGCATTATGGAGCTCCTTTTGTTGAAGAAGAGTGGGCTGAGGAGGATGACGAGGTTGATGAGGCTAATGCAGTTCATGTTCCTACAAATCAGCTCGTGGTTTCAGCTTGTTTGGGAAGTAATAACAATATATGGGCGGATGGTGGGCTTAACCAGTCTGAGTTGAATGAAAACGATATTCAAGAGCTGATGAGACAGGTTAGCGAAGAGGCTGGAGTGAACTCTCATGTTGCAAATAATAATCCGGTAGACTTGGCAGAAGATGAGTATTTGGAAATTGACGATCTTTTACTCCCTGGACCTGAACCAAGTTATGTGGACAAAGAAGGGTCTGCTGTGCTGAATGATAATGATTTCTTTGATGTTGATTCATACATTGGTGATTTTGATGCCACGAATCCTCAGTCAGAGCCTGTTGGTGTTGGTTTGAACAATGGGGTTGTACAAAGTCTTCCAGTGATTGACCAGGCGAATAGCAACCAGTTCCAGCAGCAAACATGGAAGAACCAAGATAGCAACTGGCCGCTCCGTAACAGCTATACCAGAAAGATAAGTAGTGAATCATGGAGGGATGATGAAGTTACTGTTTGCCGATATGGTGAGGCCCCTGGTACAGGTAAACCAATAACAGACTTCTGATGATCCCTTTGTTTAGACTTTTACTAATCATATTTTCTTGGCAGTTGATGCATCTGAGCTCATAAACCCTATTACTTCTGGTATAAGTATAACCAAGGGAGAAGAAGCCACAAAAGACGAGTCAAGTCAGTTTTCTTCTAGCGTATGGTCTTTCCTGGAGTCGATTCCTGCGAGTCCAGCATTTGCTTCAGAGAATCCAATCGTTAACCTCAACATAGTCAGGATATCAAGCCTCGGTGGCCGCTACCGGTTTGGTTCTAAAAGCACAAGTACTACTAATGTTGTTATAGCAGTCAATGATTCAGCAGCAGCAGAGAGTAAGAAGTCTGGAGGAAACAACAAGAAGAACAACCACAAGGGTTTCTTCTGCTTATCTGTCATTGGAGCTCTGTGTGCTCTATCTTGGGTCATGATGGGAGTTTCAGGAAGGTCTTTGTTGTGGTGAGAACCCTAAATCCAAAGACTACGAAGAAAGGCTCAGAGTCCAAGTTTCGTGCGAACAGTCAAATCTTTGTAATTGTTTTATTAGCTTTTAAATTCATAAACTGTTAAGTATCGGTTCGTTGTTTTCGTTTCGAACTTCACTGCATAACAAAGCTTTAAACCAAACCAAAAAAAACTTCAACCTTCAATTTGTAGCTGAGCGGTGATATCCTCAAGCCGCTTCTTCACACTCATATCAATAAGCTTAGAACCTGAACCACCGTACCTAATCGTGAACCCAGCGATCAAACTCTCGTCAATCACCGTTCTAACTCTCACATTCCTAGCTCCGGTGAGCCTCTGCACATGCTTCGCCACCTGAGCTAGATGCTGAGAATCGAGCTTCACCACGGACTTGACAACCACGAGCTCCGTCTTCGTCATCTTGTTGTACACAGCTTCGAACTCCTTGGCGATCTCCTTCACTAGATCAATCCGGTTCGAATCGATCAACACGTTCAAGAAGCTGGCCGTGTGTGGAAGCAGGGATAACGACTCGGCGATCAAGTCGATCACCTCTCGCTTCTTCCGAAGCTCCACCGTTGGGTTCACGAACAGGCCTAGAACGTTAGGGTCTGAGAAGGTCTTCTCCAGCTTCTCCAAGTCGCTGCAGGTTGGTTCTAGGGTGTTGTTCGCTTTCGCCACGTCAGCTAACGCCGTCGCGTAGATTTCGGAAACCGGCGATGACATTTTTACGCCGCCGCGGCCGTTGCGGCGACGAGGGAATCGGAGGGTGAGGGGGAGGGTAGGCTGTGTGGTTGCGTGAGATGAGAGATGGAGCTTGGGGCGGAGAGAAGTTGGGGTTGACTGGAGAGAAGCCATTGTCGTCGGTCAACAGATCTTTCTTCGGTGATGGTGTTGATGGCGACTTGGGGAACGATCGGTGAGACCATCTAACGGTCGACATTGATTTAGGAGTTTTAAAATTGACGGCTGATAGTGATAGTGGGATACGGCGTCGTATTGGTTTAACCCTAACGATCGCTAAAGGATTTCCAGTTTGTTCATCATAGTTCACTGAGAATTTGTAACTCTTTTTATATTATTCGTGTGAGGGATGCTATAATGTGTTCCATGTTATTTTGGTAGATGAAAAAGATGATTCTGTAGACACATACACTCACATGTCACACTGGTATTACTCTGTTATGTACTTGTGTATGTAATCGAGGGAATGTAAAAAGCTCTCAAATTGTATGTCTAAGAAAATGTTCGGCTTCAGTTGTTCAAAACAAAAAGAAGAAAATGTTCGGCTTCTTTAGGATAGTATATGTGAGCTTTATACGTTAGCTTGTAGCCCAACAGACTCTACACTTGTTGCAACCTGAGGAGGACATTATATATAAAGGCTTTATATGGAGGATTGGTCTGATGAGCTTCCTGGTCTGCACATAATTTGTTTTTGAGCTTCTTTGTATCAAATCCATGTTAATCAATCTCCATGGTGAATCAATATTTTCTGGTCATCAGGATTCTGTATTTTCTTTAGGAGATGGAAATGGAAATGGAAATGGAAATGGCAATGGCAATGAGGTGTAAGTTACCGGAAAGAAAAAATTAAAGTTTTGTTGGGTAATCCCATTTAACATCTAATCTGATTTGCTACTATTTAGTGAGCCCTTTAAAAGACAGAATTAAAAAATATGACTAAAAAATATCAAATTTTATAGTCTGATGTATGCTAAGGTTGAGCGATAAACCAAACCCAAAAATCTAAACCTAATCTGACCCAATAAAAATGAAACCAAACCCAATATAAATACCGAATGGATCTTTTTCTACGGTATTTTGGATTATGGGTTTTATCCGAACCGAATCTAAATGGATATCCGAAAAACTTATAAATTTATAGTCCTAAAAAGAACTTGTATCAAACTAGAACTCAGTTCCTATTATGTATCCAAATTACAGTAATATATTATTGAGTACTTTAACTAATTATATATTGCATGAATAATTAACTCAAATACTAATTCTAGTATATATTTTGAAATTTGGTTAATATTTATGTTTTTTATGCTTTTATAATTGCATTTGAAGTTCATTTACAAATAAGTTTTCTCTAAAATTTAACCAATGTTGTTTAAAAAAGTTTAAAACAAATTTACGGATTAATAAATTCGAGTATTTTTTAATGTATGTCAACTTTCTTTTTGATGACATAATTATTTTAGATGTTTCATACGATTATAGAGTTGATAGTTGCTACATTTAATTTGCTTACATTTCATTATGTATGATTCTCGTTCGTTTAAGGATTTGGTTTGTCATGAATCATGATACTTCTGATGTTATCACGTATAATTCAAGAACGAGTTTCCCAAAATAATTTTGAAGACAACCATATGGTTTGAGGAAACCACGTACATAAATTTATTAAAAAGATTAGAAATTTATTGAGTTTAATCAAGTACAAATTAAATTTTTAGAACTGATAACCCGATTAGTATCCAAAACCAAAACTATTATGGGTTCAAGTGGATCTTGGATATGTAATTAAACCCGAACTCGACTAAACCCGAACAATATCTGTCTTGAAATTTTATAATATCCGAATGGAGTTTGAAGTTCATGAACCTGAAAACTCGAAACCCAAATAAACTCAAGCTGGAATCCGATTAGGACCCCGATTTCCCAACCTTAATGTATGCTATCTTATTTTATAGTTTCACATAAAACCGAAAACTAAAATACAATTAGTTGAAAAAAAAGATAAATCCAAAATATATATACTAATAAAAAAGATTTTTTGAGGCTCCACAGAACATCAACATCAACATAAAATTATTATTCGAAAGAAACCACTTGACATCATTACTATTATTATCTTATTACATTAAATCACATTATTACCATTTAAATATATAAATATATAATATATGAAATATAAGTAAATATACATTTAAATATATAAATATATAATATACAATATGTAAGTAAATAGAAATTTAAATTTGTAAATATATATATACGAAAATAATAAGAATAAGTAAATACACAATTCAAAAATAGAAATACTACATTAAACATCTATCTTAAAATGTAAAAATTAAATATAAGTAAATATACATTTAAATATTTAAATATATAATACATGAAAAAATAATAATAAGTAAGTACATAATGTAAAAAAAAGGAAATACTACATTTAAAAAATTAATATACAATATAAAAAAAGTTAATATTACATTAAACAAAAAAATTATATAGTTTTACATCAAACAAATAATAAGTAAATATACAATTAAAAAATAGAAATACTACATTAAACATATATCTTAAAATTTTAAAATTAAATATACGTAAATATTACGTATATTTATTAGGCGTAAAATGTAATTTTATTTTCCATTACAATGTAATAATGCCACGTTTATTATATATAATAAAATGTATATTTATTGTGATGTTAAAATATAAAAATAAAAATAATAAAAATATTAAATTAAACATATATCTGAAATAATTTATAGTCTTAGACCTGCTAACATGAACACGAAAATATGTGTGTGAAAGTAAATTTGGAAGAGTACGCAAGTAAGGAAAATCAAATTATGATAAGAGCACAATGCATAGAATCTACATCAGTTGACATTTTATAATTCCAATGTACATAAACTCCATCAGAAAACATGCTTTAAACAAGTATTAAACGGACAAGCTAAAAGGTCAAAAGTTTCAAGAAAAAATTAATGTTTTCATTAAATTGAGTGAATCTTAGTAGCTGGAAGCATACAACATAGTTGTATATGGATTTGCGGGATTCATTGTCGTCCCAAGATCAAACAATCCCTAATAACTCAACCTTAAATAAATTACTTCAGACCATTAGCATAACATGCGCCAATCTTTCTTCTATAAAATAAAATACTAATTCAATCAAATTAGGTGCTTTGAGAGATTGTATGAACCTGAGGAGAACCTATTCTTGTGGCTAATGGGATTAATTTAAACATGTATGTTTACTTCACCTGCAACTAGATTTAAAGATTTATAGAAAATAGAAGATCACATTATTTCTCTTCAACATCGACATTTTCCCAAAAATGCCAGTAGCAACTAGCAAACATGACACTTCTCATTCTTCAACGATGCTGAGTTTTAGCGATGGGCATGTGGTACAAACCTAAGCAAATGGAACCGACCAAACCAAAATTATCGGTTCCCTGTTTTCATTAATCGGTTTTGTGGTTCGATTGGCAAGCAAGGACCAATTGGTTAAAACATATCAACCAACTAAACTGAATATAAAGAAATTGACCAAAAAACAAAAAAAAAACTGAATAAACAAAAGTTTACTCACCTGATTTTTTCCGAATAAGCAAATATATAGACCAATTTCAGTTCAAATATATATATTTCAAAGGAATACGAAATGAGAAAAAATATCAAAATTAATTTTTTTTTAGTAAAAAATAAATTAAATATTTAAAATATATTATTATTTTCATTTGTTTGCATACCCCGCCCGTAGGGCGGGTTGATCACCAGTCTAGCATAAAAGAAATCATACACTAATATTTAAAACCACTGACAATAAAAAAAAGAATGCATGTCAACTATATAAAAAATTTAGTATCATTAACTTTTTGGTATATTAATTTATATTTCTTATTAAATTACAAAATAAAATTGAACAGATCTTCCCACTTCAACACATATAAACGCTTGATTAAATTTCACTAATTCGGTGTAGAAGACTGATTATGTTGCAAATTCAACAAATATTGCGAAATAGAAAACTCCACATATTTTGGCGAAACTGGAACAAGAAAAGGGTAAAAACTGAAAAGATTAGCTTCTGAGAGATGCAATTTGGGAAATAAATTCAAAGTAAGCTGTAAAAGGAAGAAATTTCTCACACATTTTGGCAAAATTGAAACAAGAAAAGGGCAAAAACTGAACAGATTAGATTCTGGTAGGGACAATTTTGGAAATAAATTAAAAGGAAGAAACAGATCTTAAGTGCGATGATTTTAGGATGCAACATGGAAGGAGATGAGCCACACGATATGTTAGTAATTTTCACGTTAACGTAAGTGGCCTCTGCAGTGCAGTGTTGGGTTGGGTGGAATCTTAGGGCGGTTAGGTTCTTTTTGACTGTGACATTTTTCTTTCCTTTTTGGGTGAAATTGTGAATGATGTAAAATTTCTATTGGAGCTAATAAGTAGTACACAAATAAATGTTTGTTGTCTTATTATCACAGTCATTATATTTTTATATACCGTTTGAAAATCATGGATAAGTTTTAATAAACTTATCCATGATATATATATATCTTCTTCCTTATTGATTTACATGAACATGTGAATATGTGATGAATGGAAGAAACCCTAAAGCATAAAAGATAATACATAGATCAAATAGTTTTTGATAGCGACAAAACCTAACATAGTCAATATGCATGTGCGGACTCTTTTATATGAAACAAACAGACATTCTTGTGAGTTGTCATATAGTACGAGCCGCTTCCACTTCGTTTAGTGGTGTCTTGTTGACGCAAGCATGCGGCTGCCAAAACCAACCATAAAACTCTTGGGCTCTCTGTTTTCAAGTTATTTGTATCGGAGTCAAAATCGTTTTGTGTTAATTATATGTCTGCGTCGTTAACATCCTTTTAATCCTAGCATAGATCTCCATACGACATAAATAATACTGAGTAGATGGAAATGGATATCATTTAGTCTTAACCAACAGAACGACACAAATATGAGTGGATTATATATGCTTCCTTCACTTAGAGCTGGATCAACAGGAATCCAAAATCAGCAAGTTGATTGGTCTTACTAAAATTGATGTATACATAACTACATAAGCATATATTCAATTATCAAATAAATAAAAATCAAGGAATGAGTGAGAATTTCTATCAACTCCAGAAAAGAAAGGCCAACAAAACGAGGAATAAAAAAAAGAGTTTACAGTAACAAATCAAATCAAGACATTATGATCCGAAATAGTAAATAGTGAAAAGATTGTGAAACGAAAGTTATTCTTATCAGCACATAAAATCGAACATCGTAGTGGTTATGGAATTCGGGAATTTGGAAAATGGGCATTTCTCTCTATTCTCTTTTCTTTTATGTGGTCAATAATTGAGAATATTGGAATTAAAATTCCACAAAGGACATTATTACAAAGCTTTTTATTATATACTATTAATTATTATTGTCATTGTTGTGCTTGTTAGGGTGGGTTCGAATCAAAACATGCCATTCGCAAGTATCGCCACTGTCCCATACCTTGGACATTATCATGATCATGTATGATCAATCATCCACGCTCTATATAAGTACGCATATATATATATACATATTCATTCATCATATATATGCATGTATGTGTGTGATTCATAACTACATAAACATTTGTTGCGAGGGTTCTCCTCGATTTGAGAGATTTATATTAATTCAATAAATCTGTTTATATAGGATGTGTGGATTGTAAATGCAGATGCATGTAAAGCACTTTATATACACAACGAGTGTTGATTATTCTCACAATCTTTTGGCCAAATTCGTCACGGCATATTTTGTTGTGAATGTGTACATCTTTTTCACAGTCACTCGTACGCGCACTTACCCTTGCATGCGAATATGATCAAATATGATTAGTAAAAAGAGCACTTAGATTCATATGTACATATGATTCCTATAGTTTCGAAGAAGATTTGACAAAAAAAAACTCATTCTTATAAACTATTTACACTAGAAGACACTATAAGTTAGCTGTAATGGTTACTTTCATTTAAATAGAAAGCGTTTTTCGAAAAAAAAAGACACTATAGTGATAAGTGATGACTGTTAAGAAAACTGATAACGGGTTTCCTAGTTCATGAAAATAAAATGGGTTAAAACACGTTTTATATGGATGTATTCTTAATATTTAAATGTAATATGAAATAGTGATTTAAAAAAAAGGCTTATGATAGTGATATTTTCTGTAACATCTTATGTAACATCTTATGTTTCTAGGTAGACATGATTTAAATAATCAGCATTCAACAGAGATTTTCAATGGATATCCTCATGAAATTAGTTGTTTCGGGTTTTGGATATATTTAAAAGATGAATGGAGGTTTAGGATTATGCTACCACTGCACTTTCATTTAGTTTGTATAGTCATATATAGTTGTTGTTGGGGACGAGTTAGTGGGCGTCTATTTGATTTTAATAAATATATTTTTTTGTATTCATCATACAAGCGCAAGATCTATTATTGTTATCTTTTGAGATTATATATTAATTAGATACTATTAAGCGTCTTAAATATTGGTTTTGAGAGTGAAGTTTTACTTTCTGAATGATAATTTTGAGATTAATTGTATTGTTCTATGTAGAGCCATTTCTCTCCATATTTTGGAATATTGATTAATTAGCCGATTGTCATGACTCATGATGAAGTAACTATTTCTTCGTCTGAAGAGTAGATACCCGCAAGGGTTCAAAGAAACAAAAAAGACAGATCAAGAGGAATCATACAATAAACCAGCCAAAAAAAAATACAAGTGGTTTAGCCACCTTCACTGACAAAGAGATCCTTAAGCCAAGAACGGAAACTTGAAGCGATATATGATTGCCATGATCCTCTCTCTAGTCACACATTTAGCAATGAGATGAGCTCCTAAGTTAGAGGATCTATGAGCATGCTCTAGTCTCCAATGATGAAGTAACTATTTAAACATGCCGAACTTCTCATAATTAGTCTAGTGGATGAAAATGTTATCGTTTTGTTGTTTTAATGTATGACACTGTATGATAAATTCGGTGCCCATGATGAAAATTCGTTTTATATATCTTATTCTTATCTAGATATTTAGCCATTCCCAGTGTTGTCTAAAAGCTAGTAATTAACTATATGTGCATCATGTGCTTCATAATTCAATATAATCTAGTTTATTCCTTGAAAAGCTAGACTAAATGAAAAAAAAAAATAAGAAAATAATACAAGTGTATGGTCTTGTAAATCTTGCGAGTATACGGTACATCGTTGTTACATGTAACACGCGGCTCGACCGGTTTAATCTAAACATGAACCGTATATTTTTAGCAAGTGGTGGAGGCCGCGATCCCATTTGGTCCATGCACTTGGACAGTGATGATATGGTCCATAAACTAGGACAGTGATGATAATCTTTCTCTTGTTTGTTTGTTTTCCTCTTTGAGATTTCAAAGTAGAATTTGAATACTTTTTTTATATTCTCTGATCGGGAATAACTGGTACCATATTTTATATGCCAAACAATACTCCAAAAAGATATTCGGAAAGATATGAACCTCTGTATAATCAAACATCAAAAGACCTTATACATATAATATATATGTAGGGAATAATTAACTGCTAGTACTAAAGTATGTAAAAGACCTCACACAAGATAAATTATGATCAAAATACAGTATACTCTATATAATATTCGATAAATTAATAAATAACACAAATTAATTTAAAGTTAGTTCTGAATAGGTTCAGCGATAAAATATAAGATAATTGTTTTTAAAAAATATTATATAAAAATATGGTCCCATTAAATTTACAAATTAATAATTTATATATATGCAATTACTATAAGGATAAACAGAAATTTATATATTTTTATTTTATATTCACAATAGCGTCTATTTCTATTTTTTAAATTCAAAATATTTTGATAGTATTTAATAAAATTTTATCTAAAACTCATCTAAATCCTATAAATAAATATTTTATATACACTAAATAATATAATAAAAATAATAGTTTTTTATTATAATAGTTTAATTATTTTCTTATGTTACAAAAAATATATTTTAAAAATAGTGTTAAATTAATAAAATAGTAAAGTCTCAATATTATAAATTTAAAGAGTTTTTACTGTAGTTACATTATCTTTACATTAATAACAGAGTATCTTTAACAGATATTGTTTTACGTTCCAATACATTTTGGGATTTTTATGTTATTCAAAAAAAAAATTCTAGCTCATTCTGAAGTAACGCTGTGGAGAATGTATTTGAAGGAGGTCTGAGGTGATTTGCATTAAAATAACAAATTTATTGTTATTCAAATATGAATTTTAAAAATTCATTTAAAATCCATTGTTATTGAATTTGATATTTTTATAAAGTATTCTGAAATCTATTGTTATTGAAAATATTTTAAATTGTAAAATTTTAGAGTTTTCAAATGATTTAAGAGTGTGTTTGGATGGAATTTCTTAATTTAAAAAAAAAAAATCAAATTTCGTGGTTTAGATGATATGTTCTAGAATGGCTTAATAAAAATCATTTAGAATTCTTTAATTTATTAAAACTATCTAAAACTTCATTAAAAATCAAATCATCTCAAACTTTAAATTGAATACACGAGACCGGAGTTTCCTGCATGCGAAAATCTTGTGTTACCGACCGACTAAGTCTATAAACCTACCGACTAATCTCATACGTGAATTATAAGTGTAGTTCGGAGAGCTTAGCTCACCACATATTCATTTGGTCTTAGTTCATCGTCCGCTTTCTAACATGCAAATCAATTTATTGCATATGGGATTAAATTAAGAATAGAGCGTATTAGCCCTTGTCTTGGGATCGTTCATGCGGACTTTTTTTTGAACTTTTCATGCGCACTTTAGCTCATTCATTTTGTGTCAATGAATCTTTGCTACCAATTCTTTTCAGTTTTGAACTGAATTTTTGATACATAAACTCATCCTAACTGTATTTACAAGTTTACTACTTTACTAACGTCGTTGTGTGATTTGAATCTATAACAAAATGGGTTGGGTGGATATCTTTTTGCAGAGAACAAAGGTGTTTGGTAGGTGATCTACATCGTCAAGGAATTAATAGGGTCAATCCGAAATAATGACTTTTCAGGAAAAGAACAATCGAAAATATTTGGAAATACTCAAAATAGTCTAGTGTGTGTCAACCTCATATAGGTAACTCTTTTCTTTAACAACCTCAAACAAAACTTGAAAATAAATCAAGATTAGAAAATAAGAAATCCAGCTAGATTTGAAATTTAACTTCTAGAGAAACGGGACCAAACATATATGCCATTTTTCTGGCCACGGGAATATTCAATTATTATTGTGTTAGGTTTAAATTGATTTATAAACTCAGGTATCAATATTAATAGGAATTGCGATCTGGTAAACTGTACATTATTGTTATTACTGTAACTCGGTTTATCATTATAAACGTTAGAGCATCCACATTGGTATGTTTAGACATGGGCATTCGGAATCCCGATCGGGTTTCGGTTTTGTCCAATCAGTTCTCGTTTTTTGGGTTTATCAAAACTAACTCCATTCGGATTATAGAAAGTTTGGTTTGGGACCGGTTCGGGTTCTATCGGATTCGGCCGAGGTTAGTAAATATTCAAAGAACCGGTACAACCCATTGTATTTTTGGATTTGGGTCCCAATTGATTCTTCAGTTTAAATGTATCCGATTTGTATTTATTTTGTAACCAAAATCAAAGTAAAATCGGTTCACCGGTTTTAAAATACCTGATTTGTATTTATTTTATAACCAAAACATAAGTTAACATCAAACATGATCATTCAAAATCAAAGGAAAGATAAACATAGTTATCGATAGAAAGAAAACCAAATAAATGAAAGCATAAAACGAAAACCATATTCTCATAAAATGAGAAACATTATTCAATGAAAACAAAACCAAAATCTAAAAAAAAATAAGCTTCAACCGCCTTCTTCAACCATCAAGCTTCATGTAATAGATAATTATTTTAGATGTTCAATATATTTTGATACATATTAGAAATTAAAGATCATGTTTGGTACAAGTTCTCTTTTGAGATTTTGAATGTTTTGGGTTCGGTCGGATATCCATTTAGGTTCGAGTTCAGTTCGGATAATAGCCGTAGCCCAAAAATTTCATAGAACAAGATGCATTCAGTATTTATGTCGGGTTCGAATCGGTTCAGACTTATTTTCATCGGATCAGGTTTTTGGGTTCGGTCGGGTTTTTGGGTTTGGTTTATTAGCCTAGTCCTAGGTATGTTAAGTGAGTTTCTCATGATTAAATTTAATATAAATGATTAAAAATTAAGTATAAATGATTAATTAAGAGAGACTAAAAACAGCTCTTCTTTGAGAAACTTTCAAAAAAAATTGAGACTCAAATCACATTTGTTCTTTTAAGTGTAGTTTATTTTTCTAAGAAAGTAAAAAATAATTTTAAAAACTAAAATGAAATTATCTGAGAGACATATATGTTACTATTATCAGTGAGAACTCCAAAACGTTTTTTAAACAAAAACGATATTGATATTTTAATAAATTATAGCTATATAATTAAAAGTTAATTATAAAATAAAATTTTGACTAATTTATAGGTTTCAAGTGTCATATATGGTTCTAGTGAGTTTCTAAACATTATCATGTGAGACAAAAAAAAAAAAACGATCGGAAGATAGATGTTCTTTATGGTCGGTCGAAAGTTTAGTTTAAATTCATGGTAGGTACACTAGCTAAGATATAAAGATAGATGTTCTCTCATAAATCATATAAGGATCGAGTTTGTAAGCATACCTGAAGAAGTTTCGTGGTTTGTCACTACTGTTTGACACACAAACACATCAAAACATAAACAAAAAAAAATCGCAAATAGATTTTAACAATCAGAGTAACTACTACACCCTCGTATCGACAGTTTTAATAAATCCTTATAAGATTATTTTTTGAAAAAGAAAAAGATAAATTCGGGTCTATTAAAGATATGGATCTAACTCTCGGGTAAGAAATGGAGTCCACGACAGGTCCTTTTAGATTTTCATACGAACATATTCGCAGTCTTCGTGAATAGAATAATGTGACTTAGTTTCCGCAGTAGGAGTTTTATACGAACTTATCCGCAGCCATCGTGAATAGAACAATGTGACTTAGTTTCCGCATCAGAAGAATCAAACTCGCAATATATTTACATTCAAGATCCATCCACTTACAAGATTATAATATATGTGTCGGCAACAAAGTGACTACAGCGATGTTGTATGTCATGGGGTTTACGTAATCCGTGAAGAAGAAAAGAGAGAAATATCCAATAACAGACTCATGACGGCCGGCCAAAATCAAAGTCTAAAAAATAATTAACATATGTAATGAAAAAGAAGTTTGAGAAATACCAAGTTAGTCTTCTTTTTTTTTGTTAACAGTGAAAGTTTAATTTTCTCTACATTTGGAGTCAGCTTTAGATATTCTAATTTAAATAATAACTCTGTATAAGAAAGAATAGATTAAGCTCGGGACATTAAAAGAACCAATCCTACTACCATTAGTCCATCAACAACTTGATACCACAGAGTTAGTTAACGAGCAGTTATTAGTAAGTGTATGGTCCGAGAGTCCGGACTTATAACAGCAAGCTGGACCACCTTTGCTCAAAATGGTTGTGCCTGCATCTCTGGGTGCAAAGCAACTCACCAATGGTTTATATAACACGTGGCAAACCAGAATGTATGTATTCCCCAAATTCATTAAAAAGGTCATTCTCTTTTCTTTTTTCTTTTGCTTTTTTTTTTTATCTTTTGAGTAAGAGATTTTAGACTAAAAAAAAAAAAAAAAGAAGAGATTTTAGACTAAAGTTCGTATATCTTCTCGAATTGGTTTGGTTCAGTTGTCACTCTATTCTATAAATTTTAACTCATATTATTAATATTTTCTTAAGTAAAAAAAATAAATTCTTAAGTAGATATTACTATTTTCAATGTGTATATATATTTGATTGAAACTGGTAAGTGGTAACAGATGTATTTATTCCCTCTACCCCATCTCTCTTGTTTTGTTCACTATGTGTATTTATTACTATATCTCTTTGTATTTTGTGAAATTCAGTATCTTTTTTGCTATGGATTAAAACCCCCACTTAAAAAGGATCGTAACACTTGAAATTATAGATGTTTGTATAGTGATAAACATATGACTGACACGATCTGTAAAATAACAAAGCTTTTCATTTCTACATAGGAAGATTAGTGATTTTTGTGTATCCAAATAAATTTTTAAGATATATCCGATCCAACTTTTTAGAAAATAAATTGTTTAGTCCGACATATTTTTATTTCTTTGATATTTAGTATTTGTTTATATTTTTTCTTACTTTATTCTTTCGAGTTATGCATGTTATGCATGCATGGTGTGATGCTGCCATTTGGAAGACCAAGTTGCCCAACATGTTTATCTAAAAAACAAATATGTGGATACTAGTTATGATACACAGCCTTAAATACTACCTCTTCTATATATTTAAAATTTTGATATTTTGAATTTTATGTTTACATTTAAAGATTGATGTTTTAGATTTAACTAATTAATGAACTTTACTTTAAAATTAAAATACAAATCTAAATGTAAAAGCATATAGTTAAATGGTTAATGTCGTGAAATTAATTCAAACTCAGATCACTTAATTCATCGAATTGCTTATCACTAGATCATATGTTGCAAACAAGCACAAATCAAATATAAAAGAAAATAAAGAACTCAAGAACAAAATGTATCGAGGCAAATTTTTGTTTGTATATTATTATATGAATAAATAACTTTACAAACTTTTTTAGAATTTTACAATTTCTTAGACTCATATTTATAATTGTTTCAAAATCTAATTTTTTTCTTTTTAAAATATATATTTATCCTAAAAAAACATTTGATTTTAAAAAGTCTATTGTACCGCGGGAACCTTTAGCTCCTACATTCTCTATATGTCAATCTTTTTTTAATGGAAAAAAAATGATTTCACCTACTTGCTAGAAATCTTAGCAATATAAATAATCTTTTTCAATACGGATTGAACCTGAGCAAGAAAAGGCTACTAACATTTTTTTTATCACTAGGCCAATTCAACGTTGGTCTAGATGTCAACTAGATGCTGGTTTTTTTTGGTGCATAAAGATTTAACACTTCTAAAATTAACACCATGTATGTGTGGTTAAATGTTTTGATTTTTTATAACTAGGATGTAGTACAAAATATAAACCGCTTCATTTATTGTATGTAGAGAACGGTTTCATTGTACAACGTGCCTAGTAATATTGTCTGAGTTCAATTAGTTTCCAGCTTATCGATAATTAAGCGAACCTATTATCGGATATATGGTAGATTGTTGTAACAATCCAAATAAACTTAGCTTTAGTTTTGATTAAATTATTTGAATCAAAATCGTTTTGAATATAACAAAAGAACTGATTATTTTCTAGTCACGAGAGAACTTGGTTTTGCGTACGTTTTTACTTTAGAAAACTTGTCCTAACTTTAACACTAATATAAAAAATATAAAATTCGAGTGACATATGTAGATGCGCGTGGTGTATAAGATCCGTGAAGGATTTGGGGAGGAAAATAAAGAGACTCAGATGCTTGATTCGACTATCTTATGTGATGGTTCGATGGATCTAGATCCTGCTCAACCAGGAAAAAGGCAAGATTCTTTGCTTAGCAAGATATTTTGACCCTTTTTAGCTGATTATTTGGACGAGATTTGGTTGGTACCACTAAAAGAATATTAATAGCAACGCTATAGTATGAAGCAGTGGTTAAAGTCTAGCATATGATTTTTTTTCAGCTTGACAAATTTTATTGCCTAAATTCTTTCTTTCTTATAATGGCTTTGAATGTTGAATAGTACTATTTTTTTAATGACCAAATGGATGATTTGAGTATGCGATAAAAAGGGACATTGTTATACTTCCACAAGCAAGAAAAAAATGAAATAAATTATCAAACACTTCATTTCTATAAGTGAAATAGTTTAGCAATTTTTTTCATATATACATATACAATACATTATTATACTATTCTTACAGAAGTAAATTTGACAAGATTGTTTTTTTTTCTTCATATATACATATACAATACATTATTATACTATTCTTATAGAAGTAAATTTGACAAGATTGTTTTTTACTAGATTCTGATTCACATTCGAGTGCCGGTATAGTTAGTCGTAACATATGAACTACTTTGCGACGATAAGTTCGACGTACACTCTTTTACAAAAAAAAAAAATTGACGTACACAGTAACACAGGTCAATTTAGTAGTATAGCTGATGTAGTTGAGACAAACTGAGAGGTATGTTTAGGCATGGGCATAATATCCGTAATCCGAAATCTGAATCGAACCCAAACTGAAAAATCTGATATGTATCTGTTCCGAAATGTAGAGAATATCTGAATAGATATTGCATATTAATATTTGGTTTGATTGATAGAGTTATATATGTTCAGATTTTTTAGTTCAAATCGAAACGAATAACGTTAAATTAAAATTTAAGGATATTTTGTTCAGCTTTAGAGGGAATAGGTAACTTCCTCAGGGTAATGTAAATACACGAACACGTTGGTCTCTTTTTCCACGAAGAATATACTTTGTCCGTCAGCCGTTACTTTTAAATGACACAATAGTTAAATGTAAGTAGACTCTTTTGTCTTTTGACTGAATATGTATTAACGGAGTCTTCCCATTTTGTGACGTCTCTAATTTTTATTCTTTTCAGAAAAATTCGTTGATTATTCTTTTTTCTATTGAACATTCGGATCCTTTATCGTATTTTTTCTTCTTTTAATTATCCAAATTTGTATTTGATTTCTCCTTTCTTTATTGCTGTTAGCCGTGATATTGCTTTTTTCAGTTTTGTAATCATTTTAGAGTTTGGTGCTACAGACGCTTCGAATTAGGCTACAGACGCTTCGAATTAGGCCACACACCTGTTATGACTTTATAAATCTCAATAAAAAAATTCAAATTTTCACAAGTATATTTGTTATATATTCCCTCCTTTCTATAATATAAGTTATTTTTTGTAAAAAACATAAAATTTAATAAATCTACATTTTAAAAGATACTAGTATTAATAATATCAGTTTGAAATAATTAAACAATTATAAATAATACAATAAAATATTATTAAGCAAGCATTTTAAAATAAAATTCAATTATTTCAAATAGCAAAACATTTTTATATTTAAAAATTTTAAATATTCTCTATTATAGAACTTATGAAGTAGTTCACAATAAAAGCATGGTTTTATGGATAAATATTTTTTTTTAAATCTTGAAAATTCATGCAGATTAAGTAAAACATACACCATTGGGAATATTGGACCAAACGTTAAAGCATCTTTAATCTTACTTTATTTTTTTATTTTAAAATAAAATTTAGAGTAAAATTTAATACATTTTTTTATTTTATAATGAAATAATAAATAAAATTAGAGTAAAACTTAATTTCATAATCACTTTATTTTGAAAAAGAGTAATACATTAGAAATGCTTTGAAAATGATTGAATACATAATAACTAAACAATGCAACTTTAGTCAACTCATAACAAAGACACTTGAACGCATATTTATATATATATATATATATCAAATACAAACCCTAACTCCAGTTATTTCCGAATAGTTTTATTTCTAAAAAGGATATAGTATAAACTTAGATAATTGGATATACGAATATAAACCTAACTATTGAATTAGATCAATAAATTCTAGATTAACTGAAAAGAGCGGAGTGCTAGTTAAAGGATAGCTTACAGGAGTCAATGAGCTGACAACTTCTCCTTCCTCTCTATTCAGTGAATCCATAAGGTTGTATATCCCGAGAACTGATCAACACCGCGTCATCCGAAATCTCTGATACATATTATTTATTAAATTATCTAAAACTTTCCTCAATATTAAGATTTCATTGTCAAACTGATTTATTCCGAGTTAAAAAAAATGCATGCATCTTTTAGAGTATAACTTATTCTTTAGGCCTGCCCGACTCTGGAGTGCCTTTTTCTGCTTTTATTTTTGCTTTCTATTTGGTTGACAGAAACATCAAGCTTCCAGTTCATGATGCATGATAAATAAAACCTTATAAAACATCAAGTCATCTTGACTTAGTGACAAAAGGATTCCAGTTGAAATTTTTGTCATAAATTTAATTCATCTTGATCACTTAACCATGATATTTAGATAGATTAGTTGCATACCCTGATACATGACTTCGTAGAATCGATCTTTGGACTTACAAAACTTTTGGACCTCACGGTTGTAAAAAAAAGATCAAAATGTAACTCAAATTCATGATCCATGATAAACCTCATAAATACTTAATTATCATTGCTTTCTAGTGAAACGCAATCTATTATACTTTGGATATATACTCCAATGTGGCACACAACAAAAACACCTGATTTTAGTTAAATTATCAAACTTTAAAAAATATATATATGAGTGTCTAACAGTTTTATAAATACTGAGACTTCAATTTAATATATTTTTGAATCAAATACATATACCTTAAAAGTCTGGATGCCAGATATATATGTTTATCCTATCTTAGTCAGTTAAATATTTTTAATTCAGCTTCTATTATTTTTTTTCAAATGATTAAAGAAAGATTATTATGGTATACATATATACCTTTTTTGTAACATATGATGTATATTTTGACTCTTTAATGAAGAAACAAAAGAAAAAAGTGAGGCAAAACCCATGTTGCCGAGTCATTACCAACTACGGGTGCATAATGATGGAACAAAGCACAAATCTTTGAACACAAACTAACTACAAAATTCTTTTGTAGTTGCAATCCCCGACCCTAATGTTTTGGAATTAATAAAACTGCAATCATTCACCAAAATAAAGTACAAGGCCATTATACATTCTCATCTGAACTTTTTAATTATATATATTATTGTGGTTTCATATTGTTTTTTTTTTAACTGAAGAAATTTTGACTATTTCTCGATTTGTACGTGTCATCCTTGCGCAGGAACCATGCTAATCTTCTGTATATCATTTCAATTTTATCGGATGATCCCGAAGGGACTGGTTTCATATTGTTTCACACAATTACTCTGTATTATTATTATAATAAACCATGAAATTATTTGCATTTGAACTGCAATGATACAGTGTCCACTTTGTTATGTGGGAGACATTTACCAGATTTTGTTAAATTGTTACTCTCTTTTGAGAGTTGGTTATTTTTGGTGCGTGCAATCTTCTTTATTTATTTTTGAACTTCCACTTTTGTTTTTTAATTTAATCTGTTATTCTTTGTGGACGGACAAAAATCAGCCATTTTATTTGAAAATAGTTTGTATTTGTGCAGTTATTTAGGATTTTATCACTAGACTAACAATTATACTCCCACCACAATTAATGTTTCAACAATCGACAAGATATGTATATACTATATATATATATTCAAATCTCAGTTGACATCATTTTTCACCTTCAAAACAAACAAGTTTACTCTGTAATTCAACTTGAGAGATTAACAAACAAAATTGTCCTGAGACAGACATTTACTTTCACAAGTCACAACAATTTAACATATTTCTATACATTAGCTTTCTTTTTTTTAGCACAATTTTATACATTAGCTAAAACCTTCATTTTGTAACCAAAACAACAATTTCCAGCTATTTAATTATGTCTTCTCACGTACCGATCTCTACTTTTTTTTTTTACTTCTTTTGCTCTATTTTCTAAACAACAAATTTCTTTCTTTTATGTTTCATATGTACAAGGACTTCTCCTTATCTTATAATATTTTGACTAAGGCTACTCGTAACCAATCCTATAACGTGTATTTTTCGAACATATCTAAAATCATGCAAAATTTGTATGAAAGCCATAAATTCCTTATAACTTCTCAGTTCTGTTTTTTGTGTGTTTTATTAGCTTTAGTTTATATGTATATAACAAATACTGTAATCCACAATTTATCTAGCAAAAAGATGCATGAAAGTAATTCAAACATTTACTATTATGTCATTTTCAAAGAGAATGGTTAAAAAAATTAGTAAAAAATAATCATATATATAGCCTGAAGATGAATTAGTTGGAGAAATAGTTGAATGATCAATTTTAGAAGTTTCATAATTATGTCACACTTCCGGTGGAATTAAGGAACACAAACATACATATATGTACTGATACCACTCCTGCACTACATAACATATTTATTAGTAGTGAGTCCACAATATTGCTGATAGGTGCGAGACTTCGAAGATAACGGAACAAATGGACAAACATGTGATCCTAATATCTTAATAAGACCCAGATATGCCTGCTTATATCCATTTAAATGTAGATCAGAGAATCTGTAGACAAACTGTCTTCAAAATTTAAGACAACCTTCTTTACTTTTTTTTTTTTTGACAAAGAACCTTCTTTACTAATTTACCAAAACATATATATTGATAAATATTTCTGTAACTATCTTCTGGGGTATTATTTTGTTTATGTGATTGCCAAATGGTATCCTTCTCTGTCATTATTCTCTTCACACTGTATATTTTTAAAATATCTTGAAAGCATATAATTACTTGTTAAAAGAAATAGTGATTATATTCATGCATAAAATAACATACCAACTATATATTTCAAGTTATTTAATGCATTTATAAGTTTGATTGATACCATTGTAACTAAATATAACCTCTCTTACTTGGTTAATCACATAAAATGCGTATAAAGTAGTTGTATCATGAGGTAATCAACAGTAGAAGAGTTGAACATACTGTTACAAAACCGTCAAAAACATAATCAGTTCATCTAAATATCTACCAGACAGAGATGTTTTTATTTATTTTTTGTATTGATATATACTGTATATATATTATGTGTATGATATCCTATTTACGTCTGAAAATAATAATTATATTTTATAAAAATAGTGTAACGCCGAAACTTATTCCAGTGCGCCACTCGCTCGGATCGAAATTCGAAAGTTATATTCCTTTTTTTTCTCTTTACCTAATTTAAAAATCCAAAAAAAACAACTGGAATATATCTACCAGCGTAGTATATGTCCTTACATATTATTTCTGACTTTTTGCAATCCGAACTTTGAGTTTAACAAAAGGAATTAAAAGGGTGAAAAGAAAAGGTCAGAGAAATTCGAAGGTCCATATCAGTAGTAGATAGTAACAATTAAGTTCCAAAAACAGAAACTAATATGACGCTTTTTAACACTTCAAATTTCATTACATTAAGTTCTGAAAACCAAAACAAAGCTACTACAGAGTTGGAGCTTAATAATTCTAAAAGGTTCTGAAAACCAAAACAAAGCTACTACTTCCGGTACCGCTCTAGGTTTAATTTTTTTTTGTCACCCGGAATACCTTAAGTGGTAAGAAAACGCGAATTATGCAGGTCTCGCGGTGATTAATCATTGGACCTATAAACTTTTTAGAATCACACCATAGTTATAAAAAAAAAAGAGTTGAAAAAACAACAGAGGAAGAGCAAAACAGAAAACAAAGGAAAGAGATACAAAGAAAAAAAAAGAAGGAAAGAAATACAAGTAGATACCACAACAAACAAACAAACCTCATGCTGAAAGATGGAGGCAGATGAGAAGGACTAATGCTATAAGATAGCAATCCCAAGCCAGAACTTGAAAGATGGATCAACCCTTTAGCCCGGAGAAGTTTCTTGAGAAATCCGATGATGGAGCCAAGTTGGACCCTCCCATGCAATGTAGGATTGGAAGCTTTGTCTGAGAATGACACTCTTTGTAATTTCAGTAGCCATATGATTTTGGTTCTCATGGACAAACATCAATAACCACGATTCAAATGATTGTAGGAGCTTTACGATACCATCAGCTATCAACCGGAGGCAGAGTGGAGATGAGGATGCAAAAGCACCTCTTTAACATCCATCGATGAGTATTCAAACAATTACTCTTTTCTGGCGCATGTTATTCATGCATTCAACCGCCCAAAACAGTACCCTAAAAAAAGGAAAAAAACTAATAAATAAAACAGAAATTTAATGTAAGAACGACATATGTCAATGCTGTACCCTACACTAAAGAGCAGCTCTTCTTTTTCTTCTGCCTCAAACTCTTTAATAAGTCTTTGATCATCTACATTAACGGTATCACAATAAATTATTATAAATAAAAGAAAATAAGAAAGTGAAATGAGTTTTTTAAAATAAAAAACTTTAAATCCCATCAAACAATTTTTTTAATCAAAAAGTTTAATTATAAATGGAACAACATAACTAAACTAAATTTACAGAGGAGACACTCATAACTAAACTAGATATTGGATGAGTATCTCACCAATAGAAATACTTTTACCTTGTCTCCTCTTCGGATAATCCTATCCTTCTCTTCCTATAAATACCTCTTCACTCTCCCTCTTTCTCCACCACCAAACCCACCAGAAACAACCACTGTTAAAAACAAAACAAACTTTCTTTGTCTAAATCTGATCAGAAATATGGTCAGTCACCCAATGGAGAAAGCTTCCAACGGTACGTCCGCGCTAGAGACGCAGACGGCTGAGCTTGATCAGCCAGCAGCGCTTAGAAAAATCATATCGGTGTCTTCTATAGCCGCCGGTGTACAGTTCGGCTGGGCTTTACAACTATCTCTGCTGACTCCTTACGTGCAGCTACTCGGAATCCCACATAAATGGGCTTCTCTGATATGGCTCTGTGGCCCAATCTCCGGCATGCTTGTTCAACCCATCGTCGGTTACCACAGCGACCGTTGCACCTCAAGATTCGGCCGTCGTCGTCCTTTCATCGTCGCCGGAGCCGGTTTAGTCACCGTCGCCGTTTTCCTCATCGGTTACGCCGCCGACTTAGGTCACAGCATGGGTGATCAGCTCAACAAACCGCCTAGAACGCGAGCCATCGCGATTTTCGCTCTCGGGTTTTGGATACTCGACGTGGCTAACAACACCCTCCAAGGACCATGCCGAGCTTTCTTGGCCGATCTATCCGCGGGGAACGCCAAGAAAACGCGGACCGCAAACGCGTTTTTCTCGTTTTTCATGGCGGTGGGAAACGTTTTGGGTTACGCGGCGGGTTCTTACAGGGATCTCTACAAGATGGTCCCTTTCACGATGACCGAGTCATGCGATCTCTACTGTGCTAACCTCAAAACGTGTTTCTTCCTCTCCATAACGCTTCTCGTCTTGGTCACGTTCGTCTCTCTCTGTTACGTGAAGGAGAAGCCATGGACGCCTGAGCCAACCGCAGATGGGAAAGCCTCTAACGTTCCCTTTTTCGGAGAGATCTTCGGAGCCTTCAAGGAGCTGAAAAGACCGATGTGGATGCTTCTTATAGTCACTGCACTAAACTGGATCGCTTGGTTCCCTTTCCTCCTCTTCGACACTGATTGGATGGGCCGTGAGGTTTATGGAGGTAACTCAGATGCAACTGCAAGCGCAACCGCTAAAAAGCTCTACAATGATGGTGTCCGAGCTGGTGCGTTGGGGCTTATGCTTAACGCTATAGTTCTTGGGTTCATGTCTCTTGGTGTTGAATGGGTTGGTCGGAAAATGGGAGGAGCTAAACGACTTTGGGGAGTTGTTAACTTCATTCTTGCTATTTGCTTGGCCATGACGGTTCTGGTGACTAAACAGGCGGAGAATCATCGGCGAGATCACGGAGGTGCTAAAACAGGACCGCCTGGTAACGTCACTGCTGGTGCCTTAACTCTATTTGCTGTTCTCGGTATTCCTCAAGCGGTGAGTTTCTCTCTGTTTTTTGTTGTTATTTTACTTAAAAAAATTGTGTCCATTGGCTTATTATTATTTTGATTATATTAGAAATAAATTAATAACCTAATTTTGACTTTTTATTTTATTTTAATTAATGGCAGATTACGTTCAGTATTCCTTTTGCACTAGCTTCCATATTTTCAAGCAATTCCGGTGCCGGCCAAGGTAAATTTTCTAATTTGAGTTTTCAATTTAATTTAATTTAGTTACCCCTTTTGTTTTGGATAATGCAAGTCTACACTCTTCTTAAACGTGTTGGGACCTAAAAAAGCTATAAGCATTTAATACGTACAGATTCGTAATTTAATAATTTATTGAGATGATTCTATAAGTCACTGATAAAGTCTTAAATATATTTGTTACAAAAAGGTATTAAATATATTTACAAACGATGAATTACACCAATTTCTTGAATTAATAATGTTAAACTAAAGATTTGCGTCTTTCATTCGAACAGGACTTTCTCTAGGTGTTCTAAATCTGGCTATTGTCGTCCCACAGGTAATAAAATCGTTGAAAGCAGTTTTATTTATTTAACTAGATATAAATGCTAGGATTCTGATAAATATGTTTGCGTAATTAAATGTAGATGGTGGTATCTGTGGGAGGTGGACCATTTGATGAAATCTTCGGTGGTGGAAACATTCCGGCGTTTGTGTTAGGAGCAATTGCAGCTGCGGTGAGTGGCATATTGGCTTTAACGGTGCTGCCATCGCCACCACCGGATGCTCCAGCTTTCAAAACTGGGGCTATGGGATTTCATTAAGTTTTAACAGTGTTTGATTTGGCTCTGTTTCTCTCATAAAACATTAGTGTTATTGTGCAAATTCTACATAAAGAGAAGAAAGGAAACTGATCTTCTCGGGAATGGTCTGTATTTTACATAACCATTATGTCCCTTTTTATGTAACTGGGTTTTAAGTTGAGTATATTTTACATTTGTTACTTTCAAGGCTTCATTGTTTTGGACCTTTCGGTAATACCTCTTAATCGACAAAGTATTTATCGTGACCTAAAACAATTCAATAATCATTAATTTGATTATTTATTTCACAATTTTTTTTTGACAAAGCATGATAAGTTTTGAACATTTACAAATAACTTGTTTAGTTTGTTTCCTATATATATATATATCATAACGTTCTTAAGAACATTTAAAAACTATATCGACAAAAATTGGTAGAGTTTCTCAACTATTTGTTGAGGTCCCAAAATGTTTCTGAAGAATTCATAAATCAATTAATGTAGAATAATTTCCCAAAATTAAAACAAAAACAATTGAAGTCATACATTTATCATATGTTAAGAATTAAGAAAATTAAATATTGTATTGTTACTTAAAAATAAACAATAAAATATATTAATTTAGAAAATCGTATATATTTTGTAGCTTATGTGATTTTCTCAACTATTTGTTCTTATCAAGTATATTAGAAAGGAGTAATACATAAACAATCATTTTTTTTACTCAAAAATACCTTATGCTATGTTACCGTAGCTGTACGTTGACAAAAAAAATGTTACCGTAGCTGTACCTTCTTTAGCAAATACATCTAATTAAAGATTCATATAATTATCTAAGCATATAGTATAAAGCTAATAAACTAGGAAGAACTAAGCTAATAACGTGTTTGATTAGTGTAGCAATAAAGTGATGCTTTCGACTTTCAGATGTAGGTGAGGAAATCCTCTAAATATTTGATTGTGCTGTCTTGTATGAAGAAAAATAAGCCTCAAAATCCATACCAATGTGCAGTTGCCGTAAAAAAAAATACTTAAAAAAAAATGGACAAAAACAGCACAAATGATTATCTATCTCTGGTACCCCTTGAATTATGTACTTGGAAGTAGGGTTATAGAACGTGATTGTGATCTTTAGTTTTTTTCTTTTGTCAACGATCTTTTTGTTTAATTTGCCATAATCTGCCTAATGAAAATGAGTCCAAAATTTTAAAAGTTCATAAATACCTTATTAATTAACTAAAAATGTGCAAGTTATTATTTTAATACTCATAAGTCATAAATAAGAATCCGGAAGGTAAAACCGGAAACCTGAAGAGCAACGTGGGCCTTATCTTCTTCTTCTTTCATCTCTGAGCTCTCACACACATACACACTCGTCGATTTCAGAATTTCAGTGCGATCTGTAGAAACCTTATGATCGAGACCAACATGCTTCTTCACACTGTATCTTCATCTTCTCCTCCCCTTCATTCTCAGATCCTCCCTCTCGCCCAGAAGGATTTCTCTTCAGGTAAACACTCCATCGTTGCTCTCTTCCATGATTTACTACTCGTCATTCTTAGTTGATAATCTCAGTCATTTTAGGGTTTCAGATACATGGAAGGACTTTACCCATTCCATCATTTCATGGTACTTATTCACCTCTCTTCTTCCTTTGCTTTAAGTTTCGTCACTTTCATTTCATTGTATGCTCCTCAAAGGCTCAAACTTGCCTGCAGAACTTGCTGCTAGAGGTTTACCGGTTTTGAACAAAGCTTCCTTGAAGAAGAAGATACCAATAAAGGGATCAACTTTCTTGTTGGGCCAGAGCTTGTTGATCATGTCTGCTAACCCTCAGCTAGCAGCAGCAGCAGCAGCAGCAGAAACCTTGAAGCCAGAACCCATTTACGAAGTTGGAGAGTTGTTTGAACTAAGTATCCAGCTTTCTTACTTGTTGTTACTACTTGGTTTGCTCGGTGTTGGTACTTTCTATGTGATCCGTCAAGTACTTGTCCGCAGAGAGCTTGACCTCTCCGCCAAAGAATTACAGGTATAGATTTTGTTCCAAGTATTAACGATAAACAAACCGAGATGAAATCTGAATGTTATGGAGATTGTTAGACTAAGCCAAGTACAAGCCATGCTTTTTGGTAGTCTTAATCAAACCTGTGTTCCATGGTTTTGTTTTGTTGTCTGAACAATCTCAAGGAACAAGTTAGGAGCGGGGATGCAAGTGCAACAGAGCTCTTTGAGCTAGGTGCAGTGATGCTGAGACGGAAATTCTATCCTGCAGCCAACAAGTTCTTGCTTCAAGCCATCCAGAAATGGGACGGTGATGATCAAGATCTTGCTCAGGTACTAAAAGTTTGCGCACACACACTGGATACACAGAAAGTGATAAGAGTTCACTGAACCTGTACAGTTCAACAGGTCTATAACGCTCTTGGAGTGAGTTATGTTCGAGAGGAGAAACTGGACAAAGGAATCGCTCAGTTCGAAATGGCGGTGAAGCTGCAACCTGGTTATGTTACGGCTTGGAACAACCTTGGAGATGCTTATGAGCAGAAGAAAGAGCTGCCTTTGGCGTTGAAAGCTTTTGAAGAGGCCTTGTTGTTTGATCCCAACAATAAGGTGGCTCGGCCTCGACGAGATGCCTTGAAGGATCGTGTCAAGCTCTATAAAGGCGTTGTGGCAGTTAAGTCTAAGAAACGGTGACGAGGAGAATTAACACAACGGCTCGAACCAAGAACCGTTCTTTTCCTCTCTCTGTTCTTTTCGTGTGTTTTGTAAGGAGTTTTTATGTTAATATGAAAATGAAACTTGTTTTCTTGTTTTGTTTCGTGTTAATGGAAATGGAATGCCTATGCTATTTGATCAAATCACACTTAAAGACTAGACATAAGCAGAGTCAGGCACCAGATTGTAAAGTCATCATTCTGTCCGTTGTCGTTTTGCTTTTACTTGTCTCATCCAATCCTTGCATTCATCTGAAGAGCCATTAGGATAAGCTAGCTGCCATGTGAGAAGTTTCTGTTGCTGCAAAAACAGAGCAAGCAAACGGCAGCAGCATGTATATGAGAGAGATGCAATGATTCAACTGCAAAGAGAATCAATAATTGAAACAAAGGTTTTTTACCCATTCTCGGATGTGGTATCCTCCTTTAAGCTCTGTAATTTGCATGATCGCATTGCCATTCACCAGAGGCTTTACATGCCAGATGTTATCAAGACCTGTAATGTTCAAGGCAATAAAAACCATCACCTATGTGGCCTTGGTAACTGACCAAAGTCTAACCTCTTGGAAAATTTCTATCTTTTGATGCTACAATTTAGCATCCATACTAACGCTTACCCAATTCACAAATGGTTTCCTCGATTGTTAGATAACTTTCTCGCAGCTTCTCCAGTTGGAAGTCCAGCTGCCCAGTTTCTTGATCTTCCTTCATGCCGTCAACCACACTCAACAACAGAGACGTTAAGAGTGCAACACGCCAGAAGTCTTTGATATCTCTAAGAAGAAACCCTGGAGTTAAAATAAAACAAACCATTTTAGTTACATACATACGGTCGGATCTAATAAAATCACAAATTTTATAATACTCGTAGTTTACACAAAAGATTAACAGAAGTTATAAGAATACAATACCATCTATGCTATAGAGGAGTACCTGTGAGTACTCTTATTTTCGAAGTTTCTGGGATCTCTGGATCATCAACGGAGATGGACTTCCAGTGCTCGAGAATATCAGTGGCCCAATCAAGCTTGTCTACTTGTGCGCCATTCTTCAACTGGAGGGAATGAATCAGCGATAGGAATTTCTCGGTGGTACGATGTATATTAATAACCTGAAGAAGATGGATTTCATTATTATGATAGACATGAATCTGTTATGCTGTAAAGCAGTCCAACTTAAACAAAGCATGGTAAAACGAGATATACACTGCTCTTGAACAGGACCACACCACCAAACTATGCAAAACATATGTGAAGGCTTTAATTTTACCATGTTAGATGGTTTTTCCCGTTATTACCAACAAACCACGTATAGCCTTGTTACTGCAATTAAGGCCTATTGAACATTAATAATCAGAGCTCACCGTTTCAGCATCACTGGTCTTCCGCTTCATGGAGAATTTGAATATGTGGTTGACAACAGGGATCTGGAAAAAAGAGCTCAAATTTTGTTAGATATAATATTCAAACTCAGATTTGTTTAATCCAAGCAAAGATAACAAGAGTTCAAATACGTGAACTACAGTACCATTTTGCCCTTATTGTCTTTGTAGACGGTTTTCCTAAAGGGGAGAAACAGAGCAGCATACAGAGCAAGCCTTCTTTGTTCACCCTGAAACCAAATAAGACACCAATAAAATCTAACTGAATATATATAGAAAGGGAGCAAGAAGCGATCATGACAGTATAATAACTCACGCTGAACTTTCCTAGCCCAGGTGTTTGAATGAGACTCCACATAGCTTCCAAGTATGCTTTGCAGATGCTAAAAAGCCAGACATGTTAGAGCTTTTGCAAAATATTAACCCAGTGTAAGAGAACCAGATTAGCTAAGTAGAGTAGAAATGAGATAAACCTGCCACAATTCTCTGATGGTGCAGGCTCGGATGAAGAGGGAAAGGCAAAGACAATCCCAAACAGTTTCAGATCAGAAAGATACGTTACTGCTGAAACTGGCCCATTCCCAGATATCATCAAATCAACCTGCACCAAGAAATCAAGTTGCGTCACAATACACCCTAAAAAGAGAGGTTACAGCGGAATAAGCTAATATCTAGCAATCAGGAAGATCAGTCACATACTTCATTCCCAATCCGCTCTCTGCTAATTTTTTCACCAAGAGCTACCCTAACTTCCTCGCTTGAAGCATCTTGTTTTAGTTCTTCATCCAGCGTAAAACCAAATCTTGCACCTGTTACAGCAGTAAATTGACAAAACGACAACCACAGAGCTCAAATGAAAGATCTGATATGAGCACTGTAAATGAAATAAAATTCGAAAAAGGATATATAACAAAGGTACCAAAGCGAATAGCCCTGAGAACTCGCAAAGGATCATCCAAGAATGTAGCTTTTGCAGGCAATGGTGTGACAATTCGTCCGGACTTAAGGTCATCGATGCCTGTGATTTATTCAGTTCCTTGTAAACTATTATTTAGAACATCACAGGAACACAATGCTGGCAAACACTAGGACGGACGCACTAACCTCTTTCTGTAAGATCTTCTATTGAGCCAGTGTTAATGTTGTAGAACAAGCTGGCAAATTTAAGAAATCATAAAAAAAATGTCACAAACACATAAATTGACACAGATCATAACTATTCTTGTTCTTGAGAAAGATGAGAGTACCTATTTATGGTTAAGTCTCTCCTGTAAGCATCCTCTTTTGGGGTGCCAAATTTCTGTAATAGAGCAGCACTAACTGTTAGGCTCTTTTGGGAATAGGATGTGCTACGCATTCGTATGAGATGAATAAGGAGCAGTACCATTGTTGGAATACGACTATTCTCCGTGTACTCTTCAGATCTCAAGTTAACAAAATCTATCCACTGGTTATAAATGCGCATCTTGGCCGTCTCCAAATGTTTGGATTGGTCAGGATTCCTGAGAAAAGGCCAACAAGATGACATCAAGAACTATAGCGTAAGGGTAATAATACTAATAGATTCAGGTTGAAAAAGTTAAAAGAACCTTTCAATAACAGTGTCGCCTTGAACTTGTTCGCCTCTAGAAGCTAAATACTCCTTGAGCTTATCGAGAAACTCACTTCCATACATATTGTCGATTGCTATGTCAATATCATCACTATCTCTCCCTAGAAGCTGTAAACACACAAGATCCACCAATCATGAGCGAGAGTATCCAATAGGGGTGGGCACTTTACCCGATATCTGAAGTGGCACCCGAACCCGATCCGAAAAACCCGAACCGAAATCCAAACCGAAGTAGCTAAAATTACATCCAAAATTAAAAAAAAAATAACTAAATTAATACCTTTTTAGTTTTAAAATGTTATGTCCAAATCTATTAACCATTCAATCTATTAAAAATAAAAAATTAGTTAACTGAAAGTTATATTTTTAAATACAACAAACTTGAGAAATGAAATTTCTTTTTTTTTTTCAAAATCTAAATATCCTAACCCGATCCGAAATAACCGAATCCAAACTAAAAATATCCGAACCCGACCCGAAGTACAGAACTATCCGAACGGTTCTAGACCTCTATACCGAAATACCCAAAAATCCGAGATACCCGATCCGAACCCGAACGCCCACCCCTAGTATCCAACGGCATATACTCCAAACCTAATTTTCGTTTGTTCAATTCTAGTTTTAACGAATCTAACGGCGGGAGTGTTCCAGTGTTCGTACCTTATCGCGCACCCAACCGCCGGCGACTCGGAGCTGCGTGTCGAGGTTGCAAAACCGAAGCGTACCGAGAAGCCGATCGAAAATCTCCCGCTCTTTCTCAGTGATCTCGATCTTCTCCTTCAGTTCGACTGAGGTTTTTGATTGCTTATCCTCCTCTTGCTCCACTCTAGCAGCCGTCGTCATCGTCGAGAACCAGTAACGACACAGATTCCGAGAAACGACGCCGGAAATGTGGAGAAGCGATGAAGGACGAAAGGCGACGGTTGAGAAACGGCAACGAGAAGGAGGGCCCAGCAGAAGGGGTCTCGGGAGATTTATAATAGTGTTGATTGGGAGAGGGAGAGACAATGTCATGGTGTTTTTAAGCGGCGCGTTTCCATCTCCGGCGGTTTACGGGGAGTGAGTTGAGTTTATGGGCCAGCTTGGATCCATATAAAGTCAGAGCTATTATTAAGCCCAATAAAAGCCTAGTTTCATTACCTTACTAAATGTTTGTTTTATATTTATTTGAAAGCCTAATACCCGATAACCTTATAATAACCAAGATGTCTCAAACAAATCCTCTAGAAGAACAGTACCGATCGAAGATCCAGGATTTTCTAATGAAGTCTGAGGTCTCATGTGTTGTCTACTTGGTTGTAAATTGTCGTATATTTCTAAGACGATAGAAGCAAATGCAAACATTTCTTTCATTTGCTGCAAATATTATCCTACGATAGGTAGCAACTAGCAAGACTACTATAATCTACCACCGAAGACTTTATGCGATATCTACGGAACTGTATATAAACAGAGTTGCATTCATGCATAAATGCATCAAATCTTGAATACCGAGAAAGAATGAAAGTCAATCCCCTCGTTGATACGCGTACTAAACAAACAAAATCAAGGACAACTGTACAACCACACATAGTTTTTGTTATATATTTTTTCACGGTTCAATATTATAACGTGTTTCAATATTTTCTAAGTTCATTAATAGTTGAAATACGGGTGATATATAAGTGAGATACGAAGATAAATAAGCAAGTTCCAAATTAGGCATGGGCATTCGGGATCCCAATCGAGTTTCGGTTTAGTCCAATCGGGTTTCGGTTTTTCGGGTTTATCAAAATCAGCCCCATTCGGGTTATATAAAAATTCGGTTCGGGACCAGTTCGGGTTCTATCGGGTTCGGGTCGGGTTTAGTAAATCTTCAAAGAACCGGTACAACCCGATGTACTTTCGGGTTCGTGTTCCAATCGGTTCTTCGGCTTAAATGTACCTAATTTATATCTACTTTGTAACCAAAAAGTAACTAAAATCGGTTCTTTGGTTTTAAAATACTTGATTTCTACCTATTTTGTAACCAAAACATAAATAAAATCGATTAAAAAAAAAGGAACATCAAATGTAATCATTCAAAATCAAGTGAAAGGTAAACATAGTTATTGATCGAAAGAAAACCAAATAAATGAAAGCATGAGACGAAAATCAAGTTCTCATGAAATGAAAAACATTATTCAATAAAAAATAAAACCCAAATCTAAAAACTTCAACCTTCAACCGCCACCTTCAACCATCAATCTTCATATAATAGATAATTATTTTAGATGTTCAATATATTTTGAATACATATTAGGAATTGAAATCATGTTTGGTACAAGTTCTTTTTAGAAATTTTAAATGTTTCGGGTTCTATCGGGTATCTATTTAGGTTCGGGTTCGGTTCGGATAATACCCATAACCCGAAATATCATAAAACAAAATCCATTCGGTTTTTATGTCGGGTTTGGATCGGTTCGGATTCATTTTTATCGGGTCGGGTTCGGTTTGGGTTTTTGGATTCGGTTTATTTGCCCAGCCCTATTCCAAATATTGGGAGAAAAGCTACACATACGGGGAAACTAAAACCCCAAACAAAAGAAATAAAGAACAAAAAGAATCATAACCACACTGAGATGGATAAAACAAAAGAATATAGCGACTCCAACACTAATTAATCCGATAAAAAGGAAGAAGAAAATAAAGTTGAAGAATCGATTTTTGCCATTGTATTTAAACTGAATTTGCTTAGTACTATAGTAAAAATTATTAGTCGTAGCAGTTATTAACGCACCAAACTAAAAGCGTGGAAATTCTTATCTCGACTTTTAACACGTTAGAGAAAAAATTTATTGTGAGGAGGAAATCCTTTTCATAAATTATACATTTTCAGGTAGAATATTAGACCATGAAAGGTTTATCCGTATTGAATTTGGTTTATTCTAGAAAGTATATGAAGGGAAACAAAACTCATAACATGGAGGCATGGACCATTCGGATTTGAAATGAATAAAAGAGAGATTCTCAGCCAGGCAATAGTTTTGTCAGGTGATGGCCGGGCCTTATTCAATTTTTAGTTTGCGATTGGTTTTCCTTACTCCCGCGTAGTCTCGCTACCCAACTTTATCCAAACTTATTATCGACAAAAATTCAAATCAAATCTTTTTCAAAAAAAAAAAAATTCAAATCAAATCAAGTTGGTTACGCTCACAGTTTAACCACAAAAATATAAAAGTAATCTTATTGGCAAAAGTTCTAAAATAAAAATTTAGAGAAAATTGCATAAAAACCCTAAACTTTAAATTTTGAAGTTTTTTCAATAACACTTTCAACCTTCAAATTGACATTTGTATCACAAAAAAACACTCCAAAAAAAACTGGTTAAATAGGTAAAAAAATTATGTTTCAGTTTTTTTTCTCCAAAAAAATATTTAATAAATAAAAAAACAAATTCAGAAAATTAAATACAAATTCATAAAATTAAATAAAAGTTCATAAAATTAAATAAAAATTTCAGAAAACAAAAAAAAATCAGATATTAAATAAAAATTCAGAAAATTAAATAAAAATAAAATAATTAAAAATTCAAAAAAATAACTAAGATTAAATTAAAATATAGAAAACCAAAATATTAATTCATAAAATCAAAAAATAAAATAAAAATATATATATTTAAATTACAAGATTTCTTTAAAAAATGTATCATATCATCGTTGACAATATTAATTTCAAATATATTACCAATGAATATGATGGTTTCTCACACAACCATTAACAATGACGGTTTTTTGGCATAACAAAACTTTTTTGAGTTTTTGAATTTTTTTTAAAAAAATTATGATTTTGTTTTAGTTTTCTCTATTTTAATTTGATCTTATTTATTTTTAAAAATATTAGTTATTTTTTTGTTTTATTTAATTTTATAAATCTTTATTTAATTTTCTAATTTTTTTAATTTTATGAGTTTTATGAGTTTTTTTCAAATTTTCTGATTTCTATTATATTTTTATTATTATTAAATCATTATTATTTGAAAACAAAACTGACACATCATATTTTTTGACCTTTTTAGTCGGTTAACTTTCTTTTTTGAGATTTTTTATGATACAAATATTACTTTAAATGTTAAAGTATTAGTGAAAAAACTTCAAGATTTAAAGTGTTAATTGGCACTTTCAAGGATGTGATTTTCTCTAAAAAATAAACTAAATAATATTATTATTTTATAATCTTTAACAGTAGGGTGGTCCAGTGCTGCAATTTTAACCGGAACCTTCAACATAATCAATCAACAAGGGCTGACAAAAAAAATAATCAACAAGGAAGACATTTTTACACAGTTATACATGTAGGAAGTTCACGTATGAATTGATAATACATTAAAATAAAGAGAGATAGACCAGTGCATGGCTGGCTAAAGATGATGCGATTCAATCTAGCTAAGTGCATGTGCAACATCTTAAGTTGTACTATCATTAATATTCCATATTTTATAATTGTTCTTGTTATATAGAACTTTATTATAATTTTCCTTTATCCATTATTCATTGATCATAGATTCGGTTACCTACCACCCAACATCTCACATGTTGCTTTTATCTGTCTTCTACCATCTACCCCATCTCACCTGCTTATATTCTAAATTTTGGCCTCTCTTGGAATAATATCTTTTGTCAAAAGAAAGCTAAGAAAAAAATTGAAATAATTTGTCAATATAACTTGCTCGCTTTATTTTTACAAATAGTATCATTTTAACATTTTACGCACGTTAAAAATTTCGGAATTATACAACTTATACTCTCATATAAAAAATTGTTATAGTTTATCTTTAAAGAAAGTGAGTTTTGAGTGAGGGTTAGATAGAAACTTTATTTACAAAAATGTTTTTTTGGTTTATAATTTTCTTATAAAATATATTTAAAATATTGTAGAATACTGAATTAAAAACCTCAAAATAACTAAGTACCAAATATTGGCAACGTAGAATTTGTTAAAATACAAGATACTTATGATTTTTTCTTTATAAAAAGAGGAAATTAAGAAAAAGATTTAAACGGATGCATACGCAATTATATAAAAGTCACTACATCGTAATTAAACATATGTTTTGAATTTATCCACTTTTATTTTAGTTTTTACTTCTTTTGTAAATAAAATCATATATGTGTGTTATCAACTGTCAATATATTGTTCGATTTGTTTCTTTACCAGAATGCTTCTTTTCTTTTTCTATTATCTATAAGGGTGATTTTGTGAAATGCATATAATAGTATAAGATTTAATAATATATCTATGCATCGATATGTATAACAATTTAGTATGAAAATGAACGGATTTCTATTTTCCTATACATGACCGTTCTTCAATGCAATGTTCAATATTACACTATACTATATTTGTTAAATATATAGTACATAACAACAGAAGAAAAAAAAACCGAGAGAGAGAGAGAGAGAGAGAGAGAGAGAGAGAGAGAGAGAGAGAGAGAGAGAGAGAGAGAGAGAGAGAGAGAGAGAGAGAGAGAGAGAGAGAGAGAGAGAGAGAGAGAGAGAGAGAGAGAGAGAGAGAGAGAGAGAGAGAGAGAGAGAGAGAGAGAGAGAGAGAGAGAGAGAGAGAGATTTGCATGTAAGATATTCCAGGAGAATTTTTATAAAATTCAGAGAAAGAGAGAAAAATAAAAAGGTTGAGGAAGAAGAGGAAAATAGATTGTAAAGCTTCATTACTATTCTATGTTTCTAAAATAAAATAGTAAAAAATAAAACACTATATTTCAGTATGATATGTTTATTATCTCCAGAGCTGATGGATAAAAATCAGTGTAGGAAAATGTAAGATTTGCGGAGGATCTGGTGGAATTGCTATGTTACATGGAAACGGAAGCGGATACGTGGAAGCGGAAGCTTATGGAAGCGCGGAAGCGAGATTTTAAAAAAAGTTAAGAAGCGGGTACGTGTTGGAAGCGTATACATATATAAATTTTTTTTTAAAATCTAGAACTAAAAATTACATGTTTAAAATTTAAAATAAAGCATCTATTCATTTATAATAGTTTCCAAATTATTTCATATTAAAACTGTGAAATACACATAAATTAAATTTAAAATAAATTATTATATTAATTATTTTTATTACTTTATAATTAATTGACATAATATATTTGAATATATGATTATCTTTATTAAAACCCTCAATGCATAAAGATAATTTATATTGTTAATTTTTTTATATACTTCTATTCTTTCTATTCAATACTATTAAAATTTAGATTTTATATAAAATAAAATTATAATTTTATATTTTTATTGATTTAAGGAATGGAAGCGTGATTCCAAAACGGAATCGTAAGCTTCCAACATGTTTTTAAAAAGAATATTTTAGAAGCGTTTTGGAAGCGAGATTCCGTAAGCTTCCACAAGATTCTGATTCCGATTCCGATTCCGAAGCGGGAAGCGGACGTCCGATGAAGCTTCTGTGCAACGTAGTGGAATTGTCGAAGTTGTCCATCTTTTACAACTATGAAACTTAATGCAATCCTATACCACATTGTATATCTAAATGGTATAGTCTTTTTTTTTTACTGGCTCACAGTGTTTAACACCTTAAACATTGTCGATTTTAATAATATAGTATTGATATGTTGTTTTTTTGTTATTGGTTAGTCTTAATCAATAAATATAAACCAATTGATTCATAAAAATGACACAACAACAAAATATAACACATGTCTCTTATTGTATTGTAAGGTCACATTTCTATTATACGTTCAATAAATAGAACATAACTAAATAAATAGTACATTGCAGAAGAAGATGAGGCGGAAGAGGAAATATGATTAGCAGAGAAGCTAGTTGAATTGCCAGAGTTGCTGAGAAAAAGAAACAGCTACATAAGATGGAAGAGAAAAGAGACGATGGAAAAAAATAAATAGATCACGAGTGGCAGTGGTGGTGGAAGATAAAACTGTGGAGACGATGACAACGATGGTGGCGAAGAATAAAACAACTGATAACAACCGTGGAGATGGTGACGAAAATAGTGGAAGCAGCGATAGTGACGAAAATGGTGGAAGCGGCAATGGTGACGAAGAATGAAATAATCAGCAATAGTGATGGTGGTGATGTGATAAATATACACGATTGGGGCGTACGAAAGTGAAATGATTGGAAATTGAGCATATAATTATAAATAGAAATAGAAGAAGAAAATGTGTGGTGCTTTATCAAAGATAAAAACAATTAATATATAGGTACTGATTGGTAACCTTGTTAAATGGCGTTTTAAACTCGATTCCGCAAGTTTTCTGTCAATCAATAAAAATTACAAAAAGAAGAAAAAACGCAAAAACACAAGTCTGCGTGTTCGCTAAGAAAAATATAAATAAATTACAAAATCAACACTTTCACATTAATATGATAATATCATTTTAAATTTTAAATAAACAGCAATAATTTTTTGATGATAAATAGTTATGTTATAGATAGAATTATATTACTTTGCTTTATAATATTATAAGATGTCAGTCTATTATTAAAAATGTATTGACAAATAAGTTAAATATTTATAATAAGAAGTAAAGTATTTATAATAAATTTTAGTTATTTCATATTTTGTAATAATTAGTTTAATTATTGGTGTTTGTTTTTATTATAAATAAAATAAATATCATATAAAATACTATAATTAATATAATCTGTATTTCGCTGTTATGCAATTTAAAATTTTTTTTGCTGCTTTACTATTGTTTCCATGATTTCACGATTAAGATATGTTTATCAATCGGAGCCATAATATTCACAAAATATCATAACCAAGCAATTGTAATGGTTATAAACTTAATTCCGCCGGTTGTTATGTATATCTAACCCAATTTCTCTTTCAATAACACGTCTGAAAAAGTTTAAGCCACCAATGCAGAAAAAGGCTTTACATGTTACAAATAAAAAGGATAGAAATAAGATTTTGTCTCAAGATGCACATGATAATTCGGTATTATTGTTCTGGAACCACCTTTTAGGTGAGATTCTACCTAAAAGAGCCTAAACTTCGATTTCATTATCATTTCTTTTTTAATAAAAATGTTTTTAAGGAAACCACATGCTGGAACCAGATTGGAGCTGGCACGTTACATGATGTCCATAGTCCACTCTAAAAGCTTAAGATAATGGTGGTGGTGATTTGTTAATTTATATTAGTTATAACTGATAATCATAACAACCACGATACAATTACCTTCATTTTCTTTTTGTTATAACGATAACGTGCTTTTCCTAAAAGTTTAATGGGTATATCTCAATTTCTTTAGTTGCTGAGTAAGGATCCATTCACGAGTTGATATACATGAATATCTTAGTTACGTAGACGAAAATCTTAGTTAGTTTTTAAAGAAACACCCTCAAAAATATTATTTTGTTGATATCTAGCTATCAATTTTGAATATGTTTTCGCAACAAAAAAATTGCGAATATGTCAATTGTCTTATATGACTCATCATTCTTCCTCTATTAAATAAAGCTAAGTGAAACCACGTTGACTTTGTAGTTTCTGATTATATATGAAAGTAAATTAAGGTATGTAAGTTGATAATTTAATTATAAACAGAGATGTGTGTTTGAGTTCCTCCTCTCTGGACCCTCCCTGGACATGAACATTTTATCTGGACCCAAAAATCTAAATCAAAATCCACCCAAAAATATAAATCCAAAATAGAATCAAAAAGTTATAAGTACCTAGTTAGATCCGAAATTCCTCTATTCGAAAGAATTGAAACCGAAAAGAACTGATCTGAATAATTCAAGACCAAAAAAACGTTCGAATATACTTGACTTGATAAAAATTGATTCATACCCAACCTAAAAACGTAAATATCAAATATTATGATTCCATGTGTTATATTTTATATATGTTAGTTTATAATTTAGTTATAATAATTTTTTTGTTTACAACTTTACAATATTTTATAATATTTTATGTAATATGAATTTTTAAATGTCAAATTTAGAGTTTGAAAAAAAAAATTAATTTCAATTTCTAATAGTTTTATTTTTGTTATGTTGCAAAATCATAGATAAATATAAAGGATTTCGGCTAAATTTCTAAATACTTGAACCGGCTAGGATCCGCTATATATTTGTGAATTACAAGATTACATGTATTTTAATTATAGATTTAAATCGACACAGACTCAAAAAATCGGTCGAATCCGAATAAAAATCTTTTAAATACCTAAGTGGATTTACATGTGTTAGATTTGAAAAACCCATACTCGAAAGAAACTAATCCTATCTAACCGAAAGGCCTGAATGCTCAGGTCTATCCCTCCCCTAAAAACAAAACAAAAAATCTTATGTTTGCGTCCTCTAAACAAGTGCAATCGATTTGTAAACACAGAAATAATTAATAACAAATATGTAATGATAGAACACGAACAAAACCACACATGACATATATGTAAAATGGTATCAATGGTACCAATCTATAGTCTGGAAAGTCACTGAATGAAAGAAAAATCTTTTTTTTTTGTTTTAATATAAAAAAGGATAAAAAATTCTTATTTTAATTGTGTTTGAACATGCTTACCAGTTCTGGAAACGGGAAGTGTCAAAATTCGATATCTTTATGGGCGTCATCGATCCTTTTTATTTTTTCTGTCACGTTCAATATTTTTGTCTAAATTTATAATAGACCGAAATCACTAAATCAGTAGGGTTTAGTTTTTTGAAAAACAGAAAGTAGGTGAGGTCAGTTAAAAATCATAAAACCGAAGGACGAAATGCTAAAATCAAAAAGAATAACAATAATGATGACACCAAACCTAGACCAAACAGTTAGGTAATAGTTTTGTGTCTGCATCAAAGACTGCGTAATTGCTCTGCACATCATCTGCTTTTGTGTGACTCTGTCACGTAGGTTTGAGAAAAATCTAACTAATATTAGGAAACAGTTTAAGTAATTCGGATTTGATCGGATAACAAATATTGATACTACTAGATTAGTACTAATAATTAATCTCTGTCCCATCTGATAATTAAACCTATGTTGTTACTTCATGCATTACAAGACATTAAAGGCACAAAAAACATACAAATTAAACTTATAGTACTAGTAAATAAAAAATCCTAAAGAATTTTCGATTCCCAAGTAGTTAAAACATCGGAAGTACGACAATTCCGACACGACTCGTTATGAGAACCTATCCGACAACACAAACACACCTCAGCCTGAGCCCCTAACAACTCAAAGCTCCAACGTCGAGTCGACTCGGCCAAGTCAGGATTCGCTTTGCGAGTCAGCTCGTACCGATAACTCTTGGTCGTCGCTGGACCAACAGAGAGTTCCAAATTGAGTACCCAATCGTCGTCCGTTTGAATATCCTTCTCCGACGTCGTTCCGCTGCTCGTGCAGTTATTAATGTTGTTATTATTAGTCTCTTCTCGGTCTAGTAACATAGGTTCCGGTTTAACCGTCCGTTGTTGATCCGGTCCGGAGAAATCGAATCGTACCGGCTCGTCGTTTTGAAGAGAAGGAGTCGTCGTTTTGGAAGGAGGGGTTGCGGATCCGTTGATCGAACGGTGGGTGTTTGGGTCGATCCCACGGCTGAGAAGCTTCCTCTTGATGTGAGTGTTCCAATAGTTCTTGATCTCGTTGTCTGTTCTTCCTGGTAATCTCCCAGCTATCAACGACCATCTGCAAATAATGATATTCCCCAAAATTAGTAAAATTCACAAATGTTTTTTTATGTTTTGTTTCTGATATCCTCTGTTACAATTCTTGAAAAGAGAGAGGAGACTAACTTGTTACCGAATAAGCTATGGAGTTTGATGATGAGTTCGTCTTCTTCCTCAGTGAAATTACCTCTCTTGAGATCTGGTCTTAGATAATTCATCCATCTCAACCTACAACTCTTACCACATCTCTGCAACCCTGTCAAAATTTCAATAAAAATTAATCTCTATCTCTCTATATATGCAGAAAGAGATAGATGAATACGTAAATATATGTACCTGCGGCTCGAGGAAGAGATCGCCAGCAACCTTCGCCGTGTTTGCGGATGTAATCAACGAGAAGCTGGTCTTCTTCTTTGGTCCAAGCTCCTTTGTTCATGTGAGCTTTCTCACAGCATGGTGACCTTCCCATCTCTCCCTCTCTCTCTCTTTAATCGCTTCTTCTCTTCAAGCTCAGGGAAGAGGAATTGGATGTGTTTTATTTTGCAAGGAAGGAAGAGGGTTCCGGTAGGATGTTTCGTTTTGAGTGTTATTTATACTAACTAACAACCTATATTTTACTACCAAACTTATAACCAAAAATGATGTACAATGGAAAAAATTAATTTTATAACAGTCAATTTTTTTTTAAAAAAATATATTGATTGTACACTCACAGGAGGAACGTGGGGTTTCCTAGCTTTATTTTCATTCAGATGCAGATCGTACGGTTTATAGTTATTGACTTTTCTGCTCTAAGAAAACATCGTAATGATTTTACAATTTCTCAAACATCTGATTGATTGATCATTTAGAAAAATAACCATGATAACATTTAATTGCGTCATCACTAATAATTTTCAACTATTTTAGCCATGCTCATTGCACCTTTTTTGTCACTTTCTTCTGTTTCTTCCTAGTGTAACAATAAAAAGAGAGTATATTTGCCATTTTAACCATTTAACGGTATAAGCAATTCTTGCTGCATCATTCAAAGAATTATAATCTTAGCTGATCATGAAATATACCAGCAATGTTTTCTTTTTTTTTTGTGTGTGTAAAGGAAAAAGGAAGAAAGAGAGTAGATCTGAAAGAAAGTAGGTAGATTAGATTGGGATTGGGAAGATGAGTAGGTGTAGCTGTCTTTTTCAATCTGAATACTCCAACTTCGACTCTGCCCTCCAATCACTCTCTCAACACGCTACTTCTCCCATGTACTTCCACGTGTATTATCCTCTCCTATGATTTTAATTTTATCCCACCCCCTATCTATATCCTTTTTATATTTATTTTTTTTGACAAAAAATCCTTTTTATATTTCTTTCAGATTAGTTGGATAACTGAATTATTTGGGTTGGTGCATGTGTATTTCTGTCTCTTCTTGGTCTTCTACTCTTGTGTTGTGATCGTCAAAGCCATTTTCGAATGTCACAACGCAGTTCCAAGTTCTAACAATGTCGGTCCAATTATGTTAAAAACACTATTACGCAAAAATTGTTTATTATCTTTTTATATTTATCCTTCTTACAGTAGGTCATATAAACAAGTTATCAAGTCATTACAATTGATAGAGATGAGTTTTACAACGCGACACATCTATAAATAAAACATAAACTTACAAGAGTCTACTAGCAACAACCCTATGTGTTTTTTTTACCTGTTTTCATTTTGATAATTTCCAACGGACATAAATTTTGGCAATCGCACCAATAATATATTTTGACGAGGGCTTTCTGTTTTAAGACGACAAAGATTGAAATTTATTAAAACAAAATCAAGATACTTTAATCAATTATAATCAAAAGCATTGTGAGAATTCATTAGGCCTGGGCATTCGGGGTCCCAAACGGGTTTCGGTTTTATCCAATCGGGTTTCGGTTTTTCGGGTTTATCAAAATTAGCCCCATTCGGATTATATGAAAATTCGGTTCGGGACCGGTTCGGGTTCTATCGGGTTCGGGTCGGGGTTAGTAAATCTTCAAACAACCGGTACAACCCAATATACTTTCGGGTTCGGATCCCAATCGGTTTTTCGGTTTAAAAGTACCTAATTTTTACCTATTTTATAACCAAAACATGAGTAAAATCGGTTCTTCAGTTTTAAAATACCTGATTTATATCTATTTTGTAACTAAAACTTAAGTAAAATCGATTCAAAAATAAGTAACATCAACCGTGATTATTCAAAATCAAACGAAAAGTAAACATATTTACTGATAAAAAGAAAACCAAATAAATAAAAGCATAAAATGAAAACCAAGTTCTCATGACATGAGAAACATTTTTTAACAAAAACAAAATCTAAATCTAAATACTTCAAGATTCAACGGCCATCTTCAACCATCAACCTTCATGTAATAGAACCACCAACCTTCATGCAATAGAACCACCAACCTTCATGTAATAGATAAGTATTTTAGATGTTCAATATTTCATAGTGTATTTTGGATACATATTTGGAATTGAGATCATGTTTGGTACAAGATCTTTTCGAAGTTTTGAATGTTTCGGATTTTATCGGATATCCATTTAGATTCGGGTTCGGTTCGGATAATACCCATAACCCGAAATACCACAAAACAAGATCCATTCGGTATTTACGTCGGGTTTGGATCGGTTCGGATTCATTTTTATCGGATCAGATTCGGTTCAGATTTTTGGGTTCGGTTTATTTGCCCAACCCTAGAATTCATCTAAGAAATTGATAAAGATTTTTGACTGTGTGATAGAAAAGGAAAAATGAATTTATAAATTTCTTAAACAATATATTTGGGACCAATCTATCAGTCCACCAAATAGAACTAAAAGCCAGCTATTTCTTGTGGAAATATATTAATTTCCTTTTTTCTAAAAATATCTTCTGATCTTACACTTTTCCGAGGTGGTCTATACAATCCAACCGATGTTTAGTGTACTAAAAGTCAGCTATTTCTTGTGGAGATATATTAATTTTTTTTTTCTAACAAAATCTTTGATCTTACACTTCTTCCGAGATGTTCTACAATCCAACCGCTGTTCAGTGTATTAAACTTAACCACTGTTCAATTAAAACATTCTGATGTCCACTATTCAATGTTTTATGGCAGCCATAAGCTATATATGGATAATTTTTTTTGCTAGAAATGTAAATAGTAAACGAACAGAAGATTACAAGTGTTGACTTGAAGTCTAAGATGCTTCAAGAAGTCAATTTACTTGTACAAACCCAAAAAAATATTTAAAAAAACTTGAAGAAGTATAATAGGACTAATCTAGTAAAGTAGATTAGTGCTAACACAACTGATGTGATTCTAAGCACTAAACTTTAGGAGCTTAAGTGAATTTGAGCCAAGGATTCATAAGCTATGCACAAAATTAAGAACGATCATAAGAGTTATATGAGCCCATAACCACATGCCTTCATTCAGCGGTACGCTCCGAACGGGACATTCCGTATATTTCGCCGACTTTTTCTTCTTCTTAATACGTATTCTGTATCACTAAGACGTCACTCGCCAGGCCCAACCTGACTAATTGCAAACAAGCTTTTTAATTTCCTCATATATAATCAAAGGTGATACACCAAACTTGCAAAAATATTTGTATCTTCTAGCTATTGGCTAACATGAACCGAGTGTCTTATCACTTCTGGATAATTCGGTAGATTGCTCGGTAAGTCCTATCAAGGCATCGTCATAAGGAAGCACGGTTGGAAATTGTAAAAGTTTGGTATTTAGCAGTCTTAAACGCTTTGCTTTATGTAAGTTAGATACAATCATACAACTTTTACTCATGTTTTGTTGCTAAGTCTCTCAGAGAATTAAAAGCTTTAAATATAATTCAGTTATGTCCAAAATATAAATTATCAGTAACTTTTTATATTATACGTGCAAGTTATACAACAAAAAATTACTAAGATAGATACATGTTTATCATACAACAATTTGTATAGTTCTATCTTTCCACTCTTTGAGTGTGATTGGAAGGTAATGGTAGCGATAATAAAAGTAGAGTAACAAAATTTTCTAGCGATAATCAAAATAGAGTAACAAAATTTTCTGCAAGTTACTCTCTTTTCAACCAATCAAGCCAAATTGATTTTCTGCCCATTTACTCCAAAAATGATTAAAAGTAGAGTAATCTATTACTCTATAATAAATGTAAGGAACATTATACTCCGAGTTTAACTTTTGGTGTTCTTCCATTTTTCACCTATTTATTTCTACTACTTTTACTCCACCAAATACCAATCAAAACTTTTGGAGTGATTGGTGGAGCCGTAAGAAGTGACTTTAACTCTAATTTTCATCTACAGCCTTAAAAACTATCAATCATATTTTATATTAATTTTTAAAGATACAACCAAAAAATTAAAATTGCAGCAAAAAACAAAAATAACTCTAATTTTCATCTACAGCCTTAAAAACTATCAATCATACTTTATATTAGTTTTTAAAGGTACAACCAAAAAATTAAAACTACAGCAAAAAAAACAAAAAAAAACTCTAATTTTCATCTACAGCCTTAAAAACTATCAATCATACTTTATATTAGTTTTTAAAGGTACAACCAAAAAATTAAAACTGCAGCAAAAAAAACAAAAAAAAAATAGCCGTAAAAATTTTGTTTTCTAAAGCCACATCTTTTTAGCTGTAGGAAATTTTAAAGCTATATCTCCTAAAAGTAAATAAAAATTTTACATACTAAATTCTAAAGTAAATTTGCTACAGTTGCAACCCAACCAATCATCTCCTTTGTTCCGTGATACAAAACAGTTATACAATTATTCATGATACAAACACAGTAAAAAATTAATAGTAAAATATGCCAGTCCAAAACAAAATGATCAAAAGCATTTCTGGATTAAAACAAAATGATTATGAACGATCGAAAATACACAAAATGATCAACAGTGATCCTATCCACGATGAAGTTTTTCTTAAAAACTATTTTGCTATACAGTACGTGAAAACTCAATTTTGATTGTGTCAGTTTTTTCCTTTTTACCGTATGTATCAAATCATATAAATTGTAAATCTATTGAGTAAAATATTTTTGTAACTTCATAAACGAGAAAATAGACATTTAAATTCTCAACTATTTGAAATCAACAAGTTTAATATGAAAGTATTGCTTGCACGATTTTGTTCTCTAACTAATAGTTGACTTGACAACTTGATAACCAAAAAAATCAACTGTTAAATCATAAATAACTTACCTTGGTTTCATATCAATTTTTTTTTCTTATTATACACAGCTTCATAGGTCCAAAGAACTAATCTGTGTTGCTGCGGTCCAAATGTGAAATCCGCAGTTGCCGGGAATCGAACCTAGGTGGCGGTACTCACAACTGTGAATCTTTTATCACCAGAATTAGATGTCCCGGTTAGTTTCATATCAATTATCCTTTCACTAAACCTAAAAATTTTGAAATTCTCAAATTCAAATTTTAATTCTGAGTGAAGACGATTTCTGACAACGATAAAAACGATTTTCAGTGATTGGACTGGATTTTCTCTCTTATTACGGATAAAAAATCTAATATAGGACATTTAGAAGAAATTGAACCAATATACATCTAACAGTAAGAGCATGTACATCAATGAACCCCCCCTTGGGGTTCATTGGATTTTTTTATAAATTTAATGGTGGGGCCAGTGAACAGTGTTGAACCCTCTCATATATGGTTATGCATCAATGAACCTCAAGTTCGGGTTCATACGAATAAAATAATATATTTTTGGGAAAAAAAACAAAGTTTGAGAAAAATAAAAAATTTGTTTTTTTTAAAGAAGTTGTAATTCAATACATTGAGAATTCATAAACTTAGAAAATATTTTTAATTAAATTGTAAAAGGTTTTATTCAATACATTGGAAATTCAAGAACATACAAAAGATTAGTCACTACGATCATCAAATTTTGCCCATACATTTTCAACTAAATCAGCTTTGAGACGCTCATGAATTTGTGAATCCCGAACCTGATTGCGAATGTTAAGCATATCAACATTCACACTTTCTCTCCTTCTCACCTCCGAACTTCGGCTAGATTCTCCTGACTCGAACTCAGATGTATTAGCTAGAATGTATCCTTGTCTTTCGTCCTCTACTATCATATTGTGCAATATGACACAGGCTCTCATTACCTTTCCTATCTTTTCTTTGTCCCATTTAAGAGCAGGGTTTTTAACAATTGCAAACCTCGATTGCAAGACTCCAAATGCCCGTTCTACATCTTTTCTGGTCGATTCTTGACGTTTTGCAAATGCCACTGCTTTAGGACCTTGAGGAAGCGGGATGGATTGGATAAATGTTGCCCAATTAGGATAAATCCCGTCGGTAAGATAGTAGGGCATACGATAAGTGTGGTTGTTCACCTTGAACTTCACTTTAGGAGCTCGACCTTGTAAAATTTCATCAAAAACCGGTGACCGATCAAGAACATTGATATCGTTGAGTGTACCTGGTAATCCGAAAAATGAGTGCCATATCCAAAGATCTTGTGATGCCACGGCTTCTAAGACAATTGTCGGTTTTCCCGAACCACGTGTGAACTGACCTTTCCAAGCAGTTGGGCAGTTTTTCCACTCCCAATGCATACAATCGATGCTGCCTATCATTCCCGGAAACCCCCGTGCCTCTCCAGAATCAAGTAGTCTTTGAAGATCTTCAGGTGTTGGTTTTCTTTGATACTCATCTCCAAACACTTGTATTATCGCTTCCGCGAAATTCTCCAAACATAAAATTGCAGTACTTGCCCCAAGTCGGAGATACTCGTCATTTGCATCTCCGGCACGACCGTAAGCCAACATTCTCATAGCTGAAGTGCATTTTTGAAGTGTAGAGAGGCCGTTCCTTCCATGACCATTTCTCCGTTGTTGAAAGTATGGAACTTCATTACCTAGACGTTCGACAATGCGAAGGAACAATGACTTGTTCATTCGAAAACGTCGCCTAAACAAGTCGTGTGTGTATGTAGGATTTTCACTGAAATAGTCTTGCCAAAGTTGCATGTGTCCTACTTCCCGATCTCTTTCGATATATACTCGTGTCTTCGGCTGTTTGGTTAGAGCAGACTCGATGTAATCATCAATTTGTTGGTCGACCATTTCTTCAAATACTTCATATACTTCATCATCTGAGTTGCTTGACATTGTTCCTGTTTTTGAATGATTATTAAATATTTATAACTTTTACTGGTCCAAATCAGCTAGAGTATTCATTGAATTTTTTTAGCTTTGCATAATTATTAAATATTTATAACTTTGAATAATTCTTGAATATTTAAAACTTTTAACAATTCGATGAACTCTTTGTATTATCCAAACTATTGAATATTTCTAACTTTGAATAATTATTACAGGTATGTTTAACAAAAGTGTAAGTTTTTGTTTAAAACTTACGTTTGGTTCTTGGTTCTTGGTGGTTGTTTGGTTGCTTCTTGTTGGTGATGTACGTTGAGGCAAAGAGAAATGGAGTTGAACATGTGAATCGAAGAGTAACAAGAGAAGCAGAGTTTTTTGATTTATAAAAGCATACATCAAGAGAGCATATTTATATATGCTTGTTTTGTTACATAACCCGTGACAAGTACAACCCGTGAAACAAAGCATTGTAGAGAACAAGTACAACCCGTGAAACAAAGCAACATCAGTGTAGAAACCAACAAAAATACTACACTGCATCCGATAGACATAAAGCATACGACAGAAAAACAGACACCAACCCGTGAGACAGCAACAGACACCAACCCGTGATCGTGCAACTCCTGACAAAGCAACCTGCACAACAATAACGTGACAACATAAGTTAATTACTACACATATTGAGGCAAAAAATAAAGAAAACACAGATTCGATCAAGCAAGTTAACCAAATCAATCAAGTAGTTCAGATATGAGTTTCTGTTTGAGGGTTATTTCGTTAGGGGTTAGATCAGTCTCAATCTTGGCTAGTAGAAGTTGTAGGATTTTGTGCTGGGAGATCTTTTTTCTCTCAGCCAGGATGGTCTCTATTTGATCGAATGCAGCTTCTTTCCCGTGCCTCTTGCGTTTGGCTGCTTTAGCAGCCTTAACACCAGGTGGTCTAACCTCGTCCTCAGCCATTACCTGTTCAGCTTCCTTCGTTTTCTCCTTCCCGCCATCTCTTGACTTCAAAACTGACTTCCACTTCTGATCATGTCTCAGTTCCCTCCAACAGTGTTCCATGGTGAATTTGGCTTGGTAATCATTGAAGAAAATCTCATGGGCAGCCTTCATCACATCATCATCATTTTGACCACTTGATTGGTGCTTCAAAGCCGCGTCATAGCTGCCTACAAACTTGCAGACTTGCTCGTTGACCCTTCCCCACCTCTGCTTACACTGACCCCACTCTCTTGGAGCGCTGCCAGTGAGCAGAGTGCTAGAATTCACGTACGCCTCTATTCTCCTCCAAAAGGAGGTGATCTTCTGCTCATTACTGACAATAGGGTCCTTGCTCGTGTTCAGCCAACCACTGATGAGCACAAGGTCCTCTTTAGTTGTCCACTTCCTCTTGGAAGCCGGTTTCACTAACCCAGTAGAGTTAGCTACTGCTTCTGGAGGGTCGCAGTTAGGGTATGGACTGCTCTGCGAAGCTAGTAGGGAAATGAAACCGGAAGTTTGTGTGGAAAAGGGTTCCATGGTTTTGGTTTATGTTTTAGTTATGGTTTAGGTATATTTTTAAAGATAATGGGGTTATGGACTGCTCTATTTAAGGTTGTTTTCACGCAGGTAGTAGAGCTAAATTAAATTCAACCAGCCAAGCATTGAATATAAAACCTAATGGAGAACAACTACTCCACACAGAGAACTAAATACACATCAAATCAACAACTTAATACTATCAACTACTTAAAGACAGATTTAATTCCACTCTACTTTTCTGAGCAAGGCTACTCTTACTAATAAATACTTCTAGTTCTAGTTATACTTCTAGTTCTAGTTATCAAGGCTAGTTCTAGAGAATTTTAAAACGCGAATTTTAAATACTTCTAGTTCTAGTTATCAATTCTTCTAGTTCTAGTTATCAATTCCCGCCAAACACATTACAGTCTACATCACAGCTAGAGATGGGTTAGAACATTTACCTCTCTATTTCAGTCGAAGCACAGCTTCTCTAGGGTACCGACCTGGACAGTGAGGCTTCGAACCTGTTCCTGGACAGGCAAACAACAAGAATACAGTGTTACTCATTAATATTAATAGAGGACATACATATTAAAGCAACAGAAATAAAGCAAGCTCCAGGCTCAATCTGGTATTTACCTCCAGGCTCTCAATCTGGTAATTGAGACTCGGCACCCCCTTGATAACCTCCTCAGCCTCTTCCAGACGCTTCCTCAGCCTTTCCATCTCCTCCTGGACACCAACCACCCAAGGATGACTATAGTGCAACCCATTATCCTTGTTGACAACAGAAAACAAAATATTAGAGACAGTTCGAGTTTCATAAATTTTAATGACATAGATTAAGGAAAATATACTAACTTCATAGTTTATGCACGTGAAGAACCTCTTTCCAGGATGACTGTCGTAGTCTTCCTTCCCCCGGACCTCGTCAATGATTCTCCCACCGCAAGCACACCGTATTGGAATACCGTACTGTGAATCCTCCACGAAGCCTAACATGTCACAGTACTCCTTTTGTTGTTTTGAATGTTTACGTTCTTCTGAGGGATCCATCTGCACCACAAAACGAATTGATTAGAACAAACTAATGCCAAAATTCTTATAACCCAAACAGATATCTCCACTCTATTAGAACAAACGATTCCTAACAAAGAAACCCCCTTTTCAAATTCATATCGACTCTATTAAACCGTAAAAAAAACCCCAACTTTATGCAGGCCGACTCTATTAAACAAAGAAACCCCCTTTTCCAATTCATATCGACTCTATTAAACCCTAAAAAAAACCACAACTTTAGGCAGGCCGACTCTATTAAACAAAGAAACCCTCTAATCGAGCACAGCTAATAGAAATCTCTCAGACTCGATTTAGACTCGATTTAGAACCCTAACAAACAAACCCCTAATCGATTTCAGCTAATAGAAATCTCTCAGACTCGATTTAGACTCGATTTAGAACCCTAACAAACAAACCCCTAATCGATTTCACTTCCAGACTCTATTGGAGGAGAAACCCCCAATTCGAATTCGTATCGACGCTTTTCAACCCTAAAAAATAAAAAGACTGAGAAGAGAGAGGATTACAAAGGACGGTGAAGTCGATCAGAACACTCTTCCTCGTCGATTTGATGGAAAAACGACCTCTCGATCGTGGTCGCAGCACAAATCGCCTCTCGCCTAGAAAACCCTAGCTTTTGGAAGAGAAGAGGAAATGAGGAGAAACACGCGACGCCTTCATTTTCCGCGTCGACATCTGAGAAAGGGCAAGCCAATACCGTGGCGACACATGTTGTGAACTCGCTTCACACGGGATCACTCAAGCGGCCCGGTTCACTTAAATTAACCCATTTTACATTTTCTTTTTGGATTAAAATCCTGTAAAACCCAGCCCATGAACCTCTTATAATCTCTTGATGTACATGGTCTAAGGTGTGAAAACAAAAAGAAGAGACGATAGTTTGCCCCAAAAAAAAAGAAGGGACAATAAACACAATCTCAAAAACTTGCAAATTACGGAAAGGCCCCTCGTCGCGCGAGTTCCAAACTTCCCAAGCAATCCTGTTCTCCGATCGCAAATGAACGGACTGTTCCCGGAGAGATAAATCCGGCATGGCGAAATCGGAACACTCAAGGACTCCTAGCTTCTCCTCTTTCGCCAAGATTCAACCCTCCGACGATGCCGACGCCGATCCCGGTTCCTACGCGCTCGAGAAATTCAAGCTCTACGAGACCCGAGCGGTAAGCTTTATCGATTCATCAATCTCAAGGTCAATCTCTGTGTTGCTCTTATGATTGGCATCCATATGAAAACCGTAGATCGAATTGCAGTAACGTTGAATCTCATGGCACTGTGTTCTTATTGTTGCGTAGAGGTTTTATTTACTCGGGAGCGATAGGAACAAAAGGTTCTTCAGAGTGCTGAAGATTGATCGTTCAGAGCAATCAGAGCTTCACATAAGTGAAGATCCAGTAGTGTATTCGCCTCAGGAGATCAAGAGTCTCCTTCAGCGTATTGCTGAAGGCAATCGCTCCACTGGAGGATTGGCTTTTGTGGCTAAAGTCTATGGGATTGCTGGTTAGTTTTGTGAATCAAACGTTTTGCATCTTTGGATTTTGTGGATAAGCTTTTGCTTTGTAGGTTGTGCTAAGTTTATGGAGTCATACTACTTAGTTTTGGTGACGAAACGGCGACAAATTGGATGCATATGTGGGCATGCTATATATGCTATTGATGAAAGTCAGATGATCAGTGTTCCACATGCAACTATCCAGTCTGATGTTGCCAATTCCAAAACTGAACTAAGGTCTGTTTCTTGGAGTTTTGATTGCTCTTTGAAGTTGAACTATTTATTTGATTTCACATGGTTCTTTGTTTTTTCCTTTCTTTGCAGGTACAAGAAGCTTCTGTCAAGTGTAGACTTGACAAAAGATTTCTTCTACAGTTACACGTATCCTATAATGCAGAGTTTGCAAAAGAACGTTTTGTCATCTGGTGAGGAAGGGGTGCCCTATGATAACATCTTTGTATGGAATGCGTATCTGACACAGCCTATCCGTTCAAGGTGTAACAACACTATTTGGACACTGGCATTAGTTCATGGGAATTTTAAGCAGGTACTTGTATGCTCTTGTGTCTTAACCTACATATGTCTACGTTGGCTACTAGTAGACTCAAAATGGTTTTATTGGTTTGCGTTATTCAGACACGGCTATCGATATATGGAAGAGACTTCAGTGTTACTCTAGTATCCAAACGTTCTCGACATTTTGCAGGCACACGGTAAGATTCATTCTAGTCAGGCCTCTCGTGGATGAGGAATTCATAGTCCATATCTGTTTTCGAAGACCCTTTCTGAGTTATACTTAGTATCTTCTGTTGATTTTATTTTGGATGAACATAGCATTGAGTCGTGTGAACTCTTCTAAACTAGTTTAGATGCTTGTCTTTCTTGTTTTCTGTGAATTGTATAGCTTCCCATTCTGTAAATTTGTTTACGCAGTTACTTGAAAAGGGGAGTGAATGATCGTGGAAGGGTTGCGAATGATGTTGAAACAGAACAACTTGTTTTTGATGAAGAAGCTGGATCACGCAAGGGAAAAATGACCTCAGTGGTGCAGATGCGAGGGTCAATTCCACTATTTTGGTCGCAAGAGGCCTCGAGATTTAGCCCTAAGCCTGATATTTTCTGTGAGAAACTAACATAAGAGGCGCCTGTTATCTCAATTAGAGCATTTTAACGTGTTTGTGGTTATCGATCTGCTTACTTTTTTCTGTTTTTTTTTCTGCCTCAGTACAGAGGTATGATCCTACATACGAGTCAACTAAAATGCATTTTGAAGACCTGATGAACCGATATGGGAATCCGATCATTGTGCTCAACTTAATCAAGGTTAGCTTTTTTTTATTTACTGTCCTTCTAAAGGAGATGGTTGTGCCTTTTGTACTTAGAAATTTCAATGGAAATATTCAGACGGTTGAGAAAAGACCTCGGGAAATGGTGCTAAGGCGGGAGTTTGCGAATGCAGTGGGTTATCTAAACTCAATTTTAGATGAAGAAAATCATCTCAAATTTATCCACTGGGATTTTCACAAATTCGCAAAGAGGTAAAATGTTGTGGATTTGTTTTCCTGCCTTTAACTTGAGCTCACATTACTTTGTATTTTTAATGTTAAAGCAAGTCGGCGAATGTATTGGCTGTTTTGGGTGCCGTCGCAAGCGAAGCACTTGATCTGACTGGATTTTACTTCAGTGGCAAGCCTAAAATTGTTAAGAAAAAAGCTACCCAACTTAGTCATGCTAGCACTGGAAGGTATTTTTGGGATGATATGTCAGCTAATGTTTAGTTGTTTTTGTTATTTGCTACATATAATTCTAAACACTGGAGACATATTAGTTACCTTTCTGGTTTAATGGAGAAAAATACTGCAGGGAAGCATCTCTGCGTGATCTAAGAGCTTTCTCCTTGGAACTTTCAAGGGGTGAGAGTTCTAATGATATACTTAGTGCTCTTGCTAACCGAGAGAAAGAGATGAAGCTAAGCCAGCAAAAAGAAGACGATGGGACTGGTATTTCAGCTCCTCGTTACCAAAGTGGTGTTCTGCGTACGAACTGTATCGACTGCCTGGATCGAACAAACGTAGCACAGTATGCATATGGTTTGGCTGCTTTAGGCCGTCAGCTGCACGCAATGGGTCTGAGTGATACATCTAAGATCGACCCAGACAGTAGCATAGCTGTTGCACTTATGGATATGTACCAGAGCATGGGCGACGCCCTCGCTCACCAATATGGCGGCTCAGCTGCTCATAATACTGTAATAACACCACTTATTACCTTTGGCCAGTTATTTTTCCTTTTTGACAAAGCGAGACTTGCAATGTTTATTCGTTAACTTGGTTGATGGATTATAGGTTTTCCCAGAAAGGCAGGGTAAATGGAAGGCCACGACACAGTCTAGAGAATATCTCAATTCTATCAAACGATACTACAGCAATACCTACACTGATGGCGAAAAGCAAGACGCCATTAACTTGTAATATACTCCTATGCAAAATTACTTCGTTTCCTTGCTAAGTTCTTGATATGTCTAGTTTGCCAGTGATGTAGCAATAGGATGAAGGCTTTAGAACACGGGCATTACAACTCTTACCTTATGCATGACTGATAATATTAACTACTAAGATATTGAATCCTCTAAAGGAATTGTTGACTTAAAACTTTTGATTTTCATTTCTATTAAGGCTCAAATCCAAGTAGCTAATGATTTTTCTTTCGAGCAGATTCTTGGGTTACTTTCAACCTCAAGAAGGGAAACCTGCGCTCTGGGAGCTGGATTCTGATTATTATCTTCACGTGTCAGGGATCGGAGATGAAATTTTCCCAGGAAGGGGGTAAGGTTTATATTTAGTGAACCTAGTGCGTATCAGATTATGGTTTTACTCTTCATTAGGTGCAAATAACATATGGAGACGTGCCTGAAACTGGACGTCAAGTTTAATGGACTTATGAACTTGTTCAGGAAATACCAAAGATGTTATATTATATTTCCCGAGATAGATCATAAGTCATAACCTTTGGTTGCGTATGATTTCTAATTCTGGTGTATTGCAGGGTCCAGTCCATTGAGAAACCCATGAGTGGCATCGGAGTCAATCTTGCACCAGTGCCGGCTTTCAGGGAAGACTTCTCACGGAAGAAACTAACGTCATTTGACAAACTGATCGAGCAGACATGCAGTTCAATAAAGAACGTGAGGCTTTGCAGCGAGACAGGCCAAAGGCCAGGTGGCAGCGCTGGAGGCACTGGTGTGGCTCCTGATGCAGCGTAATGATCCTCATTTGAAAATTTTCAGTCATCTTATTATCCCTTTGACTGGAAATTTTGGAATTGATTGAATCTTGTTTCTTTACGTTTAGTAGGAGCATAAGAAAGTAGAAAGACGTTTTCTAGTTTAGGAAAGAACAGAGATAGTAGTTAAAACTGAACCATGACTTTTTCGGATGTTAGCTTATTTTTCTTGACATTCTTATCTTCAGTGAGATTCAGCTCAAGAGCCCCAATTGGCTGTTTGGATCAAGAAAACCCGAAGAGAGTGGCTCTGCCGCAAAATCTGGTGCAGATGATAGTGAGAAAGGAGTGACCTCGAGTGAGCGAGTCCACGATTTCTGCAACTTGGACTGGCTTTCTGAGCCTAACGATCATCATGAAGATATCTTTCAAAAGTAATGATTTCCTTTTCCTCCCCTCTCTGAAATCTAAGTTTCGTTCAGAATAAATTTGTATAAAATTATTAGCAAACTTATCACTGATCATACACGTATATACTGACCAAACGTTGGGTCTAACCGCAACTTGGCATTTTCAAAATCCAGATATTGTCTCTGGTTGCATCAAATCACTTGTTTCAGTTGTTTCATTGTATTAGGTACCTATCGATCACATCAACCACTGAAGCCAATGGGTGGTATGGTGGTACTCTCCTCGGTGACCAAGATGAGAACAGCGAAATTTACAAACATTATGCCCAGTTCTGTCAGGTTCGGATTCTCTATCTTTGCTGATATGGAACTACAGATTAATAGATATCTTTAAATTTAACTCAGAATCTCATTTCCTTATGTTGAACAGTGTCCAGCTATGGAACCTTTTGAGAACGATCATGAGTTAGAAGAGAACTACGCGGAGGTTCTTCGTATGAACACAGTCGATGTAATGGACAACATGGGAGAAGAAGAAACAGAGATGGAAAAAGCTTTAAATGAATACGCTCAGATCGGTAGCAATCTCGGGATCATTCCAACACAATGCAAACACTTCGCTGGAGATCCTTGTTGGTTAGCCAGATGGCTGGTTGGAGATGATAAGATCCCAAAGGTCATTTAATCACAAAACCAACCCATTATGCCCCCAAGAACATAACGTCTCACATCAGAGAGACTCCCCTTTTGCTTTACATGAATCTTTTGTGAGCATTTGTGAAAAATAATTGGCTTATATTACTAAATATAGCATAGTACTGGGATAATAGAATATACGTACGCAACCACAGAGGCAAAACTAGTTTCCTTACCTCTACTAATTTCTACACCATTGTTCTTTTGATGCACACTAGTACAAACAGAATGATGTTTTAATGTACTTTCAGTAGTATATCTGACTTAGCAGGCAATCTCTTGAAGAAATTGGCAGGTACTGACTACTGAAGGCATCCTACTCCTGAACCGCGGATGGCGCAGCATGAACAGTGCGAGCAGTATTGCAATCACTTGGAACGGTGTGACTTATAGATGAAAACGGCCCAGATCAATGAGAAGATGATAAATTAAACAGTTGCACACGGGTCTGTCAAGTCCCCGGTATATATTGGGTATACATGTGAAAACTAGGCCCATGGTTTAGCCTTTTCTCATTCCTCCCTCACCACGCACCATTCCTCAAGGAACAAATAGTGCTGAATGCTGATGTTGGAGTTTACATTTCCTCGTAGAGAAGGATATGATATGAAGTCTACACGTGTAAGTCCACGTGGAGACACGTGTTATTTTAGCGTTGGCGGCCAGCCTATATATATAAGTATCAAACGAGTGAGCGACACGAAGCAAGAAGTGAAAATGACAAAACTATTGGCCTTGTTATGTCTTGTCTTGAGTGTTTTACTGACGGTGAGCCGGTGCACAGAGTCGGAAGGTGAAATCATCGTGAAAGATGGCCACCGTGTTGTTGTGGTGGAGTACGACGCAGACGGCAAAACCAACACTAGAGTCTTGATTTCACCGCCGGAAAGAGGACAAGAGCAGATAGGAGACCAAAGAGAAATGTTTAGAAATGTGAAAAGGAAAGTGATAGAAACACCGTCGCCTCTTCCGGTTAGTGACCAAGTGGAGGAGGAGCGTGAACTCCACGCGTCACCAGGAGAGCTCATATGCGATGCCATCGGTAAGTGTAAGCACAAGGTGGCGAGTGTGTTAGGGAGAGTTGACGATCCAACGGCGCACGATAGGAAGGAGAAGGTTGCACGTGCGGCACGTGACGTGAAAGAAACTCTGGCTCACGAGCCCCACTATGCTGAACACAAGGCTCAAGAAACTAGGCGAACGATGAGTAAGAGCCAAAACGTTTTGGTGAAGGCAAAGTTGGCGGTGAAGCGGTTAGGGACGGCAGTTACGGCGGCGCTGAACCCGACAAAGGTCGGGAGCGTGGTGAGTCTGATCGGGATCGCGGCGGCGTTTGGGATGTGCGTGTGGGTGACGGTCGTGACGAAGTACTTGTTGGCATCGGTGCTTGGGAGGCATCGATTCGGTGTGGCGCAGAGCAAGGTGTATTCCGTGTACTTCAAGGCAATCTCCGTAGGGCTTCTGGTTGGGTTGCTAGGACACGTCATCAGCCAACGCCGGAAGGTTCTTACCGATGCGGTGGAGATGTGGCAGGCCGTTAACCTCTTGTCCTCGATCCTGATGGTTGAAGCTAATGCGTCATTTGTTGAACCACGAGTTATAAAGGTTATGAAAGGCCTAAAACCTATACGTTTATTTTATTAATGTAAATTAATATGCAGTGTAATATTGATTTTTGTGTTATGCTCATCAATAGGCGATGTTTGAGCGGATAAAAGTGGAAAAAGAAGAAGGAAGAGGGCTTGACAAGTCAGAATCACACTCCAGTGAAGCAGCGGCTCGAACCTGTGGTAAGAAGGTTAGATACAATATGGATGAGGATGCGGTGAACCGTAGACTGAAGAAGCTGAACGAGAGGTTAAGTAGGTTAAATGCGTACTCGTCGCGACTAAATTTACTCACTTTAATGTCTCTCACTTGGCACTTTGTGTATCTCGGCCATCGACTCAGCCGCACTTATTGAGGGATTGAGCCACCGATACGTTAGTTGTTTTTGTAATTTGATTGTTTTAACAAACATGATTCCACAATCATAATTGAGTGAAAAAAGTGTAAGAAATAAAAATAAATAAAGCAAAAATGGGACAAAACCTTCCTAAGTATAATACCAAACTTGGTCATAAACCCGAATAGATCATGTTGTCCATTCAATCTATAGTCCGATTGAAATACCAAGAAGACCAAAGTTATTCATATGAACCATATTATTCTCTTAAGACTTTTAAAACAAAATCATACAACATAATTTTATCTTAAGCATCTTTTTTTATTTGTAAACTATTAAAAATCCATGAAAAGATAAGAAACTTTTGAATGCCTAGTCTCTCTTGACCAAGGCTACTCTTGATTCCAAAGCCTTGATCCTCTCTCTGATCACATTGATCCTCTTCTCAACCACATCGGCTGCTTTGATCAGATCCTCCGAATGATCAGCATCATGTAAATCATTAAACGCAGCAATCGTCCCAAGTTCCATCGCACGGCTATGCATCTTCTCTTTCTCCAACTTCTTCTTTGCGTCTTGGATCATCCTGGTCATGAGATCCTTCTGATCCATCATGTATTTGGTCTGCTTCTCCTTGGGGAGTGCGCTAAACCTGTTTAGAAGAACACGTACCTCTCTACGGTTTGGCCAAACCTCAGGGCCCTCCTTGTAATCGCTGTAGATGATGGCGCAAGCGCGTAGACCGCAAAGAATGGTTAGTTCATTGATCTTCTTCAGGATGCCTTCTTTGCGTTTTCTGAACGTGACTCGGCGAGTCGACTTGTCAGAAATCAATTGGTGTGTAACTTTTCTTCTTCCCATGGTGATGAAAAAATGAGGAGGAGGAGAAGGTTTGTGTGTGTTTTAGGGACCAGATGGGTATATTGTTATATAGAGTTTCTAACTTTGATATTATGGGTCGGTCAAGTCCACAGAGAGTTACAACAAATTATAGAAAGGTTTTAAAAGAAAACTACATATAAAGGTTTAAGGTAAAATAGCTATAAAATCTTTCTAAATAAAGAAGATTTCAATCCAAAGATACTTTCTCATTTTATTATGTGTATATTGCTTGGTCTAGAGAATCTGCAGGATAGGAAAGGTTATATTTGCCCCATAAATGTTGACTATATGAAAAAGTCTGAACATATTTCTAAGACTTATTCTTGGGGTGAACTTCTCGGTTCACCAACCAATAGAATTGTGTTATTTCATATTCGATACTTTTTAAAAGAAGAAACAAAATATTGTCAAATTATATTATGTTTTTAAAATTAATAGATAAAAAGAAATAAATGGTAGTAATTACAAAAAAAATATATTTTAACGTCGTCAACAAAACACTAAACCTTAAATCCTAAACTCTAGGGTTTAGTATCTTGCTGACGACGTTAAAAATATTTTTTTAAAAATTGTTTTTTCTGTAACTACTAAGTTTTTTTTTTTACTTTTTTTTAAAAAAATAATATAACTGAACAATATTCTGTTTCCTTTTTAAAAAATATCAAATTAGAAATAATGAAATTCTATTGGTTGGTGAACCTAAAAGTTCACCATAGAGGGTGAACCCAAGAATAACTCTATTTCTAATAGTTAAACCAAGTAGAATGGTATATACATACACAATCACATGCGTATATATAATTAGTCAAGTACTAATATTATTAGATCAGCAAGTAAATGACATGTAAGTCAAAATTAAAATTGGTAATAAAATTCTAATATACTCCAATTAAAAAAATCCAACTTAAAAGAACAATGCAAGAGAGTAGAGACTCTTATTTACAGTTATACATACAATATATATGTATTAATTTGTTTTTTAATTTGTGGTTACATATTTAACATAACTTTGTACATGATCTAGTATCATAAGGGTCACTTTTACATTATCATTTACTCTGTTTATAATAATAGCTATACATAACTAAATATGTGTGTAACTCACCAAATATATTATTTTCTAATTAATATATGTGTAAAAAATCCAAACTATTTTAATATGGTATACCATTATAACATATATAAGGTGGAAACACTATTTACTTATATTTATTAAATTACAACAAAAATTTCGTATTAATTTTTCTACATGATTATTCATAAGTTTTCACATTAATAATAAGAACTTTTCTCCCATAAAAAAAATAATTTGATTTCTTCATGTATATTAGGCTTAAGTTATGTTACCAACTAAAACTTCAACAAATGTATATCATTTACTAAAATAAATTGAATACTTGCTTGAATAATAAAAAACATGCGATGCTTAGACATTTTACATGTCAAAATTTGGAAATTGACTGTAAAAATTTGATTATCATGATCAGAGAGTCTAGTTTCAATAGAGCTGAAAAGATGGAGACGCTGCAACGAAGATTCCACATATTCAATATTTTCTACATCCTTAGAGGACAAAACGTTATTGTTGATTGTTGGGGTCAAAAACGGTTACGACAAATTTAACATCCAAAACATCCGAGGAAGAAAGTGAGAATTTCTCCAAAGAGTACTTTTCGAAAAATAGACTCTTTCTTACGAAAAAGCTTTACGGAAGAAAGAATCGAGATGCCCGACGAAGGCTCGAAACAGGTTGCTACGTAGCGACCGAGCTCGAGCCAAAGCTCGGTCACTACGTAGCGACCGAGCGATCGTCCCGCTCGGTCGCTACGTAGCGACCGAGCTCAGCCAAGCTCGGTCGCTACGTAGCGACAGAGCGCTCGTCCCGCTCGGTCGCTACGTAGCGACCGAGCACTCGTCTCCCTCCGTCGCTACGTAGCAACCGGGCTTGAGCCAAAGTTCGGTCGCTGTGTAGCGATTGAACCTTTCCGAACATCGATACGACACCAGTCCATGCATTCTCGTCAAACCTTCGAATGCTATCTCCCGAAGACCGTAGCAAGCTCAGTCCATGTTTCCCGCTGTTCTAATTCATCGATCAAACTTCGCGGATTAGAAACCGCGGAAAACTCGTAGTAAACGTGTCGAGTCGGAAAACGGCCCAAAGGGACCTAAAACACGATTCGAAGCCCATCCTACGATTTTCCTAACCAAAAGCCCGTAAACCACAGCATGGTTTACGCTTGGCCCACGAGGAAGGATAAATGTCAAGTTTCCGCGGATAAATACGGAAGTTTCGAAGATAATCATGAAGATCGGGAAAAATGGAAAATCTCCATTTTATGCTATGACGGCTTAAGGGCAGAAGAGTAAAAGCGTAAACCGACCTTGGAGCTAGTATATAAGGAGTCCTAGGCGAGGAGCAGAAAGGAGGACTTTTTTAGAGCAAACTTAGCACTTAGAGCAATTTAGGCAATTTTCCGTTTTTGTTATTTCGAGCTGCGACTCAATTAGGTTTAGCCGTCTTAGGGTTGCTAGAACTAGGAATCTCGCCGACAGCTCTCGAGCCCAGGCTTATACCTTGTTGTAACGCTCATACGCAGATTCGGAATAAGGTCTTATTTTTATCGTTGTTATTCTCGTGTTCTGATTGCTTGACGTGTGGTAATTAATAGATATCTGGGTCCTCTGGGAAATTAGGGTTTTCCTAGTTTCCTTATTTAAACGGAAATCGACAGTGTGAATTTCGGTTCCCACAGTTTGGCGCTAGAAGGAGGGGGACTTACGGATCAATCTAACCCGCAAAAGCCACTCAACGATCAAGAACGATATGCGAGATTCGACGTGCGCGAACGTCATCTCATTCAAGGGGGGAGAAACGATCGATCGAGCCAAACCTCGAAACGATCTCCTTGTTATCGAGTTGACGATTCGAGATATCGACGTCGCTAGAGTACTAATCGATACCGGAAGCTCGGCCGATATCATCTTCAAAGACACTCTTGAAAAGATGGGGATCAGTCAATCCGAAATCGCGAAATACCCAAGCCCACTGCTAGGACTTTCGGGGGAAACGACCATGGCCTATGGATCGATTAGACTCGCTGTCAAAGCCAGAACCGTGACGAACATCACAGAGTTTCTAGTCGTTGACCGCCCCGCATCTTACAACGTTATCATGGGGACGCCATGGCTGAACACCATGCGCGCAATCCCATCAACCTACCATCTTTGCCTCAAGTTCCCGACCCCTAACGGAGTCGAGGTAATCTGGGGAAATCCAAGAGTTTCGCAGGTTTTTTCGCCGCGGAACTAAAACGAAAGAGACCGATCCTCGAAATTACTCCTAAGAAAGCGGAGAAAAAGACCTCCAGCAAAGATACGCGAAGTCAGGATTCAGCGGAATTCTTCTGGCAATCTCGTATCATCGCAGCTCTAGATGAAAAACGCGAGCCAACATGTGAACCCGTGGTAACGATCTGTCTCGACGAAGCCTTCCCAGAACGCTGCGTCGAGATTGGAGCCAATCTCCACGAGCCTTTAAGGACAGAACTCATAACCTGTCTTAAAAAGAACCTTAACACTTTCGCATGGGCTGCGGAAGATATGCCAGGAATCGACATTAACATAACATGTCACGAGCTGAATATCGACCCAACATTCAAACCCGTCAAACAGAAAAGACGAAAGCTGGGACCCGAACGTGCTGCCGCAGTAAACGATGAGGTCGAAAAACTGCTTAAAGTTGGGTCGATAACGGAAGTAAGATACCCGGACTGGCTCGCCAACCCCGTAGTAGTCAAAAAGAAAAACGGGAAGTGGCGAGTTTGCGTAGATTTTACCGACCTAAACAAGGCATGTCCAAAGGATAGCTTCCCTCTACCACATATCGATCGATTGGTAGAAGCAACAGCGGGCAACGAACTCTTATCCTTCATGGATGCCTTCTCAGGTTATAATCAAATTAGGATGAATCCCGACGATCGTGAGAAGACTGCGTTCATTACCGATCGCGGAACTTATTGCTATAAGGTAATGCCCTTCGGCCTCAAAAACGCTGGAGCAACTTACCAACGACTCGTGAACCGAATGTTCTCCAAACAACTCGGAAAAACGATGGAAGTTTATATCGACGACATGCTCGTCAAATCCCTCAAAGCAAGAGATCACGTGTCACATCTCGAAGAATGCTTTGCACAACTAAACTCCCATAACATGAAGCTCAACCCGACGAAATGTAGATTCGCCGTGGCATCAGGAGAATTCCTCGGCTACTTGGTCACCAACCGCGGCATCGAAGCAAATCCAAAACAGATCAACGCACTAATCGAGATGGCTTCACCAAAGAACAAGCGGGAGGTCCAAAGACTGACCGGTAGAATTGCAGCACTTAACCGATTTATTTCACGATCAACAGATAAGTGCCTGCCCTTCTACGACGTCCTGCGCGGAAATAAAAAATTCGAATGGTCGGAAGAGTGCGAAAACGCCTTCCAACAGCTGAAGCGTTATTTAGCTACTCCTCCAGTCCTCGCAAAACCCGTGGAAGGGGAGCCTTTATTCTTGTACATCGCGGTATCGGCAACGGCCGTAAGCGGAGTCCTGATTAGGGAAGAACGCGGAGAGCAGAAACCTATTTTTTACATAAGCAAAACCTTGCTGGATGCCGAATCTAGGTATCCGTTGATGGAAAAATTGGCATGCGCGGTCGTAACATCGGCCCGAAAACTAAGACCATATTTCCAATCCCACACGATTGTCATCCTCACGACTTTTCTCTTGCGGACAATTTTGCATAGCCCAAGTCAATCAGGTCGATTGGCTAAGTGGGCGGTCGAGTTGAGCGAGTATGACATCGAATACCGACCAAGGACGAGCGCAAAATCACAAGTGCTCGCAGACTTCTTAGTCGAACTTCCAATGGGAGCAATAACCAATGAGGAACCAAATTCCACCTGGCTCCTCCACGTCGACGGATCCTCATCCAAGCAAGGATCGGGTATCGGGATCCGTCTCACATCTCCAACGAGCGAGATCTTGGAACAATCGTTCAGGCTGGAATTCCATTCCTCAAACAACGAGGCCGAATACGAAGCATTAATCGCAGGGTCACGTTTGGCTCACGGCTTAAAAATACGTAATCTCCACGCCTACTGCGACTCCCAGTTAGTGGCCAGTCAATTCAGCGGAGAGTATGAAGCCAGAGACGAACGGATGGACGCGTACCTCAAACTGGTCCAAGGTCTAGCTCAAGACTTCGACTGTTTCGCCCTTACCCGGATCCCCCGTTCCGAGAATGTCCAAGCGGACGCCCTCGCGGCCTTAGCATCAAGTTCCGATCCAGGACTCAAAAGGGTAATTCCAGTCGAATTCATCGAACATCCAAGTATCGGACCACCAGTCGTTGTCAATCTCATAGAGGGTCAAGACGACGAGGAAGAAGAAGTTACGATACCACCATCATCGGAGCAATCTAATTACGGCTGTGATACCCCATGGCTTCAGACGATTCGAGACTACATTATCGACGGGCAACTGCCCGCCGAAAAATGGGCAGCTCGCAAGATCCGAACACAGGCCGCACGCTACGTAACAGTGGACGGCGAAATCTACAAATGGAGATTCTCCGGACCACTCCTGACGTGCCTGGAAGGAGAAAAGGCAAGGAAAGTAATGGAGGAAATACATTCCGGCTCATGCGGCAACCATTCCGGCGGAAGATCGCTAGCCGTGAAAATCAAACGCCACGGATACTATTGGCCAACAATGATCGGAGATTGCGAGAAATTCGCACGAAAATGCGAAAAATGCCAAAGGCATGCGCCAACTATCCGACAACCGGCCGAAGTTCTTTCCTCCATCACATCGCCTTATCCCTTTATGCGCTGGGCCATGGATATTGTCGGACCTCTGCATAATTCAAAGCAAAAGCGTTTCCTTCTAGTCCTTACCGATTTTTTCTCAAAATGGGTAGAGGCGGACTCGTACGCAAGTATAAAAGACGTCCAAGTCGAGAATTTCGTATGGAGAAACATCATCTGTAGGCATGGAGTTCCTTACGAAATCGTAACCGATAACGGGTCTCAATTCATTTCCACCCGATTCGAGGCATTCTGCGAAAAGTGGAAGATACGACTCAACAAGTCAACTCCCAGATATCCGCAGTGCAACGGACAGGCTGAAACAATCAACAAGACCATTCTCGACGGACTGAAGAAACGCTTGGAGGCCAAAAAAGGTAGATGGGCCGACGAACTCGAGGGAGTCCTCTGGTCTCACCGTACCACCCCAAGGCGAGCAACGGGAGAAACTCCCTTCGCCCTGGTATACGGCACAGAGTGCATGATTCCCGCAGAAGTAGAATTTCCCGGTGTTCGAAGAAGGTTCTTACCTGAACGAGAGGAACTCAACAATGCTATGCTCTTGGACGACCTCGACCTCATTAACGAACGCCGGGATCGAGCGCTCATCCGAATTCAAAACTACCAGCACGCCGCTGCAAGATACTATAATTCCAACGTACGGAATCGTAGGTTCAATCAGGGAGATCTGGTCCTTCGCAAAGTCTTCCAAAACACCGCTGAACGAAACGCGGGAAAACTCGGAGCAAACTGGGAAGGTCCCTATAAAATCGAAAAAGTCGTCCGACCAGGTTCTTACGAAATAGCCAACATGCAGGGTATAAAAATCCCTAGAACCTGGAATGCGATGCATCTCAAAAAATACTATCACTAAACAAACCAACTCGCAATCACTGAACTACGAGACGGCTTGATCTCCGCAAGGAGTACGTAGGCAGTTTGCCGAAAGGCAAATTCAGCTGTCCCCCCTCATTAAAAAAAGGGGGGGAGTGGGTACGTATACTCGTATACTCCCAAAAAATCGAAAAAACTTCTTACCACACTTTTGGTGTTTTCGACTTATCAAAACATCCTCACCCGCGAAATCGCAACGAGGTCTTCGGAAATCAGTCGGCCGCTTAGGAGAATCAACCTTTAGCATCGCGAGACGTCGCAAAAGATGCCTCAAAGTTGGTTTCTTCCGAGCAAACGAAATCTCCGCAAAAAGACACATACACACACACATTAACATTTATTTTGCGCAAAATAATCAAAACAACGGCACACGCCACCAAGTCCGATGCTGATCACATCGAACTCACAAACGTCCTAAACAGACATAGACATCTCACGGAGATGACTCTCTTACATCCGACACAAGGATAATAGCGCTATAAAAGAAATCCGAAATTTTGGTCTAGCACTTCCGGTCTCCGGAGAGATGCTCGATTCGTATCAAACAAGTCGTATAAGCCGAGAACTTTTCGCGGACTTTACATCGATACGAATCAGGAAGAAATCGCGACAGGAAAAACGATAGCCGGTTAGTCACCGCACAATCCTTAAACCGAAAGTAAACCTAGGTCTTGCCCTAAACCCAGCGCACTGGTCTCTAACATCTCAAAGGCATGATATCAAAAGATACGAGATTCTTAAACCACGCCTCTATGTTTACGTTCGATACCTTCAGCACCCCCGCAGAGTTCACATCTCGCGGAAGAACTCTCGAAACAGGTCTCGAATAAAACATTCCACAATTGAAGAAGGATATGAGACGACAACTCATCACCTTCCTCCCCACTATTCACAAGTTCATAAAAAGCGTTATCCGATTATCATATCATAAAGCCGCAGAGCGGCAGGGATTCAAAGCCACACACGGCCAGTCCCGAAATACAAACAAGGCCATTCAAGGCCGAAACATAAGAACATAAAAAAAAAAATCTCTCGCAAGAGATCTAACCCAAGTCACCCTCAGAACTTACGCCCCCTCTTCACCCGCTGCCTCGTCCGAGCCTGGAGCCGCGTCACTTCCGTTCTCTCCGACCATCGGGTCTTTCCCCTCTGGGTCTTCTGAACACGTCGGAAGGAAGCACGCGGATTTCAGGTCGGCTAGGATGAGACCGAAATCCCATCCTCGGCCGCCATATCTCCCTTGCAGCCGGACAGCCGGGCCTCTTCGGCCTCCAAGGTCGGGGGAGTCTCACTTTGGAACGACCGAACTACGGCCATCCCGCCCTCAATCGTCGCCAAAGCGAGATCCCTGCTCCGGATACACTCGAGGGAACCCAGGGAAGCAGAAATCCTCGCCAAGCGAGCTTGAAACTCCGCACGAAGAGCATCCGTAGCCTCTTGGATCCCGCGGCGCGCTAGTCCCGCGTCACTCTCGATCTGACGCTGGAGTCGGCGCACCTCCGAGGATTTGGCCTTCCTGGCCTTCTTTTCCTTGAGCAAGGAACTCGCCGTCTTCCCAAGGTCCCTCTCAAGCTCTCCTATCGCAACCTCGAGCTTCGACACTTTCGCAGAGTGAGAGTCCTCGACAGCCGTCAACATAGCCTCGGTTTCGGACCATCTGCCCTGAAGCTCCACCAACTCCCCGGAAAGGCGACTGGTCTCGGAACCACATTCGCTGATCATCCCATCGATCAACGATATGAACTGCGAACGGTAAAAATTCTTAAGACTAAGTCCGTGAAAAGAATGCACGAAAGACGATCGAGAATTCAAACAAGAAACAAACCTTTCCGCGAAGTCCCGATGCTAGGCTCGATCCACCTCGCTGCGAAGTCTCTCCATCACCGCTCTTGGCAAGTTTCCTTTTCCGACTCTTAGGCTGAGTAGCCAGGACAGCGCTAGGAGCACGCAATGCCAGGACGATTTCTTTTCTGGCTGGAGGCGGAGGCATAGAGTCAGCGGCTCTCTCTCTGTCCTCGACGAGGATCGGAGTCGTAGAAGATCCCGCAGGAAGGGCTTGCGGGAGAAGAACCGCGACGTCGGTCCCATGACACGGAGCAACGACCTGCGCGGAAGAAGACGGAAACTCGGAGCCAGTTTGAGCCAATCCTTTCTCGGCTTGGCGACGAACTAGTTTCTCTCGGAAAGAAAGATGACCGGCAACACAAGCCGGCGCTTCCGCCGGAGAAGTTGGAACCGGAGCCAGAGAAGTGGCCTCACCCATCTCGACGTCGGAATCCTTCTTATCACCTTGGGAAGAAGACATGTTGAGAGGAAAGTTATGAAACTAGAGAGGTTTTTGAAGAAATGAAGAAGGGAAAGTGTGGAGAAAATGAATGGCAAGAGCTCACTACTTATAGAAGTATGGGTTCGGAATGTCGTCTCGACAACTTTTTTCCGCGGAATTTTAAATGTAAATTTCGTCTAATACACTTAACCTTGACAAAATCACCTATCCACCCGCTAGAGTCACGACTCTAAACGGGCTGGGGGGCTAACTGTTGGGGTCAAAAACGGTTACGACAAATTTAACATCCAAAACATCCGAGGAAGAAAGTGAGAATTTCTCCGAAGAGTACTTTTCGAAAAATAGACTCTTTCTTACGAAAAAGCTTTACGGAAGAAAGAATCGAGATGCCCGACGAAGGCTCGAAACAGGTCGCTACGTAGCGACCGAGCTCGAGCCAAAGCTCGGTCGCTACGTAGCAACCGAGCTCGAGCCAAAGCTCGGTCGCTACGTAGCGACCGAGCGATCGTCCTGCTCGGTCGCTACGTAGCGACCGAGCTCAAGCCAAAGCTCGGTCGCTACGTAGCGACCGAGCACTCGTCTCACTCGGTCGCTACGTAGCAACCGGGCTTGAGCCAAAGTTCGGTCGCTGTGTAGCGATTGAACCTTTCCGAACATCGATACGACACCAGTCCATGCATTCTCGTCAAACCTTCGAATGCTATCTCCCGAAGACCGTAGCAAGCTCAGTCCATGTTTCCCGCTGTTCTAATTCATCGATCAAACTTCGCGGATTAGAAACCGCGGAAAACTCGTAGTAAACGTGTCGAGTCGGAAAACGGCCCAAAGGGACCTAAAACACGATTCGAAGCCCATCCTACGATTTTCCTAACCAAAAGCCCGTAAACCACAGCATGGTTTACGCTTGGCCCACGAGGAAGGATAAATGTCAAGTTTCCGCGGATAAATACGGAAGTTTCGAAGATAATCATGAAGATCGGGAAAAATGGAAAATCTCCATTTTATGCTATGACGGCTTAAGGGCAGAAGAGTAAAAACGTAAACCGACCTTGGAGCTAGTATATAAGGAGTCCTAGGCGAGGAGCAGAAAGGAGGACTTTTTTAGAGCAAACTTAGCACTTAGAGCAATTTAGGCAATTTTTCGTTTTTGTTATTTCGAGCTGCGACTCAATTAGGTTTAGCCGTCTTAGGGTTGCTAGAACTAGGAATCTCGCCGACAGCTCTCGAGCCCAGGCTTATACCTTGTTGTAACGCTCATACGCAGATTCGGAATAAGATCTACTTTGCTCTCTTTTCGATTTCTTATTTTTATCGTTGTTATTCTCGTGTTCTGATTGCTTGACGTGTGGTAATTAACAGATATCTGAGTCCTCTGGGAAATTAGGGTTTTCCTAGTTTCCTTATTTAAACGGAAATCGACAGTGTGAATTTCGGTTTCCACATTGATTCCTTAGATAAGATTGTAAAAATATTTCATGGAAATATTTATTTTGTTGGTTGTTCTATTTCGGTTTGGCTATCCAAACCATTTCTAATTTGAATTGTGGTATGACTCTTTGATGTTAAAACAAGAAGAAGATAAATCGAGATATAAACAAGACAAGAGTATATCGAAGTTGTCCCTCCTCCATGCCACCCTTTGTTCCGACAACCAGATTTTATTTTCTTCTACAGACGCTTTGTGTTTTTTTTATAGAGAAATTTATTTTGAACTGTTACTAGATTTGTTGGTGCTTAGTGGCATATAAGTAACACACAATTCAGCATATTGAATTTAAAACCATTAACGGATAGAACGTTATCAAGAGTGGAGGAACTGAGTCCAACTTGGCTAACTATGGGGTTGTTCGTTTCACTATATGTCATCTTCATCCAGCTGATCCATCTGTATGATCTATTTATTCAGATTTTATGGGGCTATCTATATTAGGCTTAAGTTATGTTACCAACTAAAACTTCAACAAATGTATATCATTTACTAAAATAAATTGAACACTTGCTTGAATAATGGAAAACATGCGATGCTTAGACATTTTACATGTCAAAATTTGGAAATTGACTGTAAAAATTTGATTATCATGATCAGAGAGTCTAGTTTCAATGGAGCTGAAAAGATGGAGACGCTGCAACGAAGATTCCACATATTCAATATTTTCTACATCCATAGAGGACAAAACGTTATTGTTGATTCCTTAGATAAGATTGTAAAAATATTTCATGGAAATTTTTATTTTGTTGGTTGTTCTATTTCGGTTTGGCTATCCAAACCATTTCAAATTTGAATTGTGGTATGATTCTTTGATGTTTAAAAAAGAAGAAGATAAATTGAGATATAAACAAGACAAGAGTATATCGAAGTTGTCCCTCCTCCATGCCACCCTTTGTTCCGACAACCAGATTTTATTTTCTTCTACAGACGCTTTGTGTTTTTTTTATAGAGAAATTTATTTTGAACTGTTACTAGATTTGTTGGTGCTTAGTGGCATATAAGTAACACACAATTCAGCATATTGAATTTAAAACCATTAACGGATAGAACGTTATCAAGAGTGGAGGAACTGAGTCCAACTTGGCTAACTATGGGGTTGTTCGTTTCACTATATGTCATCTTCATCCAGCTGATCCATCTGTATGATCTATGTATTCAGATTTTATGGGGCTATTTGTTTGTCCATCCAGATGCTCATCTAGATGTAGGGATGTCAAGGGCTTGTACCGCGGGCTTGGCCCATTAAAGCTTGTGGCGGGGCGGTATTGGGCCGAGAAAGTGGAATCCCGCAGAATGGTGCGCGGGTTGGTACTGTGCAGGTTCGGGCTTAAAGCGGGACGGCCCAAATGATCTGCGGGTAACCCTAATGTCCCACACCTTCTAGCCTTCTCATTTCATCGGCCACCTGAAAAAACGAGAGAGAGAGAGAGAGAGAGAGAGAGAGAGAGAGAGAGAGAGAGAGAGAGAGAGAGAGAGAGAGAGAGAGAGAGAGAGAGAGAGAGAGAGAGAGAGAGAGAGAGAGAGAGAGAGAGAGAGAGACGAGTCGCCGACACAAGAAATGGAGCTCCGGCGACAGAAAAGTTCCGGTTATTCCATCTCGGCTTGTAATCCTCACAGATCAAACATGCATGTACATAGTTAAGCTTTTACATCTCTTCTAAGACTCTCTAAGACTCTTAGTATGTCGGTTATATAGATGATCTAAATAGACTGTTGTGTCTCTTGTTTTCGTTTGTTGTTTGATGTTAACTCGACTACTAGACTGTTGTGTCTTATTGTCATGTCTTGAGTAGTGTAGCGATTTGTCCCTTCTTCCTGGTTCTCAGCTTTTCGTTTGTTGTTTGATGTTGTTAACTGCTAAGTATGATGTTCTGTCTATGAAGTGAACTTTTATTACTTGATTATTAGTTTGAACTTTATTACATATCGTTCTGTCTTGGTATAAAACTCTTCATTTAACAGTTTTGTTTGATGTCTAGTTTCAATTGTCTCTGTCTCGGTTTGCTTCATCTTTAATTGTGGTTTGAAATTGTGAAATTGCGAAGTTAAGACAAGACTAATGTAGTTTGTTTAGTTACATTAGTGTACTCTGATATTGTTTGTCCTGTGAACTGATATATCTTTGGTATTGGAATTGTGATTTACTTGCATTCCTTTTCTTCACTTGATTGAGTCTCTGATATGTCATTTGTTTTTGTAGGTGAGCAAGGATGCGACTGGTAATGACCGTGAAATCTGGTGTAGGCTCAAAACGATATAGCATGTTATGGTGTTGACTTGATGTATGTGTTGATCGCACACCGGCTTGACCGGTTATTACCAAACGTCTCCGTGCTCAAGAATAAAAGATACAACACCAAGTTGAAAGTTTTGTAAATTGTATGTTGTTACTACTCTAATAAGATAATAAGTATCCGTTAGGTTGATGTTTAGTTACTTGTTGTTTGAAATAGAGATTTACTTGTATTACTTGTCTTCACAAGTTCACTGTGTCTTATTGTATTGTGTTGAGTAGTTTAGCTACTTGCATTACTTGTTCTTTGACTAGTTCAGCGGTTCTTTGCGGTGTAGCTTAATAAAAATTATTCTAAGGACTGAAGGGTGATTATTCATAAGCTATGCAACGAGATTCACTGCGAAGTTAAATATGACTCGTGTTCTGTCTCTTCGTTTTGTATGTACTCATGTTCTTAATCTGATAGCAAGTCTCTGTTTTTAAATATGGGGGGCTAAGACTCACAAAAACAGGTCTGGTTTTAAAATATGGTCTTAGACTTTCATCAAAGGCGAGGGTTTTTCACCGTCTCTTATATATTTAATAGAGAGACATTTAAAAAGTTATAACCTGTAGTTTGTACTAATTAAAAGTGTCATGCTGAGTTGTCACATAATTGAAATGCTAATTTTGCTTACGTGACAGCTTGAGAATCAACTGAAAATTTTGTTAGTCCAAAATTAAATTGCTAGAAAATGTTATAGTATATGTATGTCCATTTTGGACCATTCATTTATCAAATTGAAATGATTATATATCATTTCCTTAAATAAAATCTACGGAATTACCTAATGTGATTAAGATATATATGACAATTAATGATTTTAAATAATAAAGATTTCCTAACAATCTGTATACTTTCTATAATTTTTGTTTAACTAATTATTATTAAAATAAATTACACAATTAAATAAATCATATAATAAAAATTTAGATTTTTTTTGTATATGTATTTTGAATTTTTCAAAACGATTATAAAGTACTAAAATTGTTAAAAGTCTCACATAAACTTTTGTGATCAAGGTTTAATTTTTTTTTCTATAATAAGATACAATGATTATAAAATCATATGAATAAATAATTTTATTTCAATAGGTGTTTATGTTAATATATATATATAATTCATATCGTGTAAAATTAAACTATATATTATATGAAAATACATACTTATAATTTGATATATGCGTTGAACATATATTGAAAAGTTAATATTTGAATTTTGAAATCTTCATTGTTTTTTAAATGATTATAAATTATTGAAACCATTAAACATTCCACATTTTTAAAAAAATTGTTGGTGTAACATTTTGTTACACAAATATGCAAATAATAATAAAATCATATGAGTAAAGACCTCATTTAATAATATCCATATTAAAAGTATACTATATATTTATGTTAATATTATTTAAATTTAATTATATATCATATACAATAGATAAGATTGATTGTTTTGATTTATTTACCTTAAAATGATTGCGAATAAACAAGAGCGGTCATTTGATTTATAGACGCACGCCAATTTATTGCATAATAATAACTGATTTTTTAGTTATTTAATATAAAATTATTATTTTTATTATTTCATAATATGCAGAAAACATAAAATAAATAATAAATATAAAATATTTATTCCGCACAAGGCGCATATCTTAACCTAAGTATGTATTTCTTTAATAATTTTAAATCTTAAACATTTTCTAAATTTGAGGCCAGAAAAAATAACGAAATGAAAATAAACTCAAAAATCGATATTTATATCGAGGAATAACCAAAATGAAAAAAGCAACACAAAAATAAAAAAAATATTGAAGATAAATAAGATTGTCACGTGAACGTGAATTTCTCATAACCATAATTAAATTGTAAATTGCTAAATCATAATATAAAACCGAGCTGATATTGTTTCATTGTAACCAAATAATAGACCTGAGATTCTTCAGCCTGAATTTTAAGTTCTTATGCGAAAAGTGATTTTTTGACCTAAAAATATTTTTGAAAGTGAGATTAGTTCATTAGAAAAACAAATTATGTAATTAGCAAAATTTTTTTAAAAAATTGTTTAAGGGACCAAAAATATTAATTCGATCAAGAATATAAATTTTATTTTTCTATACAATATTTTTTAAATAATTTTTATATAAATTCACCGTAAGTCTTATCCTAGTTTCCATAATTTTGTAACAACCTACTTAAGTTTCTTGGAAATTAGGCCCACACATTTTAATTTATATATCAACACGAATGTTAAGAGCCCACAAGTCTTGAGAGTGTGGTTGAGAAACTTGAGTTCACGTAACACGTTCATCAAAATATGGTTTTAAACTTTAAGAAACAGGTCCTGTTTTAAAATAAAGTTATTATTGGATTCAGTTTCAGTCTCTAAAAGTGAAACTCTAGATTCACTAACCAATAAAATTTTATTATTTAAAATTTATTACTTTTTAAAAAAGAAATAAAATAATAAAAATTTGTCAAGTTAATATGCTTTAGAAAAAATAGTAATAATTACCAAAAAGTTTTTTTTTAAATATTGTTAACGCTGTCAACAAAATACTAAATCCTAAATCTTAAACCCTAAACTTTTGGGTAAACTCAAAACCATTGGATAAATCTTAAACACTGAATCATAAACATTAAAACTAAATCTTAAAATCTCTAAATACTAAACACTAAACCTTAAACCCTTGGGTAAATTCTAAACTCTGGTGTTAACAATATTTTTGTGAAAAGTTTTGGTAATTATTGCTATTTTTATTTATTTTTAAAGCATAATATATTTTTGTAAACTAACATAATATAACTTGACAAATCTTTATTATTATTTTTTAAAAAGATATTGAATTTTAAATAACTAAATTCTATTGGTTAGTTTTGTAGGATGAAATCAAGAATAACTCTTTAAAATATGGTTTTAGACTTTTATCAGAGGCGAGGGTTTTTTCACCATTTCCATAATTTTGTAACAACCTACTTAAGTTTCTTGGAAGTTAGGCCCACACATCGGCTCTTTTAATTTATATATCAACAAGAATCTTAATGTTGAGAGCCTGTGCACAAGTCTTCAGAGTGTGGTTGAGAACTTGAGAAACTGGAGAAACTTGAGTTTGTTCACGTAACACGTTCATCAATGATCTTTTCATACATCAAATCTTATCAAAAACAAGAAAACATCTGGCATCATAGAAAAATTCTTCAAGAATCAAATCTACAATCGAGAAACAAACTTAATCACAAAATATATATGTCAACATTAATCTATCATTTTAAAAATCGAAAATTGGTGACAACATATAGATTTGCATTGTCTGGAATTTTTGTCTATTTTATCTTGCACATGAAAGCCAAAGTAACAGTCAAAACTCAACTCAGTGGTTGGCGCATAAGCCTATAACACAGCCGATAAGGTTTACAATTTGAAAACAAAATAACAAATTGAGGCTTTGATTGGTGACATGTGGTAAACTTGATTAAGTTTGATTTGTGATTGTAACTCAAAAATGTTACCAATCATGCATTAAATTTTTTTTTTTTTGATTTTAAGTTTGATTTAACATGTATTGTACTTGAGGTATCATTTTGACTTAGATCCTTTGTAAAATTGCTAAATCAAAACTTAAACCAACATCAACCAAATTTCCATGTATTAGAAGTTGATTTACAAATTTAATTACTTTTTTTTGTTTAAAAAATGAAAAAGAAAATAATGATTTTTGAAAACTTACGTGTGCCAAGTTGAGTCCACCTAATTTCGAGCTGGTCAAAGATTTTTATAATCTTTCTTGTTCCTATTTTTTGAATTATTCAAAATTTTAACTAATTATTAAACAAAATCTTAAGCGTTAATATGATATAATAATTCAAAAATACCAATTATAAAATTATATATATATATATATGACCCTAAGTTAGTGTGGATCACACACTTTCAAAACCTAAAAAGCTTAAGGTATGTTTTCTTCTGTCTTCTTCTTTTGCTTGCAAAAGTTATTTTCATTTTTTACTTGCAAAAACTAATAAGCTTGACGTCTGTGTTCTATCTTCTTCTTCGTCTTTACTTCCAAAAGATATTTTTTTTTTCTTGAAGAAACCAATAAGCTTATGTTCAGTTTTTCTGTCTTCTTCATGTGAAATCATATTTTCATTTTTTTACTTGCATTAGCTTTATAGATCGTTTTAAATAATAGAGTACCTTTTTATGTTTACTAAATTTTTTTTTTTGGACGAAGATGTCTAATAATGAAAATGTTGATGATGCTGGTGTTGGTGCTGATGATGGCGGTGGAACTACACGTCGTAAGGTGAACTTTATAATTGATATGTCAAAATTTTAACTTATATGAAGTTATAGTATTTTAATAATTTTAACATAACTATAGAAACAAAAACAAATTATATGGGAAGATGAGCATGTTGGGGTATTCTTGGAGCTTCTCGATATTGAGTTGGCTAAAATTAGATACAGACAAAAGTTATCGAAAGAGGTAGGGAGAGAGCGTATTTGTAAAGAGTTTTTGGAGAAAACTGGTATAAGCCTTTTTTGGGAGCCTTTCAAAAGCAAATACGATATATTGAGAAATATGTATGGATCGTATAAAAGGCTCAAGAATTTTACTGGAGTTTCAGCAGATGACAATACCGGTTTGATCACAAAATTACAGATGCTGATTTTGAAGATAGAGATAGCAGTGGTCAAGCACAACAAAGACGACGGATTGAAGAAGAAGAGCTTAGTAGACTTCAAGAAGAAGAAATAACAACTGATGGTCAATACATGAACAACATACGAGATGAGATTGCAAACATGATTTGGAATGAACATTTATAAAAAAAGAATATTTTATTGGATTTTTAAATTTAAAGGTCATTTTATAATTATTGTTATTTCATTTTTTTATTATTTATATTAGAATAAATATTATTATTCGATTATAATATTTAGAAATAATATATATTGAAAATTATTTTTCAAATTTAATACTTATTTAAAACATTTTTAAATATTTAATGGTTTATTTGTTTTTAATAAATATATCACTATTAATATGTTTATATATTCATTTATTTTATTAAGAAATTCATACTGCAACTTATACATCAAAAAAGTTACCAGTCAATAGTTTTTAAAAAATGATTACTCTTATTTTTACTGCGAACTTACCACATAAACTTACAGTTTATACCACATAATTTTTACTACAAGTTACATCGAATTACAAATCATACTGCAACTCGGCTTTAATACTACATGTCACCAGTCGGAGCCTGAGTATTTCAAAACTGAAATATGAAAATAAAAGATTAGTTCCCAAAAAATAGTAAGACCACACTTAAAGCAAAAGGTTTAACCAGTATTTTGTTGTCTTAACATGGACAATATTTTAGAGAAAAAAAAAACATGGACAATATAATTTTGAGATGCACGTTTAAAATCCCTTTAAAATCTAATCTAACAGAAAATCGATGTAGTACTTTCTTTGGTGGGAACACAATAATTCTTCTACGACCAAGTCTCAACGGAGCTAAGGAGCATTCGATTTCGCGCTTTCTTTGAGTGCCATGGGTCTTTTTCACTGTGGTTGATTGAGCTACCGGAAGAAACAGTGGGGAAAGCTGGTTCAACACCAACCTGAACCGAGCCTTACTTGTTGCTCGCCGATTTCACCTCCATGCTGTCATTACGTACTTGTTCATCCCCAAGTTGTATGTATATCCAGTTTGTTTGGTCTCAGCATTCTCTGCTGTTTAGCTGGTTGCTAGACTAGCTTCTCTGCTTGGGTTCTTTTCATTGTTACTTAATTTCCAGTTGTTGTTTAGTTTTGTTTCTGTTTTCTGCTACTAGTTTCTCTATAACCGCTGTCAAAAACTTGAAAATTTGGTATAATAATTTAACATTTTACCAAAAAAAAAAAAAAAAAAAAAGTTGTATGTATATCGTCCGGTAGAAACCAAGTCTAAGAATTCACAATACAAACATAAATCAGTTTTAACTTGTACTTTTATTTGTTTATAATTTAATCTTCTTAATTTATGTGTGGTTCTAATTTGTAGGTTAATGTGCTTATAGTTTGATTTGTCTTTTCTATTTTGTTTGTGTTACCAACTTATTTTATTTTATTTTTGGTTAATGTTTAGATATATTTCTCAACAATTATTTTTTAAGAAAAAAAATCACAGCCTTTAAAAATTGTCTGATGATCCAATTTTTGTTGTGTAACACGAGAGAAGCCAAACAGTGATAGCATGATGGTAAAAGGAGAACTTGGGACAAATCGTAAATTTGCCAGTCACGGATTTGAATTCCGCCAGAAACTAAATAGTCATTTGCTTGGTCAGGCAAGACATGAAATCATGTCTTAAACCTTATTTGAAAACTCAGGTTCGAATTATTCGTAGATACTTTTATAGAAGATTAGTTGGACTTCCGTCTAAATATTCTTTGATTAATAAAAACACTCGAAAAAGAGATAAAATTATAATACTATTGTATTTAATAATAAAAATACCAATGTAACATGGAACAATTTATGAAAAAGACAAGGCAGATACAAAATTAATAATAAAAAATAAAAGACTTATGGTAAGTTGTAACTATGGAACCATTTAATAACAGTTCTTATTATTGATAAATTAATCCATTATATATTAATTGAGAATCATTATAACATTTTTTGGTAGTCACATGTCATCATTATGATGATTTTTAAAATTCGTAAAAAAATAAGTTGGTCCATCTAAGGGTCCGACTGGTGACCATTCGAGAAACAAGAAGAACGAATAGGAAAATAATATAGAGAAATAAAATAATAGGAATGAAAATGAATGATTGTTCCTTTTCAAATTTAACAAGGAATACTTTTGTTCTTTATTTCTCTACAAAAAAAGGGAATGAGAAAGAATGAGAAAGAAAAAATATTCTTTGTGAATGATGTTATTTTTAGGAATGTTAAGGAATACATTATTCTTCGTCATTCGTTGGTCAAAGTAACCATAAATTCAATATTAATGTTCTTTGTTATCTCCTTAAATAAAAATTACAAAATTATTTAATGTGGCTAAAGTGTATATGAAAATTAATGATTTTGAATAATAAAGATTTGATAAAAATAGTGTACATTATATCATATTTCTTTGATTTTAAACTATTAAAATAAATTAAACAACAACATAAACCATATAATAAAAATTTAGAATTTTCTGTATATGTTATAATTTGAATTTTAAAAAACGACTATAAATTACTATAACTATTCAAAATCTCACATTCAAAATTTGTGATCCATGGTTTAGTATTTTTTGTTACGACAAGATGCAAATGATTACAAAATCATATAAGTAAAAAGTCTCATTTAATAAGTATTAAAATTAAAAGATATATATATATATATATATCATTAAAGTACATACCATATAAAAATACATAAATATTTTAATTTCAAAATTTACTTTGAATCTTTTTTTTTGATAAAAGCTTTGAGAAATATTGAAAACTTAATTTTTTAAAAATTATAAATTACTAAAACTATTAATCCCAACAATGAAAATTTGTTATCAGTGATTTAAATATTTTCATATACAAGATACAAATGATCAAAAAACATGTGAGTTGAAAGCATTATTTAATAGATATTAATATTAAAACTATACTATATATATGTTAATATAATTTAAATTTAATTATATACCATATCAAATAGAAAAAAATATTGTTTGGATTAATAAAATTTATTTATATATTTGCATCAATTTAATTATATATGTAATAGTTATTGACTTTTTAATTATTCAATATATTAATTTTTATATATAATATTCATTTTTTGTAAGGCACCTGTCTTAATCTAGTACTAGATTTTGACCCGCGCAGGCGCGCGGGTGTATATTTTGAAAAATATGTTGATATTTGTTTTTCATGTAATTATTAGGATTTGGAAAAATGAATCCGAGGAACATAACCGATACCGATCCAAAGATATAATACCAAACTCAAACATAAATTGATTAAATATTCTAATTATTCAAAATTTTGTTATTTAGAGAACCGAATCTGATCCGAACCGAAGTATTTGGGTATCCGAATTTATCTAAAAATAGATTTATATACTTATATATATTAATTATTTTTAGATTTAACGTATATAAAACATCAAAAATGATACTTTTAAATTGGTTTAAATACTTGAAAATATATATAGATAGTCAAAAGTAAATATCTGAAATAGTTAAAGTATACTCAAATCACCAAAAATACTTAAAATAATTATTGATTTCGTATCCAAAATTTTAAATCAAGCCAATTGATATGTTAAGCTTAAGTATTATGACATATGTTATTCAAATTTATACGTAATATATTATTTTATTTATACATTTTGAGAAATTTAAAATATATAATGATTTAAGACTTTAAAAATAATTTAAATTAGTTATCCAAACCCAAACCAAACCCGCAAAGATCCAAATCGAACTCAAACCAAAATTTAGAAACATTCTAATAAGGCTGAAATCTTTGATCCCGAAAACTCAAAATACAAACCGATCAGAACTAAACCCGTATGGGTATCCAAAAGCCCATCCCTAGTCATTATTATATATCGTATTTTATCATCATATAATTAATCGTATTTTATATGTACCATCATATAAGTAATCATATAATTAATAGTATTTTATACATACCATCATATAAATAATTACATATTATATTTTTAAAACTTAATATGAAATATGAAAACCATAATTTGAGTTGGTATTTCAAATTGGGCTTTGTATTATATTTTTCTTATATATATTGACAATATTTTTTTATAATGGTTATTGAAAAATAGTTTAGTAAAAATCCATTTTTGAATATATGTATACTTTTGATTCAATTTTTGATATAAATCAAATTTGAATTATTATTTTGATTTGAAATATGTATATAAAGTTTAAATTTTGTTTTATGGTTAGTTTAGAAAATTTTTTTTTAGGGAATTAGATTGACCCATTTTGGTATATTTTAAAAGTGGCCTAGATAACTTTCAATTTTTTAAAAAAACATAAGCCCATTACTTTTTTTTCTTAATACTACTATCATTGTTTTCAAACAAAAATATTTTTTTTTAAAAGACTGCAATCCATGTTTCCAAACACTCCAAATTTTTAAAAGTCTTATTCAAGTCTCCAAACAATCCAATTTTGTACTTGAGTTTTAATAAGATAGATAAAAAGATAAAGCAGAAAAAAATTGATGGAATAGAACCCGCTTTGTAAAGATGTGCTCGGTTGAAAAATGTCGGACGTACCATGTGGAGGTTAATATTTCCGCGGTTTGATAACAATGGTGAACACGACGCAAGCTTAGCTCGGTTTTGTCAAAAAGATAATAGACTTGACAAGTTGGATAAGTGTCTGGATTTGATTTGGATAGCTTCTCAGGGGCAGATCCATCAACTTATTTAATATGGGGTCTACATTATAAGAAATATTTAGATTAAGGGAATCTAAATATATTATATATTAATTTTTGAAGAAAAAATAAAAAGAAAATTACCAAATATGACCTATTTTAAATACAAACGTATATTTTAACTTGAATCAATTGCAAAACTAATTAAAAAGTCTAATGAAATTACAAGTAACTTTTTATGACCAAACAAAAATAAAATAAAATGTGATTTTACTAATGTAACCTATGTAGTCTTATGGAGACTTTTTAAGTCTTATGGGAGAAAACTTCTAGGAATTCTTCTCATATTATAGATCTTAAAAATGATTTATAAATTTTATTAAAATTATTTTATTAGGACAAAAATGAAAATCATGTAATTATAAACATTTGTAAATGATATAAATTAAAAAATAGTAAAATTGAAAAGTTTTCAACACAAATGAGTGAATGTAGAGAGTCATGGTATTCTTCTATGATTGCTCTTTTCTATGATTTACTCGTCATCGTTGGTTGGCAAACACTAGGACGCACTAACCTCTTTCTGTAAGATTTATTTATGGCATATTTTGTGATTTATGTGTGTATTCTTTTAGTTGTGAATTCTTTTGTAAATTTGAAGAGATATTAATAAAACAATTAGTAAATATGCTCATGTTTACAATATTATCTTGCCAAAAATACTTAAATTTATTGAAGTTATTGATAGAACTTCAATAGCAAAACAAAATAACACAAAAATTTAATCAAATTTACTAAAACTAAGATAGAAAACTTCTAAGAAAACCTAGTCAAATTCACAAAATATCAAACATTATATAAGTTCAAATATATAACACATTCACTAGAAATATTTTGGGAAGTCTTCTCAGAAGACTTAACTTTTAAGCGGGAAAATAAATTATAAGCGGAAATTAAACTTTAAGCGGGAAATTACATAGAAGTCATCAAACCTTGGTTATCACAGAAGACTTCCGTGTAAGTCATCTTCCGAAAAATTTACATGGAAGTCATCTAATTAAAATTAAATATTTAAGTTTTATTTTTTAATTGCAAAAGTAACCCGAGACGATTTTCACCGCCAGTGAGAAGACTTCTACCGAGAATTTGGAAGACTTAGCGGAAGACTTTCGTGTAAGTCATCTAGAGAAAGCCAACCTTCTGACACAATCCAATCAATTAACTTGTGTATCCTAGACGACTTACGAAGAAGTCTTTTCTGGTATTTTTGAGATTTTTTTGTTAACAAAGAAAAGTTGGAAGATTTCCAGAGAAATCATTTCTAAAAACAAACATAAAGTCAATTACAAAATTAACCTCTGTATTGACCAGAAGATTTCTGTATAAGTCTTCTACGACCAGAAAACTTACACGGAAGTCTTCTGAGGAACATATCTGGAAAATAAATCAATCTCATATTTTCAACCAGTGAGATAACTTGATTAGTTTTTCCTATCACACAGAACTTTACCACGAAACAGACTAATTTGTTAATGACCAAGAATCATGAGTTTGAACCTTACAAAGTTTAAAATCAAAATCTTGATTTTTTTTTTGAATATAGAGAGAAAGTGAAAGAGATGTAGTTTGTGTGCATAAGTAATAAGATATGAAGAGTAAAAATCGAAACTTTGGTGCATTAAGAGTTTCAAATTGGTTATTCATGGTGAGTTGGTGTATTAATGACAATGATAATATTGTAAATACTTGATGAAGATGATGATGATAGAATAAAATACTCAATTCTGAAAAAAAATAAAAAATAATAGCATTTTCGTGAATAATTCGAACTTCTGAGATGAATATGGCAAATAAAATTTCCAAGAAAAAACATGAATTAGTTTTGGTTTGACTTTTTGTTTTGAGTATATTTGAAAAAGCTCAAAAATAAAAGTTAGTGTGTGCACATGCCCCACTTTGGTATTACGCTGCGCGCGTCCGCCCTTGTTGCTTCGACTGATTGGTTTCACAGTTCCAAGTGGTCCATTGGTTTAGGATATTTCCAAGATATTCCATATATATAACCATCTTCAAGTATGTATTTGTCCAAATTGTGTATAATAGTGCCAACAAGTATTATCTTCCTTGAAAGGGCTGAAGAATGGACCGACAGAATTGATGATTTCGTGGTTGGACGACCAACTAAACTGATGATCTGATTTAAAAATTCAATCATACTATTCCGTCCACTTGGAGAACAATTGGCCCAGTTTTGGATCTTGTCGGAAAGAACATGTATCTACCAATTAACCTACGTGTAGCGCAAGAGTTGAAGCTATTGAGTTCAAGGCGTAAACTCGTTAAGGCTCCGAATCCAATTCCTCCTGCGAACAGTTGAGCTGTGCGTGGACCACTTGCGTGTGTCTAACATGGCGAGCTTGCATAAAGAAGGATTTGTTCATCGACTGATTAGTATATATGTATTTCAAAGCAAAGAACAATATAGTAAACTACAAAAGACGTGACGGATAAACAAAACAAAATTGAATCCAAGTTTGTAATTTTTGTTATTTAAACATATAATTTGTTGTTTATTCTTTTTATCATTTAAAATTATAATAATTGATTGATATGTTTAATATGTCTAGATGATCCGTTCTATATGCATCTCTCATACATGATCAGCTTGATCAATATTTGCTCTCGTTATCTGCATGTACCACTTAAACTGTTTCTATCGTTGAGAGTACTGAGACCATTATTCGTTGTCCTTTACTATTTCGTTGTCACGTCCTTTGTATACTAACCTTTTTTATTTTTTTTTTGCTTTGGTGCTTTATGTCTGGTCCTACTAATTTTTGTCCGGACGTATTCTCTTAACAATGACAAATCATATCTGTCCATTTCAGAATTAATCTATTCATACATTTTTATTTCGTTTAGTTTTTCCTTTTTTTGTATAAAAGTATTTATTTATACATATGAAATGTGATGTGAGGTAATTCTTTAAATGAATAAAACTCAGAAAATGTAAAACTAAACTGATTACAGTGGTTAAATTAATAATTTTTATTTTTGCAAACATAAACTTAAAGATATCCAAAGGCCCAGGATTGGACTCGGTATACTTACCAAACCAGAAATCAAAATTCCCCAAACCACAATCCAGACCCAGACTGAGAGAAGATACCCAGCTAAAGCAGGATTACAGTGGATTTTAGAGCTGCATGCATACACCAATAATCAGTAATACAAAAATAAGTACAATACCTTCAATATGTATTCAAATAAAAATTAGCTTGTCCATGCATGGTTCTTGATTTGATTTAATATCATGATCCATTTGCCACTATTATATATTCTTTTTTTTTTCAATGTCGTTTTAATATTTTTTCTTGTTACACAAAAAAATATCATTTTAAAATTTTTATGTAAATTATATTAACTTTTAGCTTAATATTAATTACAAATTGCATTAATCTTATAAATAATTTTATTTATCTCAAATACTATCGATCAAATATATGTAATTAGTAAGAATATAAATGCATTTATCATTTTATTAACTTCTCTTTAACTGAAATAAAATGGTAAACAAACAAAAAAAAAATATCAGAGGACTAAAATATAGCACGTGAAACTTCTGCCCCATAAAATAATGGTAGATTGTTACTCTTTTATAATACGCTCTGCGACAGTTAGGGGACCAGCGATTACGTTTTTTAATTTTTTTAAAAAAATATATATATTATAAATGGACGAATATATCTTTGATAAAAAAAAAAGGACGAATATATAATAATTAATTAACCCTTTATTAAATCTAGCTTAAAGTCCAGTTCCCTCATCGTCTCCAAAGTCCAAACAGATTCTTCATTTCAGTGGCGACAAGAAATGGCCATAGAGGAAGAAGTCGCATTTCTAGAAGATTACGTTAGCGATTCAGTAGACTACCGTGGAGTTCCCGCCGGAAAACTTTCCACCGGTGGATGGAGATCCGCCTGGTACATTATCGGTGAGAAGACATAACAAAAACATCGAATCTTTTCTATTCTTGAAATTTCTTTTACGAGTTTCTTTTTTTTCTTGAAATATTTTAGGTGTGGAGGTAGGAGAAAGATTTGCTTACTTTGGGATTGCCTCCAACTTAATTACTTACCTCACCGGACCTCTCGGGCAATCGACGGCGACCGCAGCCGTAAACGTGAACACTTGGTCAGGAACAGCCTCGATGCTTCCTATTGTAGGAGCTTTCGTGGCAGACGCTTATCTTGGTCGTTACCGCACCATAGTGATAGCTTCTCTCATCTACATACTCGTATGTTCCTTCTTCAACTCCAACTTATAATTTTAATCGATTTAAAAATCTAAACAAATAGAAGCTGATTCTTTCAAAATTTAACGATCTAATTCTTCTATTTCAAAATTTTATTATGTTTATATCTTAGTTCAAGATTTTAAACAAGAAGAAACTTGATCTAAATACGATTTTTGGTATTGAATAAATTTACATTCAGTTAAAAAGTTCTGAACAAAATCATGTTCACCTTATTCTGAATATGTTATTAGTTTTGAATATTTATAAATATTAGTTTAATTTCACGTTAAACTTGAACATATTTTGTAAGTGCTTTTAAATTACAAAATACAAATGTAAGTATAAAACCAATAACACCTTATATATTTGGGGATCGTTATTACAGGGACTAGGACTATTGACCTTGTCGGCTTTCTTAATCATAATAAGAATATCAGAGCAACGAAACGATTCAGTTAAAACGTTTTTCTGGGTGAATATACTTTTCTTCTGCTCTCTCTATATGGTGGCGATCGGACAAGGCGGCCACAAGCCGTGTGTTCAAGCGTTTGGTGCTGATCAATTCGACTCGAGAGATTCAAAGGAGAGAATATCTAGAGGATCGTTTTTCAACTGGTGGTTCATGACTTTATCTGCCGGAATCACTTTATCTTTTCTTGTGGTGGTTTACGTTCAAGACAATATAAGCTGGGCACTTGGGTTTGGGATCCCATGTCTGTTCATGGTTATGGCTCTAGCTCTCTTCTTGCTCGGAAGAAAAACTTACAGATACCCAAAAGAAGATCACAAGGAGAAGAACGCTTTGGCAAGAATCGGTAGAGTGTTCGTCACGGCTTACAAGAACCGAAAACTGAACTTAGCTGATCCGGGTTTGGGGGAAAGTCTATTGGAGGATGGTTCGTCTCAGAAATGTAGAGGCTGGCTTGAGTAAGTTGCATAAGTTTCTTGAATCTTTGTTTTTAGAGTTTGATCTGTGAATGACTTTCATTTTGACCTAAAGGTGCTTAGGGAAAGCGTTACTACCAGGAGAAGGAGGTGTTGAGCCATGTAATAGAAAGGACGTGGAAGATGCAATGGCTTTGGTAAGGCTTATACCGATATGGATCACATCGGTCATCAGCACGATTCCCTATGCTCAATACTCTACCTTCTTCACCAAGCAAGGTGTTACGGTAGACAGAAAAATCTTGCCGGGTTTCGAAATCCCTCCAGCTTCTTTTCAATCATTTATCGGTGTGTCGATTCTCATCTCAGTTCCAACTTATGAACGTGTATTCCTCCCGTTAGCTAGGTACATTACCAAAAAGCCTTTTGGGATCACAATGCTCCAGAGAATCGGAGCTGGAATGGTGCTCTCTAGCTTCAACATGGTGGTGGCCGCGTTGGTAGAGACCAAACGGCTAGAGATAGCTAAGGAGTACGGGCTTGTGGATAGACCGGATGCAACCGTGCCAATGTCTATATGGTGGTTCGTTCCTCAGTATATATTGCTCGGGATGATTGATGTGTTCTCGCTAGTGGGTACACAAGAGTTCTTCTACGACCAAGTTCCAACGGAGCTAAGGAGCATTGGTCTTGCGCTTTCTTTGAGTGCGATGGGTCTTTCCAGCTTCTTGAGTGGTTTTCTCATCACTGTGATTAATTGGGTTACTGGCAAAGATGGCGGTGATAGCTGGTTCAACACTAACTTAAACCGAGCTCATGTTGATTACTTCTACTGGTTGCTCGCCGCTTTCACCGCCGCTGGATTTTTGGCGTTTTTGTTCTTCTCCAGGTTGTATGTGTACCGCCGGGTAGACCAAGTCTAAGAACAAGAAAGTCAAGTTGTATCGAACTTCGATATCGTATTCATTGTTCATTTGGAATTTAAAGTGATTACTGTAAATTTTTTGAAAGTGATCATACTCTGGATCAGCTATACGATCATGAAAAGGCAACCAACATGAGACTTTTCAATATGCATTATATGCTTACGTGCATTACAAGATATATGAGTACTACTATACAATATAACCATAAGGATCCCAAAAAGGCGACCTATATGACTAATTCGATCATGAATCAAGATGGGAAAGTAATATTTGGTGTGATGAAAGTGTATCTAAATATTAAAAATAGTACCTGCGATATTAATTCTAGTATAGAGAATTGCGTTTAAAGGGTGTTGAGCTTCTTAGAGATACATGGCACTAAAGAATGCAATTACTTGAAATCTGGGAGAACATGGCGCGAGTAGATTGTAGTATGAAGGAACCATGTCAGTCCCCCATTGTTCATCAAAATCACGATACGTCAGAGTCATCATCTCTTACCGTTGATGACAAGAGGAAGAGTAGGAAAGAGCTGAGAGTAGAGGCGGCGAGGATTGTACGGTGGCGATCCGAACTCAAATTAGCCATTCAAAAGACGGCGAAGTCAAAAGAAGAACTCTAAGAGTACCAAATCGACTTAGAAATAGCGACGATGAATCAGACCGAACTCGAGCCTCCGGAGGAAAATCTGACGGCGGTTTGATTCTGTAGTCGACGGCTCCGTCAACTGTTTTAGAAAGAAGCTGAGTCCCGGTTCATCGTCAGCATTTTTCTAAATGTGAAGTTGGTTAGTATTGGGCTTGGGCCTATAGTGGGGAAAATAACTTATTTCGATCCCAACAATTTCAGTCGTGTCAAATACAACTTTAACTAATTATAATTAAAAAAATACTATCCGAACACACTAAATCTACATTGACTCTACTAGTGGTAGTCAAACCATTAACAAAATTAAATGATGTCGTTTTGATATAATTTTTTTAAAAATATATTCATTCCGAGACTTGACTCAAACCCGTGCTTTGATATCATTTAAAAGGGACACACTAACCATTAGACTAAAGTAAATTTTTTTGAAATATTATTACAAATTTAAAATTATATAACTACTATACTTTTTCATCTTATCTAATTCAAACTTTGGTGATGATTGTTTCTGATTTATATAAATATATTAACATGTTTTTACTTATTGTATCTTTAATAAGCTTATATATCTTACTAAAATATAAGTAATGAAATATTTATAATTATACGAAATTAAATATACCCAAAATATTTTAAAATATTTATAAAAATTTCTTACATCAATTATTTTTAATTTTTAAACTTAAATGGGATTTTTTTGTCAAATTTAATATTATATATTTGTGATACTTTTTTAAAATGTTAAGAGGCCTTTTACTTTTCTTTCACTAAGATATCTTGTTCAAAATATTAGACATATTAAAAATAACTAAAATATAGAAAAACATAAAATATAGAGTATATTATATTATATTAATTTTGAAGAAAAAAATTTACCCTTCAAGGTCTAAAATTTTAAAATAATTTATATAAATAGTTTCAAAGTTTTAAGAATATTCAGTTTCGTATAAGTATAAATATTTTATTATTTATATATTAGTATTATATAAGTTTATCAAATATATGATAATTGAAAACATGTTAATGTATTTTTAGAAATCAGAAATAATCATCACCAAATTTTTAATTGGATAAGGTGAAGAAGTATAAAAGTTATATAATTTAAAATTTGTAATTATATTTCATAACATTATTTTAGTCTAATGGTTAGTGTACCCCCTTTAAAAGGTATCTACTATCAAAGCACGAATTCGAGTCTCTAAATGAACATTTAAAAAAAATTTAGATCAAAACGACGTTGTTTTATCTTGTTAGTGGTTTGACAGTCTCGGAATGAACATTTCAAAAAAAAAATTAGATAAAATTGACGACGTTTTATCTTATTAAAGGTTTGACTAACTCTGTTAGAGTCAACGTAGATTTATGCATGTTTTAAAAAGTTCAAATAGTATTTTTAAATTACAATTGAGTTAAGGTCGTATTTAATACTAACCATTTCTTTGGGTTATATTTTGATTTGTTGGGGTCGAAATTGACCATTTGCCCACCTATAGTGAGCCGCACATTTACTTCCTCTTAAGAACGAAATACAACGTTGTGTAAATCTTTTAGCTTTGATCTTCTTGATCTATAGGACATTGATCAACTTAATCAAGCCTATCAATCATTTGGTAAGAATATATAAAGTCATATTATCTCCGTTTAGAACTTTAGATGTTTTGGTATTTTTTTTTTCTACACAAATAAATTTTGTATATTAATGTTACTTTTTTCAAAAGATAAATCAATTTTTACGATGAGTTACTTAAAATGCAAGGTTTTGGTAAAATAATGTTCACAAAAAGGTATTTGGTAAATACAAATTTTACTTTTCTAGAAACATGGATGGTTAAGAAGAGGGTGAATACTCACAAGCGGTTCACTTAACATCAGTTGTATTAATTTGCGTTTTCTTTTGTTTGTGTAAGTTATACATTGAGCTGCTTAACATTTTATCAAATAAAAAAAAAGTTATACATTGAGCTAAAAATCATTTAACCAGAATCCAGGAAAAAATGTTCAAATAATTCCACTTTTATCTGTTGATGTCATTTGAGAAATCCACTTACATTGCAAGATTGCACACTAAATACATGAAGGGGCCCATACAATAAAATATGGAATACTTGAGATGAAAATCAAATAATGAGGAAAAAAAACTACGTTTTGTAAAAACAATAATATGTATGAACGATAAAAATTAAAGAAAAAGGTGAAAGGAGAGAACCACCTCAACATTAGAGATGAAAATCAAACAAAGATAAAAAAGTTTAGGTGTTGTAAACAAAATACAAACTTCAAAACACTAGAGAATAAAAAGTCAAAGAAGAATCTCACCTCAACATTTGGTGTTTGGATAGGAATTCGTGTTTGCTCTGCCATGCTTTCTCTGCATTTAAAAAGATATAAGGGAAGACGATCTATTTCCCCACGAGTAGTATCATATAGCACCAAATGTCTCCGGAACTATTGCCTCGTTCCATTTGTCCCCGATTACAAAGTTCGAATCCTATTTCCACACCAATCTTCGTTTTGTCACGATTATGTTAACCGAAAGTCGAACCACGGTTTTTGGACGCTAAACCAAACAATACTAAACCAGGAACTTAAATAAAACCCGACCAAACCTAAAATCGGACCAGAACTAAAACCCGACCCGACCTTACACAACCTTAAGTAGACCTAATTAAACGAAAAAATCCCAATTCGAATTGAAATAAGAACCCTAAAGGCCTCCTCTGTGTTTGAAGCTTTGAGAGAACAATGTCAGGGGATTCGAGTAACACATCTGGAGTATCGACTGGAGTGAGTTCTTCTCGTCGCAGGGGTGGAGTGATCAACGGAATTCCGAAGAGCTGCTGGTGTGGTGAAGAAACTCTTCCTCTGATGTCGAAATCTGACAAAAATCCTTACCGAAGGTATTTTCGTTGTGCTTATGCTGCAAGAAAGAAGGTGAGTTCTCTCTCTTTAGCTGTGTTGTTTATTGTTGTGCTGTTTGAATTAGGTTCATTAATAAGCTGTATTGTTTTCTGTCATCGATTTTTATAAGGTTTGTTGTTATTTTTAGCTTGAGAATGATAATCATATCTTCAAATGGATTGATGAGGCATTGATAAATGAGGTTGAAAAACTTGAATTCAAAAATGCAAGACTTGAAGAAGAGTTGAGAGAGATGAGAAGAAATGAGATCTTGTTGGGTGAGAGAGTTCAAATGAATGTGGAGAAAGAGCTGTTTGATAAGGTGGAAGAAGTGTTGGCTGAAGCTAAAGGTAGCATGAAGAAAACGTTGTTATCAGCTGTCATTGGAGGTGTGGTGTTGGTTGGTATCATGGAGCTTTGTCTCAAATCATGGTGAATGTGATAAGAAGAAAATGGTTAAGTTTAGTTATGCTTGTTGTGTTTTAGTAATGTTGTTATGTAACCCACAATGAAAGACTGTTTTTATTGTTAAATGACTATGCTTTTCAATGCTAAGTGACATGTTTTTCAATGTTAAATGATTTGGTTTTAAGAAATTTTATTGCAAAAAGAAGCATTAGACATAAAAATGATAAATGTCATTGGTTTGAACAAAAGAAATGTTAAAATAGACACCAAAAGCCGACAATAGTTTAGAAAAAAAGATAACAAGTTTTCTGTGTTTTCGACTTGAACAGCCCCCCATGCTATTGGATATATAGCATTATCTGCGTCTCTTTCTAATGCAACAAGAAGCTGTCCCTTGACTTTGTGCTTTAAGAAGCATCCATCGACTCCTATCAGTTGCCTACATGACTGTTTCCATGTCCTTCTGATGTTATCAAAGCAAATAAATATCCTGTTGAACTCTTCCTGACCAGTTGTGTTAGTCACAGTCTCAATCTCCACAGTCGAATCCGGGTTTGAATGGACCAACTCAGCAGCATAATCTCTTAGCCGGGCAAACATATGATCATTCTCGAACTCAATCCACTTTAGTGCCTTGTTTCTTGCAGCCTGACACTGAGGCCTAGATACCGTAAACCCCCATTTTTCATGAACCAATTTTTCAATCTTCATGGGCATGTAGTATTCTGGTTCCTCTCTAATCTTATCAACAAAAAGCCTTGCAATTTGAGGAACTTTTAACATCTCACATTCACCATTTGGAATACATGAATGCTCCTCTATGAAGACTCTAACTTTCCAAACGTTATCCTTAGGAAGAGTGGACGCATACACTTTCCATTCACATCCTTCACCACCAACAGATATGAACCCAATCTTATCCTTATCATACCGGTACTGCTTGATATTATGGCCTGTATTCAGAGCATAATCGAGCACAGAGTCCTTGAAAGCCACACCATTTAAGAAACGTTGCCCCTTGTAAAGTACTCCAGCACCGTGTTTCACAGGGACCTTTGCCTTTGCCTTCCTACGAGGTTCACCTTCCTCATCCTCATCCTCATCCTCACTGGAGGGACACTCGTCGTGGCGTACAGGAGGCTCGTCGACGAAGTCTTCCACTACCTGCTCAATCTCGTTTTCTTCTCTCTCAACTGTTTCTTCATCAAATTCCTCACCGTTCACTTCATTAGCCATGGAAAATCTTCTCTTTCACTTTCTATGTTCTCTCTGATTATTTTGATTTAGGGTTAGGTTTGATAAAGAAAGGGATTTGGGGGATTTTTATCGGATTTGGACTTTCAGCCAAGGATTTCGTCGGGTTTATTAAAGTAATCGGGTCTTAGTCGGATCTAATTTCGGTTTATTAACATAATTTGACCAGACATTGGTTTAATCTGGCTTATTATGGTTAACTAATTCACCTACGAACAGTAACCCAATGTCTAACCAGCCATATGTGGAATTAAGATTCGAACTTTGTAATCGGGGATATATAGATTTTTAATTCTAGTTGGTGTGGAAATAGGATTCGAACTTTGTAATCGGGGACAAATGGAACGAGGCAATAGTTCCGGAGACATTTGGTGCTATATGATACTACTCGTGGGGAAATAGATCGTCTTCCCAAGATATAATAATAATATTAATTGCATGTATCAATTTAAGAACGATCAAGTATAGTAGAAGTTTTACCTTTTTTTTTTCTTTTTTTTTTTTCTGTTTCAGGCTTTGGTGAATTGACTTACTAGTATTTATAGAATTTTTTATTATTATTAAAAATTTCAATAAAGATATTAAACATTAAATATAGGATTTTGTTAACAAAATCTTACGATAGTTTCAATTTTTAACATTATGAGAATATTTAAAGTATATTCTATTATTTTTTGTGGTGACCAAACCAACAAAAAAATTAACGCAAAAAAATTACAACACTTGAAAAGCATTTACTTTTATTGATTTTTATAAATATTTGGGCTGTTAAACTCTTCATTATGGAGTGTCTTAACGCAGGAAGATAAATGAAAAATGTTGTGGGTAAGATAGTGAAAAAATGTTGTGATGGGCGTTGACCCTTAGCAGGTACTCAGTAACGTCCAAATAAACGTGATGCCAATCATCCCTTAAGAAGAAATTTTCGGAAGGAGAGGAGAAATCAAATCGGAGAAAATGGAAAAGAAGAGTAACGGCGAGTCCGATGTCAACAGTAAATGGGATGCGTGTATCGATATCACTGCTCGTCGCGTGGTCTGCTCCTCCCTCGGCGCCGCGTTCGCCGGTCTTCTCTTCTTCAGTTCGGTGTTTTCCACTCTCTTCTTACGATTCAATAGCTTTTACACATATCGTGATTACAAATGAGATTGTATAATTAATTTTCATGCAGGGAGTCCTGTAACAAGATGGGCGTCGACTGCTTGTTGTGCTGGAATCGGTATGGGCTCTGCATACGCAGATTGTTCTCGTTTCTTTGATTCTTCATCGTCTGCAACTTCACCCACGAGTACAGAGACTTCTTATTTTGTCTTTCAGGTTTGCTTGTCTCTTCTGCTTTACCCCCTTGACTGTGTTTGGGAAGCGCCTTATTGCATACGTTTCTTGGATCATTTTCTTTCTTCGCATTTTTGGAAAATAATATTGGAAGTTAAAAAATGGTGACGAAGTTTAGAGGTAAGCAAATAAGATTGTTTTAAGATTCTCTAAGGGTACCAAATAAGCAAATGGTGTCAACGATCCAGTAAACAAGTTCTCTTAATAGTAGTAGTGTCTATGAGAGTACCTTAGTAGTGTCTTGCCCCTTACCTTAGTTTTAAATTAGATGGAAAACAGTTCTAGTCATTTTCAGGGCCGGGCCTGGAAAATATTGGCCCACAAGCAAAAAGATACTTTTGGCTCTTTTGTTTCTAAAAACAGTAAAAATATTAAAAGTTGTGGCTGAGAAGACTTGAACTCGGGTCCATTTCCATAAATATAACAATGTTACCAATAGAGCTACATGCTTTTTATGATTATACTTGGCCCCTAAAATATATATATTTTTGTCAGGCCCCAAGCACATGCTTGATGGCCTTCTATTCAGGCCCGGCCCTGGTCATTTTGTACACTAAGTGACTAATCCAGTCGTGTTATTGTTTATAATCTATGAAAATCTTACAAAGTAGAATCAAGTAAGTGATTGTTTTTTTCTTCAATTTTGATTGATTGACACCTACCAGGCTGCGGAAGAGCAAGAGAAAGAAGAAGCGTGAGGATAAACCCAAACATTGATGGGTTTCTAATAAGAGTTTGTTACATTTGTTTTGTATGGAAGTGGTTGTTGATCTTGCATGACATGGCTTTGGAGATAACATGACCAATTTTGTACACACTGACTTTATCTACTCATTCTGACTTCTTTTTGGATAAATTCTTGAGTTCTTCTTACATCTTAAAATAAAGAAACTCAACACCTAGTTTCAAAAAAAAAAAAAAAAAAACACCGATAATACCTCCGGATTAATTTGTTTGCCTCTACGGTTCCTTTTATTCAATGCTCCCTTGACCAAACCAATCCCCCTGGTTTAAGAATTAATGATATGTTGATAGCCTAATCCGCCATCTTTCTGACAGTTTGGTCCTTAGTTTAGCTTGTTTCTCAAGTTGTATGCTCGTACTTGTGATCTCATCTTCAATATTGATTACACATTGTAAAGAGTAAGTAAAATTCAGTATTTTGGGCATAATTTAAAAAGGGGCTATACAGAATGTATAAACCAATCAAAGTCTTTCACCCCAACTTGATGACGCAAAATTTACAATTTAGACGGCTCGGATTGGATCTATCCATCCACTCTAGCTTCATCAATCGACACGTGTAATAAAACATATCTTTTTTTTCTTTTTCCATAATAAAACATATCATTTATTGTAATACTTAACTGCTACGAAAAAAAACCTAATGAATATATATATAGCGATCGAAGAAGAACGAGTAGACTAAGAAGTAGAGGAGGAAGAAGATGAATCAGGCTCCGGAGAACGAGGTTTGTTCGATATGCCATGGCAATTTCAGTGCTCCTTGCCAAGCCAATTGCTCCCACTGGTTCTGCGGTGCGATCTCTTATCCTTGTACTTTATCGAACCTTAGGTCCTTAGCATCTCGATTATGTTATCTCTCCTGAATCATCCTCAGCCAAATTTTAGTGGAGATCGAGTTCTTCGAATTGTTCATGTTTAGAATTGTGAACTCTAGTTTCGAGTAATCTCCATATGTTGTTGACACGTAGTTCAGTCGAATTATGTGATTGTTAGTTGTAGTATAGTTTCTCAGTGAAGAAGCCTTATGGGATTATCAATTGATATGATCACCTTCCAAACTATTTATTTATTGTAGGAAACTGCATTATGCTTGTTTGGAGGCATGGATCTACATTACGCCCATGCAAATGTCCCTTGTGCCGTCGTCCTATTACTTTGCTTGTTCCTTCTGAGGATACATCGAGAGGTAGAGATGACCCTACAGTTTCAGAGGTTCTTCGCGATGTTCAAACTTACAACCGAGTCTTTGGTGGACAATCAACTGGTCTGTCTCAGGTATGCGTTTCGTCTTTCTCCATAATCACTACGATGATGTCAAGCTGATTATAACTGAACAGAGCCAAGTTTTGGGGATAATTAGTGTACCTTGTAAATGTATTTGCTTTGGAATTTTAATGAATATATATTACCTATTGCCTTAGCTTTTGAGTTTATGTTGCAAAGAAGTTTTGATTGTGGTTTTTCTGTTTTCTCTGGTGGAGAATTGTCACATGAAACTTCAATTATTGTTTGTGCAGAGGATTCAAGACCTTCCTTTCTTACTCCGAAGGCTATTAAGAGAAATCATGGATCCACAAAGAACGCTTCCACTCGTCATCAAAGCTCGTGTTTATATTGCGGTTAGTTAAAGCACACACATTTTACTACACTTCTAAGGACACCTTAGAGAAGTTTATATCTGCTGCGAACCTGTTCACAACTTAGTACATGATCACATCTGAACAAAAAAAATGATGTGGCTGAAACTTGCGTTTGATCTGATGCAGTTGATACTCAGTGTGATTTACATAATCAGCCCAATAGACATCATTCCGGAAGGTGATTCCTCAATACTTTGTTTCCATTCTTCTCTTCTGTCGACTTACCAATACTTTGTTTCCATTTCTTGTCAGCACTCTTTGGGATTATTGGTTTGCTGGATGATGTAATCATAGCCCTGATTTTTCTTCTCCATGTTGCTGCTCTCTATCGATCCGTTCTCTATTCCCGTCATGGTGGTTCTGCTTCATGAATCGCTCTCAAATTCTCACCTCAAGTGACATGGCTTAACTTGTTTGGCCCTTTTTTTGTTATGTTCATGGTTTTGCTGTTACAAAACTTAGATAAAACAAAAGCATTTCTTTTATTTCAGCAGAGTACAAGGTATTGAATTTCTTGAGTAACAAAATAACAAATATACAGATTTTTCTTCGTAAATTTCTCAACAAAACCCTATTTTATTAAACCTGTTCACACCAGACTCGCATCACCGACATTGTTCTTTCCAGTGACTAACCGATCAAACGGTGACCTTATTGCTGATTTGCTTCAATCAAGCCTTTGTGTGGACCAGCAGGCTCCTGAGCTCCGTGGATATCCAGAGACTGAAATGACCCGGTACAGTACGGAGGAGTTATAGAAAATGGTCTTCGGTGTAACCGACCGTCTTGATCAAACTGTTCAAAGTAAAAATAGTTTCTTTCATTCCCTAGGCTTCCGGTTCTGTACCCTCGTATTGAGCTCCTCACTTGAGGTAACGCAATATGCCCTTTTGACTCTTGGTTCACCAGCTGGTCGTGTATCTCCTGCGGTAACCTTAGCTTGAACCGGTCTAGATTTTCCCTCATTTGACCGGTAGAACTCGACCGGCTAAACAATCCGGCTAACTTCCAACCAGTAGACATGGACTTACGTGGCATGCTCTTGTTACCTGACCAAGCCACTGAGTCAATCAACCGCTCGTCCGGAGAACCCAAAACCCTTCTCCGGTTATCATCAGAAATCAACGTTCGGGGAGAGTTCTGACCGGATTCTCTAGCTAAACCGGATATCTCGAAAGAAACAGACTCACCCGGTACAGGAACGAGATTGGCACGGCAGAGAGGACACGTGACGTGAGAACGTAGCCATGCATCTATGCAACAAGTATGGAACACGTGGCAGCATTGAGGAATCAACCGCAGCGTTTCATCGTCCTCAAACCCGTTAAGACAAACGGGACACCCTAAGGCTGCTTTGCCAATTCTCAACGTCTTCACGGTGGAGTAACGGAACGTTGGAAACGTTTCTATGACAGACGCGTCGAGCCCACACGCCCCCTGCCTCTCGCTAAGCCAGTTTCCCCTGTCGCCGGATCTTAATCCGTCGTCGATCCCTAGAGCTTGCGTGAGATACTTTCGCATGTAGACGACGGAGACACATCCAAGTGAGAAAAAAACGCTGACGAATACGATCATGATTATAGCCGTGGTTGGTTTTAACCCTGCTCCTCCTTCAGTATCGGTGCTTTGAGCGGCAACGAGCCGTAACAGGAGCAAGAAAGAAGGGTATAAGGTAAATCGTGACATGACAATGAGTTATGGTTCCTACCGGATGAACGAGCCTTTTATAAAAAACAAAAGCCTCGTGTGATACATTTTCTAAGGGAGCGGTTTGCTTAGCTTAATGACTACAAGATGGTTGACTTTTGAATTGTACCAAAGGTACTACTATCCCCTGTATATGAAGCATTACAGCGTGTTTTCATAGCTATGTGATATCACGAAGATGATTCTTTAGAAAAATAAATTAGTCCAATCCATATAAATATGTATTATACTTTTTATTAAACTAACTATACAATTGTTTAGTAATACACAAAAAGAATATTTTATTTTTCCTTAAATAAAAGTTACGAAATTATATAATATGATTAACATATATATGACAATTAATGATTATGAATAATATATATATGATAAAAAAAATTGTATCCTCTCTTTTTTTGTTTAATTTTATATTATTAAAAGAAATTAAACAATCACATTAAACATATAAATTAAACAATTAATGTGATATTTTTTTTAATGACTAGAAATGAATAAAAATGGTAAAAGTCCTACATTGAAAATTTTGTGATCAGTTGTTTAATTTTTTTTGTTCAAGCAAGATACAAATGATCATAAATCGTATTGAATATGAAGCCTCATAAATAGATATTCATATTATATATATATATATATTAATATCATTTAAATTAAATTATACTATATAAAATATATAAATATGTTAATTTCAAAATTTACAGAATAGCTATTGAGATCTTAATATTTTAATTTTGAAATTTGTATAGAAAAATCTCACATTAAAAGTTTTGTGATTAACGGTTTAAATTTTTGTTACATCAAATTTAAAAAATGTTAATAAAATCATATGAGTAGGAAGTGTCAATAATAAATATTTATATTAAAATATACTATATATATATCTATGTTAATATAACAAAAGTTTAATTATATACCATATAAAGTAGAAAAAATGATTGTTTTGATTTATTTACCAAAAAAATGATTGTAAATTAATAAAAAGTATTAGTTTTGATTTATGTGCTTACTCTAATGTATATACTTCCCTATACTTTTAGGTACAATTTCAAACACACTCAAGCGATCATCTGAGTATCTTTCTGCCAGCTTAGAAGGAGGAAGAGATATCAAGCGGCACAAACCAGCAAAATTTCCGGATATGGAAAAAGTTGTTTTTGAGTGGTTTCTTCAATATCAGGATCGTGTGAATATGATTGGCGAGCTAATTTTAGAAAAGGCAAGAGAGACACTGAAACTTGTATACCCTCTACCAGAATCTGAGCATCATCTTTCTTTGGGTTGGCTTGAAAAGTTTAAGTTACGGCATGGTATCAAATCTTTTCGTCGCTTTGGAGAAAGTGGTTCAGTTAATATAGAAGACATGGAGAAGAAACTGGAGGCTATTAGGGAAAAAATAGATAAGTTCTCCAAAAGGGATGTTTTTAATATGGACGAAACTGGTTTGTTTTACAGGTTACAAGCTGATCATTCTCTTGCTACAAAACAACTTGAAGGAAGAAAACAAGACAAAGAAAGACTAACGGTTGTTTTAGGAAAAAAAAAGATAAGTTCTCCAAAGGGGATGTTTTTAATATGGACGAAACTGGTTTGTTTTACAGGTTACAAGCTGATCATTCTCTTGCTACAAAACAACTTGAAGAAAGAAAACAAGACAAAGAAAGACTAACGGTTGTTATTTGCTGTAATGAGGATGGTTCTGAAAAAATTCCTCTATGGATTATTGAAAAATATGCAAAACCACATTGTTTTAAGAATATCAACATGAACAACATGAATTGTCACTACCGTGCGAACAAAAGAGCTTGGATGACAAGTGTTATTTTTGAATAGTACATCGCTGGTTTGATAAGAAAATGCATGGTAGAAGAGTTTTGTTTGTGGTTGATAATTTTCCAGCACATCCAAAAAATATTGAAGGACTACAGAATGTTGAGTTGTTCTTCTTGCCACCTAATATGACATCAAAAATTCAACTTTGCGATGCTGGAATAATAAGAGCTTTTAAGATGCATTACCGTAGAAGACTTTACCGTGAAATTTTAGAAGGTTATGAGTTGGGACAATCAGATCCAGCTTAGATTAATGTTTTGGATGCTATCAATTTTTCTGTGGGAGCTTGGACGGTCAATGTTCATTAAGAGACAATAGCGAATTGCTTTCGACACTGCAAAATCCGTTCAGAAGATGACATACCAATAATTTTAGAAGAGCAGTCCACCAGTGAAAACAACATTCATGAACTTGAGGTTGTGATTAATAATCTTGGCTATTGCAATAGAATGGATGTTAAGAACCTACTCGATTATCCCGATGAAAATGATACATGCTTAGAAGCTCAAAGTTTAGAAGAAATTGTAGCTAGTGTTCTTAATGTTGATGATGAACCAGAAGATGATGCTGCGATGCCTTTGGAAACAGTTACACGTAAGGAAGCAATTGTCGCGTCTAAAACTCTTCACAATTTTTGGATGCAGTTCGAGAAGACAACACCAGGAGTTTTTGATGCAGTAAGAAAAATCAGAGATGGGCTCCAAAAGGATTTTAATTTTAATTAAGAAGAAACAAACAACAATAGACTCATATTTTAGTAGACTATCTTAGATATATGCATAAGTTCTTATATATTATTTATTAATTTATGATATTTTTGGGACCATCTATTTACATGAGAGTTTAAAAAAGATTATTATCTTATTATTTTGTCGATTTGTGTCAAATTTTACAGTTGTCCAGGTTGGGACGGAAAAAATTTATAGAGATTATTAATTTATCGAGTATTAATTTATAGAGGTTCTACCGTATAAAGAATTTCCAGTTTAGCTCATAATCTTAGTAGAGTATATTTTGTTGATGACAAAAAAAACATAGCATATTTAACCATCAAGTTTTTTGTTTTTGTTTTTGTTTTGTTGGGATACTCAACTTTATAATAGGGAAACAAGATTAAAAAAAAATCTACAAAAACGATATAGTTTAAAGATGGCGTTTTTCATTTTGAAATAAATGGAAGTTTATCTGGTAGAGTTTGTTTTTTTTTTTATAAAGGGGAGGGTAGAGTTTGTTTGCATCCAACTTTAGAAAGAGTTTTGGATTGTTTCTCATTTGTTTCTTTCTCAGCATTTAATTGTAAAGAAAACTTATCAACTAAGAAAATTTACATTACCAATTTTAGCAAAAAAACGTTTTCTTGCAGTTACTCCTTGAGATCGTTGGGAGACGTTTTCAGAAAAGAAAAAATTATACCATAGACGAAATGGTTGAAGTTACTTGGGAGACCGACATGAATCACACAGTGCCAAAAATCTTCCCATAAAAAAGTTTGTTCGTGCCTTTTCCGATAGCTTTGGAGAATGCTCTTGTTTGATCGCGTGAGCAAGTGCATGCATATACATGCGCATGATGTATATGTTCTGCTTATTCAATCTTATCCGTTTGTTCGCTATGATACATTCCAAGAAAAGAACTTCGATCATTTTTCCCAAAAAAATGAAGATGACGTCCAAAGTGATAGGCAGATGAATAAGTCGGTACAGAGGAAGACAAATCTTAAAATTTATAATCCTATTTGATGATTTAGGCCTTTGGAAAATCGAAAAGGCTCGTTAACTTAAGAAAATCCTTAAATCCAAACAAGCCCAAATTTTAATGTAGGCCGCATTTACACTTAAGATTCCATAAGTTTCCATTTTGTTTTTAAGAAAAATATTGCTGATTACCTGAAGTATAGACCACCACCACATCTAGTTAATAATATAGACTAAACTAATGTATACAGTATAACTGATATCTTGCATATTTACATCGTTTTATCCATTCATCCATGAGCATTTTCATCATATAGATTAGGATTTAGCCATGTCTAGGTTGCATTTTGCATTCATTGTCCTTATTAGGTGTTGGAGTGCCACATGGAGTTCTTGGGGACATTTGGATGCATTTGGAGCTTAAAGGACGTGAAATAGGTGATCATTGGACGAGCAGAGCATGGGAGCGAGGTTCCGCAGCGACGTCATGAGGTCGCTCCAAAGCACCCCCCAGAGCGACTTGCCCAGAGCGACGCCCAGAGGTCGCTCGCATCTCACACCCCTCTCAGAGCGACCTCCCAAAGCGACACCCCGAGGTCGCTCGCGTCTCTATGGCGAGACGACACGAAGCGAAGCCTGGAGCGACCTCTCAGAGTGACCCATTGAGGTCGCTCCCGAAGGCCGGAGCGACATGCCGAGGTCGCTCCGCGTCTATTATCTGCTCGATTCCTATTTTACTTAAGGGCTTTTTGGTCATTTCATTAGGCACGTTTTACATTTCTAAAACCTATGTTTTAAACATCTTTTGTAGCCACCAGGCAGATGATCGTTTGATCGATTGAGAAATACATAAAAACTCTCTGGAGAAGTTCATCTCTTGGATTTTGATTGTTATGTTCTTGTGTTCTTGTTGATTTCTTATCTATTTCTCTACATGATTATTCTGAAATCCAATATGGGTTTAAGAGGAATCATGGAGATTAGTGAGTAATCACCTTTTGAATTCATGGGTTAGGGAGATTAAGGGTGATTAGGTTAGAGCTAGGATGTTTTAGTGTAGATCATTCGTATTTCCTTGCTAGTAGAGTAATCATAATGCATCTTCTGAGTTGGCCACTCAGTTGTTGATCCTTAGGCATTTCTCACCCGAAAGGTGTTCGATGAAATGCCCGAGACAACTCTCCTAGGCTTTTAGTATACTTTGCCAAAGACATTTGTTGTTAAAGGTGCTAAGATAGCTAATAGACTTGTTAGTAATGATTGCTTTCATATTATTCAACCAAAGACATTTGATGTTTGAGATATGTTAGCAAATGAGCATTCATCTAGACATAGAGCTTGCTTAGAATTGTGTCTAGGCTTAAGGTCGATAGTTTGATCGATCATTTGCCATCCTTAGTTTGATACTTGATCACCCAAGGTCTAATCCCTATGCCCATGAGTTCTCTTTTCCCTTAGTCAAGAAAGTATCATTCTGTTATTGCTTTTTAGTTTTAGTCATAGCTTAAAACCCATCTAAATCATTGGTTGCACTTAGATTAAGTGAGTACTTGCATTCTCGGTGCTTTGATATCCCTCAGAACTGGTTCGACAATCTTTTATACTACAACATTTATCTTAGGAGCCTTGAAAACTCCTAACATCAAATTGGCGCCGTTGCCAAATTCTGAGTAGATTTTAACATTGAGATTTAGTCACTTGCTTGAGACTAAGTCATTTTTATTTTCTTTTGTTACTAATTCTCTTTCTTCACCTCCCTTTAATCTACAGGTGTACGAACTTGAGGAGCAAGGGTCCATCAAACCTAGTTCCAAGAGCTGCAGACATCAGAGCTTTAGAGAGAGAGTGTGCTAGAAAGAGAAGAGACGAAGAGCAACAGGCTCACTTGCAGAGATTGGACACTGATATGGAAGACATACCTCAAAATGATGCGGGCGTCAATGGAGCTAACAACGTTCCACAAAACCAACAGCGAGCAGCTCGACCCATTGGCACTTACGACCGCCCCAACATTCATGGTCATAGATTGGGAATCCGAGCACCAGCTGTGGCAGCCAACAACTTTGAGATCAAATCAGGACTCCTCAACGTGATCGAGAACAACAAGTATCATGGCTTGGCTTTAGAGGATCCATTTGATCACTTAGACAGGTTCGACAGCTACCGTGGGTTGTCAAAAACCAATGGTGTGTCCGAAGATGCCTTAAAGCTCAAGCTATTCCCTTTCTCTTTGGGGGGATAAGGCATGTCAGTGGGAGAAGTCTCTACCCAGTGACTCCATCACCACTTGGGATGACTGCAAGAAAGCATTCTTGGAGAAGTTCTTCTCTACTTCAAGAACTGCTAAGCTGAGAAACGAGATTTCTAGCTTTCAACAGAAGAACTTGGAAGGTTTCAGTGAAGCCTGGGAGAGATTCAAGGGCTACCAAGCTCAATGCCCACACCATGGCTTCTCTAAGGAAAGCTTGCTGAGCACATTCTACCGTGGTGCTCTTCCTAAGTACAGAGCCAGACTGGATACAGCTAGCAATGGATTCTTCTTGGGGAGAACTGAAGAGGATGCAGAAGAGCTGGTTGACAACATGGTAAAGAGTTATGCAGTCTACAGTGGAGACCATGACAGAGGCAGTAGAACAGATGATAAGCAGACGAGGAAAGAGATCAAAGCTTTGGAAGACAAGATCGACCTACTCATTGCTGAAAAAGCCACCCAAGAGCAGCTAAAGTTTGTTGGTAACTCCAAGCAGGAAGATCCACTTGCTGTCAATGAGGTTGATGGTTTGGAAGGTCAAGAGGAGTTGTGTTTCATTAACAACAATGGTAGCTGGTACAAAAAAGAGCCCAACTTTCAGTACAACAACTACCAACAGAAATCCTATCCAACCAACCAACAAAGTGGTTATCCGCCTAGAAACAACCAGCAAGGCAGCTATCAGCCTCAGCAAAACCCCTCGTCTGGTTCCTCTGCTCCTCAAGAGAGCAGCACTGATACCTTACTGAAACAAATCTTGGAGTCTCAGACTAGAAGTGAGAAGCATGTTGGTTATGAGTTGAAGAACCTTCATACCAAGATTGATGGGAGTTACAATGAACTCAACAACAAATTCTCACACTTTGCTTCTACAGTCAGGAATTTAGAGAATCAGTTTGCTTCCATGAACACTCACCAGAATCGCCAGCAAGGATCTCTACCTGGAAAGTCTGACCAAAATCCCAAGGAGGCCAAGGCTATCACCCTTAGGAGTGGTAAGCAGTTACCTCCTAGAACCCTCACCAAGGATGCTGAGAAACTAAGTGAGGGGGTTGCCATCAACATAGATGATGAAGTGGTGATTGTTGATGAGAAGATCAATGACGAGATCTTGGAGAAGATAGTGGAAGCCAAAGGTAAAGGAAAGGTTGGGGAAGAGAAGAAGACATTAAAGGATGGTGAAGTTGTTACTCCAGCAAGTGAAAGTTCTTTTGTTCCTCCTCCCTATGAACCCAAACTTCCATTCCCTGGTAGATTCAAGAAGCATCTGCTAAAGAAGTACAAGGCTCTGTTTGAGAAGCAAATGAGTGAAGCTCAGGTTGCAATGCCCATCATCGATGCTTTTATGTTGATTCCTCAATACAGCAAGTTCTTGAAAGATGCTGTAGCTGCAAAGAAGAAGGAGATGGAAGGCATGATGATTCTTACCCATGAGTGCAGTGCCATCATCCAGAGGCTTGATGTTCCAGAGAAGTTAGAGGATCCAGGAAGTTTCACACTACCTTGTGCTCTTGGACCTATGGTATTTGAGAAATGTCTCTGCGATTTGGGAGCTAGTGTCAGCTTGATGCCTTTGTCTGTTGCAAAGAAGCTTGGATTCACTCAGTACAAGAAGTGTAGACTCTCTCTGGTGTTTGCTGATCGTTCAGTGAAGTATCTTGTGGGCATCTTAGAGGACCTCCCTGTGAAGATTGGAAGGTATGAGATACCTACAGATTTTGTGGTGCTTGAGATGGGTGAGGAGGCTCAAGACCCATTGATTCTAGGAAGGCCATTCTTAGCTACAGCAGGAGCTATTGTTAATGTGAAGGAGGGCACGATTGATCTCTATTTGGGTAAAGAGAACATCCTACACTTTGACATCAAGGAGAAAATGAGGAAACCAACTGTGTTCGGGCAATCCTTCTACATTGAAGAGAGGGGCACTCCTGCTGATGAGCACCTTGAAGAGTTACCACCTGAGGACGACGAGGAGGGAGCATCTCCCTCTACTCATTCCCCATAGAAGGTAACCCACCACACTCCCTTGTATATACCATTTCATTTTTGCATATTAGTCTTCTTTTCGGTATCTCTTTCTCTACTTGACAACACAGAGACTGTGTAACTCAAGTTTGGGGGAGGTACCAAGTATTTGATCACGTTTGCTTTGATGTTGTTTCATTGAGTCATGCATTGCATACCTATTTGCATATATATAAAAAAAAAATCAATCATTTAGTTTGCATTATTTGCATTTCTAGGAGAGTCTAGAGCATATAGGTTGCATTCACTTGCATTGGGAGCAATGATTTTAAATGCCTTGTAAAGAACACTACGTTGCACCTGAGTAGCTTTTGCACCTCTCAAAAAGACTTGTATGTTTCGAGCCTTGAAAATTCTTCCTGAAACTTGTTGATTGCTGAAACTCAGTCTTTGAAGCCAACTACAACCTTATTTGAACTGAACGAACTTAATGCTTCTTGCTCATGGTCCCTTGTGTACTGAGTCATGGCTATACACACTTGAGTTGTCACATCCTTTATGCCAATCTTATTTTGACAAACTCTAGTGGTAGACCACTCCTAAAACCCTTCCCTCCTTTTAAGCTTTCATTGTTTGATGAGTGAGGCCTTCTTCGGAAAGTCTTACATGTGCATAATGTTGAGAATATCGGGAACGACAATGCTTGATCTTCATTCTTGCTAGATTGGGCACTCTATTGTCTAGCTATAGGTGGTGGGTGAGTGTTGTGATTATGATTTGGGAGAAATGAAAAAAGAAAAGAATAGACTCTTTGTGCTTAAGTGAATTGTTTTATTGGGATAAGTAGAGAAGCCTCTAGCTCAAGTTTTGAAAAGTCTTGGCCCCCAGCCTAAAAAAAAAAAGGAAAAAGAAAAACGAAAAAAAAAGAGAAAAGAAAAAAAAAACAAAAGAAAAGAAAGAAAAGGGGGCTAGCAAAGTTGTTAGGAGCTAAGAAATGTTTTGAGGTTGTGAAAAATCCCTTGTAGATTTCAAAGAGAAAGAGCTGATGTTTTTAGAATCTTTTAGTGAGAGATGTGAGTTGGGCTTGACATTTGAGAATGATTGTGTAATTGTATGTTTGGGAAAAGGGTAGAACAATGGAGATTGAGCATTGTAAGCATGAGTTGATCCCTTTCTTAGATATATTATGTGCAATGTCAAGGCTACTTGTTTCGAGAGTAAACCACCTTAAAGATCATATATTTTGAACCTCTTGACTCACTTAAATAAAAGCCTTCCCTTACCCAACTAAATGACTTGGACCAACTGACCATTTGCAAGAATTCACCTGATGTTTTGTGCTTAATGAATGTGAAAGTTGGTTGATTTGAATGTGTGGATGCTTGATGATGAGTGTAAGAGCAAAAGGAGTTGAGATAGGCCTAGAGAAGCTAGAGTGTAATAAGAGAGTGTGCTAGTTGTGTTTGCTAGTTGTGTTTCTTTTGGCTATGAGCTCCCACCTTCAAACCTCTCTCCCTATGAGTTCTAGAAAGTTCACTTGTGGATAAGTAAAAGAACAAGTTTGGGGGAGTTGATATCTTGCATATTTGCATCGTTTTATCCATTCATCCATGAGCATTTTCATCATATAGATTAGGATTTAGCCATGTCTAGGTTGTATTTTGCATTCATTGTCCTTATTAGGTGTTGGAGTGCCACATGGAGTTCTTGGGGACATTTGGATGCATTTGGAGCTTAAAGGACGTGAAATAGGTGATCATTGGACGAGCAGAGCATGGGAGCGAGGTTCCGCAGCGACGTCATGAGGTCGCTCCAAAGCACCCCCCAGAGCGACTTGCCCAGAGCGACGCCCAGAGGTCGCTCGCATCTCACACCCCTCTCAGAGCGACCTCCCAAAGCGACACCCCGAGGTCGCTCGCGTCTCTATGGCGAGACGACACGAAGCGAAGCCTGGAGCGACCTCTCAGAGTGACCCCCTGAGGTCGCTCCCGAAGGCCGGAGCGACTTGTCGGAGCGACATGCCGAGGTCGCTCCGCGTCTATTATCTGCTCGATTTCTATTTTACTTAAGGGCCTTTTGGTCATTTCATTAGGCACGTTTTACATTTCTAAAACCTATGTTTTAAACATCTTTTGTAGCCACCAGGCAGATGATCTTTTGATCGACTGAGAAATACACAAAAACTCTCTGGAGAAGTTCATCTCTTGGATTTTGATTGTTATGTTTTTGTGTTCTTGTTGATTTCTTATCTATTTCTCTACATGATTATTCTGAAATCCAATATGGGTTTAAGAGGAATCATGAAGATTAGTGAGTAATCACCTTTTGAATTCATGGGTTAGGGAGATTAAGGGTGATTAGGTTAGAGCTACGATGTTTTAGTGTAGATCATTCGTATTTCCTTGCTAGTAGAGTAATCATAATGCATCTTCTGAGTTGGCCACTCAGTTGTTGATCCTTAGGCATTTCTCACCCGAAAGGTGTTCAATGAAATGCCCGAGACAAGTCTCCTAGGCTTTTAGTATACTTTGCCAAAGACATTTGTTGTTAAAGGTGCTAAGATAGCTAATAGACTTGTTAGTAATGATTGCTTTCATATTATTCAACCAAAGACATTTGATGTTTGAGATATGTTAGCAAATGAGCATTCATCTAGACATAGAGCTTGCTTAGAATTGTGTCTAGGCTTAAGGTCGATAGTTTGATCGATCATTTGCCATCCTTAGTTCGATACTTGATCACCCAAGGTCTAATCCCTATGCCCATGAGTTCTCTTTTCCCTTAGTCAAGAAAGTATCATTCTCTTATTGCTTTTTAGTTTTAGTCATAGCTTAAAACCCATCTAAATCATTGGTTGCACTTAGATTAAGTGAGTACTTGCATTCTCGGTGCTTTGATATCCCTCAGAACTGGTTCGACAATCTTTTATACTACAACATTTGTCTTAGGAGCCTTGAAAACACCTAACATCAATAACCTCTATAAATTAATATTCGATAAATTAATAATCTCTATAAATTAATAAATTTCGCCAGTTTCAACTTCGACTGATTCAAAATTTGACTAAAATCGATAAAATAATAAGATAATATTTTTTTAGAAAATTTTATATAAATATATGATCCCATTAAAATTATAAATTAATAATTTATATATATACATATTTTATATAAGTAAAAACCTACTATTATATTTTTTGTTTTATATTCACAATGGATTTATCTTTATATTTTCTTAACACTTAATATATTTTTGATGAGATTTAGGAATATTACATCTAAAACCACATTTAAGTTCTATGCAATATATATTACATACACCAAATAATATAATAAAATTAATAATGTAAAATTTCAAAAAATAACAATTAATGTATACACACTAAAATCAAATATTTTTCTTATCTTAGAATAAATATATCTTTAAACAAGAAATCTAAATAAAGAAAATTTTGTAAATTAGTATCTCTATAAATTAATAAAATTTTAAAGTCTCAACATTATTAATTTATAGATGTTCTACTGTATTTAGCTACACAAAATATATGTTATACATGACAATATTCACAGGTTAATGATATTATATGGTTAACATCACAAGCTTAATTTTATTAATCCAAAAAATAATGTAGACGTCGAAAAAATAACTAAGTTTAATTCTCCCGTAAATCAATTAAAATCTGACCCATCTAACTAAAATTTTATTAAAATTTGACTCATCAAAAAAAATAAGAGAGAGTAGTTAAATTACAATCTAGTGGATCGGATTTTAATTGATGAACGGGAAATTAAATGGAGTTAACGTCTCAGACGCCCACATCATTTTTTGGATTCTTGAAATTAAGCTCATGATGTTAATTACGTAACATCATAAAGTTTAGGATGTTGTCATGCATAAGATACACTTCATGTAGCTAAATATAAATTAGTTTACTCTGCAAGATAGTCATGTGGTAGTCTATACTTCAAGTACCCATTAATTATTTTACTTGTTTTTATGACAGATCAAGAAGGATAAATAATTATACGGCGAATAAGATTTTGTAAGACCATTTCTAAGGTATTCTTCTTTTTATCTTTAAAATAGAACAACTCTAAAATAGAAATGTGTTTATCTCCAATGTATTTCTCTATTTTTGTCTCTAAAAAGGAATATTCTCAAGATATTCTATTTAAATTTTACAACAAATACTTTTTACTTATGAAAGTTGATAATTAACCCTATTCATTTTTAACTTTTACAAGATTTTCATTAAATTATAACTTTGTTTAAACTAAAGTTTCTTTAAAAGACTATTATGTAAATAAAAAATGTGATTCTATGTTTATAAAAACTGTTTTTAATAATTATTTTGGTTATAGTTATAAAAGTTTAAATAATTAAAAGACTATTTTGTAAATAAAAAGTATGTCTCTATAATAGATGAATGCTATTTTTGTCTTTATATTGAGAGGAAAAAATGGCAATTTGTATTTAAAAAAAAAAATAGAGGTGTATTAGAGCACTTTTTCTCTATTATAGCATTTGGAGGTGAAAATAACAATGAGTTGGAGATGCTCTAAGTCAATATTCTTCTCTTTTTTTGCTAAAAAGTGAAATGGAAATTTTCCAAAGCAAATTTTAAGTTTACGAGAAAATATACATGGACTTGAAAACAACTCAAGAAGATCTTATCATAAATGGAATTAAGATGAAGATGAATGTGGTCATATTTTATAGTGCAAAATAGTACGGATAATATATAAACAATAAGTAAACTATTATGTAGAGATAGTGGATGATGTTCAGCTAAGAACATCCAACCCTATTAATATATATGTATAGTCACAGATGTACAATTTCATCTTCTTTTTCTTTTGGTTCAACATACAATTTTTATATTTACAAGATAGGTATTTAGAACGAGGGTGTGTATAGTGTTGAAGGCCTAGCTATCTGAATAGAATATATATAAATCCAATCTGTAACGCCAGTCCACGACTAATAGACCACCCACGTCCGTTCTCTCGGTTTGTGGGTCCATTTCGTTCCAGCGATCGGTCCGTTAATTTTTCTAAAGACTCGAAATCATTGTTTACTGATCCTGCAATCATTACCTTACCCTTTTCCATGCTTTGGCCCCATTCGCACACTATCGCGAATCACTTTCCGATAAGTCACCCATCCTTCCACTACTCCAGCTCAAGCACGCTTAATTCTGGAGTTCTTTCAGGATGTGTTCCGGAAAAGGTAAGTCAACTTTGATGACATAGGTAGCCAAATCAATTCCCTTAAGCCTTTTTCACATATCACAACTCGGGATGTTACACAATCATTCACTACTTGACCGAATCTTGTACTTCTATTTCTCTATAAGAGGCGCGAAAGATCTTTCCCACGCATTTTTTCAATGAAACAGCTAAGCTATTTATGAAAATTAACTTCGTCTCTTCATCATTTTTTTCCGATATGCGCTAATATATTTTTGCTAGTCGTAATGACCAGTAACTCTCAAGAGATCCCTTACATATATTAAAAGATAAACATTATAACTTTTAAACTTGACACCCTTATATATACTATTTCTCCGTTCCTAAAATATCTATATTCTATAGAAAACTTTTGTTTCAAAAAGATACATATTTTATATTTTCAATTCAATTTTGTCAACTAATAATGAGAAATTGTGAAGTTCAAGAATATTAATTTCTTTTTTTTAAATCTTCTTGGTTTAAAAATATAGAAAATATAAAATTACAAAAAACTATGCATTTATAGCTAAATTTTAATATATTTTATTAAAAATTGTGAAAATTCTAAAACATGGATATTTTAGAAACGGAGGGAGTATTACTCAAACTTGAGGTGGTCTAGACCACCTCAAGTTTGAGTAATATAATAGCCGTTTGTTGCAAAAAAAAAAAACATTGACACGTGTGTCATCAAATAATTCTCAGAATTCTTAAAAAAAAAATAAGTTGGTCCATCTAAACATATATTATACTTTTCATTAAATTAATCATAACATTAATTATTAATGTAAAAAATATTCTTCCTTCTTTTCTTAAATAAAGGATACATAATTATCTAAGTTGATCAAAATATATTTGATAATTAATGATTCGAAACAATAAAGATTTGAAAATAATTTATACGTTCTCAATCATTTTTGTTTTATTTCATATTACTAAAAGAAATTAATCAATCACAATAACCATATAATAAAAAAAGATTTTTCTGTATCTGTTATATTTTTAATTTTTAAAAATGACTATAAAGTAATAAAACTGTTAAAAGTTACACTTTGAAAATTTTGTGATCAATGATTTAATTTTTATATATACCAAAAGAAATGTTAATAAAACTATATGAGTAGGAATTCTCATTTATCATTTAAATTAAACTGTATATACTATATAAATTCATAAATATTTAAATTTCAAAATTTGCATTGAAAGATACTATTTTAGTTTAAAATTTTTCATTTAATTTGTAAAAATGATTATAAATTACTAAAAATATTAAAAGTTTCATACTGAATATCTTGTTATCAATGATTTAGTTTTTGTATAAGAAATACAAATGATCATAAAACCATATGAATAGAAAATTTTATTTAATAAATAATCATATTAAAAATATAATATACATCGCTGTTAATATCATTTAAATTTAATATCATCTAAAATAGATAAAAATGATTTTTAGATTTCGTTACCATAAAATGATTGTAAATTAAAAACAATGACTGTTTCGATTTATAGGTCCGCACTAATTTAATTCTATACGTAATAAATACTAACCTCTCAATTATTTAGTATATATATATATGTATATATATATATTGTATAATATGTAAAAGAACGTAAATAAATAATAGTATATAAAAATTTATGTATATAAAACATTCATCTCGCGCAAAGCGCGGATATCGACCTAGTGTATTAATATTTTAACGTATAGGTTGCACTGAAAGGATATTGATACAATTGTTCATATATGTTCATGGCTAGATATGGATACATGGCACTGAAACATTGGTATTGGCTCCAAATTTTTAAATATTATATGTATAGATTAGGCTTGGACATTTTACCCGATATCCGGACTCATACCCAAATTCAACCAAAAAAATTCGAACCAAAATCCGAACCAGTTTAAGTTTTTGGCACAAAATAGATCCCAAAAATTAAAATGATCAAAATATCATTTATTATTTTGAATTGTTTTAAAATTTTTTTTAAAATATGAAATCTTATCTCCAAAACCCCACTCCTCAACCCTAAACCCTAAACCTTAAACCCTAAACCTCACCCCTTAACTCTAAACTCTAATGTCTAGATTAATTAACTCTAGGAGTATAAGTATATATTTATTTCTTTTGATAAAACATTTAAGTCTATTTTAGTCTTTTTTGTTCTAAGATCTATATTTGTGACAAAAACTTTTTAGGTCTATCCTAGAGAATTTATCTTTATAAATTTAGAAGTAAATTAAATTTTTTTTTAAGTTTTGGTCTTTGGAGATTATAAGCTAATGTTTCACCAGCTCAGGGTCGCCTAGATACAACTTGTTGATTAGTGATTCTGATTGTATAATGAATCAATTTGGTCAGATATTGAGGTGAAAAATGGTAGGGCATGACGACATGACGTGGCAAAATGAAGAGTTAAAAAGGTAAATAATGAGAAGACACGTAAAGGTTTGAAGCGAATCTTGAAGTCACCAAGTCACTCCAAACGCATACTTTCAACATTTTTCCCAGACTTTTAGGTACTAACATCCCCGGTTTTCTCGTGGAACTCAATTTCATTAAGATTAATTTATTAAGCAAAAAATTCGTTAAAATAATTATATTCTCTATCTTATTACAAAACAAACTAAATGATAAGTAACTATGTTCGTGGTAGAAATAATCGGAAAATTGGTGGTATTTTTATGATCATTTGCGTATAAACAAACCATCAGCTATATATGCGATATTTTTATATAGTACTGGCACGAATGTCATTATTACCCTAATTATTGAATTAGGTTTCTTTGCTAGTAATAATATGAATGCAGCTTAGTTTTGCCACTTTATCAAATTTCATTAATTTTGTCATCTTTGTGCGTGTCGTATTTTCTTTTTTTTTTTTGTAACTTTGCGTGTTGTATTTTCTCTTTCATTGATGGCCACGAAAGAAGAAAAAGTATTAATATTCAATTATTTTCTTCCTAAAATACAAACCATAGCTTTAAAAAAAATAAAATATTACCAACAAAGTTTATAAAAGGATTCAGACAAAAAAAAAGTTTATAAAAGGATTGTAAAAAAGTACCACAAATTATCTTTGTTACGATTAAAGTGTTAATTACAGTATAAAAGTTTGTATTAATCTAGTTACAGAAAACTCGAAATATGCGCCAGTTATGTTCCTTGTGGTCGTGGCCCGTGGGGAATGCAAGGTGTGGGATTGACGAGTAACGACGATCTATATCGATCTCAATGTTTTTAATTGTTGTTATTATCAAAATTACGTAGTAATATGAAAATCTGAAGAGGAATTGATCCGGACAAAATACACAATATTATATCAAAGAATTTCAGAAAAGCGGAATTTACGGTTGCACCGCATGCAAATGTCCATTTATCACTTAAGGTTGTATTTTATTAGGATTCTTAGTTGTAAAATCTTTCTGTAGTTAATCACGTTTAAAAAGATGAATCAATAAAACCCTAAATTTTCATCATTAGTAGCCATTAACAGCGAATTTAAAATTCCAGAATTCAAGCTTTTACTGTTATTTGATATCAAATTTCGAACTTAATATTGGTAATTTTGTAATATTTCCAACTTGAAGTTGTTTTAGGGTTTTTGAGAGCAAGAGCTGCAATTGGAAGTGAAACGTTGAAAGTGTGTTAATATGCTCTTTTTTTTTTGAATGATGTTAAATTATATTCAAGACAAAAAAAAACTGTTTTCCATCAAGTGCTACATATTTGTAAGGCTTTGAATTTTGGAAAGAATAAAAGAACTAGGTTGAGAAAAATCAAAGAACTAAATAAATTCCTTTTCCCGGCCTCATCCTCTTAGAACATCCCCAACTCACATCTATGCTATTATAGAGATAAAATCACTCCAACTCTACTATATTTCTTCCTCTAAAATAGAGATTGTTATTTTTACTTCTATATTTAGAGAAAGAAATAGCATTCCTCTATAATAGAGACATACTTTTTTTATTTACAAAACGATCATTTAACTTTTTTATTTAACAATTACAACAAAAATAAATACTTTTTAGTGAAAATTTACTGTTTATATAAATATATAATCATACTTTTTATTTACGTAATAGTGTCTATAAACATATTCAGTGTAAATAATATCATAATTTTATGAATGTTACACTAAATTGGGTTGGTTTTCAACTTTCACAAATAAAAGGTATTATTTGTAATATTAGAAAATAATATATCAAGAATATTATTTTTACAGGAATAAATAGAAGTTTACATTAGAGACAAACCCATCTCTATTATAAAGTTTTTATATTTTACAGGAAAAATAGGAAAATACATTGGAGATGGTCTTAGTGCTTAGAGCATGATTATCGCATCGGTTTCTTAAAAAAAAAATTTGTTTTTTTTTTGGTCTGAAAAAAAAAAATTAAAAGCAAACCAATTGCGGGCCGCTACGTATCGGTGGGCCCCGCAAACAGTGCAAAAACTCCTTGTAAGATCGATTTTTATTTCGTAGTTCTGGGGACCGAATTTTAACATTTTTGCGGGGTCCTCACCTAAAAAACTCTCTAAGGATCGCGCGTTGATTATGATTTTAGACTATCATTATCCCAAGTGCTTAGGGGGATTGCTTAACAAAAAACTAATATAAAAGTGGGCAGGTCCCACAAATTTTTTAAGCATCAGCACTTCTGAAGCATATTTAATCACCGATGTTTACAATTTTTGCAGATTCCATTGGTACGTGGCAATCCGAAATTGGTTCGTTTATTAATTTTATTTTTTTAATTCAAAAAAGAAATTCTTTTTTAAGCACTCCATTATGGGGTGTTAGGATAATGATGCTGTTAGCTTCTTGTTGAGAACCAGAGCCGTAGACTCTCTTCAATGTTCATATTTAATCATGTTTGATAACAAAAAAAATTGTTTATAGTGAAAACGAATATAAACAAAATAATTTATTTGGTCTCACAATTCAGTGAACTATATTCTTTTCATTATAAACATTTTTCTTGAGACTATTTATAAAGCTGAGCTTGTTTGAATTATAAAAGGGCTCTATAGAATGTGATCCTGATTCCTGAACAAGTGATTAAATCTTTGCGAATTTCTTGAAATACAAACTATGGACCCGACCAATAATAGAGAAGAAATATGAGATCTACTGACAACAGTTAGAAAAGAATCATGAAATTTGATCAAAAAAAAAAAAGAAAAGAATCATGAATTTTTTAATAGACAAAAAAAGTTGTAACAACTAGGGTCTAGTAACAATCAGATAAAGTTGTGGGCAGAACATCACGATTCACGAATAATTTCATTTACCAAACACAGTATTAAACTAACACAGTTTTCCTTTACAGAAAAAAAAAAGAAATCACAAATGAGATTTTATGTTCTATACATTAAACAATTTGAAAATAACTAGAAATGAGCTGAGAACTACAAAAGAGCTTTTCCTATATAATATCAGTATAGAATGAATTACACCTTGGATTTTGTTTTATATTAAGTTCGCATTTCAGCAAGTATTAAATCGTAGTTAGAATTCAAATCATAGTGAATTCTCATAATCGTCAGTGTTTTTTTGAACTAAATAATCCTCCAGTTTGGTAATAAAATACAACAAACTAGGTTAAAATCTGCGTTTTATTTATTGTGGTTTTATGTATTATGAAATAATAATGTAATAAATATATGTGAATAATTAATAATTTAGTAACTATTACGTATATAATTAAATTGACCGAGCACATAAATCAAAATAATCACTTTTGTTTATTTACAATCATTTTTTTGAAGAATTATTTACAATCATTTTATAATAAATAAATTAAAACAATCACTTTTATCTACTTTATATAATATATAACTAAATTTAATTGATATTAACATAGATATATATAGTATATTTTTAATATGATTATCTATTAAATATGGCTTTCTACTCCTATGGTTTTATGATCATTTAAATGTTTTTATAATTTTTTAAACTATTGCTAACAAAAATTTCAATATGATATGTTTGATAGTTTTTGTAATTTATAATAATTTTTAAAATTAAACTATTAAGTTCTCAATAATTTTTCAATGCAAATTTTTCAAAATTAAAATGTTATGTGTGTTTTATATGGTATATAATTTAATTTAAACGATACTAAATGACTATATATATATATATATTAAGTTGAATATCTTTTAAATGAAATTTCTACTAATTTGATTTTATAATCACTTTTATCTTGTTATAACGAAAAAGTTATACTATTGACCAAAAACATTTCACTGTGAGACTTTTAACAATTTTAGACTTTTAACAGTTTGCAACAGATTGTTCTCAATTGGTGAAGATGATTTCGGAACCAGAATAATGACCAGCTTTTGCAAAATATTTGGAAGATATTAAGGTACTGAAAGAAAGTTTCCTCCAATCAGAGATTATCTATGTACCAAAGACGCAAACTACAAATGTGGATAGTGTAGCACGTAGTGTCAGGAAGCAACCGCCTTTCGTCATTCACATGGATCAAGATCTTTCGGTTTGGTTCTCAAAGTCAGTATGAATCTGTATAAGTTGATGAAAAACAAACAGTTTTAGACTTTTAGATAACCGTTTTAAAAAATTCAAAATATAACATATATAGAAAAATTTAAATTTTGATTGTTTAATTAATTTTAATAATATTAAATTAAAAATGATATATGATAGAGAAATTGTTATCAAATATTTATTATTCAAAAGTATTAATCGTCATATATATATTTTAATCATATTAGATCGTTCTGAAGCTTTTATTTTAAAAAGATGAAAAATATTTTTGTTGTACATTAATAATTAATTTTAGGGTTAATTTAATGAAATATAATATATATTTAGATGGACCAATTTATTTTTTTAAGAATTTATAGAATCATTTTAGTGATGACACATATTTTACATTAATTGATGTAATATTTTCAAAATAATATATAAGGGATAATAGTTGGAATTTAGTAAACTAAAATATTTTTATTTGTTATATCATAATTAAAATTTATTTATTTTATCAGATATCTATTCGAAGACGAGATAGTTATGTCGTCATTCGTTCAATATATTGTTGTTTAACTGTCAATTAATTGTATAATGAATGTCATACTCCTTTAATTCAATATATATAATTATAAATGATATCTTAAGATTCATCATGCGAATTTAAAATATTACAGTGTCTTATTTATTGTACTCTTTATGGAAGTTTAGCCTTGAGCTTTGTTTTTTGAATTTTGGTTATTGTTAGTTTTGAATATGTTATAAATTATATATTTCGTATAAATTTTTTACACCGGAACATTTTTTTCAGAACTGACATAGAGCAATATTTTTTGTGAAGCGGAAAGAATATAAGATCATTTAACGTAGAAACCAAACCGATTGAATTAAGTAATGATACTAATTAAGTAGCTAGAGCTATAATTCTTGAATAAATAAAGAAACCTATTCTATTTAAATTATTACGTAGGCAAGAAGATATTATTAAACCAAAGATCCCGGATCGAAATACATTGAACAATCAAGAAAAGCCAGTAACATCTATGAAAGAACTTGACTCCTACCATTAATTAAAACGCTCAGAAGGGATAGATAAAATAAAATAGCTACAGCGATGATCTAATCAGATTAGAAATGGATGCCAAAAAAAAAAAAAAATCAGATTAGAAATGAAGAGCATAATGGTATAATATGTATATTAAATTAAACATAAATGTGAGCACGTTATAATCGATACAGTAAGAAATTAATTAACATAGATGGTAAAATAGAATGGCTAGTCCGTATATATAACTACGTCATCCACTAATAAAACACAATCGCAGAGAAAGTTACAGAATACCATAAATATATATATATATATATATATCAAATACATGTGGAGAATTTATAAAACATCTACGTTAGATTTCTAAAAGCGGAGTGTAAAATATACTTACATTTATTTTAACAAATGGAAGGACTTTATATTGTGCACAAAAAACAGGAAGGACTTTATATACTATTATCTATAATTAATTAATTGTCATCGCAAAAATTGTATATTCTGCTGAGAGTTCAATATAAAAATATGTTATACGCATATAATTAATTGCTTTGATTTAAACTAAAAATAAAATACAAGCAAATATTAAGAAAAATAAAAAGGTATTAACGATGATAAGGGAAATGTTCCGGAGGATGACATGAGAAAACAAGCCCATTGGAAAACTGTAATCTGTGTTCTTAGGAAAGTACCTGAGAGACTCTTCTGGACGTATGCTTATGTCTTCTCCTCTTATTTTTTTATTTTTACAAGAATGAAACTTCACTTCAAAACAATATACCCTCATATGACTTTTTTTTTTAAATATCATTCGGTTGATTACAAACTATACGTAACTAATTCTAAAACAGAAATGGATGATCGAACAAATTTTCAGACATTTAGATGATAATTAACCAATAAAAAATTTCGACAATTAGTACGTTAGGATTATATATATACAGCATTAGGTGCATGGATTACTACAGCTTAAATTTTATTTCAAGTGCATCCAATAAGACTTTCTGTATCATCATGAAATTTTGTCCTGAAGTTTCATGTTCACATTTGATTTTTGTTTGGGGGCCATATTGGTTCAGATTTTAAGATCCCGGTGTCCGACCAATTTGATTACAAAACAGCCCTAGTCACATCCATCTCATTCTTCAACCTTTCTATTCATATTAAAAATAGATTATAACTATTATTTAACTCCAGAGTGATTATAATAATAATCCAAAGATGCCACCTAATTTTCAATTGATTGTTGCTGATAATGAAGATTTTTATATACATTACTTGTGCTATCATGTCAAGTGGACATATCGGTTTAAAAATGCATATATGATACATCAGGAAATAGTTTTGTTAAACCTGACATTATGCGAAATCCACCGGCCAAATAAATCTTCTTTAGGTTGATTATTTTTCTTATCTAATATAGTTTTTTTTTCGTTGATGTCGAACAGCCATTTTATTACTCAAGCTTGAAGTGATCTGGATAACCAGATCGGAATAGAACAACCAATGAAAAGTAACTCCCTGCGAAAGGTCATATCAGTCTTAGCTAAAAAATCAGAAATCTGGTTGCGCACTCGTGGCACATAGATGATTTTGAATTACGGAAAACAAATTTGAAGCGTCTCTATCTTCTTCAACTCTGTCATGAAGCTTGACTACTCATGGGGCTCCTTTATCATTGCAATCAGTTCTTTGAAGTCAATCCCAAAACTCTGACATGGCGAGTGTTGAAGCATATTCTCCATCGTCCATCGCAGTATTTCTACCTCCGAATGCAATGCTGATTCACATCTAATACAGTTTAATTTAATAATTTTTGTAAGTTTAACCAAATACTAAGCCATTGTTAATGAAATACACTATTTTGTTTTAGTTAAATCGAGCATGAGTGTAACAAGACGACCCAAAAAAGCCTGCAAATAGAATCTCTTATTTAGTCCTGTTGACTGGTCTACTATCATCACACGTGCGAAGTTGTACGTTTTATGTAGACATGTGTATCGATATCCCTCTATCTCTATGTATCTAATAGTAATTTTAGTCCCTAATATTGTTTTACAAATAATAAAACATACATCAAAAAGTATTAGATACAAAACTGATTTAATAATATTTCATATTATAATAAGTGATAACTTGAAAATTAAACTAAAAAATTATAAATAAAATGCTAAATTAATATAATTATTTTTTGCAATGTTCTTATATATGCTTAATTAATAAATTAAAAAAATATATTAATATATTTGTTATTTACGAACTAAATTAGTATTTTTGCATATGAAATATTAGTGAATTATAAAATCATAAGAACTAAAATGATAAATACAAAAGCTAGCAATATTATTTAGAAGATAGACAACTGTAAGATCTTAAAAATATGAAAACTTAAATATAATGACTGAATGGTGAAATTTCAAATAAAAAAAATTTACTATTAAAAACTTTAAAATTTGAAGTTTTACTTTCGTTTTTGGAAAACATAAAACTCATAATTAAAGTTACTCTTAAAAATGCTCTTATAAACTGTTTCAGTGTATGCCATCACCATTTGTATAGTGTTCAACCATTTTTTTACTGTTTAGTTTCAAGCCATAAAAAACAAAGTTCAAACAACCAACTTTTAAAAATATTAAATAAACCTAAAAAAAATCACCAGTAGGTGACATAAAGCTGTTCAAAAGAATATATAAATAGAATCCGTCAAAGACTGAGATGGTACCAAGTAACAAACTGATTTTTATACTAATTTTCAAGACGTAACCATTACAAACCGGTCTTCTCAATGACTAGTTGTTGCAGTCAAAAAGAACATGACGAGCTAAGGAGAACTGTGAGGTCTTCTTATCGTTTCCACTCTATTTTGCAAATGAGAATAATGTGACCGATACAAAATAGCATCATAAGCATACAAAAAAAAGGGTCCATAGAGATGACATGGTTAGGCGCATCTTCATATGTGGATTTTTAGTCTACGGTTGTATAAGTTTCCCTCACCTGATGGCTGATACATGAAAGATTTTAGTTATAATTACTGAGTTTTTTCTTACTCGCACACACTGAGTTAAATCATTAATAATTTTTACTCTTAAATTACTTTGGATTAAAAAGAGTTATCTGCTAATGGTTTTAGGAATAGTTCAAATATTACAAATTACAACGTAATTATATTTTTACTATTATTCGTGTACAATAGATATTTTTATGCACAAGTAGTTTCATTATGTATTATTACAATTTCACTTGATCTCCTCTTTATTTTTATTTCGTGTTGGATTCGATCGGAATTTTTTTTTTTTTTTGGGTCAACTGTTGGGAGCTTCTATAAAGTATAATAATAGTTAGCTTTATAGCCTCACAAAGCTTCTCTCCATCGACCGAATTCCGCAAGTCCCACAATAAACAAACACCACTTTGTTGATCCTCATAATTATTCCTCTTTCACACTCCTATCTTCCTCCATGCCAGTGAGTTCTTGAGAGTTTAATATTTCTAGAATCAATTTAAAAGGGATCATTATATAATTAATAACAATCTTAGTTTCCTTTAGTGGGTCTTAACCCTTTTGCCTTTATATCCCCTCAAGACAAAAAAAAGAGAGAGCAACAAACACTTTATGTCTTAATTTTGTTTCATCTCTCTTCATATTCTTGAGTTTATATTTTAAACAATCTCAAGCTAAAAGAATGCCCTTGGAGGCTGTCGTAAACCCGCAAGATCCAGTCGGATACCTTTCTAATTGCAAAGATTTCATGTTCCACGACTTTTACTACCAAGAAGAGATAGTATCTCAAGATACAAAGAACAACATTGATAAGTTAGGGCACGAACAGAGATTTGTGGAAAACGATAAGGAGGAAGAACGTCAATGGGGAGACCATCATCATCATCAGTGCCCTGTAGTCCCTTCGTTGGAAGAAGAGCTTGGTCTTCCCGCCATTGATGTGGAAAATCCTCCTCCTGTGCAGCAGAGGAGGAAGAAGAGGAGAACAAGGAGCAATAAGAACAAGGAAGAGATCGAGAACCAGAGAATGACTCACATCGCCGTCGAGAGAAATCGCCGGAAACAGATGAACGAGTATCTCGCCGTGCTCCGTTCTCTAATGCCGTTGTCGTATGCTCAAAGGGTAATTTAGTCTTTGACAACTCTCACACACAGACGTATTATATTATTTACAGTGTTCTAAAACGCGCTAGGCATTCATTATGCGTTAGATAATAAAGATGAATTTATAACGTCTAAAGACGCCTAAACGGGATATATACAGATACATAATTTTACACGAAATATAAGTATAAGATTAATATATATACATTAATTTTAAAAAAAACTGAACATAAATATATTTTAAATCCACTTTTATGTATAAGTATATAGCTTAACATATATAAATAGTTTTAAATTATAATAATTAAAGCCATTTTAAATATATAAAAATGATAAATTTAAAATTATTTTGCAACAATTATACTAATATCTACAATCATATAAATACATAACATAAGTAAAAGTAATATAAATAATAACATTAATAAAATATAATAATAATATGAATTGTTTATTTTTTTAAATATTAATGTTTAAAATCTGTCCATACGTCTTCGTAGACCGCATACTCTACCTAGACGCTATTATTTGCTCAGATTATATAAACCCGAGTAAAACACTGTATAATATAAAACAGTACAGTTGATAATTGTATAACGCCTAAACGTCGCCTAGGCGGACGCCTTGACCGTATTTTAGAATGCTGACTATTTATATCATTTGATCACCCTAATTATTAATAGATGTTTCAGATATGTGTATCCTTTTACTTCCTTGGCATAGTATTAGTTTTTTTACGTATTTTGAGGCCTGTTCAAACCAGATAAATAGAACTCGTTTTCTTCTTAGAAATATATATTAACATTTAGTAAACGAAAAAACTTGTGCATGATATTTGGTATTTGGATGTTTAATATTCAGTTTATTAACAAAACATCTATCATGTACACACTTCTGTGCATGGCAGCATGGGTGATGCGGTATATACATACATATATATATATAGGTACTACACTACACATTTTAGTATTTAACAAAAACATCATTTGAGAACAATTTATTAGAATATAAATGATTAAGAATATTGGGAATTTGTATACAATTTGTTAGCAACAAAAAAACAATCATAACTGTATGCAATTAGATTGATATATTATGTCATTATCCAACGTTCAAAGATTTGTTCAAATCTTGTATTAACCACCCACATACATATCTCATTTGAGTGAGTTTTTTTTGGTGGTAAAGGGAGATCAAGCGTCGATAGTAGGAGGAGCCATTAACTACGTAAAGAAGTTAGAGCACATCTTACAGTCCATGGAGCCTAGGAGAACCACGACCACGAGCCATGAAGCCGACACAAGCACTAGCTCGTTGGTGTGTACCTTCTCAGATGTCTTCACTTTCCCTCAGTACTCGAAAAATTCATTATCAGAAGTGGAAAGCTCATCTTCACCGGCGGAAATAGAAGTGACGGTGGCGGAAGGCCACGCGAACGTCAAGATAATGGCGAAGAAGAAACCAAGGCAGCTTCTTAAGCTCGTAGCTTCCATACAGAGCTTAAGGCTCTCTCTTCTTCATCTCAATGTGACCACTCTGGACAAATTGATTCTCTACTCCATCAGCGTCAAGGTGTGTATACATTTTCTAATTTTTATTTTCTAATCAAATTTGTTTGATTGCATGTAGAATAATCATGAGATTTTAGAGTGATTAATTGCCGAGTGGTGCATATAGTTTCAATTTGTTGATTTACTTCTTTTTTTTTGTCTCTTATACTGTTTGGGGAAAAACTGGATTAGTACTAGTTATGGCTATGTCTGGGCAATAAAAGGGTTGCAAAGAAAAACTAAAATCACCCTCTTTGCTTTTTTTCCTTACTTCATTTAGTTACTTAAGGCAGACCTCAATAATCGGTGGTCAAACTCATCAAAATCATCATTTGGATATATTTATTCAAAAAGAATTGAGTATCAAAATGGCGCATGTAATATCTAAGAATCAAGTGATCAACCTAGAACAACACACGAATGACGAATACGAGTCATCCATATTCACTAGCTGTATGAATATGTATGTAGTGTGGACGTTTAGTCGTCATATTAAAAAAATGCGTACGGACAACCAAGTGAGGCCATCACTTGATTCAGATTAAGCTCGTTTCTTAACAAAATAGTATATACTATTTTACTATAAAATGTACATTTATTTGGTTAGCTTTAACCTTTTCCAAGAATCGTTATATACACTTTCTATTTTATTAAGAAAAATAGTTTGTTTAGGTTGAAGAAGGGAGCCAACTGAATACCGTGGAGGACATTGCAACAGCTCTGAATCAAATCATATGGAGGATTCAAGAAGAGTCATAATAATCTCTCATATAAGATTGAGTCATTTAGTTTCAAAATGTGTATTTTCCTTTATATTTATCTGGAAATAATTGAAGTACAAACTCATCTAATTCCTGTACTTCTTTTACTGTTTCTCGCCTTTTTTATGTAAGTTGAATGTTTCCTGTAATGCATATGTTGTTTTTGGCCTCTGTTCTTTATTTTTTTTTGTCAAGGTTTCATTTCATAACTCAAAACAGAGTAATCAAAGAACATAGTTGTAACACCCGTCTCCTCCTCTCTCGAGACCGGCTTGTTACTACCGGTAAAATATCAAATTAAACCATGTTATTCAAAACCGATTAAAATACCAAAACATTTAATAAAATAAGTACAAAAGAAATACATCTTTAAATTGAATTATAAAAATATGTCAATGTAAAAGTGGTATAAATCATTAACTAAAACCGAAATAATGACACTAAACCGTCCAGATATCCAACTACTCGGCAAACTCACCTGTAATGGGAAGAAAGAGGGGTGAGTAACATGGGAGTCACTCATCAAGGTATGGGATGCTAAAAACGCAAACCACTGAATCAGTAAATAGAACTCTCACTATGGGAGTTTAGCTCTAACATGAACAAACACGATGTCTAAAGGATCACACAAAACAAACAATGCGATGATAACACATAGCTATTACACACACCCTGAATTCTCCTCATAAGGATATAAAATATCAATTGCGCCGGTAGTACAAAAGTCTGTCTCTGTACCCCAGCAATGTCCGCTATGTGTCTACATGCAAACACCTTTGCACCCCGCAATCTCTGCTCTGTGTCACTATGCAAACCACTGCACCCCGTAATCTCTTGAACATCTGCATCGCTAGCTCAGACGTCTCTGGTCCCCGCGATCTCCACATAGTACTTATATTTATAACTATATATCAGTTCAATCAACAGTTGAATCCTCTAGACCCCTAATTCTGATTTACAATGAATGTACAAACTACCAAGCAAGACTCGAACAGACTCAGTTCAAACAGACAGATCATGCTTCAAAACTAAATTACCATAGAAAGAGTTCTACACTAGTTTGGGATTTAACGGATTAACGGAATATACCCTCACCTTAGCCAATAGTAGAAACGGAAATGAATCTGACAACAACCAAGATAACTTGATTACCAAGAAACATAGGGTTCACCTTGGATCATGCAAGCAATGGGTTTGCCAACTTCATTGGAGATTTAACACGATCCAAAGCACGATTGCATAAGGGCATACCATAACAAGAATAAATAAATCCAAAATATTAGCTTTAGGTTTCAATAATAAAATACGTTGCTTGCGGCAAAAGAAACAACTACAAAATGCAATAACCTTCTCGGAAAAGCTAAAGCTCCACAGATCCACATCTCTAGCAACAAGAGTAATTCCTCCGGTGTGAACCAAGTCTCCGCGGCGGTGATCCATGGGCAGGCTGTGAAGAGTAGTGACTGGTGGTGAGCGTCGATGGTGGATGCAGGCCCGGCCCTGGACTAAAGCCCGTAAAGCATGGGCTTTAGGCGCCAAAAATTATTAATAATTTAGGGGTACCAAATTTCAAATAGTTACTTTGGGCTAGTGGTATGTTAACATATATTGTTGTCCTACAGGTTCTGAGTTCGATTGAGCTTCCTTTTTGTATCCCATTAAATCTAACATTAATAATGATTGCAAGTAAATGACCTGTAAACAAGTTACGGTTGATTTTAAGAGAATCTTTGTTTATTTTTAGAATATATATAACCTCAAACGTAAAGTATAGAGAGTAAATAAAAAAAAATCAAGTCTATGTTCTCTGTTATTTACTGTATCTATTAATTCAAAATTGATCATTTTTGAATTATTTATGTTTCCCATTGTTCATTGACGGTTGATGAAATTGATGTATCTCTCAGTTTTTATATAAGTTTTATTTTCTTTATCTTTTGTCCTAATTTTTTTTTTTGATGAAATATCAAATTTATTGATCAAGCAAAGAATGTTATTTACATAAGTATGACTACTCTACTGTCTTTATGTATGAACCAGTACTTCTTCACATACTAAGCTGGAACCAACGGCTGAGTAATCCTCCATATTTGTGATCGAATCTGTATTTGAGTGATGAGATTCTGTTTCTCACTGCCTTATCAATGCGCCGTCGCATATGATCAGTGGTGACTCTGCTTTGCTGATGACGCCTCCCATTCCTTTCTCTCCAAATGTGGTAGATTGTGTTCTGCAACAAAAGCTTCACCAAAACAGTATCAGCTTTCCCTTGACTCATTCTTTGTATGCGATGCAGTGTCCATTGCCAATCCGGATTGATGCTGTTGCCGATAAGTCTCCTAGCCAGACTCTCCCACACTGTATAGGAATAAGGACATGCGAAGAACAAATGATCACGCGTTTCATCTCTCTCTCCACAAAGCTCACAACTCTGTACCATTCCCCATTGTCTCATACGATCACCAGTTGATAGTCTATGATTCACTGCTAGCCAAGTTATGAATGAGAATCGTGGGACCCCTTGTGTGAACCAGATTACTCGACTCCACTCAACTGTAGGCCTCCTAGACCTCACTTGCTCCCACGTACTAGCCGCAGAGTAATGAGCTCTGTAATCATCACTCCCATGCTTCCACAATACTATGTCCTTGCCGTTCTCTGGTTGCGGAGGTTCTCTTTGTAAGATACTATTTCTCAACTCGTGGAACTTACGGCTTCTACTTCCTCGTATGCTCCACTCTTCCAATGTAACAGCATCGCTAACCTTAGCGTGTCTCCTAATGCCCAAATAAGTAGTGCCTGTAGGACCTGTGATGTCGATCAGCTTCCCTTGGCCCAACCAATCATCAAACCAAAAGTGACAGTTGTTTCCATCTTGAATATCAAACCTCAAAAATTCATAAGCCACATCTCTCAATTTGAGTAACTTCCTCCATATCCAAGATCCCTTTGTGTCATCTCTTACATCCCAGAATGAATTATATTTGAGAAAATAATGCTTAACCCAGCTCACCCACAGTGAAGTAGGTTGAGTGAAGAGACGCCAAATTAGTTTCAGAGCAAATACTCTGTTCATCTCCCGCAGCTTCCGGATTCCAAGACCTCCCTCCTCTTTTGGAACACACAAATCATCCCAACTGACCTTTGCTTTATGAGTTTGTGTTGGTGAGCCTGACCAGAGGAAGGCGCTACACATACTCTCTATCTTATCAAGACATTTTGCAGGCAGTATGAATGCCTGACTCCAAAAATTGACCATACTGGCTATGACTGATTTAATCAGCTGTAGTCGTCCTGCAAACGATAGAGTTTTGTTGGACCAGCAGAGCATTCTACTTCTGATTTTATCTATCAATGGCTCGTAGTCATGGCTGGTAAGTGTCTTAGTCGTCAGTGGCATGCCTAGGTAGCGAATAGGTAGTGTGCCCACTCCAATATTTAACGATTCTGCTGCAGCAAGTAGGTCACTGATATTATGCCCTGATGCGAATATAGAAGACTTAGCCACATTAATGTGGAGACCAAACATTCGAGCGAATCTTTTCATAACCTCTAGAACGCCCATAAGTGAACCCGTTGTGCCCTTGGTGAATACTAATATATCATCAGCAAAACTCAGATGCGTGAGCTTAACTCCCTCACACTGCGGATGATAAGCAAACTCACCTGCTGCTGCTGCTTTGTTCAAGAGCTTAGAAAGCACATTGTTCAGTATAACATAGAGATATGGTGAGAGTGAGCAACCCTGCCGTATTCCTCTAGCACTAGTGAAAAAACCCTCCAGACTTCCATTAACAGACACTGAAAAAGCCGCAGTAGTGATGCAGAGCCGGATCCAATTGACAAACTGAGGAGGCAAACCCATGGCAAGCAGAACCGAGGTGATGAAAGACCATTTCACTGTATCAAAGGCCTTGGATATGTCAAACTTGATAGCACACTTCGCTGCGGTCACTGATCTGTGATAGCCACTAACTAGTTCTGAGGCAAGCAAAACATTCTCCAATAATAAACGATCTGTGATGAAAGCACATTGGTTGGCTTCAATGGCTTCCGGGAATATGATTTTGAGTCTATTAGCAAGTACTTTGGAGATAACCTTGTACAAAAAGTTACAGCAGGCTATTGGTCTATACTCCTTCATTGTCTGTGCATTCGTTGTCTTCGGTATGAGAGAGAGGATTGTAGCATTAACACCAGTAGGCATGAAGCCGAAGAGAAAAAAGGATTGCACTGCCACAATGATTTCCCTGCCTATAATAGACCAAGCTGCCACGAAGAACTCTTTGGTGAAGCCATCTGGACCGGAGACCTTGCCGTTAGGTAAAGCTTGGAGAGCCTGATATATTTCCTTCGCTGTAACAGGGCCAGCCAGTGCCGCTGCAGTTTCATTTGAGCACCGGTATGTTAATAACTCCTGAAGGGAAGCAACTGCTTCCTCCAATGTAGCATCCTGGCTCTGCAAGAATGTCTGAAAGTGAGAAACTGCCTCTTTTTTAATATCCTGATCAGATGTGAGCACTTCTCCCTGCCCATTAACCAAGCTTCTGATCGTGTTTCGAGCAGCCCTTGTCTGCACCACTGAGTGAAAAAATCTTGTGTTTTGATCTCCCACTTGTAGCCAACGAACACAAGATTTTTGCATGTAAAATTTCTCCTCAACGCGACCTAATCTATTCCACTTCTCTTCTGCTGCTGCTGCTCTAGCTATGTTTTCAGGACTAGGATCTTGTAGCACTGTGTTCTGACAGTTACACAACTCTTCATAGGCCTGCTTAGTTCGCGCTGGTAAATCCCCATAGTGTGTCTTGTTCAATGCCCGCAGAGGCTGTTTGAGGAGTTTAAGCTTCTTATGAAACCTAGAGAGGGCTGACCTCGAATGGTAAATAGGCTCTGTAGTATCCCATACGTCCTTAACCGTAGCTAGGAAATCTGGATGTTCTGTGAGGTAGTTAAAGAACCGGAATGGTTTTCGAGCTTGATTCACAGCACCTGTCACACGTATCACACAACTGGCGTGATCAGAGACTCCCCCAGCATCAAACTGTGCAGAAGCCTGAGGATAATGGCTCAGCCATTCACTATTAACCAGAGCTCTATCTAACTTTTTTCCAATCGGGTCTTCAACTCTTTTATTCCACCATGTAAAAAGAGCCCCTGTATATGGCAGATCCGTTACCATACAATCAGTTATCGCCTCCTGAAAGTGTCTCATCCCTATCTGATCACCTCTGTAATCCATAGCCCGAGAATGCTCACTAGAGGAGAGTGTGGCATTAAAATCCCCCAAAATTATCCACGGTAATTTGAGATGACAGTAAGCCGCCTTAGTACCCCTAAGCTCTTCCCATAGTGTCATTCTCTCGCCAACTGTGTTGAAAGCATATATCGCTGAGCAAATAAATTGCTCACCTGTGCTTGGAATTTGAATAGCACAGGTAATAACTTGTGCACTCATATGCAACTTCGTAACTATAACATCATTAGACCAGCAAAACCAAATTCTGCCAAGGTGATGAAATTCATAATTAGTCAGAGAATTCCAAATGGGCATCGCTGCATTCATACACCTCGTATGATTGTTTTCATGTACTCTCGTTTCCAAAAGACAGCCGAAAAATGATTTTTCCTCTTGTAACCATGTTCTAAGGGCTCTGTGCTTGCGTGTCATGTTGAATCCACGCATGTTCCATGCGAAGAAGGACTTCATAACTTCCTACCGGAAGTTTTTTTCGTTGTGCCCTGCATCCCTACATACAGTAGATCCTTAGAACGAGCAACCTTGCCCCTCGCTTGCTTCCCAACCGCTACGGAACGCCTACTACTCACTGCTTGTGTTCGCTGAACTTTCTTTCCTGCTGCTTTACTCTCCAAGATCTCCCCATCCTCAACTTCTTTTAATATCTCTTCTTCCCCTTCCTCGTCCTCTTCATCCTCTACGATATCTTGTAGAGGACTAAATCTGGATGGTGAAACTGCAATTCCTTTCCCATCTGCACGTTGATTTTGCAGTACTTCGTGGTGGCTCTGATTACCACCTATTTCTGTCCCTTTCCTCCCTCCATGAGCATTTTCCCAACCACACGTGTCATTAGTGTGAAATGCTTCGGTGGTCGGCTCAATCAACTGGATCCCTTGTCCTAATTTTTATTGTTTAAGAACTTTTAAAAAGTAAACATGAAAGCATGATTTTTTTTTCTCTTTGAAATTTTTAACATAACTACTTCGTAAATTTTATAAATTTTAATTATTCTTCAAAATCGACAAAACATGAATGTAGAACTTTGCTATTTGATAAATATTGCAAAGAAAACTATGAAAAATATTGAAATGTTATTCTTTTAAAAAATAACGGATGATTATAATCATACATTAGTATGTCTAACGTATTGTCGATAATATTAATAAACATAAAAGTATTGAAAACACTTTATTATACAAACTTTATGAATAACTTTACAACAAAAAATTCAAAAAGAATTATTGATATTTATATACTTTATTTAAAATTTGAAATTTTAATAACGTTGAGAATGCAAAGAAAAAAATTAGGTGTAACTAAGAGTAACAATTTTTGGATGCGCTTTAGGCGTCAATAGACTCCGGACCGGCACTGGGTGGATGCGTCACGTCTTCTCGGTCATCAAACATACCAACACATGAACAAAAGGGAGGAGAAGAAGAGAGTGACACAGGTGATGAGCAAGAGAGATGGGGAGGAGATGAAGCTCGTGAGAGATGGAGTTGACGGCACTAGGTAAAAGGAGAAGAAGGATATATTATATAAATAAACACACATGAGAAATTAAAAAGGCAGCTAGGTTTTTATTTGATTTAGAACAATTAAAACAGAACCGGGTCGTTACAATAGTTTGGGTACAACACTCATTGTGAGAGCAACAGCTAAACAAGTTGCTGTGCATATTGATTAAAACTACAAGGATAGTGGAGTGAAAAGAGTGAAAAGTTTCCTGCAAAGAAAACATGTGATCTTAATCAAGTCCAGCCATGAACGCATAGCAGAGAAAAGGACAGTAGAGTCCAAAAGTAACTGAAGACTTGAGAGTCTACAAGTCTTTGCTGATTGAAGAGCTTCAAGCATCGTTAAAACTACGTCAGCAAGGGACGGGCCTATGCACAAACTGATGGAGGAGCTATGGGAGTCACGGGCTTCACACTTTCCATAGATAAGCCTCCCAAAACCTCCACGTTTTAAAGCTTCAAACCACGTTTCATTCACCGACCAGTCGGTAAGATCTTAACATGAACGTTTGGGGACATTACCGCTACAAACTCAGAGGTGACAAAGCCCTGCTTTATGAAGTCTGAAAGCTGTGAAGAAGATGACCGTCGCCAAATGAGTAAAAGAGAAACAATTGAAACATAGATAAAGAAATGAATCTGATGGTTCTGGAGGTGGAGCCACAACAAAGAGATCTGAGAGGAAGGTGAAAGACGGATCTGGATCTGGAACTGGAACCGGATTCGTCGAGGATGAAAACAGAGCAAGCACCACCAAAGCCATGGCAGAAGAAGATTATCGTCGGTGGACGTGAGGCACACCGGCGGCAGAGACCTAACGACGAAACCCTAGTGGCATTTAGTGTCGCCTCTCTCTCTCTCTCAAATTTTGGCCTCTGTAATATCCCTTATATATTATTTGAGAAGCATTGCAACATTTTTTTGTAGCCACATGTCATCACTAAAATGATTCTTAGAATCTTTAGAGAAATAGGTCGGTCCATCTAAATATATAATAAGTTTTTTATTAAACCACAATAAATACATTATTAATATGCTTCATTATTACCTTAAATAAGATTACGGAATTGCCTAATGTGGTTAAAGTATATATGATAATTAATGATTTTGAATAATAAAGATTTGATAAAAATAAGTGTGTATTATAATTATATTTGTTTAATTTTAAGCTATTAAAATAAATTAAACAATCATAGTAACCATATAATAAACATTACAAAAATTATTTATATATTATATTTTGAATTTTTAAAAACGAGTTTAAATTACTAAAATTGTTAAAAGTTTCACATTCAAATTTTGTGATCTATGATTTAAAACTTTTGTTATGAGATGATACAAATAATTAAAAAATAATATAAGTTGAAAATCTCATTTAATAAGTATCAAAAATAAAAGATATATAAATATATGTATTATTTTAAATTAAATTATACGCCATATAAAAATATGTAAATATCTTAATTTTGAAATTTATTTTGAACATTTTTTTGATAAAAAATTTGAGAAAATATTGACAACTTAATTTTTTAAAATATTATAAATTACTTAAACCATTAGTCACACAGTGAAAATTTTGTCATCACTAATTTATATGTTTTGCTATAACAGATACAAATGATAAAAAAAAATATGAGCAAAAAGCATCATCTAATAAATATTAATATTAAAATATACCATATATATATTACTATCATTTAAATTTAATTATATATCATATCAAATAGAAAAAATATTTTTTCGATTTATAAAATTTATTTATATATTCGCACCAATTTAATTATATAAGTAGTAGATAATGACTTTTTAATTATTCAATATATATTTATTATTTAATAATATGTTATAAAAATATAATATATAAAATAATTTTTATATATAATGTTCATTCCGCGCAAGGCGCGGATCTTAACCTAGTGTCATAATATTGTAGAAAGAAAGGTTTTAATTTTTTTTTATCAAATGGATTAAGTGTGTAGGTTGTGATATTGTTTGCTAATGGTCATACTATATGCATGCCTAGTGTTCTTTAGGTGGCATGTTGTACAATAATAATAACTAGATCAAGATCTGTGACTTGCACGGAATTGGACATTATATATATATAAATTATTTGATGTATTATATGTTTTTTACATATTATGAAATAATTAATATATATTGAATAATTAATATATATGGGATTTAATTTATGTCTCTCTTTTTTCAAAAAATATTGTAACATTCCGATTTGTGGTATATGTGAAAGGTTTTAAATTTTCGATTGGGCTAACTATGTTACAAATTGCACTTATTTTTTCGGCACAAATGCAGTGAAAATTTTAGAGTTAATAGTGGTTGAGCTGGAAATAGTCATAATGGATGACTTATTGAGAAGTGATTCATGATATTGTGTGAGTGAGACCAAAGCACATGAAACATGTGGTGGTTTCAGGGTCACTAGACAAGACTTTCAAGACTTAAAAAAATAGGGCACACATGCAGAAAAGCGAGAATGCTTGAAAGGCCCATTAACTATAGATGGTCGAGCGTTATAAAGGATTTTATCTTTTACACGAAATTTGAAATCGTGTGAGTAGATGTGTAGAACCTTTAACCCAAAATAATTAAAAGTAAAGATAAGAACTCTTTTGTATAAGTTACTAGGGTTAATCCGCGATAAACTCCGAATATGTTCATAATATTTGTTTCTTTGTTTTCATTTGTTATATAGTTCTTTTTTTGTAATGCGTAATTTATAAAATATAATTTTGATTTGGTATAGATGTGAGAACTAATTTCCTGTTTATATACTGAAAATTTGTTTAAAGTATTTCGTAGATGGTTAAAATGTTTCTTTAATTACATCTCCATTTATATACTTTTGGATTGCCCTTGTGATATCAATATATGCCAAAACAGCTACATTATCTTAATTGTATACTACTATGAGATTATTACTATCATTAATTTTATTTTTGTAAATACCATGGGATTATTATCTTCACCATTGTATGGTTCTTGTCTTTTGATTGATAAATTACTGTCATTAGTCAACCGTATAAATATAGGAATCTTGTGAGTTATGACTCTTGTTGGTTTGCTTTTTATTCCATATAAATGCAACAAAATTTAACAAAAGATGAAACAATGTGATAGAAATCTTGTGAGTTATGAGGGGCTCAGCTTGGATAATGAATTCTCCGACTCGCGTTGTGGATAACTTCCTTTGCTTGACCTCGGCAAATTTCTTAAGCTTTAGCTTGGCTCAATTATAGTCCTCTAAAAAAATTTATCTTTTGTCTCCACTTGATTTATTGTCTTCTAGTTGTTCAAAACAATCATGGGTTGAAAACTTGAAACAAAACTTATAAACTCCAGTTTTATCCATGTATAAATATATCACTACATACCTGGATACAAATTTGTTGACCCCACATATTAAGGAACTCTCTTTGAATATTCAATTTTTGGAACCGACAATGAATTCGTGAAGGGTGTTAATGGAAATGGAATTCCTGAGTCGCCGCCTCAAATTAAGTTTGTGAAAGCTCGCCACATATGAATTCATTTGCCATAGAAGATAAAATGTGTGTTGATAATGATCAAAACATTTATATTCCATCAATACTTAACGTGAGTCATAAGAAGATTGACCAAGAAAAAAATAATAATGAGGAATATCACACAAATGTGACTGAACTGACATGATATTGTTGAGAATAGCCATATAGAGTGGTGGTTTTGATTTCACAAATAAATGATATGTATATTTTCTATAAAAAAAAAAAGCAAAAATATGTTTTGGAAAAATTCAAAGCATATACAAGTTATATTTGTGAATCAACTTTGGAAAAATATGAAAATAGTTGTATGAAAAATGTGAATTTCTGAGAATGAAATACATTTGAAAAAGGAAAAAAAATTGTAATATTTTTGTTTTGAAATTGCTTTTCACTCATCTAAAGGAGTTGTAGATCAATCTTTCTAAACTCTTAAGAGATGTTGATTTTAATTATGCATAATTTTGATTTATCTCAAAAAATACGGGGGAAACATCGCTTACCACATAAAATTATTAGCAAAAAGCCACATGAACTTAGTGATAGTTATCATAATATAAGTTAATGAAAAACTAGTGTCATGCACTGAGTTTTGTTTATAATGATTAATTATATCTGGAAAAAAGATGACAAAAATCATTAAACAATTGATCTTGATTGGATTAATCTCAAGAGATTATATTCATTATGAAGACAACCTAGGATCCTTTTATTAAAAGTGTGTCATGCGATCAAATTGTTATATCATTAAGAGGAATAGGTTAAAGCCTATGAATTCAGATGAGATTTGACGGTAACTCTACCCAACTGACTGGAGATCCCAAGAAATAAGTTCAAAGAGACAACTAAGTCAAACTAAATCTGCCCAAAGCACTGTTAGACTACAGTCTATACCCAGTTCCTATGACGGTTAAACAATACTACATATAAGGAATAGATGATAAGCATTTGCTTATAATGATTTGTGTCCATAACTTTGAGATATGAATGGAGTAGTACATGATACTCCTCTAAACAAAGCTAATTGCAAATCACTTTGTAAGTGTGAAATGGGGCCGTTTCTAGGAAAATGAAGAAAATGCTATATTCTCTAAGTTCACTCATGATTAACCAGACATTTTCACGGCCAAAATGAACAGAACGGAGAACCTAGTTCTGTGAGAGAATAAATTTGTGTGTTTAGTTATTGTCTAGGTTTACACCAAAGCCTTGATGATTCAAGAAATCATGTTCACTACATGGCCGAGTAAATCCGGTAGCTATTAACAATGACTGGTTCAAGGCTGAAAATGCAACCAACTCATCATGCAATGAATTTCTCGCTTATATTCTCAAAAGTCCTTAGTTGAGTCATGTCTAAGAGGTCAAGTCCGTCGAGTCCTAGTGTCTAGAGTCATTTCTATTCATGTGGGAGATTGTTAGAACTATTTTTTGAAAATTATGAATAGTGTATTCATATGTCAAAATGATGTTTTATTTGAATGAGAAATTGAGGTTCATACAACTTTCTCTATCGTCATCTCTCTCTCTGTCTCTCGATTCACCATCTTCAATCCATCTAATAATAAACTATTCACCTAGAGATATTAACCACACGGACAACCCCATGTGCGAAGTGGGAACCCCCTCAGCCTTCTTATAAGTTTTTGGCGATAGTGTATCTTTCACCATGTGTTCGAAAACTCGGCTTAGGCAGCCACTAAAGCGGTGAGTACTCGCTCGATGGTGAAGAGCCACAACGATTTTAACAAATCGGTTTAAAACTTAGTTGACTTTGAAATCATAATTTTTGTTCTTTGCGGGTTATATATCAGATAATCTTTATTCAATCTTAAAATTATGAGTAATAGTTTGATCATATATAGCTAAAACGATGAAACAAAAGCTAAATGCAGTTGGCGGCTGCGTTTCAAAGTTCCGAAATTCGCAGGAAAAAAAAAAGAGAAAAATAAAGTTACTAATATAACTACGCCAAAAAAATCTGTAATATAAGCCAGAAATTAAGCTTTGGGTATTGAACCAGGTTGATGGCTTTATTTGGTTGTTCTCCAACCACTAGACTGACTAAACACTATTGCAATGTTTGGATTATATGATATATGTAACAAATTGTTGACAAAACCTATAACTAATCTTCAAATATCTCTTATATATTAATTCAGGATCATTTAAAAATTTGCAACCTTAAGCTTGTACTAATTAAAAAAAAAGATCATATTTAGGTTTCACTTAATTAAGATGACAATATAACTTACGTGGCAGCTTAAGAATCAATTGAAAAAATGTTGATCCAAATCCAATTAGTAGGAAACATTATATTAATCTAAAATATAAAAAGCATGTATTATTTCCTTAAATGAAAGTTATAGAATTACATAATATGATTAACATATATACGGCAAATAATGACTATGAATAATAAAGATTTGATAACAATTTTTGCATCCATTTTCATTTTTTTTACTTTATATTATTAAAAAATAAACAATCACATTAACCATATAATAAGAAAATATATTTTTTCTTATATATTATATTTTGATTTTTTTTAAATGACTTTAAATTACAAAAATGAGGAAACCTTATATGTTATGGTTTAAATTTTTTAAAACGACTTTAAATTACAAAAAACAAATTGTATATGTTATATTTTTCTTATATATTAAATTTTTTTATTATATGTTATATTTTAAATTTTTTTAAATTAATTTAAATTAAAAAATGTAAGTTTTTCTTAAGCATACGACTAAAATCATTAAAACGACATGTACCAATTTGATGAATGATCTAAAACTTTTCAAAACCATATGGAAGATAAATGTCAAAATAATTCAACTATGAAATGTTCACTTTTTTCAAGAATATGTAGTGGAAAAAATAAGGTTTTTGTGTTATAATTTGTTTAATGTCAAATCCGATCAACCTATAATATATTAATTATAGTTTAGTTCCACAATTTTTAATAAAATTTGATCGTGTCAATCAGATATAATAACAACAAAAAACATTTGTATATGTATAAATAAAATGATCAAATATAAAAAAAAATATCAATAATATATACAAATAAATTCACTATGCGCAAAGCGCTGGTCTTATCCTAGTTCTGTTGTTAAATCGCAATGTCGAACCTTGCACATCTCAGTTAAACAAAGCGCTAAAAACCAAAAATTTCGCGTAATATACATTAAAAACTTCGACTATTATTTTTTTTTCTTCGAGAGATATATAGCATGTCAAAAAGAAAAGAAACTTTCTTGTACAAATTACAGTGACCATAACAGCAACCAGTGTTTGAGAGTTTTTATAGTTAAATCGGTACATGGAAGAAGAGAGATGATGATCATTGTATTATCATGAAGAGTGAAGACCCATAAAAAAAACATGGAACCTATATTCACTTTTAGGGTATAAAAAACAAAAAAGTACAGCTACACATTATTAGAAAAATCAAGCCTATGGATATGATTCAAACTGCTTATGAGTATGTAAAAAGCTTTTCATTATATATAAATAAGAAAAGACTTTAAAAGATATCCGAATGTTCTCCTTAGCAGCTCTCTCTCTCTCTCTCTCTCTCTCTCTCTCTCTCTCTCTCTCTCTCTCTCTCTCTCTCTCTCTCTCTCTCTCTCTCTCTCTCTCTCTCTCTCTCTCTCTCTCTCTCTCTCTCTCTCTCTCTCTCTCTCTCTCTCTCTCTCTCTCTCTCTCTCTCTCTCTCTCTCTCTCTCTCTCTCTCTCTCTCTCTCTCTCTCTCTCTCTCTCTCTCTCTAGAATTTCTATCGTATTTATTAGGGATTCAAGTCAAACTATTCTCATAAGAATACACTAGAGTTTGACCCGCACGCTCGTGCGGGTGTATTTTTTTAAAAAATATGATGCTATTTGATTTTTATGTCACTATTTAGGATTGAGCAAAAAACTCGAATTCGAAGAATCAAACCGATTTCAATCCGAATAAGTAGTACTAAATTCGAACCGGAATTGATTAAATATCCGAATTATTCAAAATTTTGGTATTTGAAGAACTGAAACCTAATCCGATCCGAACCGAAGTATTTTGGGTATCCAAAATAGATTTATATACTTATATATATTAATTATTTTTAGATTTAATAAATATAAAAATATCCATGATATATATGATACTTTTAAGTTTGCATAAATTCTTGAAAATATATACAAATAATCAAACGTAAATATCTTAAATATTTAAAAAATACTCAATACTCCAAAAATACTTAAATAATTATTAATTTTCTATCCAAATATTTAAACCAAACCTATTTAAATTGGTTATCCAAATCTGAACCAAATCCTCAAAGATCTGAACTGAACACGAAATCCCAAAAAGACCCGAAAACGAACCCGAACGCCCATCCCTAATCACTATTATATATATATATTCTATATGTGTCATCATAGGTTACAAAATATGTGTTATCATATAATTAATCTTATTTTATATGTACCATCAAATAAGTTTTCTTATAATTAATAATATTTTATACGTACATTCATATAAATAATCACATATATTATATTTTAAAATTTAATGTGAAATATAAAAACCATAATTTAAGTTGGTGTTTGAAATTGGGCTTTGTAATGTATTTTTTTTATATATATTGAAAACATTTTTATAATAGTTATTGGAAAATATGTTAGTAAAATCAAATTTTGAATATATGTATATTTTTGAATGAATTTTTGATATAAATCAATTTTAAATTATTATTTTGATTTGAATATATATATCAAGTAACATAGACACATTACTTTTTAATATAATGGAATAAACTTCCAATATTTTTAGTAGTATAAGCCCATTATTTTTTTTTCTAACTTACTGCTATTCATGTTTCCAAACATTACTATTTTTTTTAACTACTATCCATATTTCCAAACAATCTCAATGTGTACTTTAACTTTAATAATATAGATAGATAGATATTGATAACAATATCAATATGTAGTGACAAAATAGCATAAAACAAGTCGTCACAAATAAACCAAAATGATATATGGATATATCTGTAATTTTCAATAAGAACGATCAATAATTGTTTTCTTTTCTTTTTTTTTGGAACTTTCAATAACTGTTTTTTATAACAATAAGTTGTTTGTTGAACTATAATAGACAAAGCACAACTAAACTTTACAGAACTAATTGGATATATATATATAGTTTAATAAAATTAGTAAACTGATTTAAAACAACTATTATTAATAGTTATTAATAGTTCTACTATATAAGCTACCTACATTAACCTAACATTACTCATCAAATTATCTTACTTAAAGTTTCAAAAAAAAAGAAAAGAAATTGCAATATCTTCTTAGAATTTCTGATAATAAAATACATATAAGTCATGGAGATTCAGAAAAAATCAAGCGTTTTCATGATCATAGTTATGATTACGATAGCATTTTCAGCACACATTTCTCATTCAGTCAATGTAGAAGAAATGTGTATAAAACACTGTATTCCGAATCAATGCATGAAAGTAATGAAAAAACCTGATCTAACCGTATGTAAAGAAGCTTGCCAGAAGTTTTGCAATAACTCTGAACAACCAACCGTCCAAATGATTAATAACTCTAAACAACCAAAAGTCCAAGTGATTGTTCATCCACGAGGTGATGGCGGTCTACTTACCAGCATCATATGTGGGATAATGAAATCTAGCAACTGTCCTTGATTCAAATTATGAAAGTTAAATATTTTCTTAAATTTGTGTATTCTATATATATATATATATTTGTTTCTATTTTGTTTTATTATGTACTGATATAACATTAGTGTGTGCGTTTACTGTATTTATCAAGTAAAGTAATTTGTTCTCTCTCTCTCTCTCTCTCTCTCTCTCTCTCTCTCTCTCTATCTCTCTCTCTCTCTCTCTCTCTCTCTCTCTCTCTCTCTCTCTCTCTCTCTCTCTCTCTCTATCTCTAGAATTTCTATCGTATTTATTAGGGATTCAAGTCAAAATATTCTCATAAGAATACATATTGATAACAATATCAATATGTAGTGACAAATTAGCATAAAACAAGTTGTCACAAATAAACCAAAATGGTATATGGATATATCTGTAATTTTCAATAAGAACGATCAATAATTGTTTTTTTTTTGGAACTTTCAATAACTGTTTTCTTATAACAATAAGTTGTTTGTTGAACTATAATAGACAAAGCACAACTAAACTTTACAAAACTAGTTGGATATATATAGTTTAATAAAATTAGTAAACTGATTTACAACTATTATTAATAGTTATTAATAATTCTACTATATAAGCTACTTACATTAACCTATCATTACTCATCAAATTATCTTACTTAAAGTTTCAAAAAAAAAAAAAAAAAAATTGCAATATCTTCTTAGAATTTCTGATAATTAAATACATATAAGTCATGGAGATTCAGAAAAAAAATCAAGCGTTCTCATGATCATAGTTATGATTACGATAGCATTTTCAGCACACATTTCTCATTCAGTCAATGTAGAAGAAATGTGTATAAAACACTGTATTCTGAATCAATGCATGAAAGTAATGAAAAAAACTGATCTAACCGTATGTAAAGAAGCTTGCCAGAAGTTTTGCAATAACTCTGAACAACCAAACGTCCAAATGATTAATAACTCTAAACAACCAAACGTCCAAATGATTGTTCATCCACGAGGTGATGGCGGTCTACTTACCAGCATCATATGTGGGATAACGAAATCTAGCTATTGTCCTTGATTCAAATTATGAAAGTTAAATATTTTCTTAAATTTGTGTGTATATATATATATATATATATATATATATATATATATATATGTTTCTATTTTATTTTATTATGTACTGATACAACATTAGTGTGTGTGTTTACTGTATTTATCAAGTAAAGTAATTTGTTCTTATTTTCAGCTTCTATAAATAATTATAAATTTATTGTATATAGTTTTAAACAATCATATAATTGACTTTAACGAACCATTGAAATCTAACTGAATTAGATTTAGAAATAACATGAAAATATGTAGACGTTTGTTGGAAAATGTGCATGTTCCTCTTACGTCATATGCAGTAGATGATGCACTGCAGCAAGAGCTTGATAACGCCTGATAACACCGAAGAAGTAGATGATGCACTGCGGCTGCTCTAATTTAATAACTAGTCTACTTATTAACGGCTCAAATTGGTTTTATGGTAAATACCAAGAGAACCAGTATGTGTAGTCTTTAACTTGGAACTCGAGAAGGCTTGATCACAGCTAACTAGATGTACCTTGAAACTTGCTTGTTACGTGACTATGAGCTGTGGTAATTATTACTATTAATAATTTTTTTCAAATAATAGTATAAGAAGACAAGAGATCATGGGAGGAGATGGCTGGCTAAATGTTAAAAGAGCAAGTAAGGAGGAAATGAGTGGGTGGTTGTACAAACTTAAGTGGCCAGTTCATCTCTGAAGCAGTAGTTAGTGATGGATCTCATCAGCCGTTTTCCACGAACATTCTCTCTACATCTTACACGTGCTGTCACGACTCATCCATACTATCTCAATACAAATAGATCCTACTGGCTATTATATAGTACATATATAGATTATGTTTTTAATATTTGGTGTTCATCTAAATTTCGAATGACGGTTAAAGAAAAAAGAAATATAAATGTTGTCATTAACTTAACTGGAAAAAAATATGTTTATTATATAAGAAATTTTCTTTTCAATTGATCGATGAGGCGAACTAAAATTACATGTTGTGATTTTAAGTCAGGGAGGTTACTGGCTTCGACCTCCTGGTATTCAAAAGAGAAAAGAGATATAAATATCTTATGATTGGCTTGGTTTAGTTACATGATTGCTGGCTAACTTTTACATAATCTTTTCTTGGTATGCTCTATTTCAGTGAAGTGACAGAAAACTGTTAATCCTATTTTTTTTTTTTTGGTAAAACTGTTAATCCTATACATGATCTCTCTTTCTATTACTAATTAAAATTTGAAAACTCTAAAAGTTTGATTGATAATTTAACGATGGAATGTAGTTTTAATGTAATTTGACAATTCTATACCAATTCACAATGGGTGAATGATAGGTCTTAGATTTCCAAACATATACCAAGACACAATTCCGACAAATTATTCAAATATCATGATAGTTTTGTTTAAAGGGCAATTCTCATAAATATATCATTTTCAAGTTTTGGTCACAAAAATAACAAGAAGGAAAATGACCAAAATGTTTCATTTAATAGGTAAAAGGATATTATAAAAAAATAAAAATAAAAAAAAAACAAAAATAAATAAATAAATAAATAAATTTATTTTTATAGTTTTAGATTATATGTTTTCAAATTCAAATTTTTTTATAAATTTACTTTTTTAATTTTTTATCGATTTTTTTTTTCAAATTTTATTTTTGTAATTCGAAAATACTTCTTAAAACAATTTTTAAAATTTTTATTTTCAAATTTTTAATATTTATTTTCTGTTCTATAAAATTTTAAACCTTAAACTCAAATCTCCACTCCTTAACTCTAAAACCCTAAGAGCACCTCCAATGGGAGTTCTTTCCATTAGGGTCCTTAATATATGTGTTATGTATATATATATATGTATATATATATTATATATGTATAAGTAATATGAGGTCTACAATTTTTGTAGAATCCCATAGGTAAAGGTTCTTAAAATAGAATTTTAAGAATCTTTAAGAACTCTTTTTTCATGGGGTTCCACAAAAATTGTGGATCCCACAATAATTTACACATATATAATATATATACTAGACTTTGATCCGCGCAGGCGCGCGGATGTATATTTTAGAAAATATGTTTATATTTGTTTTTCATGTAATTATTAGGGTTTGGCAAAATGAATCCGAGGAACAGAACCGATACCGATCCGAAAATATAGTACCAAACCCGAACATAAATTGATTAAATATTCGAATTATTCAAATTTTGTTATTTAGAGAATATAATCTGATCTAAACCAAAGTATTCGAGTACCCGAATTTATCTAAAAATAGATTTATATACTTATATATATTAATTATTTTTAGATTTAACGTATATAAAACAACAAGAATGATACTTTAAATTTGGTTTAAATACTTGATAATATATATAGATAGTCAAAAGTAAATATCTGAAATAGTTAAAATATACTCAAATCACCAAAAATACTTAAAATAATTATTGATTCCGTATCCAAAATTATAAATCAAGCCAATTGATATGTTAAGCTTAGGTATTCTAACATATGTTATTCAAATTTATAGGTAATATATTATTTTATTTATAGATTGTGAGAATTTAAATATAATGATTTAAAACTTTAAAAATAATTTAAATGGGTTATCCAAACCCGAACCAAACCCGCAAAGATCCGAATCGAGCTCAAACTAAAATTTAGAAACATCCTAATAGGACTGAAATCTTTGACCCCGAAAAACCAAAATGCAAACCGATCAGAACCAAACCCGTATGGGTACCCGAAAGCTCATCTCTAGTCATTATTATATATTGTATATTGTCATCATATAATTAATCATATTTTATACGTATCATCATATAAGTAATCATATAATTAATAATATTTTATTCGTACCATCATATAAATAATTACATATATTATATTCTTAAAACTTAATATGAAATATAAAAACCATAATTTGAGTTGGTATTTCAAATTGGGCTTTGTATTGTATTTTTCTTATATATATTGACAATATTTTTTTATAATGGTTGTTGAAAAATAGTTTAGTAAAAATCCATTTTTGAATATATGTATATTTTTGAATCAATTTTTGATATAAATCAACTTTGAATTATTATTTTGATTTAAAATATGTATATAAAGTTTAAATTTTGTTTTATGGTTAGTTTAGAAAAAAAAAAGTTTTAGGCAATTAGATTGATCCATTTTCGTATATTTTAAAACTGGTCGAGATAGATAGATACTTTCTTATAATATGATGGACTTTCATTTTTTATTAATGACATAAGCCCATTACTTTTTTTTTAATACTACAATCCTTGTTTCCAAACAATTTTTTTTTTAAAAGACTACAATCCATGTTTCCAAACACTTCAAATTTTTTAATAGTCTTATATATTCAAATCTCCAAACAATCCAATTTTGTACTTGAGTTTTAATAATGTAGATATATATATTAAGAATCTCAATGGAGAAAACCCCCCAATTAGAGATGGTCTAAGATTTGGATTAGTTAACCCTAGAAGTATAAGTGTATATTTACCTCTTTAATTAAACATTTTTGTCATTATTGCTATGCTACCGTATTCTCCTTTGATTAAACACAAACGATGCTAGTTATTATCTTTGAACTGAAATTACAAAAGTCAACAAAAATATTGAAAATCTCTTGAAACATATACTCAAAGGTCAAAACAAAGAAATACAAGTCCAAAAGAACGAAACATAAAATAGGAAGAGGAGCTGAGAAAGCAGGAAAGTGTATGAAAGAATCATATAGATTCACAAAACTCGGTAGACAAAATCCAACTATTTTCATACAACAGAACTGATATCCACAATTTTCTGAGTGTTATGGTTACTTATAATACAGACAAGGATCACCAAAGAGGAGAAAGGGACCCGGTTCCGGGAACAAAGGTTTGGAAAGACATTTTACTGAGGGATCTTTCTACAAAATACATTACTGGAGAGACGTAAGTAGAATGAGGTGATGTGACATGAGAAGTGTATGTATAACAGGCCTTGCGGGATTTTGTTACGTGAAACGTAACGATTCTGATCAAAAGCAATTGATCTCAAGAAAACAAGATAATATTCATAGAATTTAAGAACTGAGTACAAGGTTCAGAAACGTTCATGGCGTCTCCTTTCTCTCTTTTAACCACTAAAACCCAGATACCCCTCTTCCCAAAACCCTACAGCTCATATATAAATAAAGCATAAATTTTTTTTTTGAATTATACAGAGGTATCCTGACCCCACAGAAATGATCCAGACTAGTCACATGTTACCACGTGTCGGTCCTCTGTCCCTGGCGATGCCGAAATGTTAATTCCCCAGTGGCCAGGATTCGAACCCAGGTGGCGGTACTCACAGCTGTAAGTCCTTTACCACTAGAGCTAGAAGCCCCGGTTAATAAAGCATAAATTTAAAATAACTAAACTATGGTTACTCTTTATTAAACTAGAGTTACTTCTTCTTATCCTCTCTTAACCGATGCCCACACGTATCAGATTTGTTTCTATGCATATTGGCTTTGGGGATAAGGTTAATGATAGTTATAGACCTGTAGGCTTATTATTTAGGTTATAGCATTATAGTGAAAATCCACTTGTAACCAAACAGTGTTTAATAATGAAATGATATACCATTTTCTTATGGTCTCTGGTAATAAACTTGAAGCTCACCATGGAAAAGCATATAATCAGGCAGAAACAACATTTCAAAATCAGAAGATCCTCAAAACTTGAGATGAACATATAGATATAAAAAATTGAGATTATAGTTGTTAAATTCTCACATCTTATGATGGGGAACCAAACGTGCTGGTTCAGTAAAATCTTATTAAACTCTGCAGTGTAATTGGAGCTGACATCATGAAGGTAACATCAAAAGAAGATTCTTCTTCAGGCAGGAGAGTGTTTTAAAGAGGACCAGGGAAAGTTCCATTCTCTCTTTGCTCGTTCCACTTGTCAACCTACAAACATACACAGAAAGAGTGTTTAAATGTCATTTAACTAATCATCATCAACCAAGTTACTGAAAACACAAAAGGAGTGAAGGGAAGGTACGCATACCCATTCACCGGGGCAAAGAGATCGGTAAAACTTTGAAAACTTATCGCATTCTGGAGCGTCGTCACCCTTAGCAGCTACACATCTGAAGATTTTATGAACAAGCACAAGACTTAAGACACGGGGAGAGAGGAACAGACAGCAATTAAGGAAAATTACAGAAGAAACACGGTGTTTTCACCTGTGATATTCAATGTAACGTGTGAAACAATGCCTTGTTTGGTTAGTTGTCGGGAAACGGAAATCAGCAGGAGCTGTCTCAAGCTGAAAAGAAAAGACACCATAAGATGAGCAGACAGAACACAAAGAGCAAAACACATCAAAGTTAGCTTCTTTTTCTCTGTGGATGGGTACTAGAACATACCTTGATCTCATCAGGAGTCTCCTCAACAACTTCTTCACTAGCGTTGTCATCATTACTCTCTTCCACAGCAGCAGGAGTCTCATCAGCACTGTCTTCCACTACCACAGAAGGAGGAGCCTCTTCGGAAGCAGGAGGAGACTCAGACTTGTCCTCAACAGCAGAAACAGCTTCCTCAGCAGGAGACTCTTCACTGGCTTTGTCGGTGCTAACGTCTTCAGCTTGAGAAGTAACCTCTGGTGCAACCTCGACAGGCTTTGCGCTTGTGTCTTGCTTCACTTCCTTCTCCAAATGATATTGCTAAAACCAAATGAATCAACGGTTAAACCAAGTGATACCCAAACATTAAAGATCTGTTCTTTCTCCCTAAGGTCATAGAAGAAAGAACAGAGTCCAATCTTGTTTGACTCAAAATCAGATCTGTCAGATGTGAAGTCAAAACACAACAACGCAAGAATCAAAACCTAAATCAAGGAGACTAATCTTATTCTCGAGTAGATCTAAACGAAGATTGAAAACAGAGCATCGGCGAGAGACGAAACGAGAAAAGGGGGGTGTAGATGAAGAGAGTACCTCGGAGAGCGACGGAGTTTGAGAAGCTACAGATTCCGCCATTGAAGTGAGTGGTCTCCGAGATTCTTCAGATCGACGAGGATCGGAGAGACAGAGAATCTTTTCTGATGACAAAGAAACGAGTGTTAGGTTTAGGTTCTGGCAGGATCTATCTGACCATTTCCCACACAGACTAAAACGACAGTGTCTTGTCCTGACATGAAACGGGCCTGAAGCTCATTAGTCTTCTTTAGGCCCAGTAACATTGTAATCCGTAATAATGGAAATTAAATAATTTTGGAACACGGTAACACTGTCGTTACTCGTTACGAAGAAAAAGACCCAAAAGATAAAACTCCTTCTGTATCAAAATATATGTTTTTTTTTTTAAGTTTTTGTACATAAATTAAGTAAATACAAAATTTTATACAATTTATCTTGGTTTAAAACACTATTTAAAATGATACGGAGAGAATATACAACTATATTAGATAGTTTCAGCCCAATAAAGAGGTAATAACATACGAAAACAATAGCCAACAAATGAAATTACATATGATAAATTGCGGCGATATTTCAGTAAAAACATATTTTTTTCCCAGCCATATTCAGGAACATGGATGGATCAACAGAATTTACAGAAAGTAGTTATTTATCCATCCACATAATGCAGCGTATAGAATTCCCTTCCACCAGTAAATCGAAAGCCTTGTTAATTTCTTCAAAGCTTATCTCGTGTGTGATAAAACCATCCAAGTTAAGCTCCTGAAATTTATTTAAATAGTTATATAGTTATTAACTCCTTTTCTTTTTACTTGTAAATAATCATATATGATATATTTATATACCATCCTTTGTCTGCATATAATTCGCTTAATTCAAAATTAGATTAATCGAATACCTTTTTCAAATAACGATCGACGAGAATGGGGATATCAAGTTTGGGTTTTAGACCACCAAACAAACTTCCGTGGACACTTCTACCTCTGAGAATAGCGCGACTATCTAAGCTTATTGGCGAAGCGTTCTTCTCCATCCCCAATATTACCGTCTTCCCCGAACCCTACGAATAAATTAATAGCAAAACCGATTTACTTTGGTTTATCCATAGAATGCTGTACAACCAAATAGAAAAACCGGTAAGAAAAACTTACCGTGCGGGAGCTATTGAAAGCCTCTTCCATCAAGGAAGCTAAACCAATGCATTCAAAACTATAGTCAACTCCTCCTCCTGTCATTTCTTTAATCACCTTTTTCATAACAACAACAATAATGTTATAATTTCTGTCCGCACGTTTGAAACTAAAATTTTGAAAACTATATATAATATTTCTGTGGATCAACGGACTTGGCTTATTGTCTTCTCTCCACATGAAGCCGTATTGATAAAGTCCGTGATGCCGAATCTTTTACCTACTCGACATCAATAATTATGGTTTTTAAACGATAGAATATAACATGAACAAACAAGTAATAACTACGAATAAAATATCTCATATCAAAAGTATAAGAAAGTTTAAGTAATATATAAAGGTTAGCCAACCTGTTTAAAGTCTATCGGTTTTAAGTTATAAGTCATAATAAGTTTAAATTTGACATGGTAAGAGTCGAGATCCTAAATACGTTAAATCCTTAATCAGTATAATTTTCTCAACTGGATATAACATCGTACTACACCCTCTTGACCGAATAAGTTCTGAGATTTATGGCCGATCAAAAAATCATCTCGAAAAAAGAAATTTAAGAGAAATCTAAGTAATATATAAAATGTTACAGCTAATCCACTTACTAGTAATCAGTTTAAATTTTTTAAGTACATGATAAACTCAAATATCATTACCCATATCTTGAACATCTTAAACCCCTAATCGATATAATTTTTTCGATCGGATATAACTACCGTACTAGACCCTTTCAACTGTGTATAACTTTCATACTAGATCATCATGATCGGTATAAATGACTTAAATTCAAAATTTATGGCCGATAAAAAAGCACCGTCTCAAAAAGGTATTAAAAATAAAATATTTTATATCAAAATTTTTAAATAACTTTACATAATATATAAAGGTTAAAATCAATTCAATTAGTACCAATTGATTTTAAGTTGGAAACTCATTATCTACCCGGTAATGAAAACTATTATTATGCCCTTTGGTTCAAAACTTCAGATACTCAGATGTTCGGTTCCGGATGGCATTTGTATTTGATATATCTTGTGCTTTTAGAGTTAAGGATATTTGGATCTGAATCTGTTGAATATATACGTTAATAATATTATTTTTGACTATAAAGACATGCGTGGAATATTTCAACTCAACTAGTGCTATCAAGATCTTATAAAAGGAAATTAGAAGAGACACTATAAAATTGCAAGAAGTAAATAAATCACACCTATTTCAAATTTGTCAGGATTAAGATCCACACCGATGATCTTTGAGGCCCCATGCAACCTGGCTCCTTCTGCAACCTATTTGCCAAATCGTTTTTTATTTTCTAAATCATCTAAAAAGAAAATTATATTGTTTTATATATTTCTGTTGGTCTGAATCAAACTGTTTTTTATTGAACATAATTGTTGTTAATCTGAAAAGTTGAACAATAGTGATCTCTATCTATTATTCAGAAGAAAAAAAGCAAGGTACCGCAAGTCCAACAGCCCCAAGGCCAAAAATGGCAACGGTGGAACCCTCCTCCACACCAGCCACCTTCCAAGCCGCTCCAATTCCTATTTACAACAATTTACTTTGCTTTTTGTTTTTTTTTTCTTTTGCTTTTTTTTTTGATAAAGATGTTTTGTTAATGGGAGAGTTATGCTTATTGATCCAACAAACATAACATAACAATCATGTAAGTGAGATAATAACAAAAAAAACAAAAAAAAAAAAGAATGAAGGTAAATTAACCTGTGGACACGCAACAGCTGAGCAAAGCCGCTTTGTGAACGGGGATCTCAGGGGAGATTTTGACGAGATGGGCGATATCTACAACTGTATATTCAGAGAAACTAGATACGTAGATATGGTGGTGAATAATTTCACCGGAGGAGTCTTTGAATCTAGAGCTTGTTCCGTATCGTCTCGTGTTTGACAAGAAATCGTCGCAAAATCTCGCGCACCAGTTGCTCTTTGGGGATTTACAGTCTTTACATTCCTCACACTGAGGGTAAAACACTGGTAAAACGACATCGCCTTGCTTAAATCCGTCCACATGTTCTCCTATGCTCTCGACCACACTGGATTAAAAACAAACAAATTCAAGTTATTAAGCAAATTGTACTAGTGAGATTTAAAGAAGCGTAACCGAGTGTTTCATTCACCCGACTGCTTCGTGTCCTAGAATCTTAGGGAACTTTGCACGAGGACCCTGGAAGAAAAGCCAATGAGGATAGATATATGGCGTTGACTTAGTTTTGAATATGTACATGATATATAATACTTACATGGGTTAATTTCCAGTAAGTGATATCGGTGTGACATAGAGATGTACATATGATTTTAATACGAACTTCGTAAGCTTGAGGTGGATCAACTTGGATCTCTTCTATCACCAATGCTTCTCCGGCTTTTCTACATATCGCTGCTTTGCATCTAATCGGCTTTCCTTTGTTGCAGCTTGAGAACGATGTCTTGTCCATTAGTGATGATGATAATGAACAGTGATGGAATGGGGAGATGAGAGGAAGATAGAAAGAGAGCGTTAAAAGCAATGGAAATCTTCCTTTAGCTGCTGGTTGGTGGAATAGTAAAAGTTAGAACTTAAAAGCAAGAAACGTTTTATCGAAAAAAAAAAGATGATTCTGTTCCACTCAGAACAACAAACATTTTAATTAATATTATACTTGACCTTAACCCGCTCCCGGCACCAGTGCGGATATGAATTTTTGGTTTTTAATTATTTATTTAACTAAATGATGTATTTGTAATATTTGATGTATTATATTCACTAAGTAAATAATTTTTTTGGCGTCTTAAACCATTTATTTTTGACGAATATTCGATATCATATAAACAAATTGAACATATACACATAATTAGAAAATTGTATACAATATATAAAAACAATGGTTATGAATGTAAGATATGAAGAAATATTATATTATGACTTAGTATGGCATAAAAATTATAAATTAGTTATATATGTTTAAAGAAAAAATAAAAGTTTAATTTAGTGACATTAAGTTTAAATTTGATTAAGACAAACTCATTAATTTAACTGGAAAAAATAATCATTAAAATATGTAGTTTAATTTAATTTTCAGTGGCATGGGAGCGTAAATAATTTAGAAAACTTAAGGGTATTTTTAATAGGTATTTCTCTTTTAATAATATAGATGCATAACTTTGGCATCTAGGAGCATAATTACTGATGGTATCTTTAATCTGAGTCTCTACATATTGTTATATTAACTAGGGTTATTATCCGAGATAATTACTGATGATTTATTTTTGTTTTCGGTTCTAGAATATAGGATCTATTCGGGAATTTAGAAAATTTGGTTTGATTTCAGTTTAGCTATTTTGGTTTTCGATTCAGTTTAGCCGACTAATATCCGAAATAATTTTGGATCTAATATGGTTCTGGTTTGGTTTCGGTTATTTGGTTGATTCGGGTTAAAAAGTAAAAAAAAAAAGTTTCAGTTTAAATATCATATTTTCAGGTTTTGAATAAACCTTGGATAACTTAAAATATATTGGATAAAAAATATTTGGGTAATCGTTTTACAAATAGTATTTTAGAAACATTTGTTTAAAAAAAAAATCTAAACATAGTTAATATTTATAATTATATATTATATTATAAAAATGTATTCATTCAGTTATCAGTTTCAATTTGATTTGGGTTTTCGCTTCTATAGATATAGGATTTTCTCAAGTAATTGATACGATCCTTCCAACCCAAATTGAACATGGTTCTTTAGTTCGGTTTTTTATTTCAGATAAATGTTCCTATATCTATATATGATGGTGAACCACAACATGAGATGAATACATAATTAATTAAGGATTAGTTATGATCTAAATTTTGTTTAATATAATATTATGATGTTTAATATTTTTATAATTATATAAAATGTAAATATTGTTAATTTATTATTTAACTGCTGATGTATTTGGTAGTTAACCAGTCATAAGGAACCCGTAAACGCATCAATTTCTAACCGCAATATCATTCATACATATCTCTTAAAGCCGCTTAAAACCACAATCACCCGCATTCGCAAACTTCCGCAACCGCTACAGTTACACCAGAGGTAATATCAGTGTGAAATAGATAAATGCATACGAAAAAAAAATCCGGAAATTAACATCAGTGTGATATAGACAAGTGCATACATAATTTGGTATGGTTGAGGTGGTTCAACTCGAAAATATATAATAAGACTATACTCAACGGCAGTCTTTTGTCCTAACATGAATTGGGCTTGAGTCTGCTTTAGGCCCAGTATATCTATCTACTATGATCAACATATGAAAAGAAAAAATAACAAATGTCAGATTCTTAAATATAATTTTCGTATGTCACAATTCGCGCTACTTGTAATGCTGCCTGCCACATTTTGAATTATCATGAAATTAATTCACATACATATTAGATTTTTGACTGAGCTTATAAAGTAAAATTCTATTACAGATTTGGTACGAAATTCTTTATTACGTTCTTATCAAACTTTAGATTCTCGTTTACTATATAGATTTCCTATATATTTATTTGAGAATGCAAATAAAGAAAATGCTGTGTCCATTTTATAGTCAATTTTTGAGCCTTTCCTTTAGACGAGTATTTGATGAAAATTTTCTGTTTCCGAATAATAAAGATCCACGTTCTGCAGTGGCCAGTTTTCTCTTCTTCTCTTTTTAATTCTTACCAAACTAAATTTTGTATAATATTCTCTCTGTTTCTAAAAAATTCATATTTAAAAAAAAGATTTGTTTCAAAAAAATACAATTTTCATATTTTCAATGCATAAATTAAATGTAAATTGTAAACTTAAAAAAACATAATTATATTTATTAAAATTCTATTGGTGAAAACTTTTAGAAAATAGTTGATTACGAAAAATAATATATTACTAACTAAAATTTGATATATTTTTTTAATAAGAGTGAAAATCCTAAAATATAGATATTTTAGAAACAAAGAGAGTATTAAATAATCCTGACTAATGAACAAAGAATCCCATGAAATTAACTCTCATCCACTCATATTAATCTCTTCTGGACTTTCCAGAGTTGTTGTTCGTACATAATTGATATATTTATATATATAGATCTATTTATTTTTGGCTGGATACTTAACGCATCATTTGTGATGGAATTCTTAAACTAAGTCTCTCAATATATATATATATATATATATAATAGTATTATGAAGTAAAACCTGGAGTAAAACAATTAATTAAAATTGATGTCATAAAATTTGTGGTACAAGACACATGGAATTAATCTCTCCTAACAAGCTTAAAGTTTTTTTTATGTAGGGACGTACCTCTACTTTTCTTCTTTCTCTTTCTTGCTTTTAGTTTTTATACTAATTTGTCTGGTGAAAAACTCTTACAAAACGTAACCAATGCGCATGCTCTTATGTATATATATTTTTTTAGAGTAACATAAAAATATTTTATATATATATATAGGTTTTATTAGTATATGAAAAAGTTTAACATCGGAAAATTCAAAAAATGCAGCCGAAGCTTCTAGCAGCCCAGCCAAAGGAGCTCATTTGGTCCAACCTGAAAGACTTTTTTTTGTGCACCTTAAAGACTTTCTTTCTTCTTTTAAATCGTAAGCCTTGTTGTTGCAAAAAAAAAAGGTAAGCCTTGTTAATTACCTCAAATGTCAATACGTGTAATAAAACTATAGATTAAGCTCCTGCAGTATTAAAAGAAAAGGAATTGGATTCCACGAAAACGTAAAACATAGTTTGGAAACTAGTAAAGCATTTTGTCCCCCAACCCAAGTGAGATATAAACTTAATTGTTAACAAACAAAATGTATTCACATTAAAAGATTGATGCATATATCTACTTTAGGATCCACGAGAATTGGAATATTCCGTTTAGATTTCAAACCACCGAACAAGCTCCCGCAAACATTTCGGCCGCTTAAAAGATCAAAGCTACCCAAACATATTGGGACTGCATGCTTCCACATTCCAACATTACTGTCTTTCGTGATCCCTATTTCATTTTTCCAATGTATTGTTCAAGGACATTCTAAGTTGTAAAAATGAACCATAATAATGATGCTGAATCGACTGAGATTTGGTAAGATTCAGCATAAACGTACCGTGAGGGTGCTGATAAAAGCCACAACAACTAAGACGCTACGCACTTGATAATTTGTGTTTATTTTACAAATTTACAGCTATTTTAATAGGATGACAATTTGAAATATTTTTTACGAAGAGAAATATGAAACAATAATAGTAGACGAGAGGCAGAATATATTTCCACAAGTTTATTTTTTTTTGCTAATTCTTTTTTTTAACAGTTTCTTGATTTGTGCGTGTCATCCTTGCGCAAAGGCCATGCTAATATCGCATCGGATATCCCCTAACGGACTATATTTCCACAAGTTCAGAGAAGAGAAAGAGAAAAAGAGGTTAATGATTTAATTGTATCTTTGTTGCACTGTTTGCCAATCACTATCGAATATTGGCCAATGATGGCTGTTAGCCATCAATTTCAAAATCAGATTAGATAACTAATCTCTCTAAGAAATATTTAACGTTTTTTCTTATTTTATTTTATTTTAGAGTTTATGTTTTAGTTGTGCCTTGTGCGTACGTGCACTCCATTGGTCGAGTTCTTGGGCACGAACAATAAAACCATGCAGACCTGCATGTACACTCACGAGCCACTTGCGACAAGCCAGCGTGAAAAATAGGAAATCAAAGAACATTTACATTTACTAGAAAAAGAAAAGAAACAAATACATATATATATATATATATATATATATATATATATATGAGTAGAAGAAATGTGTTTAGAAATAAAATACTACCACTGGCATTGCAAAAAAATCTTACTACTGGAAAACCAAAAATAAAATAGTAAGATCCTAGCTACTATAACATTCATGAAACGGTCTCCTCTGTATTGTGTATATATAAGAAATTTTATCTTATATTCTAAATATTACATGGACATTGTTAAAACTGATATACAATATGATTATTTCTAACGTTGAATACAAACTAACTGTAATTTTAAAACATCTCAAGAGCCGTGAGTCTACATTGATGTTAAACAAGAAATCAAATTTCATATGTATACAAGTAACTAAAACAGGAAATGTTGAATTTATATGCAAAAAATGATTAATTGTTTTTTAAGTGGGAAATAGTCAACATTAAAATTAAACAAGTGATCCATTGTTTAATGATATGCCAAACAATTGACTCCTAAGTTTGAACGAAATATTTAATTAACATCATAATATTAATTGTCGCATCTAAAAATTCCGAGGGTTTAATTATTAGTCTGAATTCAAAGTGTGTTTTGGAAATCTAATTAATTATAACATATGTTATATTATATATATATATATATATCTTTGATGTTTCATGAAACAAAAAGCTTAAAAGAAAGAAAATTAAATATATAAAAAAAGATGACGAATGAGGAAAACAAGAATTCATCAAGCTCTCCTCCTGCAAAACGACCCAAGAAGTGTAGCAATTGCCCTGGTGCAAAGGTCTATACTTCGAGCAGAGCTGAATACAAGTCGATGGTTCGTAGACTCACGTGCACTCTTCCAGGCTCATCTGGTCAAACCAGTCTACGTGTTTCGACACAGGCTCAGGTTAGCAATCCTCAGCCAATCAGGCTAAATGACGCTTCTATTCCTCCAGGCTCATCGGGACAAACCAGTCTTCGTGTTACGACACAGGCTCGTGTTAGCAATCCTCAGCCTATCAGGCTAAACGGCGGTTCTATTCCTCCAGGCTCATTGCGACAAACCAGTCTCCGTCTTCCGACACAGGCTCAGGCTCGTGTTAGCAATCCTCGGCCAATCGGGCTAAATGACGCCACTATTTTTCCAGTCTCATCGGGACAAACCAGACTCCTTTTTCCGACACAGGCTCATGTTAGCAATCATGGGTTGATCAGGCTATATGACGCTCCGCCTAATGGGTACCCGTTGGCACAATCGTCGTTCCCACCGGCTTCGGTGTGGCCCCGCACCTCAGCGGCTGAAACACCCAGCGATCAAGCGTCCTCCTCACGGCCTTCTCTGCCATCGTCTCCAGTACCAGCGTCGGTTCCGACAATGTTGCCGACGTCACCCCAACCTGTATGGTCGCTACCACCGGCACCGTTGGTTCCAGCAAATTTTCCGGAGGTACCACCTTCTTTTCCGGCGGCTGCTCCGGTGCCGCCGTCTCCTCCTCGAGAGCAAGGGGAAATGGAAAGGGCTGCTTATATGCAGTCCTTTGAGAACTTTCTGATGCCAGACGACGATGATTTTTATTTGGATGACGATGATTTTAATTTGGATGCGTTAATGGCTCCAGTTCCCTATGTAACTGGAATCATTAACGGGGAGCAGCACTGGGAGAACGTGCCACCAGGCCCACCACCGGTTCTGACGAACCAACCGTCGGGAACTCTAAACGTGCCCGATCCTCAGAATGGTCTCACGATGTCAGCGTCGGAACATGGCTCCAATTCTCTGAATGAGAACGTTGCACCACAGGTTCATGCAACGTCACCGTCTGTAAGTCTACCTGCATGGTCACAGTCAATGAATCGACTAAACGGGCCTTATTATCAGCACATGTTGCCAGAGGGTATTGCACCACCCGTTCATGCAACGTTACCATCTGATAATTTATCATCTAATTTTCAGAACGGTTTAGGATCCAGCAATGTCTCACCACCAGCGACTTCTCTGTTTGGGTGTCTACAAGGAGGTCCTCATTTTCAGAACATTGTGCCGTCGGATAACATCCCACCACCGGTTGCACCGTCCGGACCTAATCATCAGAATGATCAACAACAGTTGGGAAATGCTTTACCATCTGAGAGTCAACCAGGTTGGCCTAATCCTCAGATCGGTTTACAACAAGGGGCTGTTCCTGCAAATGTACCTTCTGGTAGTTCAGGTTTGTTTAATAATTCCACCACCTATGAAGAAAAGCAGCGTCTCCTTGAACAAATGGGTTTTGGAACTGTACCATCATGGTATTTAGATTCAGCGGATTTACCACCGGGTAATCTTCAAGAGTAGTCCAGTGCATGCTGAAGGATCTCAACCCTCATCTAGGGTTATTTTATCTTTCCATTTATCGTTGTTGTTTTTGTTGTTGTTTGTTTTCAAAAGAATAATATAAAGGAGTGAAAGTTTTTGTAACTTTTGCTTCTTTTGTTTGCATTTGTCTTTGTTTTTGTGATCTGCATTGTTCAATATCATATAGTAATAAATCGCATTTGTTTCTTATCTTCTCTGGTGCTTCTTATATCTTGTCTTAATATGAAACCACCAAACAAAAGATCATTGATTTCATAAGCGGTTATTTAGATTATCTTCCCTTTTAACTCGGAATATGACCTAGCATCGGTTCGAAAGGGTAACGCAAAAGGAGATTTAAGAGTAATAATGTACTTCGACATGGAAGAAAGAGAGAGACTCATCTCTTTGATTAGAGACAATATGATTATTGACGAAGAAAATGGTTTCAATCCCTAACACTAGCAGTACCATTTCACACCAAGAGTCTTCATTTCTGCTCTTCTGTTGGCTTTGGACCTGCTGCTGCTTCCTTGATCTCGTCTGCAGATTCATCCTGATCCACACCAACCAAAAATATTTCATCATCCATTAAATTTTGAAATCAAGCAACAGCTGTTTAGTGTGTAAAGAGAGAGAGAGAGAAAGAATAAACAAACCTGCATGTCGGATGTCCAGAGAGTGAGGTTGTCACGGAGAAGCTGCATGATCAAAGTGCTATCCTTGTACGACTCTTCCCCTAATGTGTCTAACTCAGCAATGGCCGCATCAAAAGCCTGATAATACACACACACACACATGGAGATAAAAAAACAACACTCACTTTCTGTCCATGAAAGTGTTGAAAAGAAAGCACAATATTGAACAGAAGCAAAGATACATCACCACTAAAGAGCAAGAGATACTCTTCAAACGTAGTCCTCTTCACATTTGCTAATCCTAACATGGTGATATCAAAGATTAGGTTTACCGTTTTAGCGAGGTTGCAGGCACGGTCAGGAGACTCAAGGATCTCGTAATAGAACACAGAGAAGTTCAAAGCTAATCCAAGACGGATTGGGTGAGTTGAAGCAAGCCCCTTAGCATTCTCCTGCACAAAACCAAAAATGCCATAGCATTCAACACGATGATTGAGAATCTAAGCCTAATAATCCAGATCCAGAAACTAATCTAGGTCTAATCCAAAATCAGAAACCTAATCTAGGTCAATTTCTTCAAACCTGAGCAGATTCGTAAGCGGCGAGGGTGTTATCCGCGGCGGCGTCTCTCTCCTTACCGATTTTGAACTCGGCCAAGTATCTGTAGTAATCACCTTTCATCTTGAGGTAGAAGACCTTGGATTCCTCGGAATCAGCGGAAGGGACGAGCGTGGAGTCGAGCAGCTTCAGGATCCCGTCGCAGATCCCCGAGAGCTCCGATTCGATCTTAGCCTTGTAGTCACGGATCGTTTTGACGCGGTCGACGTTGCCGCGGCTCTCCTCTTTCTGCTCGATCGAGGAGATGATTCTCCACGAGGCGCGGCGAGCGCCGATTAGGTTCTTGTAGGCGACGGAGAGGAGGTTTCGCTCCTCGATTGTGAGCTCGCTACCATCTGTTGCGGCGGAGACTTTTTCCATGAATTGGACCATCTCTTCGTACCTCTCCGCCTGCTCCGCTAGCTTAGCCATGTATACAAGATCCTCGCGCGACGGAACCGCCATTGTAACTGCTTCGAACGGTGGATCTAGAGGCGGACGAAAGGAGTTATCTCAGATCGGAGAGCAGTTTGTGTAGGATGTTGAAAGCGAGAAGAAAAAGATGGAATCTGGACCGTTGGATCTGTTTGTTCAAACGCGTGAGAGTTGACACGTGCCTTTTATTTTAATACGCGGAAGTGGAATGAAGATCTTAAAACTACTTTTGGTGATTTTTTATAATTTTAAATGCTTTGTCTAAGGTTTAGCTTCGAATATACTATTCAGTATCATAAGTTAAATGTAAAGGGTGATGAATCCATAACCACAAAGGTAAGTGTTAAGGGAGTTTTGTAGAGTTGATAAATGTTCCTTGGTATGTTTGGAGTTGTATAGTTTTAAGAAGATAGCTGAGCATAATGTTTTTTTTTCTTTTTTTATCCATTGTCATTGTCACGAATTTGGGATTGGGGAGAACGTGTTGAGAAAGTCCGAACCAACGTATAAGTAGGATTTGTTTTCTAGCCTAGACGATGGTGATAGAGCCCGAGGCCTTTGGTCAAGAAGAGCCAGCTATCTTGGCTCTGAGCGTTACAGTAGGATATCTTTTGTGGTTTTGCTTCTGAGTCTAGATGAAGAGGTATGAAGAAGCCTTGGGTTCTAATCTTTCAATGACTTCTTCAAAAGCTGTAAATCAAGTTTCACAAAATAGATTGCTGATAACATAAATTTGTAACAACAATCCATTTTCTATTATACTTGTCATATTTGTTCTTGATACAAAACTTTGACCTAGAGTTTTTAACGAAATTTTACATGACCTTTAATTTTTTTTACACGACCTTTCATTGAAGGTATAATATGATTATCATTTGTGTCAGTCCTCTATATAAACCACACTGAACGTATAATAGATACACTCTTCATCTCATCACCATCTTTTCTTCTTCTTTTTTTCCTCTTATTTTTGTTTTTAATTAATTGAATACGGGGTTATAAATGTGGTTTATATGGAGGAGATGGGGGCTAAAACTATAAATGTTGTTTAAATCACTATCTGTAACCAAATTGGTAGATATCAACAATGAAATTTCAAAAAAGAAAAAAAAACATACAAAAAGAGAGAAGAAATAGAGGAAGATTAAAGAAGAAGATATGCTTGAAAGGAAGCCAAATTGGTACATATCAACAATGAAAAGAATAAGTGACAATTCCAGTGATATCATGTACATTTACATTGTTTTAATCATCTATTCTTGTAAATTTTGATCAGTTAGACTAGTATATAGGTTTGTTTAGGTTGCATTGCATTGGAGAAGCACTAGTGAGGTTTTGGAGCCAAATGAGTTATAAAACGTTCAAATGGAGAATGGTGCAGTAGCAGGCAACTACCGCATGCAAATGGAGGCTGCTACGGGGCCGCAGGCTGCTGTCGCGGGCAAATGGAGACACTGTTACGGCGCCGCAGGCTACTGTCGCAGGCTAAGTCTGGTTGCGGCCGTGTGTTTGACAAAATCAGACAGGGCGTGTCACGGGATGTGGAGGTTGCGGCCTGCTCGCAGACTCCTTTCGCGACCAAGAGGAGGTTGAGGCTGTAGTTCGAAACAGAGTTTTTACCATTTTACCCCTATGTTTTTAAGCTACTGTAAATGCATTGTAAACCTAATCTTAGGGGGATTATCTCATTTTCTCTCAAGATCTTGCTTCCTTTTGTAAAACCTTGAATCTTTTTATAATCTAAGGAAGTACTTCATCTTATATTTGTGTTTCTCTTGCTCATTAACATGATTAGCCTTGATCCTTACATAGGCTTAAGGTTAAACATGGAAATTAGTGAGTAGACTACTTGTGATTCATGTGTTAGATATATTAGGGTGATTAGGTGGATAGTTTGGATGTTTCTTGCTTGATTAACATTGTTCTATTCTTGCTAAGTTTTCTTAGTGTTAGATTAGACTTGATCACTCTCATCTTGATAATAAGCTATTTTACACCCGAAATGTGTTTATTAAAATGCTTGACTGAACTTAGTATTGCTCTATTTTGAATAACCAAATGGATTTGATGTTAGGATTGCTAGATGGTTGGTAGACTATTTTGCAAGACATGCTTGAATGTGTTAAGCAGTTTATGTTTATTGCATGTTTAGCATATGGATTAATGATTATTGTCACGGAAATGGATAAATCTATTTGAATGAGACCTAGACCTATAGACTTGTTGATTATTTTGTTTGAACATCCTAGATTGAACCTTGATCACCTTATATCAATTATCATTGCCAGTGGATCCATCCTTAGTATTTGATTGAATTCTTGCACTTATTTCTTGATTGGATTTGAGATCACCTTGTTTATATTTCTATGATCTTAGCTTGTTACAAATCATCAATCTTCTTATTTGCTTAGATTAGGAAAGTTTGTGTATTCTTAGTGTTATAGATCTCTAGTTCTCTATGGATTCGATCCTTAAATGCTACAGTAACATACCATTCGATTGTGGCATTGTTGGCACATTAGGTTAATTAGTGTGTGCTTAAACGCAGTTATCATCCAGCAAAAAAATGCAGAAAAGAAATAAGAAAATCTTGAGAAAATGAATTGTAAAAGTTTATTGTAGCTACAATATGTTAATATTAATAGAGAAGAACCATCGACAAAAAAATTATAAACGTATATCTTCTTTGCAATGCAAGAATGTAGTCGCATATCTTCTTTGCGATCCAAGAATGTAGGTCATTACATCACCATGATGCTTAGGTGTAGGCCTGCGACTTTCAGCCGGATCTGAATATCCGAACCGGATATGACCCGAAATGGACCAGTCCGGTTTCGGATCCAAGAGATTTAACCAATATTTAAAGTTATAAATATCCATGGGTATTGGATCGGGTTCATTTTATACCTGAAACCGTTCGGGTAACCTAATTAATCCGAAAACTATATGTAAGAGCATGAGCAATAGATGATTTCTTTTTATTTTTCGAGTTTATAGTCGGTGATTCTATGTTAAATCTTGATGTTTTATGTGTAAATGACAAAAAATCATGAAACAAATTATTTCTTTTAAGAGCATGAATAATAGATGATTTCTTTTACTTTTCGAGTTTATAGTCGGTGATTCTATGTTAAATCTTGATGTTTTATGTGTAAATGGCAAAAAAATCATGAAACCAATGATGAATTTCAGTCTGCAACACTATAGGAGGCTACAAATTAGGGTTTAGAAAAGGGAGGCACGAGGAAGAAGATGAAGAAAATTACAAATTGCTATTCATTAATGAATTTTTTTCACAAAAAAGTCATCATGTAATTCAAACCCGGGTGGCCATATATTTTAGTAGTGTTCATGACCATTGGGACACCTTAACCAATTGTTTAATTTTCTCAAAGTTTTTGCATATATATTTACATTTCAGGTTTTAAACAGTTTAACCGGAACTGAACCGGGTTCGAACCGAGATTCAGTCAAGTACTATTTGGATATATTTTCTAAATAACCGAAATATCCGGAACCGGCCCAATTATCCAAAATCGCAGGCTTACTTAGGTGGCTGGGCAGGAACAAGTAGTTCCCATCCTCTTTAAGCTGTTGATTATTTACAGATTTTTAAATTCGATTGTACTATAAACTTTTTTTCTTTTGCTGATAAATGAATTTACCATTTCAAAACAAAAACAAAAAGAAGAACCACATTGTGAACTTTATATATGTTTTACTCATATATCCCTATAACAATATGTATCATCTACTAGTATATGTGATAAAAGAAATAAAAGTTGTTACAAAGGAATTAAGTTTGATTATGCATAAAGTTATCAAAAAGAAAAAAAAATATGCAACTACGTTAGTCGAACCTGGCATATGAAGGTTAAAGTCAATAAAATGTTATACCACTATACCAAGGTAACTTAAATGTCGTATCTGCCTTTAAAAGTTTTACATATTTTTGGCTCTAAAATTCATCTTTTACGGCTTTAGTCCAAGACCGGCCTAAAATGCAAGAACCACAATTACACTGTACACCAATGCCTTTTCGCACGTTTATATTACAAAAACTTGCGATTATAATTAGAACCCTAAATGTGGGTTCGGTGTAACGAGTATTGGCGGTTTTAAATACCGATGCTAATTTGGTGAAGAAAAAGCATATTGGACAGTTTACAATTTTACCATAAGTCCATACTAAGATTTAGTGGGCTATGAGACTGTTCGACTCACTATTTTCATGCGTTGAGAAGATTATAACATAGTATTCTGGATATGGTTCATGAGATTATGACATAGTATTCACACTATTTTAAAATTTTACAATAAGTCCATACTAAGATTTAATTAGTGGGCTATGCGACTCTTTTATATTGTAATCATGATCCATATATATAAATTGAACGAGTACAAAACTGGTCAGGTGCATGACATAGTATTCTGAAATACTCGATCATACATTATAAAATTATGCATCTGACAATTCCAAATCTGGATATGGTTCTTCCAAATCAGGATTTGGTAATTCCAAATTCTGATTCAGATATTATATAATTATATAATTTGATTTTTAAAATTATATATACATAATACTCATTTTTACAGCATAGAAATCCAATTAAAAGTAAGGTCAATAGAGGAGATTTTGAAGATAAATAGGTATCCTATATATAGCCTCTGGTCTTCAATAACTCATGACCAACACTGCAATGTTTAAAATAGCAGTTTGAAATAATATTTTGTTTTGTGTATTTTAATGGAAAATTGCATTGTATAACCTTTAAATAAATTATAATTCAATGTATGACCAAAAGCCCAAATTTTCGTGTGTATCACATATATTTTGTACAATATTATCATATTATCCTTTGAAACAACCGGTAAACCTACAGAAAAAGTTAAATAAATAATTATTATGTAATAAAAGTGAACTGTGGCTATTGGAGAGTCACAAGTTTTATTCTCAGAATTTCTCCACCGCTTTTTGACCACCTTTAAACTCGGTTTATATTTTCGATAGAGAAGACCGTGTGGAACTGATATCGTGGCGGATGTGACTCTTCATTGCTTCAGAAATCAACAGAGGAGGCGTCGAAGTAACAGGCACGGGGGAGTTGCATGAGACATTTCCACATTCCCTTAAACCATGTCTGAAAAGGAGGAGGTGAAGAATAATGATGGTGGGTAAGTAAATGTGTATCACCATTTCAGAAAAAGAAGAGGTGAAGAAGATTATACTATATTCGGTGAAAAGAAATTATAGTATAGTATGCATTGTACATGAAAACAAATATTATGTATTTCAGATTTTGATTTTATTTTATTAAATATAGATTATAACTTATATTTTGGTTTACGATTTAGTGGGTAGGGCTAGTATTTAGGAGTTGTGAGCGGAATTGGAGTCTTATACTACTTCAGATATATTAAATATAATACTATTTGAAAATGTAGAATAAAAATGTGATTTTACAGTGAACAGGCAGGTATTATGTTTTCAGGTTTATCATTGATATAAATATTGATTTCTGCATTAACTACACTGGTACAAATGATTTAGAAATTCGATTTTATCATTTCGTTAACCACATTCACACAAATATTAGTTTCCAAGTCTATTATATTTTCCTTTTTAATATGGTATAATTTAATATCACAAAATATTATATATAATTTCAGATTTTAATTTTATTTAAAAATTATAAATATATTATATATTTTACATTTGGGTTTGGGTCTATTGTTAACCGTTTAGGGTCTAGTGTTTACAATTGGGCATAGATTTACTATTTAGGAGTTGTGGGTGGAGCTAGAGTCTTATACTACTACACTGATATGGAATACATTATTTATTGAAAATTCTTCTATTTTATCTATATTAGGGTTTAGGATTTATTATTTAAAAGTTGGGCTTGGGATAGTATCTATACTATTAAAGCAGAATCCTTTTATGATTATGCTCCTAACTTTTTTAAAAAGTTACAAAACATACCATTACTTTTTTTAATATCTTTAATGATCTACAGAAATTTAAAGCCCATTAGATAGGTCCAAATTGAACCATTGTTAACCCATTAAGCCATTTTGGTTAAAATATAGTTAGTGAAAATTATTAAAAAGATTGTTTTATTTTTTATACAGGGATTATACATTTAAGAGATAAACAAATATATTAATCCATTATGCTAATTTGTGTAAAATATATATACTTAAAATCATAAAAAGCCTGTTTTATTTTTATTGAGATTATACATTTAAGAAATAAACAAATTAATATATGTGATATATTTAAGAATTAAACAAACAACGGATTTGCAGTCCTATATGTGTAAACATAATTTTACTAATAACGAATAAATTACATTACAATTAATAATAATAAAAACCATATTAGATAATAAACTATTCAAACACATACTCGCACTAATTAGAATTACAATTTATAAAAATAAAACCATATTAGATAATAAAATATTGAAACACATCTAATTAGAAATAATATTAAAATTGAAAAATGACATTTTAATAGATAGAATACCCGCCCTTTAAAAGGGCGGGTCAGTATCTAGTTTAGTATTTAAAGATTGTGGGTATGGTTTGAATCATATACTACTTCGACGATATGGAATATAACACTTAATACATATGTACATGGTTAACAAACGTGTAACGTGGATGTCTCCTTCTTTCATATAGAATAGCTTTCAGTCACTCTTGACCATATATTAGTTGTGATACGTCATGTTCACCGGGTAATTGCAAAAGAGAATGATATAACCGGTTAATTTTGGATGTAAATATTAGATTCTTCATTATGTACCAGAATCAATGTCTCTATTTAATTTCACTTCCAAATTTGGTTAGATAGAAAATAAGCCTTATAATCTTGTTTTTACTTTTTATAAAAAAAATTGGATATAGATATGTCAAATTTTGGATAAATATCTGAAATTTGGATATCTAAAAAAATATGCAATTAGATGAATATTTATAACATATATTCAATGTATCTGAATTTACATTTAGATATCTTAAAATTTTAAAATATATGAATCCTTCCAACCTGATATATACGGAGGGAGATTCTGGATCTGGATATTTGTGGCAATCGAAGTGATTACAATATAGTTCACCATAATTAACTTTTTTCCGCGTTGATAACTGCTATAACAATGGACACTCGAGTCAAGAAAAGACAACTTATTATATTAGAGATTGTATTCATTTTTTCTTGTTATAAGAGATTGTATTCAAAATTTGTTCATCTTCCACAAAATGCATTTAGGCTTAGTCTTTTTGGATTTTCTTACAAATGAGAAAATGAATAAAACCTAAGAAGACAAATAACATTTCAATATTTAATTGTATAAAAATTCAAACATGAGAATCTAAAAATATTAATAATAAATATAATAAAGGGTAATTTTCTCAAACAGACCTTTTTAAGATTTTGTCACAAAAATAGACTCCAAAAACTAAAATGATCAAAATATTATTTTTTATTTTGAAATTTTTTATTTTTTTTTCAAATTTTTAAAATTTGAAATCTTTTCCCCAAAACCCCACTCCTCAATTTTAAACCCTAAATCATAAATTCTAAACCTTAAACCCTAAACTCCACTCCTTAACTCTAAACTTTAATGTCTAGATTAATTAACCCTAGGGGTATAAGTATATATTTGCTTCTTTTAATAAAAAAATTAAGTCTATTTTGGTCATTTTTATTTTTAAGCTCAATATTTGTGACAAAAAAATTTTTAGGTCTATCCTAAAGAATTTCTCATATAATGATTATATATCTCAAATTTTGAAAAGTTCGTTGAAAAAATTTTAGAATATTGTAAACAAAATTTTAACATCAGAGATATTCATTTTGTAGTGTTATTTTAAAAATATAATCATGTTAAAAATCGTGTATTGAACATGTTTTAATCAATGTTTTAAACCAGATTGCACACTAAACTGGACTACTTTATGGATCATCGGTTGATTGGGGTTTATCCTTAGGCCAAAATTAATACTTTTTAATATATAACTATATATTAACTATTAAAAATATAATACAAAAATAAATAAAAATCACTTTTTTATTTATAGATCTAATTAAATATTGAAATATCTATTTTTTTTATCTAACATACATTAGAATAAAATATTATTTAACAAATTTTTTATAACAAACTATGACTTAAAATAAAGATAATTAAATAATTATATTATAGAGTTAAAATATTATGTTTACATCAACTAAACATGGTTTCCTATATTACCAACTTTCTAGGCATTATAATATATTTTTTAATTACGATATAAAAATCGTAAATCTAATAATTTAGTTAGTATTGTAAACGATTAAAAGTACATTTAAAATATCATTAGTTGTAGGGATTTTTTCAGATCAATGGTAGACCTCGAGTTAATAGAAAAAATTTCAGGTTTTATCGAGTTAATAGAAAAAATATTTTCTCCGTTTCAAATTTACTATTATTTAAAATTGGGCATAGATTTACAGGTTTAATAGTAAGTCGGCGATAAATATGAAATCATTTGTTTAAATTTTTTAATACTTGTAACAGGCGTAAGGAAAAAGCAAATTATCAAACAAAAAAAGAGGCTGACAAAGATTTTGAATGACGTACAAGAAATGGCAAACGTTTGAATATCGAAAAAATAACAATAGTTATTTCCCGGTTGCAGTGCACAAAGACAAAAACCTTGATAGTTACAAAGGAAAAATGAGACAAAACCTTGTCTGGATACCATTAAAACTATCCGTAAGGGTAAGGCGTAAGGTATCCGTAAAAATCCAAATGAAAATGAAGGCGGCAAGTGGTCCATTTTGGGTTAACTAATAAATTCAATGATATCAAATGGAAACAACGAAAGCTACTCATCCTTAAGGGGAAAAATCTAAGTGAAATCGAAGGCAAATGGTCCAGTCTCAATGGACTAGTTTTACGGCTACAAAATGTTTATTGTCTTCAATATAAAACTAAAGAAACTTGTATTATGAATTTCAGATTGTTTATTCAGCACACGCAAATAGAGAGATTAGCGATACAGGTTATTTGAAAACTTACCGTGAAAAAAAGAAGAAGAAGAAGAAGGATAGCCATAGGCATGTGACAGACTTGCCACGTGAAGGTACGTATCGTATTAATTGAAATCAAAATTTTGGTTTGCCAAACAATCATAATCATAAAGCTCAAACTTAAGTCTTCTATATAATCCTATAGGACGACTCAACTTCATAATTTTATAGGAGAATATACTCCAGGAACATAATTTTTGGTCAGTAACATAAATACGCTGATCTGGACACTTTGGTAGCATAATGATTGTACTGTCCCAATTCCCAAAACAGTTGTATACGAATCAAATAGAGAACCGATACTTTTGAGGCTATATTGCTACTGAAAAGTTGTATCTTTTAAGATTTATATTTCTAGTTGTGGAAAAAAATATTCTTTCCGTTTCAAATTATATAAACTAGGTAAAGAACCCGTGCGATTTCGCACGAAAACTGATTTTATGTTGCAGTTGATTCATGACTAAAACATCTCTCTGTTGCAGTTGATTGAAAGCAATAACGAATCTGGAAAGTGCAACACACACTTAAAATCACCCGGCCATGGTGATTTGAGATACCATTTTGACAATCCAAAACTATAAGACTCGCCAGAAAATTCTTATTAAGGTATTATAACAACTTTTTAATAAATAATTTAAAATAAAATGAAAAGTCACAACTTTTAAAATTAATAATTATAGAAAAACATTTATTGGGGGTATTTTGTCATCTTTTTAAAAACTAATTTGTATTTTACAATGAAAAGATACAACTTTTAAAAGAATTAAAAAATGAAACAACTTTTGACATTATAATGAAAAGACACAAAATTACACATTATCTATTAATTTCAGTAAAAACACACACATTTTACATGCTAACTTGTATGGTATGAATATATATGATAAAATATGTATCTGTGTCTAATTAAAATATCAAACCAAAGACGTCAAAAATACAGTATCATATGAACATGGCTCAATGAAAATAAAAGTAGTTAGTATAACGAAAACAATTAGTTTCTGGGTACACATATTCCTTTGGTTCATGGTATTCCTAAATTTTGTAACCAGTTACAGCCATAATCAAATTCTTCAGCCAACCATTTTTTCACCTTTTCCGTTAAAACCTAACTGGGTGTTATTGAATAATTCTGTATCACTTATAATTAGTTACACACATACAAGTATGAAAAGGAACATCAGTAGAATTTGAATAAGCGACTCGCAGATATGCTAGCAAAACATGCCAATTAACAAAAATACAGAAAAGCATAATGAAAATCGATTAGGAAGATATAACAATTAACTGCTGCAAAAAATCTGGAAAATTACTAATATTAGAGACTAAATAAGTCAAAATCGGTAAATAATCTGAGAACAGAATATTGTTAGTTGGCCAAAAATGAAGACGTGATTCATCCATCTCCTCTCACGCAGTCCCAAACATTCAGAAAGAGATAATGTCCTTTCAAATTAAAAAAAACACCCACTGACTTGATTTATTGAGAACATTTTCATCCAATTTTATGTATTAATTTTCCTCTCGTACAGTTCACCATCATCTTTAACTTTTATCTTTATGATCAGTGAAATTCATAACAATGGAAGAGACAACTTCTTGATCACGTACGTGTGTGAAACATTAAGCATTATATTTTTTGTGTATAAAATTTTGACCCAAGATTGCTTAAATAGAACTGAAAAAGTACGAATAGTAACATATGCAACATTTAGAAAGTAAAACAGTTAGAAATAAATAAATATATATATATATATATATATATAACAATAATATATAGAAAGTTGCAACCGTTGGGCTTTTACAACAAATCAAATTGGAAATGTACGAGTGGTAAAGTATGCAACTTTTAAAAAGTTAAGCAGGTAGATACAACAAAAGGATGCAACATTTTGTGACATTCTTTGCAACCCTTGAGAATAAAAAACACAACTCTTCACATTAAAACCTATTTGAATAGTCACAACCCTTCAATTTGAATAGTCGCATTCTTCTAATATTCACAATTTTTCATTTTTTAAAAGATACTTATTAATAGTCATAACTTTTAGACAATTTTTAAAAAGACACAACCTTACAACATAGATTTTTAGAAAAGACACAACTTTTCAACATAATTGAAGTTCACAACTTTAGAAATTAATTGGAAAAGACATAACCTTACAACATAGAACTTTTAGAAAAGACACAACCCTTTACACTTCTTTTTCAAAAGACACAACCTTTCAACATAACTGAAGTTCACAACCTTATGAATTAATTGGAAAAGACACAACCTTACAACATAGAATTTTTAGAAAAGACACAACCCTTTATACTTCTTTTTCAAAAGACACAACTTTTTGAATTAATTGGGATTGCTATTATTAGTAGATTATTTGATGTTTAGAAGGTTTATATTGTTTCAAAATATAAAATGTTTTAAAGTTTTAAATTTAATTTTAATTTTAACTTTACTAAAAATTGTTTAACTAATTAGATTTTATAGTCTTTTTGTAATTGGTTGAATGATTTTAAAATTATATATTTAAAAGTGATTTCGTCAAAAAAAAAACAGATTTCTTAATCTTTGTCCACTAAGCCAGAATATCATATAATATGAAACAGATGGAGTATGGAGTATTAATTTGTATATTATGTGTGTGAGAGAGAGATTATAGAAAATACAACAATCCGTCGATAAAATACATCAATTATATCATATATTAACCAAGTCCGTTTTTAATTATGTACAACAAATATTGATAAACCCTTCCCTAAACAAATTGCTTTAGATGCTAAACAAGGTAATATATTCTTGGTTGATGTGGAGTACACATGGATTCCGAGTACTTGTGGCAGATGTGGATACTTGGAACATAAAGAAAAAAGGTGTTTTCTCCCAGCTGTCCAAGTGAATGTTGAAACATGTCCAATGCATGAGGTTCTGTCTAATGAAGCAAGAGGGGTTGAAGCAGATATGAAACAAGTTAATGTTGAAACAGTTTCAATGCATGAGGTGTCTAATGAAGCAAGAGGTGTTGACACAGATAAGGAACAAGCTCAGTTCAGTGCTGTATCAGATCAAGTGGTGGTACAAGTTGAAAACTCAGAAACGAGTTTAGTGCTAGCTTCTACTGATCAGATTGTAGAACACATTAATGAGATAGAGATTGAACAATTGTAATCATAAAAGGGTGTTGAGCTGAAGGCTCTTTCAATGCCAGCAAACTTGCCCATCCACTCTAAGGTAACAATAGCCATTGGCTCCAACTCTCAGTCCACTTCACCACCATTAACATGTATCATTTCTGCTCCAGCTGAACCTACTATTGTGGAAGAAATTCAATCACCTATCATTGTTTCCAAAACCAATCTGGAAGTAGGAGACAATTCATTGGCCTTTACACCTACACATGACAGCCCCTCTCACAATCATACTGAGTAACTGAATGTGCAGGATGATGAAGATGGATTAATGAGAGATGCTATGGCAAATCTCAATACGTCAAGAGGTGGGAGACCAATAAAACCACTTCAAAAGTATTAAGATGTGGATTGGAACACAATAGGAGGGAAGGGTAAACGAAGTCGCCGAGGTCGAGGGTACCATACTCCCTAGTGTTTCTTTTATCATTTTCTTGTTTCACTAAGCTTATGTTCAATAAGTTTCTCTTTTCTAAGTTCATGCTTAGCTGAATATGAGGATTGTCTCATCTTGCTTTCTAAAACTTTATGGTTTTAAAGCCATACCTTGTATGTTTTTATGTCTTTAATTTGAATGCATTTTTCAAAAAAAAAAAAAACAAATAGAGTTGTCGAATAATCCCATATTAAAAAATATCAAATATGATTTGGTGTGTAGCTACATTTATTTATAAAATTATAAAACTATATCAAATATATCCTTTTTTAATCAGTAATTTGAAACAGACCTTACAAATATTTACTAGATTTTGACCCGCACGCCCGTGCGGATGTATTTTTAAAAAAAATATGATGCTATTTGATTTTTATGTCACTATTTAGGGTTGGGAAAAAAACACGAATTCGAAGAATTGAACCGATCCAAATCCGAATAAGTAGTACTAAATCCGAACCGGAATTGATTAAATATCCGAATTATTCAAAATTTTGGTATTTGAAGAACTAAAATCTAATTCGATCCGAATCGAAGTATTTTGGGCATCCAAAATAGATTTATATACTTATATATATATATTAATTATTTTTAGATTTAATATATATAAAAACATCTAGAATATATATGATGTAAATATATACAAATAATCAAACGTAAATACTGAAATATATGATGTAAACTTTTAAGTTTGCTTAAATGTTTGAAAATATGATGTAAACTTCTAAGTTCGCTTAAATGCTTGAAAATATGATGTAAAGTTCTAAGTTCACTTAAATACTTATATATATGATGTAAACTTTTAAGTTTGAGTTGAAAATATATACAAATAATCAAAATAAATATCTTAAATAGTTAAAATATACTCAGAACCCCAAAAATACTTAAATAATTATTAATTCTCTATCCAAATATTTAAACCAAACCTATTTAAATTGGTTATCCAAATCCGAACCAAATCCTCAAAGATCTGAATTGAACATGAAATCCCAAAAAGACACGAAAACGAACCCGAACGCCCACCCCTAATCACTATTATATATATATATCCTATATGTCTCATCATAAGTTACAAAATATGTGTTATCATATAATTAATCGTATTTTATACGTACCATCAAATAAGTTTTCTTATAAGTAATAATAATCACATAGATTATATTTTAAAATAATGTGAAATATAAAAACCATAATTTAAGTTGGTGTTTGAAATTGGGCTTTGTATTGTATTTTTCTTATATATATTGAAAACATTTTTTTAATAGTTATTAGAAAATATGTTAGGAAAAATCAAATTTTGAATATATAATATATATATATATTTGAATGATTTTTTGATATAAATCAATTTTAAATTATTATTTTGATTTGAATATATTATATATCAAATAACATATACCCATTACTTTTTAATATAATGTAATGGACTTCCAATTTTTAGTAGCATATGTCCCTTATTTTTTTTCCTAACTTACTATTTTTCATGTTTCCAAACATTACTATTTTTTTAACTACTATCCATATTGGTAAACAATTTCAATGTGTACTTCAACTTTAATAATATAGATGCTATCATTTCTACGTTGTAGGGCTAACGTCTATATAAGTTTTTTTTATAACAAAAAGCATTAAAAATTAACCTTTTTGCATAGCAATAATGTTTTAATAACAAAAACACCACAAAAGTTTTACCAAAAAACCCCACAAAAGTTACTAATCCCAAAAAGTTTTAAGGTTCACTCGTAACAAGTCCGACTTAATTTTTTTCTGCAATACGTTCAGATAGCATTATCTTATGACAGCTGTGGATAACGTTCACACGTGAGGTAGATTTTTCGACGGTCAACCCGTGGTAGAAATACATATAGTCTCGCCTTTCTCTCTTCTCTATAAATGGCGTATGTCGAGACTAAAGCCAACGAAAAGTTACATTTGCCTAGTACAAAAAATAATCCACATTCTTCTTTACGTAGTAGAAAAAGAAAATGGCATCTCCTGTGGTTTACAACGGAGAAAAGCCCCATGTAATTTGCGTACCTTATCCGGCTCAAGGGCACATCAATCCCATGCTGAAAGTGGCTAAACTCCTCCACGCCAGAGGCTTTCACGTCACTTTCGTCAACACCGTCTACAATCACAACCGTCTCATTCGGTCCCGTGGGCCCCATGCCGTTGAAGGGCTCCCTTCTTTCCGGTTTGAGTCCATCCCTGACGGTCTACCGGAGACCGACGTGGACGTCACACAGGACATCACTGCCCTTTGTGATTCCACCATGAAGAACTGTCTTACTCCATTCAAGGAGCTTCTCCAGCGGATTAACGCAGGAGATGATGTTCCTCCGGTGAGTTGTATTGTAGCGGACGGTTGTATGAGCTTTACTCTTGATGCAGCGGAGGAGCTTGGAGTCCCTGAAGTCCTTTTTTGGACCACTGGCGCTTCTGCCTTCATGATTTATCTACACTTCTATCTCTTCATCGAGAAGGGTTTAGCTCCTATAAAAGGTACGTATTCTTACATTAATTAAACATTCAACTGATTTATAATATTATACTAGGGTCGGTCCGCCCTACGGGCGGAAAATTAGAAAAAAACTATTTTATATAAATTTACATTAATTTTATGAAGCATTTTTATAAAAAAATTATAGATTGAAAATGACATTATGAACAAAAAAAATAAATAGAATTCGGAGATTATGTTTTTATTTTTAATAAATATTTTTGGACTGGATTAAAATGACAATAACTTTTATTATTTTATGAAGAACAATCTTATATAATAAAATTAATGATGTCCCTATATAATTATGCAATGATCATGCCAGAGAAATATGTTAAGGAAAAGTTTATATTATCTAAGCCAAAACAACATTTTGTTAACGTGAGTAGCTTGGTCTGTGTATGTTTTAATTAAAATGTGATAGTTTTCTCCTAATGAAACTCATACTTCAACTTCCACGCCACTTTTTAAATTGAATATGGTATATCGTTATTAAATAAGTTTAAAATTTATTAGATAAGTTTTACTATTAATTTAGAATTTATTAATACTGTGGAAACTTTCGTTATGAATTAACAATATATTTAAATTAAATGATAATATTGCTTGGACGTTTTTATAGCATTCATGCTCGTATGTAATAAAGAGCTTATGCTGCAGATGCGTGTAATTATCTTGCAAAATATATTTTTGCATTGGTGTATTAATACTTTGAAATAAACCGTTTACCGTACAAAGGGAATCGTTCAAAATTTTCAAATATCAGAGTGTTCGTTTATTCAAATAATTAAGTAGGAGTAATATATAATAATATGTTTGTGCTATTGTATGAAAAAAGAAGAAGTTAGGAGCACCATTTATCGTGAAATCATGAACCGTAAAAAATAAATTGATGTAAATGGAAATAAAATTATAGGAGCACTATTTATTGTGAAATCATGGACCTTAAAAATTATAGTTGTGAAATCATGGACCTTAAAAAATTATAGGAGCACTATCTATTATTTTATATCACTTAAAGAAAAAAAAAATCATTAAAAGATTATACCAACAACAACACTAAGAATTCGGTCTTTATAGTTATATGATTATAATTTTGTATAGATAAAATAATTATTAATCATATTAAAACGCAACTTAACAAAATTAGAATGATTATTACAAATTTATTAAAAAAAAGTATTCACACAAATATCTTTATGATCATATCAAATTACGCTTTTGAGTACTACACAATTTTAATACATCTGATCATATTCTGAACGAAATCCGTCATGATATACTACGTTGGTTTCTTCTGTTACTATTATATATTTTTAAGAAAAAAAGACTAAAATAGCACTAAATCAAGTTTTTGTTCCCAAACTAGCACTCAAGGCCAAAAGTCACAAAAATAGCACTCAAGGGGTGGGGTTTAGGGTTTAGAATTTAGGGTTTAGAGTTTAGGTTTTAGGGTTTAGAGTTGAAAAGTGAGGTTTTGGGGATAAGATTTCAAATTTTGAAAAATAAAAAAATTTAAATTTTTCAAAAGATAAAATGCTATTTTGGTCATTTTAGTTTTTGAATGCTATTTTTGTGATATAAACTTAGAAATGTGCTATTTTGGAGATTTGCCCTATTTTTTTCCTAAGAAAAATAATATTCGATGTTTTAAATAATAAATCAGAACACACCCTTCATGTCTATAGCGTTAAATAAGTTTGTATCTCTTCGCATTTCCATATGTATAATTTAGTCTCAATTATATTAATCAGGCATTCTGCAGCCGAATCTTTTATTGCAGTATCCTTAACGTTGTGAGACGTACTCTGAGTAATGGTGAGTAAAACAGATAGAAAAGATCCAGATTCTGGATCCAGAGAGTTGAGTAGCAGCACAGTAAGGAGCCTGGGCATTGGCGGGAACACAGCAAGCGTTCATGATCCTCATATTGTAATCGTACTCTGAGTAATCGCATTAGTAGGTTAGTTGTCCTCATATTGTAATCATAATTGGTTTATAGATGACCTCTTTCATTTAAGCACAATGGGAGTTCGTTTATATAAACTGAATCTTAGTAATTAAATGACGAATGGTACTAAATATACAAACCAGTTAAAGCTCAGACATTTTTATAAAAATCGTCTGAACCAAACATAGATTACCCAAAAGGGGGGAAACAAAAAACAAACTTGTTCAAAAAAAAATTGACGCATTAGCATTGTTCAAAGAGGAAATACTGCGTCTAATGCTCTCACTATCTTAACCTATGCCATGCGTGTTTTCTTGGACATCTTGGAAGCGGCTTGCGCTGGATGCTTCTTTGTGTCTGACACCACTTGGAGCTGCTCATGTAGTTGATGCTTCCTGAAAACTACGTACTACCACCAATGTCCACCTTAGCAGGTACTGAGTTGACACGAAGCATATATCATCTCCACTGTCATCTTTGCTCCCTAATCAAACCAAATCACTTATAATTATTTACAAACTAAGGAATGAAGAATGAAATATACATGAAACTTACATCGTCAACAAAGGCAGAGAGTGGCATACGGCCACCTTCGCTAAGGATGCTTGAGATTGCGAAAGCTTGATGATTTGCTGTGAAGTTGTAGATACTAACCGGCCTTGACCTAGAACGTGTAGGTCTTGACTACTATGTCTGCAATAAAAGGGGGGACCTGAGTCTCCTCCGGGTTCACACCCTCTCCAGACTAAGTGACCAGTGGTTGATTGCAAGTGTATGAGAACATAATCGGACCAAACGATGATATGAGATGGAATAGTCACGTACCAACAGATGACCAGTTTCATAGGTTATGATGTTATGTAGTTTCGTCATTATCCCATCAAACTAACAAATAGACCATCAGCAGTATCATCAGCAATGGTAATCTCCACACGATATCTAGAAGTCAGAAAACATGTATTAAGTGTCAAGGGTAACTATGTGTGTGTGGACATTCAGTGCAATGAATGGAAATAACATGCTATATAGATACATTTCGGACGACACCAACAACATTAGTATTGTTGCAGTGCACACGGAAAAGGCTGAGACAGTCCGTTGAAGCTTCTTGGTACAGCTGGGGCAAGAAACGTAACACCATCTTTTTACATCTTGATACCGGTGACCTTTTTGGTGCAGATAAAGTCAATATCCTACATTTTTAGAATATCAGAATCACATACAGAGTTCAAAACATGCAATATTCTAACCTATTAAAATCATCTTTCACTATTGAGTAAATACATAAAACATGAATTTCCCTTGAATTACCTTTTGATTACACCAATCCCACTCGTTTTTATCAGTTTATAGACCATGAACTTGTCAATAGCAGTATGCTGAGTTGGATACTGCAAGAAACAACAACAAAAAAATACATGAATGTGAGGGAGAAAAACCACAGCTTTAGGAACAGACTTGAAGCGTTAAACATAAATCAAGGTAACACTCACCTTTCCAATTAACGCTGGGCCAATGATCTAGTAAGTTGTTTTAGTGAACTATGAATCCAGAAAAAGTATAATACGATTACTGATCTTGAAAAATTATGATACCTACAAAGTCAGGTCTGTTCATCTTCTGATTCATCACCTCTCTTCAGCCTAGAAAGAAACACATGCCTTAACCGAACCGGATCCTCCACAGCATCAATCGCCGCTGCAAGACACAACGCCACTATGATCTGTGCATTGAGAAGAGATCGCTGACACAGCCGCAATGCAGACTGAGCGGATATAAGAGTCGGGATCACATGGACGAACCGTTGGTGCTACAGAACCACGCTTTGGTGTCAAAGAAGGAAGAAGAACGTAACTGGTCTTGACGATCTAAGCAAAACACGAACCCTAGATTTTGGTGGCTACTACTTTGGAGAAGACGAAACTCGTCTTTTGTATTGGGTTCGATTTGTAGAGTAAAACTTTAAAGCCCAAACACAACACGGGAACATGAAAATGAAACGGTGCGTTTGCTTACCTTGACACGTGTCGCAATGAGAAGTGTCTACTTATCTATCTGGCATCCCATGTGGCAACACCAGGATTGAGAGAACTGTACTTTATATATAAAGATTTAACCTAAAAAGACCTTAGACCATCTTTATCTATTAATATATTTAAAAGTTATAGTCAAAATTTAAACAAAAAGTGTATAACACAAAAAGACCTTATAACCAGTATCTTAATTTGTTTGAAATTTCTACTTAGAAAACCTTTTCTCAACTTTTTTTACGTGGTTTCAAAACTAAATTTATATAATATTATCGGTGTTTTACACATAACTCTTTTATAAAACTTATTAATAAATGTACTATTAATTTAAAGATCAAAATGTTTAAATCAAACTTTAAATTTATACTATTTTTATAAATCTTTCAATTTATTAAAATTTAAAATTTATTGATTTAAAAACATTATTTCTGGATAGCAGCATTAATGTTTTTATTTTAAATATGGTGTTATCTTTACCCAGTTTTTTATTATATTAATTTATAAATAGTTATCTAATTAAATAAATAAATATATAATTGTTGATATAAAGTGATGTTATGAAACCAAATTTTTGGAATTACAAAAATCTACAAAATCTTAAAATAAATTAAAAGCACATGAATGTTAAACCGAATTCAACTTTGCATATTATACTAATCAAAGTAAATAAAACAATTGATATATATATATATATATAACTATATCGTGAAATATTTCCCATAATAAATACCAACCATGTTGACAAATAAAACATTAATATGTAATAAATAAAATAAGAACATTTCCTATCTATTGTTATATTCATTTCTAAATGCTATAATAGAGAAAAATATGATATAGTCAACAATGTTAACACATCTTGTAGCCAATATATCTTCCATAAATCAGTCATAATGTTTCATTATATTTTGTGAGCAATTTTAGAAATGACGTATTAATTTATATTCATATTTACATCATTTCTTGGTTGAGTTATTTGTAACTTATTTGATATTAAAAAAAAATCTTATTTGATATTGTCACATAATTTCTATAATTCATTATTTAGTTTCACAAGAGCAACAACAAAATATTCGCATTTGGAAGATATCTTTATCCCTGCGAAATCCTCAAAATCTAGTTCTAAAAAAAACCTCAAAATCATTGGCCATGTGACTTTGTCTAGCAGACATTCACAGCCATAAATGGCTATTAAATTACATTACCAACGAGTCGTGTCCTATATTGAGTCACAAAGACGTTGCATGCTTATGTTTATTAACTAACATCGAGAGACTAATTAATCTAAATAATCAATGATGATGAATTTGGCAGCTGAGGATTACTTGACGAACGAGTACTTAGACACGGTTATAGATTTCATACCGTCGATGAAAAATCTAAAATTCAAGGACATTCCTAGCTTCATCCGAACCACTAATCCTGATGATATTATGCTTAAATTTGCCCTACGCGAGACCGAGCGATCCAAACGCGCTTCTGCTATCATTCTCAACACATTTGATGATATCGACCATGATGTCATCCAGTCCATGAACTCCATTTTACCTCCGGTTTATCCAGTTGGACCGCTTCATCTCTTAGCTAACCGGGAGATTGAAGAAGGCAGTGAGCTTGGGAAGATGGGGTCGAACTTATGGAAAGAGGAGACTGGATGTTTGGATTGGCTCGATACTAAGGCTCCAAACAGCGTTGTTTACGTTAACTTTGGGAGCATAACCGTTATTACTGCGAAGCAGCTTACAGAGTTCGCTTGGGGTTTGGCAGGAAGTGGAAATGTGTTTTTATGGGTGATCCGGCCGGACTTAGTAGCTGGAGACGAGGCAATGGTTCCGCCGGAGTTTTTGACGGAGACGGCAGACCGGAGGATGTTGGCAAGTTGGTGTCCTCAGGAGAAAGTTCTTTGCCACCCGGCAATAGGAGGTTTCTTGACGCATTGTGGATGGAACTCGACGTTGGAGAGTCTCTGTGGAGGTGTTCCAATGATATGTTGGCCGTTCTTTGCCGACCAGCAAACGAATTGTAAGAACTGTTGTGATGAGTGGGAGGTAGGGATGGAGACTGGGGGAGATGTGAGAAGGGAGGAAATTGAGAAGGTGATTAGAGAGTTGATGGATGGTGAAAAGGGAAAGAAAATGAGAGAGAAGGCCGCCGAGTGGGGGCGCTTGGCTGAGGCAGCCACTGAGCATGAGCGTGGTTCCTCGGTTGTGAATTTTGAAAAGGTTGTTAAGGTTCTTTTGGACAGAGACCAGAGGATTAAATAAAACATATATAAGATGATCACTGAAATGTGTGTTATTAATATACTGATTTCCAAATATGTATATTGTTTTCTTTCCATCGTGTATCTTTGGTGCTTGGTTATTGGACTGATAAATTTCAGACATTCGTAATGACAATATTGATTTGTGTGTGATAGTTTCTTGTTTTCCACATTAATAAGTTTTGCTAACGAAAACATTAAATAACAAACAGAAAAAGAATAAGTTTGCTGATACATACAAATCTGAAAACACCCATAGGAACCTATATATTTTGCTGCGTAAAATTCTGACGTTCAGCTTGTAGATAAACATTGGGATAATTTGAGAAATACTATGTAAACTTTGAGAAGTACATTTTAAAACAACATTTTATTATATATGTGGTAAGACATTGGGATGCAGGTATATGGCAATATTATGTGCTAAGACATTTGGATGCAGGTACATTTTAAAACAACATTTTATTATATATGTGCTAAGTCGACAAGTTTATGGCAATATTGTTTTTGATAAGAATGTGAATTTTATTCATGAGAATGTATTTCATACAATAACTGAATCAAAAGTTGCATAGATAATTGGCACCGAAAAGTCCAAAACATTTAAAAAGATTATTTCGCACAAGAGTTAAGTTCCTCCAATCCTAAAATGAAACATGGAGAAAGTTAAACAAGGAAAAGAAATGGAATCTAAAGAGGTGTAGTAGACAATATTGGCACGTTACGTTGTTTTTTCACAACCGACACAATGGTTTAGTGTTTATAAAATGGCGTTTGTCAAAGCTTAGGCGAACGAAAAAGATCACATTAATCTTGGCGGACGAGAAAGAGAAAATGGAATCTCATGCCATTGATAACAGACAAAAACCACATGTAGCTTTCGTGCCTTACCCGGCCCAAGGCCACATCAATCCCATGCTGAAACTGGCTAAACTTCTCCACGCCAAAGGCATCCACGTTACCTTCGTCAACACCGTCTACAACCACAATCGACTCCTTCGGTCCCGTGGACCCAACGCCCTCGACGGACTTCCTTCGTTCCGGTTCGAGACCATCCCTGACGGTCTACCGGAGACAGACGTGGACGCCACGCAGGATATCACTGCCCTTTGCGAGTCCACCATGAAGAACTGTCTAGCTCCGTTCGAGGAGCTTCTCTGGCGGATTAACGCCAGAGATGATGTCCCTCCAGTAAGTTGTATAATATCTGATGATTGTATGAGTTTCACTCTTGATGCTGCAGAGAAGCTTTGCATCCGGCATGTTCTTTTTTGGAGCACAAGTGCATGTGGCCTCATGGCTTATTTACACTTTTATCACTTCATCGAAAGGGGTTTATGTCCAGTAAAAGGTACAGGCTCTTACATAAAGTTAAAATGATTCATTGATGTCACAATATCGTATAACTATACTAATAAATGGTTATGAATATGGCAGATGAGAGTTTTTTGACGAAGGAATACTTGGACACCCCTATAGATTGGATACCTTCGATGAAGAATCTGAAACTAAAAGATGTTCCGAGCTTCATCCGTACCACTGATCGTGATGATATTATGCTTAAGTTTACCCTCCACGAGGTCGAGCGAGCCAAACGCACTTCTGCTATCATTCTCAACACCTTTGATGACCTAGAGCATGATGTTATCCGGTCTATACAACCCATTTTTTCTCCGGTTTATTCTATTGGACCACTTCATCTTTTAGCTAACCGGGTGATTGAAGATAGTGGTGAGGTAGGAAGGATGGGGTCGAATTTATGGAAAGAGAAGATAGAATGTTTGGCCTGGCTTGATACTAAGGCTCCAGACAGCGTAGTATATGTTAACTTCGGGAGCATAACTGTCACAAGCGCGAAGCAGCTTGCTGAGTTTGCTTTGGGTTTGGCAGGAAGTGGGAAGGAGTTTTTATGGGTGATCCGACCAGATTTAGTGGCTGGAGAGGATGCGGTGGTTCCACCGGAGTTTTTAGTGGAGACAAGGGACCGTGGCATGATGGCCAGTTGGTGTCCTCAAGAGAAGGTACTTTCCCACCCAGCAGTGGGAGGTTTCTTAACGCATTGCGGGTGGAACTCAATGTTAGAGAGTCTATGTGGCGGTGTACCGATGATATGTTGGCCCTTTTTTGCTGAACAGCCAACGAATTGTAAATTTTGTTGTGATGAGTGGGGAGTAGGGATGGAGATCAACGAAAATGTAAAGAGGGAGGAGATTGAGACGGTGGTAAAAGAGCTGATGGATGGAGAAAATGGAAGGAAAATGAGAGAGAAGGCCAGGGAATGGCGGCGATTAGCCGAGAAAGCGACAGAAAATAAGTATGGTTCCTCGGTTATAAACTTTGAGACGGTTGTTAGCAAGGTTGTTTTGAGACAGAGATCAGAGGAATAACTAAAACATAAGATGGATATCATAGAAATGTTGCGTATGATGATTGTGTGTAAGTGTTTTTCTTGTTTCTATCGTGTGTAATAAATGCATCCATGGCTGGTAAGCAGGATTGATAAATAAATAAGTATTGGTCAATAGCTATATTTGAGTGATTTATAAGTGTTTTTACCAAAGAAGCAAAAATAAATAAATAATAACAATAATTATATGGTTCTTATGATTGACGTGACACCACAGTATCCCCAAACAGACTTTCTGATTGAATCTAATCTTTGTTAACAGCATTTCCTCCTCGCTAATCATAAATCATTACGGCTTGAACAATCCTTTGCTCTTCTTTTTAATATCACAAAAATCCATGGATTCTATTAGAACTGGAAACAGAGACTGACCCATAACATAACACTAGGTTATTGCCTATGGGCCTCACACGGTACACAGAAAAATTTAGACAGCAGGAGGAGCTTAGCTACCGTTCGGCACTGGCATATGTCACGATTTTGTCCTTATTTTGTGTCTGCTTTTCTTCCTTTGTCCTTCTCTTTTTCGTTTGGACTCATTTTTCTTTCTTGTAAGACCATCTTCAAGAGAACTCTATTTTTTCTTCTATAATTTACACAAAAATAGAGTAAATCTATTATAATGTAACTTTTATTCTAATAGTATAAGTAAAATATAGAAGAATGTCACTTTTTCACTCCAAATATAGAATAAAATATGAGATTCCTCTATATTCTACTCTATAATAGAGTAACTCAATTATACAGTAACACAATTGAAACAAAAATTACACTATAATCAATGGCGGATGCAACATAAATTTTTTGAGGGGGCAAATCACACATAAATATAAAAACTAGACTTAAAATATAATTTTTACTAGAATAATACAGCTAAAATTTGGACATGTTCCAAAGAATTTTAAATTTTTATGGAGGCAAGTGCCACAAACTCAGTGCATCTAGGTTCGTCACTGACTTTAATAGAGTTACTCTATTTTTATGTAAATTATAGAAGGAAAAATAGAATTTCATTGGAGATGCCCTAGTCCGCAAAAACCCGAAACAAGATAATAAATTTTAGATTTATTATTCGGCAGAAGCAAACATAGATACAGACGTACATGCTGTGCACTGGCACATGCCTTGTCGTCACAAAGATGTAGACTTGTAATTGAAAACCTAATGTTTCGGTTAGAAGGATAAGAATCATTATTTCCTCTTAACGAGGGGATAACGCCTTGAATCTAACTTTTGATAACGATTTCCCCTTTTTAGTACTTTGTTTCTCAAGGTATACTATATATTGATGGGAGAAAGAAGAGAATTTTCAATTGGTATCTTTTAAAAAATAAATAAAAAGAAACAAATATATATATGTATATATATATATACATATGTGTTTGTTAGATAGAGATCAACACCTTTTCTGTTTTAAAAAAAAACACTAGATTTTGATACGCGCTTTCAAAGCGCGAGATTATTTTATTTACAAAACTTGATTTATTATAAATTATAATTTTTATATATAATTTATATATTTTAAGTTTTATATAATTTATGTAAATATGTATTGGCATGTCTCATATTGTTTTAGTGTATTTTTTAAATTTAAAATCTGAAACGGAATAATACATCGTTTAACATGTCTCGCATTGGTCACATTTTGTTTTTATAAAATTTTATTATAATTGATAAGTCTGGAAAAAATATATGAATCCTAAGAATCAAACCACAAATATTTTAAAAAATAGTACCGAAGCCGAACCAAAAATGATAAAATACTCGATTGGATCCAAAAATTTAATATCTGAAGAACCGGATTCAAATCCAACTCAAACCAAATATTCTAGGTACCCAAAAATGCTCAAAACACCGAAAATATCCAAAATAAAATGGATTCAAAATTGTGTTTCTGGTTTAATAATATTAATTAATTTTAGAAATTGATATATTCTTAATAATATATATATCTCAGCTTGTAGTAAATATTATACGGTGCAGTAGTCCAAGGTATTGTAAAATCATATTTATTTTTTCTTTAGAAAGTTATTAAGTTACTATACGCAATCTTTTTTTAAAAAAGTATATCATTAACGATTACATGAGTAGGAAATAATGTTAAATTTGTTAATATTCTTTTTTCATTGATTAATCTGTTATTATTTTGTTTCTTGAATAGTTGGTTTAGGAATAAACAAATCTAATTAGTTTTTATGCCACAATATTTTTCTAATTATATACAAATGAGATTTGAAAGGCTAATATGAAATCGTTTGCTGTGCATAGATTTTCATATTTCATCAAACATATTCTTTTTCATAAATTTTATTCTCTTTGCAGATATGTCTAAACTTAAAAAGAAATAAAGTTTAGAGTTTGTGTTTTGGGGGTTTAGATTCATCGGTAAAAAAAATTAGAATAAACGGATGTTTTGTGGGTTGCTTATTGATACATTGTGATCTAAGGTTAGCTAACTTGTTTGGTATATACATTTTGTATAACTTTAAAAGAAAAATATAAATAGAAAGCATGATTTGTATATACAGCTATTTGGAACTATGTAACTGATAAATCCCCCAATATATGTATTCAGACTATTATAAAGTTTGTTCACGTTATATGAAAGAAATTATGTAGGAGCCGCTTTTGTTTAAGTAATTAAAAATAGTGTATATATATAGTATTTCAATTATGGAAATGTTTGAAATGTTTAACACCTAATATAGCAGTGGTGTGCCATAATTGTAATTAATTTCAAAAAAACAAGGACAAAATTCTATTAAAGATTCTGCTTTAATATTATAAATTTTGACAATTTTTTTTTTTTGTAAACTGCTTTAAAAAAACATCTTAGTAGTAATAATTAGATAGTTTTCTGAGATCATCGGACAAAGTTACTTTATATATCTTGGACGACTTATCATGTTTATTTGACTGTTAGTGGAGTAATGATTTTCCATGTAGACGATCTAACTTATCAGATGCTGTATATTCACTAATACGATCTAAATGTTGAATGCATACATTTTTTATGTGTTATGTTATGTTTCCATGTAGACATATATTTGCTTTATAGTCCTAATGTGTAATACATTATGAAAAAGTAAATTCTTTGTTTTTGCAATAGTCCCTAAATGATTAGGTCTTCGGGAAATAAATTCTACACATATGTAGATAGACATATTCGGGCCTCGGATGTCTCAATGCACAGCACATGACGCAGATATTTCTACAATAGCCATGTGCGATATATAAATACATGGCCTCGCCTATAAAATGGCAGACTCCGTACCCAGTTTAATCACAATCTTGTCTTTAGCATTAGAAGAGATAGAAATGGGATCTCATGTCGTTTGTAACGTCCAAAAACCACACGTAGTTTGCATCCCTTACCCAGCTCAAGGCCACATCAACCCGATGCTGAAAGTGGCTAAACTCCTCCACGCAAAAGGCTTTCATGTCACCTTCGTCAACACCATCTACAACCACAAACGCTTACTCCGTTCCCGTGGTCCCAACGCCCTCGACGGACTTCCTTCCTTTCAGTTTGAGGCCATACCTGACGGTCTACCGGAGACTGAGGTGGATGCCACGCAGGACATCCCTACCCTTTGCGAGTCCACCATGAAGAACTGTCTAACTCCTTTCAAGGAACTTCTCCGACAGATCAACGCCAGAAAGGATGTTCCTCCGGTCAGTTGTATTGTATCGGACGGTGTGATGAGCTTTACACTTGATGCTGCCGAGGAGCTCGGTCTCCCGGAGGTTCTTTTCTGGACCCCTAGTGCATCTGGCGTCATGGCTTATTTACACTTTTATCTGTTCATCGAGAAAGGTTTATTTCCTTTTGAAGGTACGTCTTCTTACATTGATTATTAATTTATTAGTCGTTATTATATTACTCCCTCCATTTTTTTATACTTGACATTTTAGAAGAATTTTTTGTTCCAAATTATTTGACGTTTTTAATTTTTTATGTAAAATTTATTACTAACTAATGCTAGATGACTCATGATATTATAGTTTTTATTTTATTATTAGTTAAATTGTGGTTAGGTGAACAATTAATGATGTTTTTTTAGAAAATTAAATATTTTTTAATCTATGTGCACAATTCTTAAGCGTCAAATAGAAGTATAAAAAAACGGAGGGAGTAAATTTTACGTAGAAAAACTTCAAATTGCTAGTGTTGATCCACTAGTGCTGTTTCTTCTCACCTAAAGGATTTCGACTCCCCTCAGCTGAAGTGGATTAAATGGCTCGTAGATGGGACCGAGCCAAAAAACATCTAGAACCTAGCTTGATGGATTTATTAATTTCTTAGAATCTTTGGGTAGGAGTTTTACACTATTTAGTAGATCCCATAACTATATACATATATACAATATATATATATACACATATTCGTATTTAGAAATCCAATTGGTAGAACTCCATTGGAAGTGCTCTTAGTTGCTTATATTGTCTGTTGATATTTTTACTAGTGTAATATAGTTAGGTCAGATTTCGTATTGCAAATACTGTCTTAACATGAAAATCATAAAACATACAGAATCTAATGAGACAGAACTTATAATTAACTTTTAACCAAAATTAACTACCAATAAAAAATTTATTTTATAAAAAAAGTGTACTTTTTGTAACATATAAAAAAGTGTATAAATGATCGTTTTAACTTTCTTTTTTTTTTTTGCATCCAGAAAAAATTAATGATAATAACCTTTAAGAAGGGGGGTGCGTAACAGTAGAAATTTGATAACTACTGTAGAAGCAAAACTATGATCTGCAGTTAGGCCAACATCACTTTCTAAGTCACTTTATTTTTTAGTAACGACAGACTGTCAACATAAATTCATCAAAATTTGTATGCTAATTTGTGCATTTTAACGTTGTTTGTGGCATTCAAGAGATTAAATAGTTAAATAAAGTATGATGAATTTTGCAGATGAGAGTTGTTTGACGAATGAACACTTGGACACATCTATAGATTGGATACCATCGATGAACAATCTGAAACTAAAAGACATCCCTACCTTCATCCGTACCACTAACCCCAACGACATAATGGTCAACTTCCTTGTCCACGAGACAGACCAATCCAAGCGCGCCTCTGCCATCATTCTCAACACGTTCGATGACCTCGATCATGACATCATCCAAGCTATGCAGTCCATTTTACCACCGGTTTATTCAATAGGGCCGCTTCACCTCTTAGTGAACCGGGAGATTGAAGAAGGTACTGAGACTGAAAGGCTAGGATCGAATCTTTGGCGAGAGGAGACGGAGTGTTTGGATTGGCTTGATACCAAGGCACAAAACAGCGTCGTTTACGTTAACTTTGGGAGCATAACGGTAATGACCGCGAAGCAGCTCGTGGAGTTCGCTTGGGGGTTGGCAGCATCAAGAAAGGAGTTTTTATGGGTGATCCGACCAGACTTAGTAGCTGGAGAAGAGGCGGTGATTCCGACAGAGTTTTTAACAGAGACAGAAGGTCGAAGGATGTTGTTGAGTTGGTGTCCTCAGGAGAAAGTCTTGTCTCATCCGGCGGTCGGAGGATTTTTAACACATAACGGATGGAACTCGACGTTAGAGAGTATATCTGCCGGAGTTCCGATGGTGTGTTGGCCCTTTTTTGCGGAGCAGCAAACGAACGCGAAGTACTGTTGCGACGAGTGGGGAGTGGGGATGGAAATAGGCGAGGATGTGAAAAGAGAGGAGGTTGAGGCGGTGGTGAGAGAGCTGATGGATGGAGAAAAAGGAAAGAAGTTAAGAGAGAAGGCGGAGGAGTGGCGGCGTTTGGCGGAGAAAGCGACAGAGCATCCGTGTGGTTCGTCGGTCGTGAATTTTAAGACGGTTGTTGATAAGATTCTTTTAGGAGGAAACCAGGGCCTGTCCTATAAGTAGGCAATTAGAACATAAGATGATCCTAAAAGTGTTATTATATATATGATCATCAATAACTTATTGTTTTTGTTCCTGTCATCGTGTGTTTTAATTTATAGGTAATAAAAAGAAGGTCTTTGTATAACAAACATTGAGGATTTTTTTTAACGCAGTACGATGACAGTTTTATTAGAAACTAAGATAAATAATTAGACGTTCATGAACATACATTAGCATGCTAAGCGGATTTCTAATACCTTTAAAATGATATAATATTTATATGAGTTATAGAGATTTTCTTTTTTAATTATATTTATCAATATTGTTATTATTAGTTTTAGGAAGCCACAATACACAAGTTGGAAGCAAAGCACAAATTAGAACAACTTAAAACCTTACACATTTCTAGGGATAAAAATTTAAACACCAAAACCTCCAAAAATTTTGTTTTAAAACTTAATAAATAAGAATCTAATGACTAAAAACAAATTTAGTGTCAAGAACCGTGCTACAGCACTGCATCAAATCTTCCAATACCTTCCAGAAAACCAAACTATAACTCTCGTTCAAACACCCGGTGCCGTGCGAAGGATTTTAAGAACCTAAGACCATCATTAATTTCAGTCTCTTAACTGGGGTTCTTAGCTTCGGTTAAGAGACGGTTCTTAATTTTTCTTAGTTAAAATCTAAGAAAAGCTAAGAACCGCCTCTTAGCCAAAAAGTGTTAAAAAAAGTCAAATAATGAGTTAAGAACCCCGGCTAAGAAACCGGAGTTAATGATGCCTATGTTTAATGTGGGATTCTTAGGATGAGGTTCTTAGCATAATATATGAACCTGTCTCTAAACTTTTAACTAAAAAAAGTTAAGAACCGATTCTTAAATAAGTTTTTAAAATATTTTTTTACAAATACAATATATCGTCTTCATTAAATACATAAGTATATAACTGTAAAAGGATAGGTTTATTACGTAAATTTGCTATAATTATATTATATAGGAAAAAAATCTGATTTCAGAATGTGAATTAGTCGAATTCTGGTGAAAAAGATTGTTACAAAAATTTATAAACCACTAAACTACAAATTACTTTAAATTTTGGGACTCCAAATAAAATTATATTAATTAGGGACTTAAAGAAAATGCATTTTTCAATACACTGTAGACACGGCTCCGCAAACACCATTTATTCCAATGAAGAATACCTCTAACATATCTACGTTAAAGAAGATCAAAGTATTTCAGATGCAACGGGAAACTATCAACAAAACATCTTCACCTCTAGAATTTCTTGTTTAGTCATATTTTTATAAGTGCAATTCTGTTTGTTTATTTGGTAGTCACTGGCGACTGCAATTAGTGTTTGGTTGTTGGTCGCATGCAGCAATTAACAAGTGCTTATTCATTGCTGCACAAAAAGTCGAAGTTTGCATTTGATAGAGGATAGGGTAGTGTAGGATAGATCGTTTGGGATCGGAACCAGCCCCATATGTTAGGTGAAGCCCATCTTCTCTTAAAAATTTTGGCTCAAAATGACAAAAGTTTTTAGACTACCTTTCTAAGAGTACTTTGATCATCATATTCATAACCATGGTTGAAGGAAAATTTAAATAGCCAATAAAAACAGGTAAACTAGTATTTATTTCGTTTTAGGTTATTAACAAAATACTAAGTTATAAATCGTGATTATACATGTGTATATATAAAGTACTGGGATCCGATTGGTTTATAGATTCTTGCCTTTTTGATAAAATAAATTGCTATTAGTATGATCAAAATTATATTAAAACTCTATTATTAGCTTTTATCAATCTTATTAATAAAAATTTTATTAAAAAATTGTTTGGGAATTTTTTTTTATTTGTATCTATAATTTAACATGAATTTTCATAAGGTTTTTAAATTGATATAACTTATTTTTGATAAAAGAAAAGGGCAATTTGTATCATTTATATTCAATATTTTCATTTAGTGATGTAAATAAATTTATATCACTTGAAAATTTTATACTATCAAAATAAAACACTATTTCAGCAGCACAGACATTGAGTTTACGTGAAATATTACGAGAAATGCCATTGCATTTTTGTAGCTTGTTAATCAGTTCATTAAAGATATTTTTGAAATATAAATTACACATATTAAAATGACACGTAACAGATACTCAAAATTATTATTAATTTAATTTTTTCTTGATTCCATTCCTAATAATATGCTTCTCTTTGACTTTAATATGTGCTTTTTATTTTTATTAATTTAATTCTAACTAAAATACATATGTTCAAAAGCACTATGATACATATTTACTCATCTAGAACTTTAGATCATATGATACAACAAAATATAAGAACATTATAAATTTAGATTAAATAAGTGGCAAATATGCAGTGACATATACATTTAAATATTTTATGTTACTCTTATACTTTGTTGTATGTATATAATGCTTTTATATATTGACCCTATACATTTAATCATATTTTATGCTCTAGTTCTTATACTTGGTTGATGAATTTAATTGGCAAATATACAGTAACATATACATTCAAATAGTTCATGCTACCTTTATACTCTGTAAATTAATATACCAATATTTTTATGAAATTAATATACCGGTTATTTCATAAATTAAAATTAAGTAATTATAACATTAATATAAATAAATTCAAATTTTTTATAATGTACTTCAAATTCTTAAAAAGTGTTTAAAGAATATAGTTATACTAATACTAATGAACTTACATTTATAAAATATTAAAACTAATATTTATATTATCTGGTTATATAATGAATCATGTTATAGTTGATATTTTACAAACTGCAAAATATTTATCAAATGCGATACGAGTTGAATGAACATATTAGTTTGTTTGTATTATAAAACAGTAAATTAAATTTTAACCAATATGACACAAGTTAAAAATAAAACTATCCAATTTTAAAGACGGTTTAAAACTATGTACATAAATTATATAAAAATTGAATATATAAAAATTATGTATTGTATTATAATTATTTAGTAAATGGTACTTTTGTCAATAAAACTTAATTTTGCGTTTTAAGAACACGGATAGTAATTCAGAAAATGACAACATAAGTATTACATCAGTTTAAACAATCAATTGTTTGCACATTCAAACATCAGTTCAGCATTTTTTACCGCAATTATAATGGGGGGGACATTGCAGGTGGGTGAAAACATAAGTTGAAAAAACAAAATAAACTAATAAAACGTCACTTGCCTAAAAGACTTTCTCAATTTTTTTTTTAACATAAATCAGTTACACATATATAGTCTAATTAAATGATAGTCAAGTACAAGGAAGATTTCAAAAAGTCAATTTATTCTAAAATCATTGAAAGATTATCAAAGTCGACTTGTAATAGTTATTCCGTTAGAAAGAAGAACAAAAAAATTACGAGATAGAGCCATCTTTATTTTGACAGTCATGGTAAGTCATACATGGATTTGGCTGAGAAAATAAACGAATCAGCTTTTTTCTCTTTGTTGGATGAAGAGAAAGAGAGCGTAAAAATGTCAAAAGATTGTACAAGTTTTGGAGACGCAGTTGATCAAGAAGATGATGTATACTCTCTGTTGTCCGTTGTTGTACTTTCAGGTGCATCCGTTACATCGATTTCTCCTCCTCCAGAGACTTGATGTGGTGCTTGTGATTCTGATGAAAACAAAAAACCACAGTTTTGGACCAATTTTTAAATAAATAATCAATCTGCAATTCCTCATATAGAATTGATTTTTTTGGTCGACCCTCTGCAAAAGAAGTTTGGATAATTGCTTAAATATAGAGTGGACCACCCTTCTCCCTTGTGAGTTGTGACTAGATCTTGAGAATCAATGAAATAAAAAGAGTGGCAGAAATTCACATGCAAGACTATTGGTTTATGCATATTGCATGCACATACTCGTGTATATATAAACATGTATGACCCATGATGGACGGTAGACAGATGTGAGGGAAAAAAAAATAGACAGCACAGTTCACATGGACATGACGCAATTGCATATATCCCATGTGCCCAATCATTCACTCTCTTTTTATAACATTCCATTTAATCTTCCGTACTCTTATATATGCATGATCTCACTAGCAATTTCGTTTTATTGTTTCTACAATACGATGTAGTACTTAGGGGACTTGGATCATGGTTCGATGATGAATGCATTTTCACATTGGACATGCATGGTGATAAACAATGTCGTTTGAGCAAACAGAACACTGAACTACTTAATGACGTACCGGTTGAAGAAGATATTGGCTCTTGGGAAGAAGGGGCATTAGAGAAAGTAGTAGGAACCCCGAAATTGGATGGGTGGATTAGGTAAGAAGAAGCAGAAGTTAAGCGTTGTTGCTGTTGCTGCTGATGGTTAATATGATGAGCATAATGCTGATGAGAATATGGTCTAGGGCTTGGAGCTTGGAGGTAATAGTAAGGAGAAGGCATGATGTTGGAAGATGATGGTGATGTTGCTCCTCCGCCGTACATTTGCTGTTGGTAGTATTGTGCTTGTGCTTGTTGGAGTTGTGTGTTGTATAATGCCTGCATGTAATAATCCAGTCCCAAAATTATTATTTGCTAATATAAACAACACTCACATTCCAGATTTTATGATTTACTCTACACTCACATTCTTATCTTGTTACCGTTGAGCTTAGCTCCGGATGTAATGGTTTATCAAACTCTTTTAGATTTAATATAATCGTATGTGTTACAAAAAAAAAGATTTACTCTACACTTCTATAAATGTCATTAATGTACATATTTCCCTACACAACTATAACAAGTTTTTAATTTAGTTTCTAGATACCTAGTTCAGGGGGATGAAGGCTAAACTTATTTATACAATAACAGATGGAAACAATATATAAGATGTATTTTATCATTGCATGTTTATTATTGTACATATATATATATGTGTGTGTCATATGGAGAGATAAAGATAGAGAGAGACTGACTTGGTGGTACCCATATTCAGAATTGTAGGTGTACCTGAAAACAAAAATTTAATGACGCTAAACCAATTGGTATAAAGCACCAAAAGACCCCAACGATAAACAAAATTGAACTATTTCACCTTAACAAATTTAGTGCACGCAAGACTTGCATATACTTTACATACACATGACATATTTCACTATTATTGTTCTGTTGCGATGTTGGTCTGGCTAATCTACAATATAGTATGCTTTTTATTAGACAACTAGGTACTCTGCTATCAGCATTTATATTATGAATATGATATTTACAGGCTGACTCCAACTTTGTCCAAATTGAAGCATTAAAATCATCTTCTGTCGTTTACCATTTCTATAGCATTGGACCATTTCATTGTCTACGCAAAATTTATAAACTTCTTTACACCCTTTTGGGTTTAAATAAATAAAATAAATCTAACAATTCTTATTTTTTCACATCATAAAAAAATCACGTACCCGTACGACGGATACATGAGCTGGGCAGTCGCAGCTTGCTGCAGTGAACCAGGCATTCCGGAATAGCCTGATTGTCCTCTGCCTTGATACTGACTAGGGCTTCCTCCTTGTCCTCTCCCTGTGCCATCAAAGAGTAATCATAATTATTTTACATTATTGAAAATGTAGCATTTTTCCCTTGTGAGCATCATAGAAATTTCGATTACAAAAATATGAAAATCTTATAAACTGTTTAGTATCATCATCAACCATTATTAATTATCATTTTAGCCAGAAATTATGAAATTACATCCTGAAAACATTATAGTATTATATTATTGACAATGAATATTTGTTAATTTTCGAAAACTTAATCCAGCCAAAATGGATTAAAAAAATAGACCGATGAGATAACGATTGACACATTCAACATATAACATGAGTACACGAACCTCGAGGCGTCGATGGTCGGGGCTGTCCAAAAGACGCAATATTACAATTTGCCTTTCTTCCATCGATCACAGGATTTGGATCGGCTACTGCCTTTGTCGCTGACTCTGGCTCTCGAAACGTGACCTAGACCACCAAGATGATGACGTCGCATGCTTTGAGAAACAATTATAATGGTTGAGATATAAAGAAACAAAAAAAAAGGATGAACTTACGAAACCATAGCCTTTAGATTTGCCGGTGATCTTATCGGTGATGATGACTGCTTCGAGAATCTCACCGAACTGCTCGAAGTAACGACGCATTTCCTCGGTCGGAGTCTCCCATGCTAAGCCTCCGACGAACACTTTTGTGAAGGTCGTGTCTCCGAACGGCGATCGGTAGTAGCTCGTATTAGAAGACATCTATTATACTATATGATATATAACTAACCGTTTTGATTGTTGATGATGGTTTGTGATGATATATACCAATAACAAAAAAAATGAATAAATAAAGTTTAATGAATGAATATATGAAAATGGGGTCTGTCTAATAAAAACATCAGCCAAGAAATGAAAAGAAGAAAAGATTGTATATGAGGAAAGTTAGCTTCTTTATTCAAATGCCAATGACTTTTACATTTTCTCTCTTTATTTTTTACAACTCTTTGAACGGTGCCGTATCGAGTCTCTGACCCTACACTTGCAAGGAGAAAGATATAGAAGGGTTTGGGCATTTCTAACCCTACTTTATTTTTTACGCTAAAATTATGTATTTTTCTGCACCATGTGCAGTGCAGCAATAAAATTTTAAATTTAAATTATACTTAAAAATAAAAATTTGTTAATGTTTTAGATTCTATTATTTTAAACCAATATTTTAATATAAATACTAATTTAGTTAAACATAAAATTAATATACAATAAATAATTTAATTTAATTAAAATTATATTTAAGTTATATTTAAAATCATAAGTTAGATAGATTTTCATTTATTATCGGTTAAGATATATTAAATTAACTTGTATAAAATAAAATAAAATTTATATAATTTTTTTATAATTATCAAAATATAAAACTAAATAAAATTTCTAAAATTTGTAGATATCAAAAAGAAATAAATGATATTATGATTAAAATTTTACTTTAAAAAAATATTGTATAACATTTCGAAATCTTTTAAATAATAAAAATTGTATGATTATAAAAAAAATACTTAAATAATATTTCAAAAAATTTAAAATATTTCATATTTCTATTATTATTTATATTATTTAATGACATATTTGAATATATTTATTTTAATGAAGATTTATGAGTTATTACCATATTATCAAAAGTTACCAAAAATTGAAATTAACATTAAACGTAGTATGTCATGTCACATTTAACCATAAGCTATGTATAAATTCTAGTATGCCAAGTTACATTCTTTGGTGAAAATAATTGTGGAAATGACATGTGTGAAATTACTTCATACATAATGTCTAGGGGATAGAGTTTAGAGTAAAATTATTTTAATTGTACTATATTTTTCACTTTGTAATAGAGAAAAAAATAGGTTTACTCTATGTATAAAATAATTTTTTTTCTTTGTTCATCACTCTATTTTTCATTCTAAAATAAAATATCATTGAAAAAACATCTTAACTCTATTATAAAATTATTTTATTTTAGACAAAAGAATAGAATAAATCATCGAAGATGTTTTTAGTTTTTGATTTTTTTTTTCTTTGGGGTTCTGTAACAAGAGTGACAAGACAAGCACTGAGTATGTCTTCGCTGTCTATAATTTTTAGCCAGGTTTTAACATTATACCTTTTCCACAACTTTTGTTTCCTCATCCATTAAAATATCTTCTATGATGTCTTTTTAATTAATTAGATAATGGTTCCGGTAGATAATACGTAATTTAGTTACTTGAGAGATGATACAGAGTTTTACCAATCAAAAGCTACAGAAATTTACGTCGAATGTAAAAGTCAACAACAAATATTACATTAAACTATTTTGCAGTTTTTAAAATTATATACATTTGAATGATTCCGCCTCATTATTTGGAATATTCTTTTGCGAAATTACCATATAGTTTTTTTTACAACGAAAATCTATTCTTTTACTCAAATCTAAAATTACCATATAGTGTTGGAATACATGTTTAAGTCAAAATCCATATAATATACATTTAGATTATCTATCTAATATACTGAAAAAATCTATCTACTGATATTACTAAAAGTCTACAATACTATTTTTAAATGGATTAACCGTTATAATACAATATCATCGTTCGTAACCATGTTCTATGTTGGGTTGGTTGATCCCTTGTGTTGGGATCTGTATAACTCTATTCTCTTCCTTGGATTGGTTCATTAATCCAATTTATTCATTTTTCGTGTGTGATCAATCTAAAATTCTAATTGTTTTAGAGCATCTTTAACTTCATTCCATATTTTATTCTAAAATAAAGTAATAAAAAAAATTATTCTTTAAATAAAATAATATTTTATTATTTATTTATTATTTCAATTTTCATTCTATTTTGAAATAAAATATGAAATAAAGTTAGAGATGATCTTACACCTCGTTTGTCAAAAAATAAAAACTCATATTCCTTATTAGATCCTTGTTAAGGACAACTCAAGCTTAGGGTTAAAAACAATTTGGAGAATTTCATAACCATATACCCCGAGATTAAAACAAGTACTGTGAGTATCAAATTTTAGATAAGTACTCATGATGATTATGCCGATCGGATTAGTTATAACATTTCATGATTAGTGGAAGTCTATTGCTATATCCACAAAACCCATAAGAACAGCTCCAACAAGAGTTTTTTTCTGTTAAGTTTTTAAAACTAATATATATTAAAATAATGGAACAAGAGAAAAGAAGATGAGATAAAGCTCTAAAAAAGAACCTGCAAGAAACTTTGTAAAAACTTAACTGGCATATGTCACATTTTCACTAGTTTACATGTCTAAAGGAGAAAGAAAAATGCAAATTATATAATAGAATTACTATTTTTAAGATGAGAAACTGATTTTTAAATGTCAGCCGTTAAGATTGTTTAAGGGGTAAGGGGAGGAAGTTAAACTGATGCAGATACTTCTCTTTCTCTCGTTTTCAATATTTGCTAAATAACTTTAAATATATATATACTAGGGTCGGCCCGCCCTACGGGCGGGATATTTTTTGATATTCACTAAATGCTCGAGTTGAAATTTGTTTTAAGATTCAAGAATTTGGTTATCTGTTATGTCTTACTTATTAGTATGCGGTGGTATAGTTGTTTTTCGATTATTCTTGCTTGCTTTGGTATTGTATCAAATTAACTAATTGTCCAACTCATAATTATAGATGTACAAATGTGGATTTGTGATAAAGTTTGATGACAATACTGTTTTTTTTAATTCTTATTCATAGTGGAGTGTGCATGTGTCAGAAAGAGGCCTATAACAACTTTTATATTTTTGTGTATGGATTTTAAATAAATATTATTTTTTATAATGCATACTTGCTCTACAACATTTGCTTGTAGACTAAAAAAATTGTTTTCTATATTTTTAAAAGAGAAAATATTTAGTCTACAATATAACATGGACATATATATTGACTATATATAGAAGTTGGGTGTTATTTTAAAATGACAAATGTATAGAGATTTTTCAACCATTACTTCACTGGCACAAAACATTTATAACTGTAAATACATTCTTTTAAAAGCAAAACTAATAAAAGCGTGTATAACAAATGTATTTTGATATATATTATATGCATCAAGTTATAAAGGTTGGAAACATTGCAAAACTGTTTGGAGCAAAGTTTTTAACTTCACGATCTTCATCTTGACGTCAGTTCAGTGTCGGCCCTGGCCACAAGCAGAAGAAGCATGGGCTTCCAGCTGACACGATAATAAGTATTTTCGCGGCCACATATTTATAAAAAGTGACTTTAGCCTAGTGGTTCTAAGAGAAATTACCAGTGCTAGAGGTGCTGGATTCAATTACCCTTAACTGCATTCATTTATTTTGGCCCTAAATATAAAATGGGACACGTGTCACTCTCAGAACGCACGAATTGATGACGTAGCTTCACGGGAGAGAGGCGAACATTTCTTTATATATATAGATATAGATTTTCAACATGGTGCAAGTAAATTCGATCAGACGTGATCTTCGTATGACAGTTAGGGGTAAATGCTTATAAGACAGGTAGTATTGTCATTTATCAGGTAATATTTTTCATAATTGTAATATCATAATAAATCAGCTTTAAAAATATATATATATACACTGCAAAAATCCTATAAATATATAGATATAGACACTATTAAAAATCTTAGAAATCCATAACCAGTCTCTTTTTTTTATTAGTGCCAGGCGTAGAATTAAATCTAGAGTTTGATACGAATTAACTAGGTATAGTTTTACTCGTCATGATAACTATTTAATTATGGCGGATTTGAATTCTGATATACGTAAACTGAGAGTATCATTAGTGATAGGTTCTTTAAAATTAAATCTGTTAAAACTTGTTATCAAGATACCGAAAGATAGTTTTTTCCCACTAAAGCAAGGGAATATAGTTTTTTTTCCCACACAATCGATTTTCTACTTTTTTACTGTTTCTTTTTTACTTTTGATTTTTATATTAGTATTTACCTTGAGAAATTTTGATAGAACTGAACCGATGCGCCTGCTCTAGCAATCTACGTTTTATTGACACATGTATAAAAAGGGAAAATAAGGGGGGGGGGGGGGGGGGGGGGGGGGGGGGCGGCATATATTGAAGAATATTTTTGCGTTGGTACGGTGCTTATACACGTACATGAAACTTTGGTGTAAACAATAGAAACGTTTTATTTTGGGGACTCTCTGAGATAGACATACTCTGTTGTTGTTAACAAAAAAAAAGATATACTCTCTTGTTTACGAAAAAGGTAAACATAAAGAATTATATTAACAAGGTTACATAAATGTAAATGTAGTTGTAGATGGCCTATATATGAGAAAGTGAAGAGCAAAATAATTGAGAAAGATCACATGAAATGAGCAGAGAAACAGCTTTTACATAGTCCCCCGCACGCATGCACGCACCCAATAACGACCATCCCTCTTTTTAACCCCTTTTGGCTTTTGCTCTTCTTTTCTTTATATGCAAACTATTATTAAACCCCACTATCTTTAATCTATATCACATATGGATTTTAAAATTATTACTTATATTGAGAAGTACCACATTTTATAAATAAACTAACGTTTTCATTGGTCTAAGATGGTTTTAATCCAAGGCACAGTAAACTACTACTTTGCCAAATGTGACAGAAGAATTCATTGTATTTTGTATGCAAATATATTATTTATCAACATATGCACGAAGAAAGCCTAAAAATTACGCCCCAGTTAATCGATAATTAATCTCCAAGTTTTTGTTAAGTCGCTAGGTCTGGGTCGACCGTCTGACTCAGGCCTGTTTCGAACATGAATTTTAATAATCAAATTAATTAGTTATACAGGAAAGGCCGATAAATGAGATAAATTTACATGTAAATGTTGGTTGATGACAACATTTGGTTGGTCAGCCAATAGATATATTTTAAAAAAAGTGGGGCCATTTTGCCAGCATGGTAAAGAGGAGATAGCTGGGAGTGGAGTTAAAGAAAAAACAGAAGAGAATCCGTGAACTGGCAGATCCATCCACGTTGATCGATCCTCCTGTCATTCTTCTCTCTCCATTATCTAGCTGTCTCTCTCTCTCTAACACAACATAAGAGAAAAGAATACGAAAATATACCCGCAACGCAGAGTAGTTTATGTTAGATTAATGTGTTGATACATATTGATATTGGTGTAATTATTATTTTTTGGTGTAATGTAGCTATTGATAGAAAAATAATGCGAACGCGTTTCCTTTTTTGGTTGATGGTAAAACAGTCACTCTTTTATGTTATATGACTAGGTTATAATCCGTGCTTTACGCAGAACGAACATTGTATATAAAAATTATATTTATGTACTACTATTTATTTTACGTTTTTACATATTATAAAACTAACAAAATAATAAATATATATTAAATAATTGAAAGTAATTAACCATGTATTTAAAACAATCATCACTTTATCAAAACTTATAATTATTTCATGGTTAATAAATCTAACAAAAAATTTATATATTTTGTATGGATATAAATAAATTTAAATGATATTTACACAGCTAATAATGTATTTTAATATATGATTTAATGATTATATGTATCATTGTAAAGTCATGATAACAAAATTTTTAATGTGAAATGTTTAATAGTTTTAATTTTTAGCCGTTTTCGAATACTCACTTAAAATTTTGAAATTAAAAATTTTAAGTTCTCAAGAATTGTTGAATGAAAGTTTCGAACAAAGTTTATATGGTATATTATTTTTTATATATATATATATATATATATATATATTATTTAGAATATCTATTAAATGAGAATTTTTACATATGGTTTTACAGTCATTTATATTTTTTATAATAAAAATTTTGAACCCTTGATCACAAGTTTTTTAATGTTGGATTTTTAATAGTTTTAATAATTTACAGTCATTTCAAAGAATTCAAATTATAACATATACAAAAAATTTAAATTTTATTATATGGTTAATATGATTATTTATTTTATGTTAATAATATAATTTTAAACATAAACGATGGAGGATGCACAAATTATTATTAAATATTTATTATTAAAATCATTAATTATCATATATATACTATAATCATATTAGGTAATTATGTATCTTTTATTTAAGGAAAGAAAAAAAATATTGATTATATATTATTGATTAATTTTATGATTATTTTAATGAAAATTATAATATATATTTAATGGACCAACATTTAAAATGTTGTAATGTTTCTCTTTTAATATATAAGAGATATTTATAATAAGCGGCTATAAACCCTACAAAACATACTCCAAGCAATCAGATTTCTTCAGTCCCGTGGTCTACATAGTTTAACACTTACAGTTCATCGTAATATATAAAACTTCGATGTTTGAACAATTTATTAACAAAAAGAAAAATATAAAGAGGTTCAACATAAAAGTGTCTCTTGGAGAAACATAATGCATCAAACACCTACAGATGCAAATGAATGGAGAAGAGAGAGTACAGCGAAACATCATATGGTGAAACCAGGACTTGTGGTCTGGTGGTGATTAATTTGAGGGCAAAAGTCCAATACAGTGAAGTTACCAGAGTTCGAATCCCGACCACTGGAAAATTAACATTTCAGCATCGTCATGGACATGAGACCAACACGTGGTAACTCGTGACTAGCCTGAACCATTTATGCAGGGCCATAATACTCATGTATAATTAAAAAATATCATTCGGTGTATAATCCAAGTCGACAACATCAGATGATATCACAAATGATATGGAACATACCACATAGTGATTAGATCAAATGTAATGTTAATGGCTCGTTTATCAATAGTGAAGTTCCGGTAAAACATGATGGATATTGCACGATTCTAATGGAGCATACAAAGGTGCAGGACAAGCTTCTTGTACAAGAGTTAAAAATGCATTTAAAAGTGAATTGCATGTGTTAATTATTGCTATGCAACATTGCTGGAGTAAAGGGTACATGAAGGTCATCTTTGAAAGTGATTGTAGAAAGATGATTAATATACTGAACCAGTAGGTTACTCATTTTGATGGATACAATTGGATACTAGAAATAAATTGGTGGAGACAGCAATTTGAAGATATCAAGTTTATGTGGACTCAAGAGATGGTAGCGGATGTTTTGGCGAAACGATTACCACCTTCTCACAAACAATTTGTTTTCCATTTCTATGTACCAAATTTTAATACCTAGTTGTTGCATCAAGACTATGTAAACTCTTTCAATTAATAGAATGAAGAAGCTATAAACAAAAGTGGAATTGCACTCTCTACATTCTAGTTATCGTGTATTTAGGAAAATACCATAACTATTGTATTGTACTGTTCGACCAAATGGAAATACACTGATACCCTCTGAATATACTATAATCATATTCTCTCTAGCTTTGCAAAATGGCGTTTATGTATTTTCTCTCCTACGTGGATCTGAAATCGACCCAACTTAACCTGTTCAGTGCTTTAGATTTGCGAAACAAGGCCATTGACGTTACGTGGGACGGAAATCATCATTACAAAGCAATTATTTGGTTTGAGATTCCAACTATTTTTCTGTATCAGTAGACGGTAGACCCATAGATGCTGAGTTATTGGGAGAATTTTTGTCATTTTGATGGTAAGAGAAACAGCGAAGGAGATGCAAGTCGACGAAAACTCATTACATATTGACCCAACGATATGGGCCTCTTCCTGGCCCATAAAAACTATTTCTAAAGTCGCGGTTGCATTGGTATAACCGGTTTAATCGATAATTGGATAAAGCAAACCGGGAAGCGAGTCAAGAGCGAACAATTAAAATTGAATGCTGGTGTTGATCCGTCGTTTGCGTCTGACGTGTTCACGGTGGTCACCTCCATGGACGACGGAAACCTAGGGAACAACAACCATAACCTCATCGGTGGCTCCGGAGATCATTTATCCGCCGAATCCTTACCGTTAATCGACACGCGACTCTTATCCCAATCAGAACTTCGCGCTCTCTCTCACTGCTCCTCTCTCTCCCCGTCTTCTTCGTCCTCTCTCGCTTCCGCCGGCGGAGACGACGATTTAACGCCGAAAATCGATCGCTCCGTCTTCAATGAGTCCGCCGGGAGTCGGAAACAGACATTCCTCCGCCTCCGCCTCGCGCGCCACCCTCCACCGCCGAGACCTCCTTCTCCGCGACGCCAGAGAGACGATTCATCCCGCGAAGAAGTCGCATCGCTTCTCAGATCTCTGTTCTCCGTCGATTCGGCTCAGACGAAAGAGGAAGAAGACGGACGAGAGGATGAAGTCGAAGGTCAGCCACTGATCTCGTTTCCGATCCATAGTAACAGCATTGTGTATCGGAATCCTTATTTTGATTCGGTTCAGGGAATCTCCGGTGATGAAACAAGAAAGAGGCCAGGGCGGCCGAGAAAGATTCCGAACCCTAGCGATATAGGAATCTCCATGGAGTTAAATCCAGGGAAGAGAAAGAGAGGTCGTCCTCCAAAGAAGAGAGATGGTTTCAAGATCGAGGATAAGGAAGAGAGTGTGAACTTGGAGAACAGAGAAGGTACAGTGGTGGACCTGACTGCATTGGTTTGTATTGGAGAAGATCCATATGGAGAGGAGCTGAGGAGGATGACTATGGGGCTGGTGACCATGGAAGAGTTGTTAGGTTTCTTGGAAGAGATGAGTGGTGAATGGGTGAATGCTGGGAAGAAGAAGAAAGTTGTGAAAGCTTGTGATTTGGGAGGATACTTGCCCAGAGGATGGAAGCTTATGCTCTCCATCAAAAAGCAAGGTAGCAGCCTATGGCTGGCTTGTCAGAGTTACATCAGGTATAATAAATGTTCAGCCTTTCTTTGTCTTCACCGTTCTGTTTAGAACGAGTAGGTTTCAAGTTTAGGATGTAGACGTGAAACAAGCCCTGAGATCTTCATGGTTATACCAACGAATAGCATTAGCTTACCGCTGACAAAACAAAAAAGCATTAGCTTACCTTAAAGTAGTCAGGAAACGTATATGATTATGGTGTTTTGGTTTCTACTACTAGACTTTTGACTGCCCTGGTTGTTGTCTTCTTGAACATTATGTTTAACAATTGCTTATTATGAGTCCCTGTTTTCTTTACTGTTCTAGTGTTGATCACTTTTAGTTGATGATTATGAATATTCTCTTACTTTTTTGGGTTATTTCTTCACTGTATATACAGTCCTCATGGACAGGAGTTTGCGACCTGCAAGGAAGTCTCCACATATCTGCAATCTCTTCTTGAATCTGCAAGTAGGAACCAGCTCAGTGTTTTGCGATCTGATAACAAGACTCTAGAACAACCAGTGATGGCTACTAACGAATCTTTCGTAGGCAAATCTGCTTCCATGGACTTTCCTGTAACGAACCAGAACCTTTTGAGTAAAAGAACCAGGAGCGAGGAGGTGTCCGATGAAGCGAGAAGCGCAGAAAATGGCAATACAACAGATCCAGTGAAAACCAGAGTGGTGGAGAAAGACGAAAAAGGGATCCCTGCAGCAAATTTCCTGAATGGAGACAACAAAGGTAGACGATATGAAGAAAAGAGATGATAACATGGAGAAATTGGCGGCTCTATTGAACTCAGAAGCTCAATTCGGCCGTTCATCTTAACCGAGAAGATTCTGAGTTTCTGTGAAGTAATTGATTTTTCTCATTGTAGTTAAAAAAGATTTTGCGTTTCCATGCTTGGCCAAAGCATGTTTTAGCTGACAACAGGATAATCGAATTTGAAAGGTACATGTACAAAACAATTGATAGAAACCAGATTTTTCTTCAAGTTGAAACAACAATTCAGCGAGTTCATTAGTTAATGAAAGCATCATTCTCCGGATTTGATGGGTTTACTTGAACAATTATATTTAGTTTATTCATAAGGTTCCTTATGAATAAACTTGAAAGTTTTGAGGTTGCTTTTATAATTTTCGAAAGTGTAGTTTCAGAGTCTGTTTGACTAAAGGAAAAGTAGATCGAACGGGGCCACGTATATTAGCAGGAGCATCAGAGCCTTCCTAGGGTTACCACTAATCTCTAAAATCAAAAAATCGAGAGCATCCATTGTTTGTTTCAGAGAAGAAAGACATGGAGAGTGAGAGGGAAAAGCAGGTTTACTCGGCGAAGCTCTCTGAGCAAACCGAACGTTACGATGGTACTTGTTTCCTTTATCAAATACCACTCTTCGATTTACTCTTCCGACGCAAAGAAAAAAAAACTATTTGTCAAAAAGCTTCAGATCTTTCCGATGAATGCTTTGGTTCTATATAGATCTACATAAATCTGATTTGAACACCCTCTTACAAATGTTACTGCTTCATGTTAGTTACTCTGACCAGTCTTGATCTTTTGTGTTTGAGAAAATTTTATCTTCTTACATAACTGAATTTGAAAATAGATCTATGTTTTTCCACTTTCTGTCTGAAACTTTTCAAGCTTTGATGTAAAAGAATGAAACTTTCTTACCTACATTTGGTTCAAGTCATTGGATAATTCAAGATCTGATTTTGTGTACTTTGTTTGTTGTAGAAATGGTTGAGGCGATGAAGAAAGTTGCTCAGATGGATGTGGAGCTCACCGTGGAGGAGAGGAACCTTGTATCTGTTGGTTACAAGAACGTCATCGGCGCGAGGAGAGCGTCGTGGAGGATACTATCCTCCATCGAGCAGAAGGAAGAGTCCAAGGGGAACGAGGAGAATGTCAAGAGGATTCAGACTTACCGAAAGAGGGTTGAAGAGGAGCTTGCCAAAGTTTGCAATGACATCTTGTCCGTCATTGATAAGCATCTCATTCCTTCCTCTACCGCCGTGGAGTCCACTGTCTTTTTCTACAAAATGTCAGTCACCATTCTTGATTATCTAGGTTGGATGGTTTCTTCTTTGTTTAACCGTTTTGGCTTTAATGTTTATATGTAGGAAAGGAGATTACTATCGCTATCTGGCAGAGTTCAGCTCTGGTGCTGAGCGCAAGGAAGCTGCAGATCAGTCTCTTGAAGCCTACAAGGTTCTTGGATCATGTTTCTGTCTTTGTTTTTTTTATGTGTTTGTTTAGAAAAACTGATGAACAATATGCTTGGGATTGTAGGCTGCTGTTGCTGCTGCAGAGACTGGATTGGCACCAACACATCCAGTTAGACTTGGCTTGGCTTTGAACTTTTCGGTTTTCTATTATGAGATCTTAAACTCTCCTGAAAGGTTTGGTTTCTTCACTTTATATAAGGGACTCAGTGTTGTCACTTTTCTAACAGTTTGAAACTATGTGTTGTACAGCGCATGCCAATTGGCTAAGCAAGCATTCGACGATGCAATCGCTGAACTTGACAGCCTCAACGAGGAGTCATACAAGGACAGCACTCTTATCATGCAGCTACTCAGAGACAACCTCACCTTGTGGACTTCTGACCTCCCCGAGGAAGGAGGTAATAAGTCTTAATTGATAGAAAATTTCCCTGGAATCAAATGAGCCTTTTGAATCTTAGCACTCATTTTTTTTCTTGTTTGTTTTCTTAGAAGAGAAATCCAAAGGTGATGAGCCTAAAGAAGAGGTATGAACTAAACACATTTTACATATTATTTTTATCATTTGCATTGGTAACTAGACACTCATGGGAACTCTACTGGTTCATTGCAGAACTGAATCCTGTGTGTGAAGAGAAACGACCCTTGATGCATTGCATCCGAAGACAGCAAGTGTCGTTGCTCGGAAAAAAATGTGTAATTTTTTTTATATTTTATTGTCGTTCTTGATTATGTTTTCAGATATTTGACTTTCTACAACCTACTACGTAACTACAAATGCACTTGGTGTCATACACTTAGTTTGCTTCTTTGTTGTTGAATTGAGACTATGCATTTTGGATTTTGCACACTTTTGACGAATTAAGAACCTCGACTCGAGTGTTCAAAATAAATAAGTTTCATTATTAAAAAATTGATGTGATTATACCATTGTCACCGACCTTGTTGAATTCTCTTTCTTTTCTTTACCATATGACCTCTTGCTCAAAAGATTGTCTTCAATGAATCTATGAATATGTTATTTGGCGCAGCTTTTGTTCGTAAAATGTACATTGAAGCATATCTAAATAATGAACAATCAATCAACTGATTAATCCTAATCATTTGAAAGTTGCATAGTTTAAACATTTTTTTATTTGTTTAGCAATGTAAATCTCATACAAAACAGCAAATATCTGTTTTAACATATGCAAACCTCACATTTAAATAATAATCATATACTATTTTATATTCCGAAGATTTATAATAACAAATCAACCAATAATAATATAACACAATCCCCACCAGTCGCCAGTAACCAGTGTCCACCCACCAACTCTTTTTTTTGTTCTGTCTTCATAAAACACACAATTTACACAACAACGAAGGCACATAAGCTATAGCCACACGAAGCTGTGTCAGAAGTCGAAACTTTAGATCGGTCCAAGAGTCGAAATCCAGTGAAACAAAGCTTTGTGTCCTAATGAATCTTGATTGAAAAATGCGGGGTTTATTATATTAAGAACGAACCATCTCCCTCTACATTCCACAGTTTGTCATCTGAACCGGACCACGACACAAGATATGTCGTCTTTACTCTCTCTTCTTAATGCTTCAGCTGTTAGTTCCTTGGCCGCCTTCAATGGATCTTTAACCCTTTTAGCTATCTCCATTGCCTCCTCATTTGTCATCACCTTCATTTCCACAATCAGTTAGCACAGAGATTAACACTTTCACACTAAATCAAAATTGGTCTAATAATATGCCATTAACTACCTTCCAAATGCCATCGCTTGCCAGGACAAGAATATCTGTCTGGCTATCAACATTAGCATGCTTAATGTCAGGTTCTGAACTGAGATGTGTCTTAAGTCCCTTGTCTCCAAAGGCACGAGACACAGCTAACTGACCATTCACCCTAGGAACATCACCTATTCAACATCACAACTCATTTAGATAATGATCAAGAATGGTTTAAAGGTAGCTAGTGTTTATCAGATTGCTTCCCTTTTTACCTGGTAGATTGGATACAAATCCACCTCTATCCTCAATGCTCGATCTTTCGGCACGAGGCTCATGATCTGTGCTCATCTGCATTGTTTTACCTCCTCGATAAAGAACAGCTCGTGAATCACCAACATTAGCTATCCACAACTTCCTCCCGTTTATCAATATAGCAGTAACAGCCGTAGACCCGCCACGACCGAGGTCAGAACTATTCGAAAGAATGGCCTGGTCTGTCTTCTCATAAGCTTTTAATATAGACTTTTGAGGATCTACCCAAAACTCTCCCTGAATATGATCAATGCATTAATTCAAGAAATCACTAGGCGGGAGTCTAGACCGATTTTTAAAAAAAATTGGTTTAAAAATATCATTTCGGTTAAGTACAATTTGTGACTAGGCAGACGCATAGGCGCCGGCTAGACAGATTTTTAGAACACTACATTAAAGTAATCACTTAAGCCATGCCCATGAGAAAAGACTCTTTTTTACCTCCTTAAGGATGCTGGAGAAGAGGTGCTTCTGCAAGTAGGCAGGGACAGTATCACCCATGTGACCATCATAAATTGCGAATAGACCTAGTTCATGGTCTTGGATGTTGATGAAGTTAGCTACATGATAATCCTCCATAGGATGGTTAGCTTTGCCTTTCACTAGACTAAATCCAAACTTGATCAACCCTTCATCACTTCTTCCTTTACCTGATCTTGATGATGATTGTCCTCCCATAACCTAAACCCACACACCAAGAGAAGATAACCTCAAAACTAGAAATTTTCAAGAAGAAACAGACAAAGGAGCTATCTTTTAGACAAGATAAAGTATATTACAGGATCACATGTCTGAAAGGAAGAAGCTTTTACCTCGGAATCAGAAGTGAAGCAACAAAACTTTCCCATTATTATTTTTTCGATTGATTCTAATGAACAAACAATCTGCAAAAATTCACGAATCAAAATCAAATAAAGGGGTTTAAGTAATCATTAAGCAAGATTGAAAGAATGGATTTTTCTAACCTTGTAATGAAACCCTAATTTGTGTGTTTCAATCGGAGGTAGCAACAATATAATCCACGAAAGTCCTCTCTTTTCCGACAAAAGTCTTCGCTTCTCTTTCGTTTATGTCTTTTTCCTACGCGAAATTTTTCTTTCCATATTTATTCAGTGAAGACACAAATAAAGTTGGAGCTATCTGTATTTTCTTGACATTGCATTGGCGTGCTTTGTAAGTATTAAATATTTGAGTTACGCCCTATATTATGGAAATTTATATTGTGACCCAAAAAGACTTCTTTCTTGGCGTTAATTTAGATTTTTTTTTTTTTTTGAATAATATGTAAAATTTATTCAGAAAAAGTTATGTTTTACAGACTAAGCTACTTGAAATTTGAGATTTTGAGGTTTTTGAAAAGAAACAGAGCATAATGTTTTCCAAAGCTTCTATCGTGTGGCAAACCAAGCCTGAAGAATAGTTCCGTAACGTCGAGCCCTCCTTGAACCCAACAAGAGACACTGGTTTCGAATCTGTCTATCAATAGTCTTGATCATTACGGAGGCCGGTGTTGGGGAATCTCCATGCCTACGATTGTTCCGTTCTCTCCAAACTGTGTAGAGGATCACTTGAAAGCTATATCTCAGGAGATAGATCTGTAGCATCGGCTGGGTATTATCTGACAGTAACTCACTGATATCTTGCCACCGAGAAGAAAATCTGGAAGGCAGGATGTTGCGAGTCAGGTTCTGCCATATCTCTAGGGAGTAGCTACATTCAAAGAACAAGTGTTCCCTGGTTTCCAATTGATGTTGACATAAAACACAGCCAGGGTTTATTCCAGAGTTCCAGAGGAGCATTTTGTCTCCAGTGGATAACCGATTATGCATCGCAATCCAGACCATGAAACTGTATTTCGGAGTGGAGGAAGGGAACCGGACAGTAGAGTACCAGCTAACTTCCGGTTTTGAGTCACGAATCAACAGCCAAGTGCTCTTTGTGTCAAACTTTGGTTTGAAAGTGTTCAGATTGTGTTTCCATAACACAACATCTTTCCCAGGATTCATTTTGCTCCTCTGTTTATTCAATGCTTCCTCAATCATAACATAAAGATCATATCTATGTCGCCGTGGGCGACGAGTCATAGCAGATTCCACCGTTGCGGTAAGAGAGATTCCCATATCAATACAACCCCTTGCTCCCACAATGTCAAATAAGCGACCCATATCTGACCATTCATCGAACCAGAATGAGGTACCACGCCCATTGTTAACTTCAATGTGATGAAACTCTTTCGCTTTATCGCGATACTTCAACAGTTTACGCCATACCCATGATCCTAGCGTTGACTAAACACTAAACACACCTTTGAATTGTCTTTTTTACTTTCTTGCTTTTGTAATGATTTTATTAAGAAAAATTATGGAGCAAAGAATGGTCTGGTCAGTAGTCAAACAAAATTAAGAGGCTGCCATTTTAAATTGGTCTCATCGGCTGCAAGTTGAATTTCTCTGCCTTCTCATTTATCATGCACGTTATTGTTACATACATGCGTTTTCACTATTGAGACTGATAATGTACAAAAAGATAATGATATTCCTAAGGTTTGATAAGAAAATAAGTATCCAAAAATGAAAAAAAAATGTTAGGTAAAATTTACTTCATGACTCTAGTATCTTTCAACAAAAATGTATATTGATTAAAAAAACATATGTAAGAGAAATTGGCATTTATGTAAAATATAAAAATATGTTGGTATTAAAACTCTTTATTTAGAATTTTTATTTTTAAAAAGATATAAAATGGATAAAAATGCCTTAAACAAAAATATCCAAGAAGGAATAAATATAAGAAAATAAAAAACATTTAAATAAAGTAAATGTATGTTTTGAGAAGAAGATATGATATGAACTAGTTTATTCTTTTTTTTTTGAACACAGAACTAGTTTATTCAATTTGATGGATTTGATGGCTTAAATGATCGCGTTGAAGTTACATTTTGCCTATTTGGACCGTGATTAGAAAAGATTAGAAGTTTACGATATTAAAATGAGAAAATATAAAATATGAGGTCTCTTATTTCATTACCAGAATCTCAACAAGTGCGACAATAAAGGCTTGAAAGAGTCAAAGGCTTGGACGCGCTTACTAGCCATCTTTTTGTTGATTCATTTAATGTGATTCGCACACATTTCATGACATTTGACCCTTTAATTAGGTTTTTAATTAAACACATCATCACTAAAACTTAGGTAGTTACGTGATTCACACATTTATTAATATTAGTAGTAAGTTTTGTATATTCGATTACTAAAACAAGAGATTTGTTGCCAGAAACAATGAATCTGTTGGTGTAGTAATCCCTGATACGTTCCTCTAAACTAGGTTTATAGGTCAGTAGTGATGTATTCATTTCCAATTATGGGCCTTTTGTGAGCCCAACCCATTTTAAATGAAACTTAAAGCCTAGCCTAATTTTATTAGTTCTTTTTCTTTGCATGGAGAGTAAACTAAGTTTGGATGATGATACAATGACGACATGAAAACATTAAACAAGTCACTAAACTACATGTTACAGCCAGAGGACTCACAATTCCAGATTCTATTTGTTTTTTCAACGCTCACAGATAGGCTGCGGTACTTCCACAACTTCTATTTTTCTTTCTTTTGCTTAAAATCCAAATACTATTAAAAATGAACTACTTATGTTTTTACTTCTCCGTGTGAAGAAGTGAGGGTGAGTGTAGTATATATTCTGGATTATGGATTTATCTCCGTAATATATCAAATCTTTAAGTACTTTATATATGATTTGGTATTTCATTGGAAATAGATGAAACTGATAATCCAGTAAAAAGACCAAATAAATCTAATAAGCATGGCATTAGCTACTAGCTGGCTACTAGTAATAAAGTTGGTTTAAGTGCAAGCGTTAAGACATTTTGATGGGCCGGGCTTTTTGCAGGAGTTGGAGTATATAAAAATGGTTTGGGCTAAGTAATATAAAGAAAGGCTTTAATTAAAGCTAAAATAGTCGTAAGGGGTAGTTTCGACCTTTCATCAAAACCCTCGGCCGCATAAGATTCTTCTTCTTCCTCCTCTTCGATTTTCTAGGTTAACCAGAGACGACAGCGAGGGATCTAGAGAGAGATGAGGTTGATAACGCACAACATGCTCTCCTGCAACATCAAAGGAGTCAAGAACGGCTTTCCTCTAAAGATCGAAGCGGAGAAAGTGATCGAGAAGGAAGTCGATTTCAACCCTGATTTTCTGAGGCACATGTTCGCCAAGATCGAGTGGAAGGCTCTCGTGGAAGCTGCCCGTTCCATGGGATACGCCGAGCTACCGGAGGATTCTCCAGACGCGACGGTGATCGAATCCGCCGACGAGACGTTCCTGAGGAAACTCCACCACGCGTTGCTCGAGCTTCACCTAGAGGAAGGCGCGCTTGTCTGCCCCGAGACTGGAAGGAAGTTTCCAGTCAACAAGGGTATCCCCAACATGCTTCTCCACGAAGACGAGGTTTAATTGAATTATATCATCTTTCGATTTTAAATGTTTTGTTACGGTTCTTGAATTGAGTAAACCGATTGGATGTTTTAATATTCTTAATCTCTGTTAAACCGGTTTAATTAGATTTGTTTCAAAAAAATCCCAAATCTAACGTAGTGGTTCACTCTGGTTGGTATCATGGGTATGAAGTTTGAAACGAATGGTGGTTAGGTTAAACAAACGGTCTGCATTGATCTTCGCAAAGGAAACGAACCAACCAGAATCCGGAGTCCAAAAGACAGAGTGTTGATGCAAGATGTCTGCATTGATCTTTCATTACAAGTCCCCTGAAGTAGCCAAATGTTGCTGTCATGCTGGGTTTCTACAATTTGACAACTATATATTTCACCTGTTCATGTGTTCTGAGGTTGACTTCATATTTCTAGTTTTCAGAAGGCTCCCCCTCAAATTCCTATGCATTTGATTGAGGTCTACCACACAAATCAGTTCCCTATACTGTTTCAAAAAGAAAAATACTTGTTTACTTAGGTAAGAGAAGAACTAATCACGATTCTGTTTTTGATGATGTCAAGATCTATTGACAAAAGTTACACAAATACCTAGAAATGATTATTTACCTTTTCCCCCTAAATTCAAGAAACCATACAGTGTTTACTTTTTACCAAGAAAAATAAAATTGGTTTTACAATTTGCTGAACCAGTACCTATTGAGAATCCTTCCTATTCGTGGATCTTGGTGCTAGTAGTTCATTTACTATTGGTGGTAACAAATAAATTGAACGCAGCAAATTCATATATAAGAACACGATAATACTTATCATGACTTGTATATACATAATACATATCTAGTTTCACCTTAATTCTTGGACCTATTACATCGAATCAACATACATACCTTTTTAGAGGCAAACCCTAGCATAAAAGCTTAAACAAACTCAACGGCTTAAAAAGTTTTGTGGAACTGTGATCATCAGGGTGTATGAACTTGCAGTTAGGACACACGAGAGTTGATTTGCAGAGCATAACTAGCATGTGACACTTCATGCACACCGTTGTTACCATCTCTTGCTTCTTGTCATCATCATTATCATCATCGCCTTCAAACTCTAGCCAAGACGGGGATCGACTTAGCCTTATATCACCTGGTTTTCCTTTATTACTTGGGGCCATGATCAAAGTTTTTCCTTTTGAACACTCGTCTTTCTTCATGATTTCTTTTACTGTCGAACTTGCTGATAAAGAAAGATTTAGCTCAAGGTCCAAGTAAGTCCTACGATCTTCAGATGACTCTGAATGGCCCTGCAAAAAGAGAATTGAAACATGTTTTGTTCATTCTTTTATGCATATAAATTTATGTATATGCGTTGATTTTCACATTCATATACATACCTTAGTGTCTAGATGAAGCTGAACATCAGGCTTCATCAACCTGGCGTTCTCTGACTTTGATCTCTGATAGAACATAGTAGTGTTCTTCTCAAGTTGGGCCTGTGTCTGATCTCCTTGTTTGTTCCTTTTGAAGGAACCATGAAACGATTCTCCATTGACGTTCATCTGATATCTCTTTCTAGAACAGAGGGCTCCATCACGTAGAGAAGACATTGGACCTTCGCCTCTCTATGCTTAAGAAACTCTTACTTTTCTTTCCTTTGGTGTTAGAACGAATGATCAGATAGAGGAACAGTTCATGAAAGTCGTATATATATTATATATGAATAAGATAAACCACCCATGGGAGTTATTATCTCCACCGGTTCATGTAGAATAGTTGACAATAGTAAATGAGTTAGATATACTAAAATAAATATCTTAGATGATCAAATAAACGAGGATTCAAATTGGGACTATTTTTGCATAGTACAAATAATTCATATCTTTGATATTTGCTACTCAACAAATATTTAGTTTAGATAAATGACCCAGACTAGTGCTGATATCTATCTAAAGATGGTAACTAATAATATATTAATTAGTGTATTCATACTCAGTTATGTTCTAAATACTTGATGGTGCAAATCAAGATTTCTCAAATATAACTCCACAAGCTGTTTTGTTATAGACTAATTCGGATTTATTATTAAAAAGATAAAATAAACTGCAAAAAATAAATTTTTATTTTCTCAAAAAAAAAATATAGAGTTTCAAGTTGGGTGTGTTAATAACTGAGGGTATTTCTCCAAGGGGAGACTCATTGAAATGTGTAGATTTGTAGTTCTATTTAATTCCTCTTTCTGTTTTTTTTTCTTTTTCTGTTTTCTCTTCCACCAATATTATCATCATGATGATATCAGCAACCGTTATCTCGACGTATGATGATGCATGCATGCATATACGAGTTGTGTGTATTCCTGTTGGTCATGAAGTTGTCTACATGTATGTCTATGTGCGTATGGTCCGTATGTGATCCGAGAGGTCAATAAATATTAAATAGGAGAGAAACTAAATACCGTTGAAGGGGGAAGGTTCATGACTTCATGAATGCCGATGCAACATTAATACCACAATAACTCTTACTCCTACTTTTCAATATATAACACCAAAAAATACACACATCTACTAACCCTTATTGTTAGTATTATCTTAGTATTGAAAATATTTATAGCAAATTATTCAAATAGTTTGAAACCTCCTCAACGGCCTACCATGCCAACCTTCGCTTCCTCGTTTATTTGTAGGACTCTTTTGGTCAGCTTCCTCATAAATTGCCTTTCTATTTTTTCCCTCTATTAAATTTCAACGGATGCATTTATGCATGGATATATATATATGTGTGTGTGTGTGTGTGTGTGTGTGTGTGTGTGTGTGTGTCTTTGAGCGTTTGTAATGTGTCTGTTCGTTGATATTATCGAGTTAAAGTCGACCTATAATATGGACTTTTAGTATTCTACGAGGATCTAACTAACAACATTTGAATACAACTAAGAAAATATTTCTAATTAAGTTTAAAGCATAAACTATAATAAAAATGGCGTTACAAAAAACGTGGATGAAAACATATCAAAGCATCTTTTTATAACCAGCTGTAACTAAGAAAATATTTCTAATTAAGTTCAAAGCATAAACTAGAATGAAAATGGCTTCACAAAAAACTTGGATGAAAACATATCAAAGCATCTCTAACTAAGAATTATATAATTAAATAACCGCTTTATACCAAGATTATTAATGATTACTAATTTTTTTTTAAATAATTAAATAACCGTTTGTGTTGCTGAGTCTTACAGCAATTCACAATCATTTTATAGTTTGAAACGTACCATAATTAGTTCGTCATTCGTGTGCTTTAGAAAGTAGGCATAATATCAAGTGAATGGGCCACACCATGCCATATATATTTAACCTCTAAGTAACCTAACTAGGTACATATATGCATTGTATGTAAACAAAGTTTTTTTATTTAATAAATTTTACATTCATTAAAAAAACAAATATGCATAATCGGAGCTTCATTTCGTTTATCACTATTCAGAGAAAATGAAAAAATATAGTTTTCTAACAAATTGCAAAGTAATAAATGGGAACGATGTGATAGAAAATGGTTTAAATCTCACAATAGCGGCTGCTTCATGCATGCGGTTACAATTAAGATTCATGTCTCATCATTTTATAGCAAGCGCCAGAAACTTACAATTTCGTAAATTTTATATACAAGAAATTGAAACTCACCAAGTGTAAAAAGAATTGTATGCAATGAAAGCTCCAAGTAAAATAAAATTGTTCGCGGGTAAAATAGTTAATACATTTCTTGAATTACTTGGTTAAACGGAGAACCATAATGGTGGAGTAGTTATTATTTCCTGTGGAAGAATTAAAGATTCAGGACTTGTCTACCCGTTACCATTAAATATATTGAAGACGTATAAATGCATAGTAACAACTAATACACGTACTTTTATTTCAACGATAATTTTGTAAAAACAAGTATGTAGAGATATGTGATTAATACTCAACCGAAGGTGACTTGCGTCTGCATGTTTTGCTATTGACTGCGTCTGCATGTAATTTAGTCATTTAGAAGAAAACTGCAATGCATAATTTGGATTTCTATAGAAAATATGGTAAGTTATCAAGATTTTAACGTGAATCTATTTGTAAGTTTTAAAACGTTTTGTACCAAAAAAAAAAAGTTTTAAAACGTTTTCATAATATCTGCCTTCATATTTGATAATTGTCAATTGGCCATCAATGATATAGGCTTTGTGGTATATACTTATGTTTCAATAGCCATTTGTGATTCGTCAAACCTTTCTTTAGGGTAGGAGTTGGGCCAAAACCAAGCCTAGCTACAAAAAACTCTTAGGTAGAAGAACTCACTACGAAAGCTAGCTCATAATTTAATGTATCTTATGAAGCATTGTCTATCCATTTCCTATCAAATGTGAGATGTTTTTCATATATCCACATTATTTTCTCGAGCAAAATAATAATTTCGATCAGTATGTATGCCTTCTTAATGACCCAATATGAACCTCAAATTGTACCGTACATAAACCATAATCAAATTATTTAGATAATCTGCTATTCACATGGTGTTGATTGTTGGTTTTAATTTAGGATTATAAACAAGTTAGAATTTAATCCCAAAAACGCAAGACAGAATAAATTGGCAAAATACATCCTAAAATATAAAACCAGTTTTCAAAAACATGACTCACCACAACATAAATTTTCGTTCCAAGAACCAGTCAGATGCGAGACAGTAAAACAACAGCAACAACAACAAGAAAGCATTGTCTGGAAGTATACATTACCTTAGAGAGATCAAGTAAGCAGGTCTGAGTTTATTCATAGAAGAAACTTGGGGGAGAATGAACAACAACAGATTTAGAAATTACAGGATCACCAACCACAATCATAGCCTTTTGATCGTCAATTCCTCAAGCGGGTTCTTGAGAAAATCCTTTTGCAATAGGGATTGTTACGTAGAATGGAATAAGGCCTTATCACTTTAACGAGTGTGTTATGAAGTGAACCCTGTTTCATTCCAAAGAATCCTTTAATCACTCAAGTTAATTAGGGTTAAAAGGAAGTCTCAAAAACTTGAATACTAGTTCTTATACCTTGGTGACAGAAAGAGCAGCTTGGATGACAAAGTTAGCATACGGGTCTTGAATCAGAACATCAAAATAGGGCACAGAGACGAGTTCACGCACTATCTGAGGACGGCTCTCTGGACAATTTCTTAAGCACCGTTCCACCGTATGGCTACTGAATTTCTGCATGGAGAGCTCTACATAATGCCTTTTTAACTGCGCTAGCACCATGGCTATCGCAGACAAATCCCTCAGATGTATAACGAACTGGACTGCGTAGTTCCTGCATTTGATCAAGAAAGAAAGTTATCTAGACTGAGTACTCTCTCAGAAGCAGTCATCCTTGTGTCATAAGATACTTTTTATTACCCATAAGGGTCTTTAGCAAGGAAGAGACTGTTTCTAGACACTTCAGCTATGAGCTTCTCTCGTTGTTGTCCAGTGGAATAAGCAATACATTTTTGTAACACACAGCATCCATGTTGATGTGTCGCCATATCAATGCAGAACCTTGTAGCATCTTCAAAGATGAACTATAAAGAGTGGAAGGAGAAACAAGGTTTCATCAGATGAAGATCATCTCCAATATATTTTGCTATTTTTGCTTCTAAAATAGAGAAAATCTATAATAAAAGTGAAGTTTACTCCAATATATTTCTTTTAAATAATAATATTCTAAGTAAAAATATAGAATTTCTTCTTCTAATTATATATAGAGGAAAAATAACAATCTCTATTTTATAGAGAAAAAAAATAGCAATCTCTATTTTAGAGATAGAGAAAATAAATAGTAATCTCTATTTTAGAAGAAGAGATATAGATGAGTTAGGAGTAAATTTAATTTTAAATGCTATTATAAAGGTAAATATGGAGAGGATCGATCATAGGTGCTCTAAGTAGTGAAAATAAAAAAAAAGATCATTGTGTCTTTATTACCTCGTTATCTTGTGTACTAAGGCACTGCAAGCAACGTTGAATCACATGATTCCCATTCACATCTCTAACGAGACTGAGAAATCCAAGTCTCAAAGCTGACTTCACCAGAAAAATCTGCTTCTTGGTTTTGACTGTTTCTACTAATCTCTGGACAACTCGAGTACTTAAACACACACAAACACACGAAAACAATCAGAACCTTAAACCTCATATCAAGTTGATTATATTGGTAATCTCTTACCCGTAAGTGTTAAGGGATATCTGGACAAGCCATCCAGGTTGTGCAGTAACGATAAGTAAGATCTGCATTCTTTGTTCTTCATTGCATACATCTAATATTTTCTGCATCAAATAGTTCCCAAAAGGGTCCGTCATCACCTCAACAACGTGTGGAATCACTTCGTTGAAAATGATCATAGAATCTAGACAAGTTCCATATTCAAGGATCCTCTGCAAGGATCTGCATCCATGCTGATCCTTAGCCATCAAGTAGACGTATCCCTCGATACCAGATGTCTTAGGAAGACTCGGATAATTAGTATTACCACCTTTTCGACGAGAGTATGATGGAACAGAGTGGTGACTGTTGAGCTCCAACATACTCTTATTTGGTGAAGAAACCATGAATATATCAGTACTTAACGTCATTTCTGCCATGTTGTAACCAATATTACAAGAACTCTCTCCATAGCTATGAAAATTAGGAACCAGTGTAGCTTTATCGACAGAAAAATCAGAAGAGACTCCAAAACTATGGTGACAAGTCTTGTCTTCTTTGTCCTTATCTCTGATGTTGAGACGATGGAGGCTCTCACAAAGTCCCAAATCGTTATACTCATCAGAATCAGCAACAACACTGCTATTGTAATGCTTCATCTTCAGGTTCCTATCGAACGGATGAGAAGCAAAATGAGACGAACCGTCTTCGGAAGAACACAGTCCGTTAGAGAAGTAACTCGAACTGGAAGATGAGTCTCGGGGGAAGAGACTGTAGTGATTCCATGAGGTTTGTTTATGAGAAGAAGGTGAACGTGAGAGAGACGAAGCTTCTTCTCCAAATTCACTTCTCTTCATCATCTCTATCTCTCTGCTTCTCTTTCTGTTTTTTTTATAAATATATAATAGTAAAGATAACAAGTAGAATAAATTTAACATATAATGCGATTTCCTATGCTGGATTTTCTCATTATGTAAAAAGTAAGATTACAGAAAAATAGTTATTGGGATTACATATGCCTCAAATCAAACTTTTTCTTTTGATTTTAAAAATATTTTCACTTAAAAGAAGAATATGGCAATATGCAACTGAAAAATGAACCTCTAAAAACTATGCACAATTTATTCTTATTGAGGAAAATAAACCCACAAATTAATGAGTTTATACAAAAATTAAGCACACACAAAAATCTATACAAATGTGATGAGTTTATCCTCGCTAGTTTTGTTAGATTAAGAAAAGGCACCAAGAAGTACAAACCTTTTTCTCTTGTGAGCTCTTGTAGTTTGGGAGCTTGACTTATGTTCTTGTGGAGCTGAAGAGTGCAAGATGATTGTCCAATTATATATTATAAGAGGATCGTTTTGCAACATTAAAGTATTAATATTTTTAAAAAGTTAAATTATGTAATCAAAATTTAGCTGTGAAAAAGATGTCAAGTAATATGAAAGTCTTTCACCATTTGTAGTCTTATGACAATACTTTCCACCTTTTTCTTCTCTTTTCTACTTTTATTTGTTTATTAATTATTTTTGGTGAGAAACTCTTGTAACTATCAATGTGGATATTATAAATGCTATAAAGTCAAAATAGCTTACAATTTTTTAATATTTAAATAATATTATACAGAGACACCTTAACACATGTGAAAGAATTTCTTAAAAAATAACTATGTTACTTTTTATAGATGTCTACACTTTTTTTATTATAGAGTGAAGACTTCTATAAAAGTAAGATAGTCACTTTTATAGAAAATTCTATTTTTATATTAGAGTGGAGACTTCAATGAAAGTAACATAGTCAATTTCATAGAGGTCTCCACTTTCATATTAGACTATCAATAATTATTTCAACGTTCATATCTTACATATCATCTTCTCTTTCTTCTACAACATCTTCTATTTTCTACCTAATAATTCGACATCCACTATTTTTGTATATTCTACAATAGTTTGTTGAAAAAAATTCAAACACTCTTTCCTATAATTTTTTTCTTTCACAATTTTGTTTTCTTATATGTTTTCTTTTGTGATAACATATTAACAGTATACAACGGACGTGGACAAAGGTCAGTCGCATTTATCTATACCCATGAGTAGCCTTTTGACACATAGTTTCATGACTTCTGATGAGAAGGAGAAGATAGAAAACCGAGTAAAAGGGGATAGAGGAGGAGGTTTAACAGTGGAAGTTATCAATCCTACGTTAAAAGTATGGGAGCTGAAGATGAGAAGAAGTCATGAGACAGGGAAGACTAGTTCGTTGTATTGGCGTATCAATGGAACCATGTGGTCAAAGCTAATAATTTCAAACAAGGTGATGAGTTGCAGCTTTGGTCCTTTAGGTCTCAGCAAAAGCTATGCCTTGCGCTTGTCTTGCTTCAAAGAGAAGAAAGGTTATTGGCAAATTATAGGGTTTAAAACTCTATATTTTTTTTTGGAGAATGTGTATGAAGGTTCGTATTCTTTTAGCTAAGTTATTTTGAAACTAAATTAGGGTTTTAGATAATGTTAAGTGTTTTGATTCTCTGTAGGCAAAGGTGTTTGGTGATAGATGTGACCTCGTCGAATCACAGCTCTAGAACAAGTTTAAAGAGAAACATAAAACACACAACTTTTGGGCAATTCATTCTTGCCTCTTTTTGGCTTTTCATTAGTTTAAATAGAAGTACATAAACAAACCTGGAGCATCCACTCCTAGAAGAAGGGAAATGGGAAAAGTGAAAGAAAAGTTTCCTAAGTCTAAAGATGACCTATTCTCCCATTATTATAACTGAAACAAATTACTAAACTAAAAAATTAAACAACTAACCACAACATCGGATATTTGATTTTTCAAAGCAAAAGTTAGAAATTTCTTGTGATCAGGCAAGAGTCATGTTCCTGAATCTTCCAACATATGTGGAGCACACCCCTCGTATCAACGACTAGAGTTTTCATCACTGTGCTCAAGGATGTTACTGCTGAGCAGCGTTACTAACTTACCACTCCTATATTGCTTGTGGTGGTCCGTCATGGATGTTAAGACAGATTGAGAGTGAAGCTGGAGCGTAGACGTACCGGAATGAACGTCTCCTTGCTTATGTTTCTTGTGGTTAGGTGTCTACTTACATCATTGCCTTCTTTATGTTTTAAATGAATTTTAAATGAATTAAGTAATTTAACAGTATATAATAAGATAAAAATGTATCTGCCACTGCTGTTAGTAGATGTATTTTATATAACTTTTAACAATATAAATTTCTGACTATTTTAGTCGTAAAAGTTTCAACTACATTAAGAAACAGAACCTTGTAAAACTAAACATTAAGAGCACAAAATTTTCAGAAGCCAATATAAATAAATCGTTTACATTTTTTTTTTGAAACTTAAATTGTTTATATTTTTTCGAAAACATAAAGCTGTTATCCGAATCATGTTATGATTGCTACTAAAAATCAGAAAACAACATTATTCAAAAAGATATAATATTTATCCATTTTCAATAGGATATTGGGTATAATACAGATTTTGAATCATGGAAACTAAAAGATGTTAGTAAATATATAGGATACTTATATGAATATCAAAACAATTGATTAATTGTTGAAATCAATTTAAATTCCAACTTTATTTTGTAGATTGCATTAATATTTATTTAATTAGTATAACATTTTGTAAAATAATATTCATTTAAAAATTATGTATAGATAAATATAATAATGTATAGCTTTGGAAACAAATATTACAAAATATGCTAAATACGTATGCTCCATGTAAATTCTTGGTATATGAATGTATAAAATAGTATAAAATTATATGTGACGATAGTTAACAAAAAAAAAAGAAGTAAATTGTACAATAGTATAAGAAAAGAAATAAGATCCCAACTTAGGTCATTTCCAATCTAACGGCAAAAAACACCATTTTAGTCTAGTTTTTACACTAAAATTCTCTAACCAATTCTAAAAAATCACACTATTTTAGTATAGAACTAGAGTACCACACACAATTTGGTGTGCTGCTATTCACAACGCTAATCACTATTCAATTATTTTTATTAATAAAATAAATTTAAATATCAATGTCAAGATAAATACATATAAAATAGAAAATAATATATAGAATTAATATATTACATATATTGAAATAGTTTATTTGATTTTATTATTTTAATATTATAATATATAAAAACTAAATATTTATTAAAAACAAATATTTTCGTGTGATAAATTTTATGCAGTTTAATTATATAATAAATTTTATTTATTATATATATTTAATAATAATCAAATTTCTAATTTAATAATAAAAATTTGGAAATAAAGTTTGGTATAAAATATGGTATTCTAGATGGAGAAGAAATTTTTCTTGGTGTTAAAAATTCACTAAAATGATGTACTTCTCACACCAAAATGGTGTTATAGGTTGAAGATGAGGCAAATAGTGTCACCATGTGACAAAAAATTATTGTCATTGTAGATAATTCACAATATTCCCCTCATTAAAATAGTTGATTGAACATACATAAACGCTATTACTCGGATCAATTGCCGAAGAATAACAAAAAAATTATTGTTTAAGCCCAATAGAAAAGATATGCTTTAGGTTTATTACAACCCAATTGATTTTATTCAAGCGAAAGAGCATGCTATATTTATAGTAATCATTCTTGTTGATGAGTTTCAAAAAGTTTTGATGAGGGTCTCAAATATATTTAATGCGTAAACAGTTATAAAGATTTCATGTATAAATTATTTCCTATTAAGTCGCGAATATATAATATTCTAAATTTTGTTAGTCCCCTAAATTCTTGCTAACCACGATTTATATAATATTATTTATTTTTAAAAGTATGAATAAAGGAAACAAATAGTAAGAAAATAAGAAAGTGAGTTAGGTGATTAAATGTTCTCAAATGTACAAAATACCCTTAATGAATTCCACGATTTTGCAGTGAAACATGACATGACAAAATACTCTTATCGGATTATGTCATATCTTACACCGGCCCAACTTGGAAACGAATAAATATATTAATTTATTATATTTATTAATCTATCAAGTATTAATCTATAGAGTTTCAACTGTACGTTGTCATTAATTGTTAATAACGACATGATTTTTCAAATTTATTAATTTTATCTTTGTGTTTTAACAATAATCCAACATAACTACTAATAATATAAGTCAAACATTATCATATGACAAAATTATTAAATATAAATATATAAAATTAAAAATAAAAAAGAACATTAAATTATATATATATATATATATATATATATCTTGTAAGGGATTAACTAAAGTGTTTTGAAGTGAAAAATGAACTTCTTTCTTTTAAATTATTCTAAATCAAACCTAAATTTTTTTGAAATAAATATTTTTACGATCATTGATATTAACATGTAATTATATAAAAATAATAACATAAATTAATTGGATTACACTAGAATATATAATTTATTTAAGAAAGAAACAAAAACATGTTAAAAATTTAAAATCCAATATATAATTAAAAAGTTTGTCTTCATAAAATGTAAAAATGAACAGTATTTCTTAAAATTTGAAGTAATACTGTTCATTATTTCAAAATTTGAAAAACAAAAAAAAACCGCTAGAACATTTTTTCTTCCAAAAGAAGTTAAAAAAAATGAAACACTATTGAAGATGTCTAACACAGTCTGATTTGTCATTGGATCGATATTTAATGGGTTGAACCATGTTATGAGCATATATATATATATATATATATATCTTGTAAGGGATTAACTAAAGTGTTTTGAAGTGAAAAATGAACTTCTTTGTTTTAAATTATTCGAAATCAAATCTAAAATTTTGGAAATAAATATTTTTATGATCTTTGATATTAACATATAATTATATAAAAATAATAACAGAAATTAATTGGATTACACTAGAATATATAATTTAGTTTAGAAAGAAACAAAAACATGTTAAAAATTTAAAATACAATATATAATTAAAAAGTTTGTCTTCATAAAGTGTAAAAATGAACAGTAATTCTTATGTTTTGAAGTAATACGGTTCATTATTTCAAAATTTGAAAAATATACTGCTAAAACATTTTTTTCTTCAAAATTGAAGTTAATAATGAAATAAAAATGAAACACTATTGAAGATGTCTAAAACAATCAGATTTGTCATTGGATTGATATTTAATAGGTTGAACCATGTCATGGGCATATCTTCTTCTTCCTCTTCTTAGACATTTGTAACTTGACACTAACTTTTAAAATTTTGTTGGGTTTAGGAGCCTTACCTTATTGTATGTGGCTCCGCCACTTAATGAACATATCACACCATCTATAATGAAAGTGTTGAATAAAAGATTCAACACTTGAATAATTATAATGAAGATGTTGAAAAATAAAATTTGATGTGTGGATGGTTTGGTGTTGAAAAGATTCAACATGTTGAATAAGAAGAAAGTGGAGACCACCGACGATACATGTAACTTTCTAAAGATTTTTGATATTTTCATATATTTTTAGTTATTTCAAACCACTAATCACTTTATAAATTAAATCTGTTATTTTATTTCTTATACAAAAATTTATCATTTAAAAGTCTCTATAAATAGAGACGAGGTTTATTTAATTTAGATATATAAAAATAATTATTAATTAGTAAAATAGGATGTTGAATTTTATTAAACAAAACCATTGTAGTATATAGTGTTAAATTTGTGTTGAACGATGAGGTGAAAAAAAAAGATGATGTGAAGTGTTAAAAGATGAATTGTAAGGTGTTGAATCATGAAACTATTGTACATAGTCTTATTAGTTATTAGATATTCTCATTCGAAAAACTATAAATGCTGTCTATAATAGAAATTTTTTTTGCATCAATATATATAGGGACATCTTATTTTATTTTATTTTAAATTTCAAAATTTGAGCAGTAAAAGAAAGGAAAACAACTACTTCATAATAAAATTTATAGCCCAATTATTCCTCCATCATTTTTTTTTGACATCAGTTATTCCTCCATAATTTAGGGGTGAAATCGAGAGAATTTCATAGTAGGATCCAACACTATAGATATTTATTTTGTTCACAAGAACCTTTGAGTCAGGCTATCGTTTCTAAGTTGTTACCGTTAAGTAACTGCATAACATCAATTATGATTGATTTTATTTTTATCTTTAATTTAAAAAAAATAAAGAAAAAAAACATAACATTTACTTTAATGATTTGCTTTATTTTTCGTAAAATAATATTATAAATGTATTTCATATCTAACATTATCATTAATTATTAATAATATTTCACTTTTCATACTTATTAATATTACTCAATTTTTTTATTTTAAAAAATAATCCAACACAATCACTATTTAATATAAATTACATGATCATATAATAAAATTACTACATAATATAATTAAACAAACACATAATATCATATTTTGTAAGGAAACACCATATATAATCGAGTTAAAGTTCTTAGAAATGAATGGTTTCATGCTCTTTTATATAAACATATAATTATATGAAAATAATAAATGAAACTTTGAAACTAATTGAAAAATATTAACGTATATAACTTATTTTGGTAAATGTGTTAGTAGCCATGATTTTGCCACATAACTTTTGTGGCTATATTAAAAAAAATTCTATATCCTATATCCTAAACCTCTAATTTAAATCCTATATCCTAAATACTAAAATCAATCTCCATATTTAATATTTTCATATTGTAAACCTCGATATTAAACTTAAAACTCTAAATCTATTTTGTAAAGTCTTTTCTAAATATAAATCTAATAACTAAACTACATATCTCAAACCCTATATCCTAAATACAAACTTAACCCTTACATACTAAACCATAAATCAAATCTTTTTCAAACTTAAAATCTCATCTTAAACTAAACTCCATTTAAAAAAAATATTGTAAATCATAAATTAAACTTTAAACCTTGAAATCCAAACATCAAACATCATTTCATACTTCAAACCCTATATAGTAAACACATTGAAATTTAATTTTTAAAACTAAATCATAAATCTAATCACTATAATTTAAATATTACACAGATAAAATATATAAACCCAAATGTTAAATTTAAATTCTAAACCCTATATCTATACCCTAAACCCCTAAACTTCAAACTTTAATTATATATTTCAAACACTAAATCTTATTTTGTTTAAACTCAGTTCAAAACTTAAATCTAATCATTTCAACATAAATATATTTTATCTAAGATACCACACTTCAGTTCGAAAACTCGCTAGGCGCTACGCGTGCGGCGCACTGGGGCCTAGCGATTTATTGAAAAATCGGAAAAAAATCGGGGAGTACGCGGGGAGGAATTTTTTGTATTTTTATATGTATAATACTCTATTTATACGTATAATACGAAATTTTATGTATAATACATGTTTATGCATAAAACATTATTGATACTAAAACTCACATTTTTGATTTTGTAGGAGCAAACTACTATATTGTCCATATTTTGTCAAATATTTTGTATACAACTTGAACAATAGTCTTGTTTGCTCACGCACCTTCCTCTCTCCATCGTCTGAGTTGAGCACTGAAGAACATCATTGTGTTTTCTTCAAACTATGCATTGGTAAAGAGTTCCAATGTGTGGCCATGAGGGCAATACCCTTTCTCCATCATATATTTCCTCAGGTTTAGTTCTAAATTGACTTCACCGTTCTCAAAGAACAGCTTCATGAGCATAATAAAAATGTCTTTGGAACCAAACACCTTCCCTTGATTTTGTGGTAACGCACCACTCACGTCTCCACATATCATGATCATCAAAGCATTATAATCTTTACAGTTTACAATCATGTGAACCTTCTCTTAGGAATTTCATCGAACAGTTGGCGTGCTTTGATCTTGGCGTGCCTTTTGATTTGTTCACGCTACACCAACACAACCACCATGTATCTGTAACGAGGGTTCAATCTTTCGAAAACCCATTTCTACAAAGCAACCACTAAAGCCAATCTCTGTTCTGTTTGGAAAAATGAAAAAAGTTGTTGATAATATCGGAGACGAAACATACAAATCGGAGGAAGTTTCTTCACCATTACGCGGACGCGTTTTCTAATTCTACGCCGTCCACGTCCATTCCACGGCCCACCGCGTAATGCAACCGAAGTGACTCAATTCGCCACGGAGTCCACCCGCGTCACGTTTAACCGGCCGAGTAATCGCCTCCGCGGCCGATTTTTTGAACATGAGGGCAAAACTCTATGGCTTAGACCAGAAGGAAAAGTCTGCTTCTGCTAGCGTGATTGCATCTAGAAATGCAACAGGATCACACCTTCAGCATTGGTTTCGTCTATTTCAACCTTAGGATCAAATAGTTACCTAGCTCTTGGGTCTTTTACTTTCTAGTGATCTGTTTACTTTTTGGGCGTTTTGCTGAATTGTAACCGTTGCCTCTTTGAGAGGATGTTCAACGATGAATAAAATAGTACTTAAAAAAAAAATCTATTTTATGTAATTCTGGCTAAATTATCTGCAATTCAATACATTAGTTGTAACACTAAAATTGTTTTATACTTTAATTTAAATAGCCATGGTAAACCTATGGTTAAATTAGCCACGAGAAATCGGTGAAAAAATTGTAGCTAAATTAGCCATGAATTGGTCGTGGAAAACTCGTTGCTAATTAATTAGGCACATTTTTTCTAGCCACGAGATATAGCCACAAAAACATTTACAACCGAGAATTATGGTGTTTTCACATAAGTACATAACCATGATTTTTGGCTCTATGCCACGATTTTAGAGAATATTTATAGTAATGATTTTTTTATTGTTTCATTTTTAAGTAATAAATAAAATACGATTAAAAAAACTTTCTTCAAAATAAAACAAAAAGGTGAAAATATGGTGGCTTAGTACTAAACAGTCTTCAGTGTTACAACTAATGTATGTTTTAAATGTTGTGAATGATACAAATACACCAAGAGGGCATATCACAAATACTATTGTCGTGTCTGAACTGTATATAGTTACATTATAACCAACTACTACTAGTCTAAAGAATTTGAGCAGATATCGCTCAAGATGGTCTTACAGTCGTGTCTTTGGATTGTACTCCTTTCTGACTTTGAAATTTCATAAGTCAACAAAAAGAATCTTATCAGACAAAGTTTTAACATAGATAATTTAGATATTAAGGAAGCTTAAGAACCATTGCATAATTTTGATTCTCCAATTCTTCTGATATACATTAATGCTTGTAAATTATAAATAGGTTTCATGAAATTACAATTCAATATATAGAGATATATAGTTATAAAGTAAAGCGAAAGAGTCCAATTGATATTGGTCGAGGCTCTCTAATCGTGAAGAAAATCAATCACGAATCAAACTGAGAAACAAACTAATTATAAAAGTTATTAAACTGATACTTTCATAATTTGCCCGTATACATGTTATCTTTCTATTGGGAAATTCGTGTTAAGTATTAAACGTTACTGATATAATTGATTCTAGCTATAAGGTAGACGAGACGCGGTTAGTTGATTATATAGTCTCTTGGAATTGTTCTCGCTCAGTATGTGACTTGAAAAATTAGTAATTCAGATTTCCACAATTAGGAAATGCACGAAAAAAGATAGCTTGACCAATGTTATTTACTACCGGCTCATTATGAACAATACAAATAACTTTTTTGGTGTATTATAGAGAGAAAATTTTACGGAACCAGTCTCAAAATTACATGAATGTTATTAATATTATTGTAAGTAAAGCTTACTTATAAGTTATTACTCACTTGCCCAAAAAAAGTAATACCTCACAAGAAAATGTATTAGTTTTACAAAAGGATTTACCAATGATCAATAACAAAGATTATCTCTTCCAGCTTTGACTTCGGAACAGAAGATCTTGAGTTCCACCTACAACCCATGTTTCCTTGGAGATGTCTGGAGAGAGTTTGTAACAGTTTGTGTCGTAATTCATCACCACCATATTTACATTTTTCTCTTTCTCCATCAATGTTCTCAGATCCTTCTTCTTTATCACTGTCTCCTTCTCGTATTCTCCTCTATCTTTTTCAGTGTTTTCACATTCATTGTCTGCCCGCGCAGATCTGCACCGCATCAGCAACAACGCGTTTGGCGGCGGAACCGCAGTTTCCGCGTCTGTAAACGCTTTTTCCTTTTCGTGTAGAACCTTAGACCATTTTGAGAAAACACTCCCCGAAGCTTCGTCTTCATCTTCATCTTCCTCTTCGTGGGAGACTGCATCTACTGGAGGAAACACACCAAAACACCGAAAATCAAGATCACGGAGACACGTCAAGAACCCCATGACATCCTTCTTAATCCCCAAAAACTTACCCTCCGACTTGGTTCTATGTATCTTGTCTATCTCCCCTATCAACGACTGCCAATTCTTGCCTCCACCACTGCGTTTACTAGGCCGCACTTTGATCTGACCGGCACACGTGACTTGCGGCGACGTTGGTTCTTCTGCTACCTCTCTTTGACTATAATGCAGGCTGCCGCCGCTTCCTGAGAGCTTACTGAAGCTGCGGCGGTGGTGAGGAGCATTTTGACGGCGGATAAGGGAATGAGAAGGGCTAAAAATGGATTTAGAATGTAAAGACAAGCGTGTTCTTGAAGGGAAACAAACCATCAGATCTGCAGAGTAACCTGAAGACTTTCCTCCTCCTCCTCTGATCATCTTTTTTTTTTCAGTTTGATTCTCTCTTCTTCTTCGCTTGCTTCTTAGATTTATAGGATGGTGTTTTAGCTTTTGACGTGTGGTTGAGTGGTTCTCTCTTTAGGTTTAAAATTTTGCTTTCTACTCATATTTTTCTTAAAATTTTGTTTCTTTTAGCTTTTTAGCTGAGCTTTTGCAATAAGATAATACTTTCTGCCATGGCAAATTATTATAATTGTTCCTTTGTTTACTTTATTAAAAATATTAATTATATATAAATTGATATTTAGTTTTATAAGTTTTGTTGGTACCATAAAAAATGATGGTTGATTTAAAAGAAAAACAAAATTTCGCGCTATTTTAAGCAGGCAAAACCGTAACTAAAATCATGATGAAATGACTTGAATCATGATCCCTCAACTAATAGGGTGAATTATCCTTCAATTACACCATTAATTATCTGTTTTCGTAAATTATATTTAGCAACCCGTAAGTTTGGGTATTTTTTAAATTAATTTATGGTTTTCTTTTTTGCATCATAGATTCTTGACATATATTATCATCATTTAAACATTCAAATTCAGTATTTTGTTTCTATAAAGAAAAGAAAGAAAGATAAGAATGTGACAAGGGTGATGGTTGATGATCAAGTAGCCAATAAATTGATCATTTTAAAGGTTCACTTTTCTTTGACAAAAAAAAAGGTCCACTTTTCTAATGTTGTTATACACATTGAATGAATGATAAAAAGAATGGCAAAGGGATATTGTTTTCTATTCAAAGTTGGCTCAATTGGTGAATGTGCTCAATTGGTGAATAAGCTTTGTATTCAATTCGACTTGGATCTCTCGTTTGCATACCAACAAAATGTTCTACCTAACACTTTAATCTAACGTATTAGACTTAGTCATCATTCGTACCTATGGACAATAGTTGAGCTAAACTCCGCACTAACAAAGTTTTAATTATAAGAGATGTTTTGTTATAGTATATCCATTCCAAATACAAGAGCTCATTGTTAATCATGTAACATGTATGGGACCACCAGATCTTCGACCTTATAGTCCCTATGTTTATAACTTCCGCAGCTTTTGAAATTTATAACAACGAACGTGATTAAATTAGTGTGTTAGTGGCTAATCAACGATGTCCTTTTGGTCACGATGCCACTTAGTGGCGAAAACAATGATAACCACCTTAGATTATGTATTTCTAATGATGTCAGAATCTATTGTTTGTCAATTCCGTATGCCTATACATAAAAGTAATCTAAGACCAATATTATTTCAGTCTCATTTCCACTAGTCCTAAAAATGATGTTTTTAGCATTCTGAAAAGATCAACAGTTATGTTAACGTCTAAACAATAATTTATGTTTCATAACCAACTGAATAGCAAATTAATAGAATATCTACAGAATAAAATGTTTCAACAAGTCCCTCATCTCTCTTTTCTTCTTACATGATTGTCGAAAACTCGCATGTCTAATGTATAAAGTGTTCAGATAGCAAAATCGTAAATAATTGAGCATCATTAACAATAAGTCATCGAATAAAATTAACATGATACGTATGATGGATCAAATAACATTTAATCAATTTCTGTAATCAAGATCCTACATGTTAAGGTCTTGCCACTAAATCATATTGCAAATAGATATACAAATTGTATAAACAAATACAATAATAAAGAATAAGAGTTTATAGCACTGATCTAAAATCATCACTACACCATATATAACAAAAACTCAAGAAGTATAAACACCACGCGTCACAAGTATGATATATCTCGATTAAGATAAGAAAAAAACAACATTAAACTGTTTTTGAAGATTAGAAAAGGCTCTATAGCCTCTATTCGATTTAATAGTTGGGATTTAAAATATTTTTGAGTGACGTCTACATTCTATAACAAATACTCAGACGTCACTGAACGAATTTTCTTAGTAAACTTCTGACGTTTTCCGGCACAATTCATGCCATATTATTGTATCTTTTTGGTCACTAGAGAATCAAAATCCGTATATGCTTTCGAATATTGACCAAAAATATACGCAAGTCAAAGGTTGAAGCCAGCTTTATAATATATGTAAATGCGCACACGAGCCACACGACACACGACACACGTGAAGAAAATGACATTTCCTACTAGAAAGCCCTAAAGGCCCATTACAAGGCCCAATAAAAGCTTAAAATGAATTAATTTCTAAATTAATCTTCTCACGTTTTAACAAAGCGACCACCGCTTCACCGTACATACAGTTCCCGGCGAAAGCCTCCGTCGCCAACTAATCATCTCCGACATCGGAATATCCTTCGCTCGGCCTTACGATCACGAGCGTCGCAGATTCTAAATAGATGCCGCTTTTGAGCTTAAGCGACGGCGCGTGCCTCATGCTCATCCTCACTTTCGGGACAACACTCCTCCGGTTTTTCACCACGCGTTCGTCTGCTTCTCCACCACGCGCCTCCTCCGTCTTTCGAAACTCTCTCAGACCCTCTGTTCCCATCACCACCGTGCCTTCTCCTCCTACGTCATGCATCACCAAACTCTCCATTTCTTTGTGCTCCTTCACGACTTCGCTCATCAAAAAATGACGAGTCGACGCGGCCATCAAAGAGCTTATCGTCCACACCACGCGCGTTTCCAGCCCAATGGCGTCTGACTCACCGTCCGGAGGGGAAGAGGACACGGTGGAGGCGGAGCGAAACGCGACGACGACGCATGTTTTAAGAGTTTTACCAAACTCTGCTTTCCACTTAACGGCGGCGCCTTTCTCAAGGCTTACATCGCCGCCGGGAAGCTCGACCTCAAGATTCTTGATCCGGTCAAACCGAGATAGAATCTTGGAAGGAATATTAGGTGAAAGATTCGTGAACCGGATCGGTTTAGCCGGTTTAGAGAATAAAGAGAGGAAGCCTTGGAAGGACTTGACTAATGATTGGAAAATGTTGCTGACGGGAGAATCGGGCCGTGACTCGGTGGTAACGTCCTGGTCGAGTCGGAAGAAGAGTGACTCGGACTGAGGTACAAGCGAGTTGAATCGCTTGCAGACAGAACTGCAACGATGTAAGGTTTTGACGTCAACGACTTTGTTCAAGATATCGACAACGATCGCATCTGGAAGTCCATCAAAAACGTCCATCTTCCGTTTAAAACCTTTGGAACGAAGAAGAGAGTTTCTGTTTTGTTATCTCTCTCTCTCTCTATGTTTTTGAGTTTCTATTATTTTGCTTTGGTCGGAGTCAGGAGAGTGTAGCATATAGTTTTATTTATACTACTCCGGTAAAGAGGGGTAAAACCCAAAAACAAAGGAAGGATCGTTTTCTTGCACTTGCCGTCTTTTAATGCTATTTTTATTTGAGAAATCGGCCAAAAAAACACTGAACTTTGCGGGAATTGCCAAAAGAAACCTGGACATATGGGCTAGCCAATAAAATCATGAACTTTTGTTGACTTTTCGGGTTTATTAATAAACTTACGATTGACTGACCAGATTAACACACCGTTAACCGAGTTAACTGTTAATTAAGCGGACGTTTATTTTGGGTGTTAAAGTATACGACGTCGTTTCATCACTTTGTCTGATTAAAGACAAACGACGTCGTTTATATAGCTGTGTTATTAAAAATATGGGTTTCCTACGGCTCGAACTCGTGTACTCGGGTTTAATGGTAGGGGTTTTTGCCACTGAGCTAGTGGACTTTGCGATAGATTTACGAACACAATTTCTTTTATTCTTCGAATCCGAGTTAAAGACAAATTAATGAAACGACGCGTTTTATATTAACTTTTTATTAAAAAGATGGGGTTCCATCGACTCGAACTCGTGCACTCGGGTTTAATGGTAGGGGTTTTTGCCACTGAGCTAGTGGACTTTGCAATGTATGTACGAACACAGTTTCTTTTATTCTCTTTGAATCCGAGTTAAATGAATCAAAAAGAAACGACGGCGTTTTCTCCTCCGATTGGTATAAACCCTAAATGGGCGAAATCATAAATCCAGTTCGCGATTCAAGCTCGATTCTCTTCGATCTCGTCCTTAAGAATCTCGATTCTCATCTCTCCTTCTTCGAGTATCGCATGATGAGTTCGGGTTGTGAGGATTCGTCTGTGAATACGATGGGAATTCGTGGTATCCCGGAGCAATGCGGCTGTGGTCGAAGAACTGGGATATACACATCAAAAACGAAGGTCAATCCAGGAAGAACTTTCTTTAGATGCCCAACGTTTCAAAATGTAAGTGTTTAATTTGATTGTGTTTAAGAAAAGAACATAAGATTCAATGGCTAGGTAGTCAGTGAGAAATTGTTTGAACAAAAAGATTGTGTTCATGATTTGTGTCTAGGATCACTTGTATAAATGGGTAGATGAAGCTGTCTACGAAGAGGTTCAAGATGCATTGCCAAAAGTTGAGTGCTTTGCATCAGATGTTATGAAACTTAAAATGGAGATCGAAAGCATGAAAACCGTGGAGGAAGAGTTGAAAGAAGATGTCAGGAAGGCGAGCAATGAACTTAAGAAGCTGAATGTGATCATGAAAGTGGGTTTTTCGGTGGTTTGTTTATGCGGTGTGATATGTCTTGTGTTGATCATGTTTGACAAAGCATATGGGTTGTCTATGAATAGCTACTAGGAGACTCTGTTTATGTAAGACTATGTTTATGTAAGACTCATGGTTCATGTAAGGCTATGTTTTAAGACAATGTTTCAGTAATGTTTATGTTTTACTTCTTGATTGTTTATAGAAGGACAAATGAACACACCAATGAACAGACCATCACGATGAAAACACAAAGATAATAACCGACAGTTTCAAATTAAAACAGCAGGAAGAAAAGAAAGAAAAAGGTAGTTCTAGTTCTAAAAGCATTCAGACAGAGACGCTATCATAAACAACACACAACGAAAATAAACAACACACAACGAAAGCATTCAGACAGAGACCATCATAAACAACACACAAGCATCTAAAAAAACCATCTTCCCCACGCTGCTGTCTGTGATGCTTCAGCTTGTGAGGATTGAGGAACTTCCCATCGTGATGATTGAGCTTGTGAGGATTGACCTTCTGAAGATTGAGGAACTTCCCATGCTGATGCTTGAGCTTGTGAGGATTGATTTTGTGAGGTTTGAGCTTCTGAGGATTGAGCTTGTGACTCGCCAAAGTGTAGTCCCTGCAACATATAAATGAATTGTTAGACACATTACCGAGAGCTAAAAACAATGAGATAGAAACTAAGACCCTAACCTGATATTTCCTTGGTCTGCCTCTTGGTTTCTTAGGTGGACTCTCAACAAAAGCCTTCCGACATGTATTCTTGTAGTGCCCTTCTTCTTTGCAATTAGAGCAGGTCATTACCCTGTTCGCACGACTCAGCTTGGTAGTAGACACTGTCTCATTGGTTCCCTTCTTTCGATCATGGTTTTTAGGCCTACCAGGCTTGCCATTTCGATTAGGTGGTGGAATCACACCTAATCTATTGGTCCGAGGCCACTCTATCATCCCATTTACAGGTCTGATCCCAAAACTGTAGGTTTCACGCCACTTAGAGGTTGTGTAGAAAGGAGCCCAAGCAATAGGGACAATCCTATTGTCTCCATCTCTTCCAACCGCAGCCAACAACTGTCCCTTGATGTCCCATTTCAAAAAGGCTCCATCTAAGCCAATAACAGGCCTACAAGTCTTCTTCCATGCTTCCTTTTGTGCTTGGAAACACATGTAGAGTCTATAGAACCGCTGCTTGCTTCCAACCGTGGCTCCTGGTATGGTTTCAATTTCCATGGTTGATCCAGGATTGCTCCTCAATATCTCTGCTTGGTAATCCCAGATTTTATCAAAATGCTCTTCATGGGTCTTTCTCCTTTCTTTCATCACCTTCGTCTTGGCCTTAATGCATGAGTTTTCTAAAACTTCCATCTTATACTCCCTCAATATCTCAGCCTGTATCTCCTTTGCCGTGAGCTTAGGATTCAGCCTTAACCTCTCAGCAAATAGACTTGCAATTGCTGACCTCTTAAGTATCTTGGAATACCCTGTCCTCTCACACTTATGGTCATTGACGTATGCTTTTACCATCAACTTCTGTTTCCTCCTATCATACGAACAGTAGACCATCCAGGGACAAGGAGCTTCATCATCTCTCATCTCAGCGGCACATTTTGCACCCATCTTCAAGCTACTGGATCTGTAGTACTTGATGTTGTATCTGGTTTTCAGGGTATACCTCAGACAAGCATGTTTGAAGTCCTCAGCATCTGAAAATGTCTTGCCTAGCTGAAGGAGCTCCTCTGGATCAGTGTCTTCTCTGTAAGCTTGCGCAGGTCTCATCTCCTCTTCATTCTCATCATCTGATGACACAGGATCAGGGATTTTATCATCATCCCATGCATCATCATCGCCTTCGTCTTCATCAACCTCACAGTCATCATTTTTTGCTTTATCACCAAAATAAAGACTCAAATCTGTACAACCAACTTCCTCAATGCCAGCAATACCGTTCTCATCTTCCCTACCATCATCACCTATATCCCCAAATTCCTCAATCTGGAGAAATTCTTCTCTGTCATCACCATCATCACCTAGACTCCTCTCCGAGTTTACCTTCTGCTTCTTCGATTGTCTAGGAGACACAGGCGACCCGCCATATGAAGTTCCCCGCCTTGTCTTCTTCGCAACTGTTGATGCCAACATCTCAGTCTCTGGCCATTCCTCTCTGTCATCACCAGAAGGAGCCACATTTACCTTCTGCTTCTTCGAAACTCTAGGAGACAGAGTTGAACCACGCCTCGTGGCCTTCACCGGAGATGGCGACCCATATGAAGTTCCCCTCCTCGTGGTCTTCTCCGGAGATGACGCAGGCGACCCATATGAAGTTCCCCGCCTTGTCTTCGACGCCTTCGACACCTCTGTAGATGCCAACATCGATATCCCTTCAACGCTTTTACGAATCCTCGATCTCTCCGGCGATGACAAACTCACAGAAGCATCGCGTTCTCCACCCTTCTTCGACTCTTGAACCGCTTCGTCACTCCCGTAATCGAAATTCCTCATCGCTCCGAAAATCATTACCTCCCTTCCATTCCTTGTGAACTTCGTCTTTACCATCTCCTCACCATTACAAGAGAAATCCCCAAATCGATTTGAGAAATTAGGGTTACGTTCAAACACGGGTTTCATTTTGTTTGATTGAAATCAAACACATCTTTTGATCAATAAAAATAAACATGTGTGATAATCTTCCGAAAAGTCCACTAGCTCAGTGGCAAAACCCCCTTAGGACCACGAGTGCACGGGTTCGAGTCCAGCTAACAACAATTTTAATTAAGCAAAACGACGTCGTCTTGAGATTTTGTGTTTAACAAAACAACTGAATGAAACGACGTAGTTTCACTAAACGGAAGTAATTAACGGTGAGTTAACACTGTCTTAACTGTCGGTTAACGGTGTGTTAATCTGGTTAGTCAACCGTAAGTTTGTGAATTAACTAAAAAAGTCAACAAAAGATCTGGGTTTTATTGGTCAGGCTCGAGTACAGGTTTCTTTTGGCAATTCCCGCAAAGTTCAGTGTTTTTTTGGCCGATTTCTCATTTTTATTTTGGTTAGTTTGAAATTTTCAAAAGGATTACATCGGACGGTCTATAAGCGTTCCTTGATCGATGCTCCACGCTTGTTTTAAGATTTGTTTACCATTATCTTGATTCGGACAGGAAAAATCCAAGAAGAATCATATATATAATAGAATCTTTTTAATGGATTCATATCTTTTATGGTAGTTTGTACTAGCTTAGCTCATAAGTTCATTAAAAATGATTTATTTGAAAGTTTCAACGAAAGGTTGAGGATGATTCTGACGAAAAACGATTACTAAATTTAACAATGGGGCACACAGCCGATTTAGACATGTATACTATATACAATGTATACTAAATCCTATCTATATTTATTTTTAAACTACATATCAAAAATATTTAAAAAGACTTCCAAAATATACATATATAGTATGTTAATTCCATAAATATGATGTCTTAACCGTGATATCTCGAAAATCGGCTAAATTTTAATCAATGACATAAGAATAATATGTACTAATTTTTATTAGAAAAATTCAAAAATAGTAATATTGTCACAAAATTTTAAATAAGCTGGATCCGAGTGAGCAGTATTCACTAAATTAGAGTCAGTATTTTTTGGAGTTAGTTATTGCAAATTCTTCAATCGTTTTAATTTTCTGTTAATGTTATCATACATTTATAAAGTAGTTCATCCCAAAAGTTCTAAATACATCTTCTCTATTAAAAGAGAAGTACAATTTTGTCTACTATAAGAAAATCATAGCTAGACCATCTAATTAGTAGCTTAATAAACTGAATTAATATTAACATATCCTTCCTATTAACAAAGAAACCATATTACGTGGCTAACAAATCTAAACAACTTCCCTATTCATCATATTTAATAGAAAGTTTATTATTTTTTATTTAATTTGATTCTAAAATATATTGGCTAGATCTGATAATCGATTTATTATATATATACATATTTATATGATTCATATATCTATTCATTTATTATTTTTAAACTAAAATGTATAAAAGTGCAATATATATCTCTAAAACTTTATTTAGTCTCATTAACTTCATATACTTTGTACCTCTATGTTTGCTTAATTGTAAATATATCTCAATATTATAATATTTAATTGATATTAATATCAACTAATAAGTATATATCAGCAAACATTAAAATATTTATAAAATTTTATGCAAATATAAATATAAAATAAAAATGCTCTAAAAGTAATTTTTGTTTCTAAATATGATACTCAAATATAAATATTAATTTTAGTTTAAATAACACAATTATTTATTTTTATACAAATTTAAATTTATTACTAAAATATAAATACATCCGTGCGGGTTCGAGTCTAGTATATGTTATGTGTACGATGATGAAAGATTTGAACTCTTTGGTATTCGAAGGGTCACATTCTGTTTCCTATAAATAAATACACATAAATAATACAAGTGAGGACATGTCCGGTTTTTGATGAGGAAACATTAAAAACTGGAATTACTTTCGTTCCATTAAGGTAGATTTTTTAGAAAAAAATTTGTTTCACAAAAGTATTTTTTGGATTTTTTATAAAAAAAATATAAACTTCAATAAAATTAATTGACTTTATTGAATTACTATTAGTTAAAAATTATTGAATGTAATTACAGAAAATGATACATTTATTATGATTAGTTTAATGTGTTTTTTAATATGTGTGAAAATACTAAAAAATCTATATTTTTTGTGAGACGGAGAGATCCATTTAATTTTGAATTGAAAATTCATGATCACTATGGATGATTGATCATGTCCAATTTTTTTCTTTTTGTAACTATTACATCACTAGTATTATAATGACTAACTAGATTTTGACCTGCGTTAAAAAAACGCGGGTTTATTTTTTGAATTTAATAATTTTTAATATAAATTTTTATATAAGATAGTTTATAAGTTTGGCCATATTATACGGAACCAAATAATCAACCCATACCAAATTGAAAAAATGAAACCAAACCTGAACTAAAATTTATAAATAACCGAACATATAATATATCTCTAGAACCAAAATAAATAGATACTTGAATTTTTAAAATACAAATTATATACCTACAAATATTAATTATATATAATTTCTAAATAACCAAATATCTTAAATATATTATTTATAAGCTGAATTATCCAATAAAAACAAATTACTCAAATATTTTTTCAAATATTTAAAAAAATATCTTAATAAGTCCTCAACATTCAGTCTAATTTTCCAAAGGAACCAAAACACCAATAAGTGGTATCCACAGTCAAACCAGTAAACGCAGTCACCGTATATAATCTAGTTTCAATTTAATAAAAAAATTCATTATTTAAAATCCTTTAAAATCTAAAACCCCTATTAACTCGTGAATCTATACCAGATGATATGGTAAAAATCTAAAATAACATGATAATATTTTTCAAAATTTGATCAAATTTCTCATATTAATTTTACTGAGATATAAAATTGAATAAACTACATTTTTTTTATGTTATACATTCTAGTTTATAGGTTTTATAATGACTATTTTAAGATTATATTTTCGAGCTTTAGAAATAAAATTATTATTAAGTTGAGTATAGTTGAGTCAACTATAAATGTTAAAAATAAATAATATATTTTATTTAAACATAAAAAACATTCTAAAAATAATATAATTTCCTGAGAAAATATTTATACAAAACTCTTTCCCCTAATAAACCCAATTGTAAAAGATTTTCATCACAAAAATAACCTAGGAAGGTTTTCAAAGAAAAAACTATAATTTTGTTATATAATTAAGCTTTTTGTTGTATTGTGAAGTATTTCTCTAATCGTAATTGGAAGTTAATATGTTTTGACCGTCGAATGGTATCATGTTTTTAACTTTCTGTTAACCGTACTTGCATCATGTTTTTATGTGAGTTTGGGTCATAAAACATTTAATATGAATTAAAAATATGGTATTTCTCAGATTTTAATTACCAATAAATCCAAATGTTTTTATAGTAACTGTTGTTATTAAAGAAAAATTATTGTGGGTTGTATGATTATTAAATCAGTTATAACTAATCTGTTTTTTTTTAAATAGGTATAGTGACAGAAAAGTAATATTCCATGAAAAATAGAGGTAAAATATAGCAATGATTCTGAATTAATAATATTGATATATAAATCTTTGGTGTATCATAGTAAATTGAGTAATAAATAAGAGCATTGATTATTTTATAGTTAGAGAAATATAAGGTAATTGTTTATTGTATAGTTAGAGAAATATAGGATTAGACCAAAAAAATAGTTAAGTCTAGTGAATAGATCTAACAACCTTTGATAAGGAGATTTTTTGGGGCTACTTCCCTTTTAATAGTATAGATCAGACGGTGGTGGTCTAATGATGACGTATATTATGATTAAAAAGACAATATGCTTACAGTATTTGTTTTGTTTTAATAGAAAACTAGATTTTGACCCGCGCTTTCCAAGCGCGGGGTTGTTGGATTATATTATAGTACAAGTTTTATTATATCGAAAAACATAATTTTTAACAGCTATATAATCTGCAAATTAGTTTATTTGAGATTTTAAATATACACTTTTACGTAAGTTTCTTTTCGACATGAGAATTATATCCGGATCAAAAAAACAAACCGAACCGATCCAAAATTATAGGTTTAGTTCAGGTCCAGAGAAGATAACCTATTGGGTTTTTTTTGACCCGTATGTTTTTGTTTGAGTCCGGGTCCTACCCTAGATCCGATCATAAATATGTATTTATTAGGTATATTTGGATATTTCGAATATGCTTCCGGTATTATGGATATTGTTTTTAAGTTTTTGGTTTACGATTAGAGTTTTGATTTCAGGTAAATTTTTCAAATTAAAAAAAAATTGGGTATTTGGATAAAATTTTGGGTATTTTTCAGTTCATCGTGTCAAATTTTGAATACGATTTTAAATTTTTAGGTATTTGATTTTTTTTTTGGTATTTGTTTGGAGTTTCAAATATTTTTCGTGTTTTGGATATTTTTCAGATTTTTCATATATTTCAAATTCTTTTAGGATCTTAAATACCCGAACAGATGTGGACCCATTACGTCCATATCAGGTCCAAGAACCTTTTGATATAGATTTTTAACGTTATTGTACAAAAACATGGTTGATGAAATATTTTTCTGAGTAAAGGTATCATAAGAAATAATATTAAGATATGTTAAAAATATTTAAAATATTGTATGTTTAGAATGATCAATGTATTATCAGAAAAATAATAAATAGTTATACATAACTCCAACAACTTTTTTATATTAGATTTTTTTAAAAATCTTTCCTTTTTAATAGTATTGATTCCTTTTAAGTGAAAAATATATAAAAGTATAATATCTAAACAAATAATTTTCAAAATCTTGAATAATCAATACTGATATCGTGAAGTCATGTTAGCTTTATAACCAATGAATTTCTTCATTTTTGTGAAGGTAACATGAATATTCAGAAAAATCATTTTTAAATACGAAAATATTATCAAACTATAGACAGTTGAAAGTTTAGTATATGATATGAGATTTTAGTGGAAAATTTTATATATGATATGATTACCTTATTATAAACGAAAGAGAAAGTTAGAATGTACACATATATTTCTTGTAACTTATCTTGCTTTAAATCATATATTATACGATAAAAGTGATAATATAAAACATTAGTTTCAATGCTTTTACGATTAAAAATCAAAATGATAAATATAGTAATAGTAATGATTAGGATTTAGGAATGAAATTTAAATAAATAAAAGAATTGACTAAATTATTGTTAGAGAAATATATGGTAACATATTTTTAGTATAAATTTAAGGTAAGACCAAAAAATAATGAAAGGGTCCAAACAATTTTTATAGGTAGATTTTTTTAGACTCCTTCCCTTTTAATAGTATTGATTTAGAAAGGTATATTAAATAAAAGATTCTTTCAATCAAAATAATATTCCAAGCGGAATATTAAATGAGAAGGGTTCCTTGAATTATACTCTCTCCGTTTTTTAATATAAGTCGTTTTACAGCTATGCACGTAGATTAAGAAAATCATTAATTTTTTATATTTTCTAAACAAAAACATCATTAATTATTTACCTAACCACAATTCAACCAATAGAAAAATAGAAGATATATTACTATTGGTCATACAACATTAATTATTAATAAAGTTTACATAGAAAACCGAAAACGACATATAATTTGGAACAAAAAAGTTTCTCTAAAACGACTTATAATAAAAAACGGAGGGAGTAGTTTTAACTGGTTAGAAAAAAATGGAATATGACTTGCTATAAAAATGGCATCATTCTGTCCACACTATTTTAGTTTTTGATTCCATTTGCTATCAGAAAATTAAAATAAAAAACATTTGCTGTAGACTGTAGTTCCGTTAGTATAAAACTATAAATTATATCAATGTATAATAACAACACTAACCTTTTAAAATGCAATATCAGTAGTTTATAGAAAGTGGATATGAATTATACTACTAATTTATTGGGGGTACAACCCACACTTGTCAACGACTAAACTATAGACTAAGGCGGTTTTAATCATTAGCTCATCGAGTGTAAACTTTATAGAGATTCAATGATTCACATTTTGTTCAAAACGTACAGCTAATAATACCATTTAACCACGAAACATCATGATCTGAACTACCTAATGTAGCTTTTAAAATGAATGCCTTGAGAACTATTAAAACTGCAAACAAAATAAAATTCAAATGTTACAACAAAAATAACAATGAGATGAACCCAAAAATATGTATAAGATTGTATGTGAATATGCCCGTGTTAGTGAATACCTTCTATTCCAACCGAGGCAAAATTTTCAAGAAAAGTATGATATAAAAAAACAATGTTTAAATGAAGAGAATATTTGACCCAAAAAATGAAGAGAATATATATTTTTTTTTTGCAGCAAATGAAGAGAGTATGTATACACTGTATGTACTGTTTATTATCTGTGACAAGGTTGATTAGCAATTACTTGATTTAAAATCTAAGCAGTTGGGCTACATGGCTTCTGAAATACAGTATAAGATTTGATTTACGATGCTAGTAAGTAGAGAGCTAGGATCCAATAGCTATTTCAGGTCCAGAAACGCTACATTTGTACTTTTTGCATTGATATAAATCGTAAATAATATCAAAATCCTTTTTTTATATATTATGAATATTTTGCATGTGCTTTGATTAAAGACGAACTTCTGTCAAAAGAGAAATCTGCGGTTGTTAATGAAGGCGGAGAGGGTATCTACTTAGGTTTACAAAAATCTTTTCGAGGATCAAAGGTCAACACTCTTAGATTTATAAAGCGACTCCAGAATAAAGTGGTAGGATGGCAAAACAAGTTCTTAACACCTGCTGGTAAAGAGGTTATGCTCAAAGTTGTCGCCATGGCTCAACCAAACTACCAAATGTCTTGCTTCCCTACTGCTGAAAACGACTTGTCAATAGAATGAGTCGGTTATGAGTCTTATGACAGATTTTTGGTGGAAGAGTTAAAAGGAATCAAAAGGGATGTACTGAAAAAGCTAGGAGTATTTTTGTAAGTTTTAGAGCGTGGGAAGATAGAGTTATAGTGATCTTGAGTATTTCAATTTGGCACTGTTTAGAAAACAGGTCTGGAGAATACTCACTAAACCGGAGACCCAAATGGCAAAAGCGTTCAAAGGTCGGTATTTTCAACATACCACCATTCTGAATGCCACTTTTGGATCCAGACCCTCATATGCTTGGAGGAGCTTGCATGCTGCGACGAAGCTGGATAAAATGGGAGCACGAGCAGTGATTGGTAGTGGAGATAACACCTTGTTATGGAAGGATCCTTGGATTGAAGAAAATCCAGCCAAACCTCTTGCTTCCTCAAGATGGGTGCACACTCCATACCAAAGTACTCTGTCGCACTGTACTAAAGTCATTTCTGGCACCTGATAGGAGAGAATGGAGCACAGAGCTGTTGAGACTTGTGCTCACCGAGGAGGACATGAGGAAGATCAAAACTATAAGACCTAGATTCCCGAATACTAGAGATGCATATTGCTGGGACTACACAGCTACCGGTACTTAGACACTGAAATCTGGCTATTGGGTTGCTGCAAACCTAATGAAAGATGAGCTTTAGATGAAAGTCACCCAGCCAAGTCTGGATGCTTTGTTCCAAGCGCTTTGGAAGATGAACACTTTCCCAAAGGTAAAGCACTTCTTGTGGAGATGCTTAAATGATTGCTTGCTTGTTGGAGAGACAATGAGATATAGGCATCTAGCTAGAGAAGGAGTATGCTCTCGCTATCAATCAAAGGACGAGACAGTCAGCCATGTACTCTTCCAATGTCCATACACACGCCTGATTTGGGCTCTATCATCGATCCATGCGCTACCATGAGGAGATTGGTCTGACTCTCTTTATGAAAACATCTATAGAATCTTATGCTTGAGTCTTTCTGATCATGATGAGGAGAGGGTCATATTTATGAGACCGTGGATAAAGTGGAGATTGTGAAAAAATAGAAATACTTCTATCTTTAGAAGAGAAGATTATGATGGTCCTATGATGATTTCTAAGGCCCAAGAGGACATGGAAGAGTGGAATCGTAGGGATGATTTGGAGGAAGAGTCGAGGACTACAACCCCTGTGATGAGAACTGTTGAGAAATTGCAACCACCTATGCAACTGTGGCTGAAGTGTAACACTAACGGAGCTTGGGATCAAAACAAGGAGTACTGCGGTGTAAGATGGGTACTGCAAGATCATCAGGGAAATGTGAAATGGATGGGTGCAAGAAGACTCTTGAAGTTGAGGAATCCTATTGAAGCTGAAACAAAAACTTTAAGATGAGCAGTGATGATGATGGTAAGGTTGAACTACACTAATGTTGTCTCTGAAATTGACAGCAAAAGTTTGCTTCAAGCCTTACAAGACAAGAATAGCAATCCTGGTATACTAGCTTATACACAAGATATTCACAACCTGCTCACAAAGATAGGAACTCTTCAAGTGATCTTCAAGTGTCGACAAAGTAATGAAGTAGGATATGATAGCAAAAGAAGCAATCTCATTCAATCATGAAGACCCTATCTTGTACTCTATTATGTCGTCGTGGATTAAATTTCTTGTAGAGATTGATAAACCTGATGTGTAAAACTCTTTGGATTAAATGCGAAGTTGAATGTTGAACCAAAAAAAAATATTAGAAGAATCGGACCTTTGGACAGTCCCAAGAAACATTTGTATGGTGGCCCCACATTGTGAAGCCTCCAATTTTTTTTTAAAAACTCATTTATATAGATTCAGATATTTGCATGTAAATAATAAATACAAAATAATTTTCTTTGCTGTTATAATTTAACATAAATAAATTTGAAAATACAACTAAAATAAGATTTTCATTAAGTTTATACAACTAAAAAAAATATTTTTTTTATGTGATTAAACTTAAGAAATAAATATTTAAACTGATTTTTTAAAAAAGTTTTAGTTTATTTCTGAAAATAAATACAATAGTCTTAATTTTAAACAGGCCCCAAGATTCTCAGGACCGGACGTTATTTATTGCTAGATGAACCATAACGTGTAGTTATTATCTTATAAAAATTTCTATTATTGCTTCTCTTAGAGTATCACAATTAATCTATTTCAGGACCGGCCAATAGAAGACAACGAAATTCCATCAACCTTATGAACCACTTCTTCTTCTCCAAGTGTTTGTTTCTTCCACTTTATTAAACGCTTAAGAAATTATTTAATCTGCATTATACATTATATCGTTGTAGTTAGCATAAGTGCATAACTAGCTAGTACTCGGTAAATATATGATCCACTGTAATATTCAGTCAATACTCTCTCTGTTTTTCTTAATATGACGTAGTAGAAATTTCACACGAATTAAGGCATCTATTGAATTATCCTTTCTATCCTTCATTAATTAACTGTCTTGTCTTGTGTCGTAAGTTTCTACCATGGTGGAGTCCAAGCGATTGGAAAGATAGTAAATAATGCTTTGGAGAGTTAAATGCAAGCCACCCTTATGGCAATACAACATGCGTGGAGTACAGGATATAAGAGAGAGTGTACATAGAATCAGATTGTCAGAAGGCGATAGAGATTCTGAATGGAACACTTCTCCACGTTGATGTCTATAACTGGAAACGTGAGATACAATGGTGGAAAGATTGTTTTGATCACTTGGAGTTTCAATGGATTAGTAGAGCAGGTAACAGAGTTGCAGATAAGCAAGCTAGTGAAACAACCAATTCAAGACAATAAATTTTATTTATTTCACTATTTTATTCCAAGGTTTATATCTAATGATCTTCACAATGATTCTGTCGTTTTAATGTAACATTTAATAAAATTAAGTGTTATAAAAACGTATACTTTCTTTTTAGATATGTTAAAGAAATAACATGAAAATAGATGATATGAAAATTTATAAAGAAAATTATATATATATATATACTATATATATCACAACATATCTAAAGTATATATGATAAAGAAACTAAAACAATTGAGAAACACTTTTTTTTTTAGCAACACAATTGACAGTCACTTTACAAATTAACTATTGTATTTCTGTCACCTATCCATTTGGTTAGACCAAGTCAGATGAGACGGTTCTCTGATGATCATTTTCTATCTGATTGTATCTGATTGATCTATATGAGAGAAAATAAAGCTTCTTTTTATAGTTCATCCGTTAGATAATTCTCACTCCTTAAAATATGATGCAGGTCAGACTTTCGAAATTATACTACAGACTCTGAAAAATATCAAATTTTTAATAATAAAAGCAGGTCAGTCCATTGGACTTATGAATATCCACTCTGGATAATATTGTATATCTTTATATATAAAAGACAGTTTAATCTCTTCTTAGGCCATCCACGTTCACTTCCTCTCGCGTCGACACGTGTCACTGACGACGAGGTGCTGCGTTTCATTAAACTGAACATGTTATCTTCTGGGCCTCGCTCGATCTTTCTGTGATGGGCCTTTACACTCACAGCCCGAACGATGTCACGACGTCTCCAACCCTAAGACACATTACTCTCGCGTAACCCTTTTCTGCGCCGGCGACGCGTGACGTCTTCGATTCCTTCCTCTTCGATGAAACGGCCGGAGTTATGTCGTCGTCTTTATTCCAATTGCATTCAATCCCTCGCTCATTCAATCCCTCCCTCAGACTCTTCGATGCGCCATTTGAACCCGAGCAGATCTGTATAAATATGTAAGTATCTATAGATCTCCAGCGCATCATCTCTTTCTTTCTCTTGAGACTTTCTGATTCCTGTTGCTATGTCTATTTCGAGAGTCTTCTTCTCTGACCTGAAGTCCGGCAAATGCTCCTCCGTCGTCGAGGCCCGGCTTCTACGGTTCTGGGAGGCGAGGAACGTCAAACGCGGTGGCGAGCTGATGTGGGTCGATATGCTACTTATGGACGTGAATGTAAGTTTGATTCTTCCTGGTCTCCTTAGATCTGTTTACGTTATTTTCTGACTTCTAAATTTTATCGGTTTCAGTCGACTTTGATCCAAGCTACTATCAACGCGAATCGGCTTCCAAGGTTCCGAGATAGGCTCGCCGCCGGGACGATGTACTCTGTTTCTGGCTTTGACGTGGCTCGCTGTGCTCAGAACTTCAAGCTTGCAGACTCTTCTTTTTTGACGTGTTATCTGATCCGGTCTCGCCAATACCGGCAGAGGGATTCCGGTTCCGTAACCAGACCGAGTTGGTTGGTTTAGCCAATACAAACACTCAGCTTCCAGGTACAGATGTGATCGTATCGTACATATGTATATTTATCTGTATGGGTTTTGTGCTTTATGTATTAAGTCACTGAGCTCTCTGATCTCAATATTGAACCTGTAGATATTATTGGTGAAATCGTGGCGGTGAAGAGCACCGTGTCTGACCCTCCGGAGGATAAGAACCGTGTCATGGTCACCGTCAAATTAGAAAAGTAATTTATTTGTTTCTTTAACAACTTTCATATTTGCTTAATCATTTTAGCTGCACTAACGTTTGTTATATATGTGCAGTGATGTGTCTGTCACTCTTAGTCTGTTTGACGCTCAAGCCGTTTTATTCCACCAGAAGCTTGGAGGCATGCGTGATGATCCTAAAGTGATTGTTGCCACAAGCATAAACCCGAAGATGGTTGGAGGTACTTCGTTGCTTATTTAAAGATGTGGCATAAATTAATATGTGTAATTCCTTTTTCAGAAATTTTTACTATTTTGTGTAGGTCGTTTATTCCTCAACGCAACGTCAGGAACACATGTTTATTATGATAAGGAGACACATGCAGGAGAGTCTTTATTTTACCGGTAAGTTTGGTCTGTTCTGAGTATGTAATCAGACGTTGAGAGTTTGTGATGTTAATTTCGTGAACTTTTGTTCAGATTGGTGGCTAGAGACACTGGTCTTCCGTCTGCCGCACCTCTCTTGAAGTCTTATGCGAAGGTTGAGACTGTGACAATTGCAGAGCTTAACCATTTTATCACTACGGATTCGCCACAGGTAATGAGTTATGTATATGCAATTAGCTCATTCGTGTGTTTATATATAAAGATTGTTTTTTGACTGCACGCAATGTTGATGTTTAAGCAGCAGGAAATAGATTTCTTATGCACTGCGAGAGTTTCTCGGGTTGAATCGGACAAAGGGTGGTGCTATGTTGCGTGTTCTAAGTGCAGCAAGAAATTGCAACGCACTGTCACTTCTTTCGAATGTGCACGCTGTAATAACCCTCATGCGGTCGGATCTTTACGGTATGTATCGATTTGTTATAATATGATAGTTGGTCGCCTTCTTTATCCCTTGCGTCACACTGATTCCATTTCGGTTTATTTGTTCTCTTTTAGTTATCGCGTTGAGATGGTTGTAACTGATGATACTGCTGAAGGGACATTTGTTTGCTTTGATGGTGTTATGACGAAGTTGCATAATCTCCGGGCAAGTGAGGCGGTCCAGTTACTGGTAATATATAGTTTGATTACTTATGTGGTTATTATATAATGTTGTTGATACTCTCGATGCTTCCATTTAATGACAAGGCTGAAGAAGGAGTGAACCCTGAGGATTCCGTGATGCCTCCGTTCGTTGCAGGAATGGAACGCAAGACCTACACTTTCCAAGTCCGTGTCACGCCCTACAACTTCACCGTCAACCACCAGACGTTCACCGTGTCGCGTATCATCAATGAGGTTGAGCGTGCACCAGCTCCAGAATTTGTCGATGATGTAAGTGCAATACTTATTATGATATTTCGCCATTAGCATATGCAGCGTATAACAATTTGAATGTAACAGGAAGGTGATGACAATGATGATGATGATGCGCCAGACGGGCCTAACAACCGTGTGGAGTCTGGTTCCGGCAAGGGCAATTGTGAGACATCAAAGAGAGCTGGAAAGGAGCCAGTCGGTAATGTGCGTAAGAGGGCGCGTATTGCTTAAGATGGATCTTCGATAATCATCTCTCGATATTCTGCAGCTTAATAATGTTTCTGCATTCTACTTTATTGTCATCTTTTTTCTATCTATGTTATGGATTTTCTACATTCCAGTTGTTTTTTTTTCAAACTCTCTACTTTATGGTTGTTATGAATGCTTTTTATATTGAGTTGACATAAGTTTAAAAAAGGAACAAGTTGATGCTTTATTTGATTCCGATGAGTTAATAAATGTTAGTGATTATTTTATTAAAAGAGTTAGTGTTTATTTTAATTGTGTACGTAAGTGGACGTCCATAATCATATTATGGACTACAAAAACTTTGGGTACGTTAGTATGAGTGTATGTATACAGTCCACGGTCTAATATAATTATGTATATGAGTGTGAAAATATTTAATGTTCTTTAAATTGTGTGCATAAACTGACGTCCATAATCATATTATGTATTACAAAACTTTGGTTACGTGCATGAGTGTACGTCTGTCGTCCACAAGCTAATATACTTATTATTAAAACTTCACTTAAATCGATCAAAGTTATTTTGAAGACAAGGTATTTAGCAAATACAGCCAGGATGGAGCCCGAAGCAGAATGTCACCAGCATGATATGGACAGCGCATGCGAAGATTGTTATTATTTTAATTTATTGACTACATACGCACAAAGAAACCGTAAACAAACCCGCCAAATTTATTGAAACATTATTTAAATTAAACTTTTGCATCAAGCTTAATAACAAATAATAAGATTTCTCCAATTTATACATTATTCTTCCGTACAAAATTCACATGTGTATATATGCATCATGAAAAAAAAACAAAAGGCCTCGAATAATAAAAGGATGCTTTGGGGGTTTGGGTCGTACTCACCTAAATCAATTTATAAGTTAGTCTAATGGAGGATAGCTAAAACTAAACTTTTGAAATAATAGCGAAGATTACTCTCATAGTAATATATGATACTAAAATTGAACTCATAACCAGTATATTATAACTTAAAAGTTCTCATTTGTGTTGTTTGTATATGATATCATCTATATCATAATTATAAATTATTCATAAATAAATATAAATCATATGAAATTGTTTTATTCAAACTTCCCGCCCGAAGGGCGGGCCCGGCCCTAGTTATCTAAAAAGCATAAGGTTTTCTTAGTCATTGTTCCTAAATTAAATTGAAATTTTAGCATTTGTTATTGTATACTATGTCGTTTAATGTTATCATGTTTTGTTTTAATATTAATTTAGTATAAATTATAAAAGATTACATCAATTATAATTCTATCATATGATCTATGTATCACATTTTTATTTACACTCTAGTAAATGGTTTATATAAAAATTACATAAATAACAATATCTCATATTTTTAGATTTGGAGATTTTTAAGATTTGGATTTCAAGCTTTTGACAACGTTTTTACCATTATAGCCTGTTTTTGTTTCTCTATTTACTCTGTTTTCAACCTTTTTATTTAGCCTTGAAAAGAAAAACGTTATTATATTTTGTTAAACTATTTTGTTTTCCGCTGATTCACATGAAATCTGATTGAGTACAGTCGCAATGTTAAACGAGTGATTCTTTAGATGTTTCTAACAAGATTGGCATCATCTAAGTTTATCTATCTACCTCTGCTATTATAAGACAGACTTGTGGTTTTTGTCTCTCGTAGTCAATTTTTTTTTTTACAATTCATTCTTGTTGCAGTTCATTGTTGAATTCAAGTTCTAAGTTTTTGTCTAAAAATGCAAACATACAAATGCAATCTCTCCTCTACGATTATTGTAATTTGTCTCTCACCACATCCACATGACAGAAAAAACAGAAATCCTTTTCCAAACAGACAAAACTAAGGCAGTGACATTGATCATCAAAAGGCAGGCTTGCAAGTTGTAGCCATTATGTTAGTCTCCACACGCTCAATCTGCCAAGTCTCACCAACAATCTCCCACAAGGTTAATAACACTGCTCTGATTCATCTCTTATCATTCTTGGCCACTGATTATACACATTTGAAAAAAATTATATATAAATAGGTCTCAAAATTTGTAAAAAAAAATTCAGGCCTCCAAACTATAGAAATCCTTCTTAAATCGTCTATAACCTCCAAAATTTCAGGGCCGGCCCAGACAGATTCTATGTCCAAACCCATCATTCAAAGCTTGTTGTTCACTTTCATCTGGCAACAACCTCGACTCCTTGGATAGTAGTAAGAAACAAACTCTTCTTGACATTAACACTTGAATAACTAACCAAAGCAATTGGAAGAGAAGGTAAGCTCCTGTGGGAACTTTATTGGCAACTTCAGTTCCAGCAATTTTGCGTCTTGGTGAAGGTAATCTGCCACAATATGACTTTGTTTGATCATATAATGTTATTGCAGAAATACCAAAAGCAAAACTTTGTTTGGTCATATAATGTTACTGCAGAGATACCAAAAAGCTACTCAGCTTTTGTGGATCGATAAGATGGGTATTCTTATTATTACCCATCAGACTGGAGGGAGGGTAAGCTATGGCGTTAATTTGTTTTTTTTTTCTGTTGTTGTAAGAACAAAACTTAAATGAATAAGCTTTGACATGACCTTGTTCCGGGCAAACTTGTAGATGACCTTGTTCCGGGCAAACTATTACACGTTTGCAACTACGTCCTTTGCAACAGTAGCAGTTGGAAACAGTAAGCACAGATTATACAAAGATGTGATATAAGATTTACTGATAAATGAGGAAAGTGAGGCATAAAAAAAGTTTGATTGATTTTGATACTGCAGACAGATACTACACACTCATAGTTGGAGCAAACGAGAGGAGGTAGAGGAAAGTGAAGAAGCAGCTTGAAGTTGTGACTGATTCTTTGAAGATCCTTCAGATTTGACTAACACCAGAAACATCTTATGTTGTTACAAAAACTGCTTGTAGATAACAATGGATATGTTACATATTCTCTACAACTCCAACGATGTTTTGGCATTGTGAGTTAAGTCAAATTCTGACTTGATATACTAACAGAGATGAAATTTCAATCAAACTTGCATATTTCATATATAAGAAACAGACCTTTGTCTCTTTCTTCCTAAACATTACACATTCTCCACCTAAATCACTCACATCAACAACAAAAAACAAACCTCAGTCAATAAACTGCATTTAATATTTAGTTTCAATAAACAAAATGATATACCTTAAGCGCTCAATGAGTAAACACAGTTCTATTTCTTGACCGATTTGTCCACGTAAGTATTAACATATTCGTTCTTTGTATGATACCATTCGTTGAAAGATGTATAATAAATGCTAAGGAAATTTGAATTTGTTATAACCTAAATTTCATTTTGCAACCCTTTTCGATCTAACTTGTGCTGACGAAACTTGAACAAAAATAGTTCCTCATACTATTTTTTTTCATTAAAATTTCTTGTGTTGCCAAGTCCAAAAGTCCAGTTGTCAAACTTGATGATGCTTTCCTTTGGTTGACAAATGAACTTTTCACACATGCCTTTATTGAAAAGGTCAAATCAAGAAAAGAATTCCACGCGCATGGACTGAAAACGATATATCACCTAAACTAAATATTTTGGCCACTATATGCAAAAGTTGCAAGTGTATGAATATTTCCTATTACATCATACACATACACGTACATACACATGCGCAATCAGTGTTGGTGATTTTGGAAATCATTTATCATAGTACACATTATAATAATAGGTACTGGTGAACATCATTAATCAGCGAATCCTGACAAAACAGCCAAGTTTGATTTTTGTTTTGACGAGGGTTTCTTGTAACGCAAGAAACATAAACCCACGTGTGAGTGTGACAGCAACCTAATTAAAGCATGTTCATGCGTGTATCTTTAGACATACGATCTTTTGTTGCTCCCGTTCCTAGCTAATCGGAGTTAAAACAGTATAAGCAGAGGCTGATCGATATTGACTATCTCCTGCAAAGCCACTATCAGTTGATTCTTATCGTCTTCTCTCTTGGATCCTTCCAACTTGAGAAGTTTTAAGTTCTTTAGTGTTCTTGCATGCTTGCTCTGATGGTCAGCATCAACAATAAGTCAATAATGTCTTCTTTTGAGCTATAAGTATTCAAATCCATCTTCGAAATAATATAAGTTATTAGAATATAAACTCAAAAGGTATAAACTAACGAATATTTTAGGTGCTTGACACTTACAGTAATGAAGATGCGCTCGATTGAAGGGCAAAGCTTGAGAAAAGAGATCAGGGAATTGATGTTTTCTTGTTTCATCGAGTTATCAATCCACCGCAATTCATGTAACTTGTAGAATTGAAATGATGTCCAAGAAGAGGATATGGACGGTTTGATTAGTTCCTATAAGCAAAAATAGTAATATATAACTCTCAAAAGCATGTCCTAATATCGGAAAACGAATTAAATGTGGTAAAATCCTTTTTTTCTTTCACAAACTCAATAACAGAAGTGCATGATTAATATTTTTCTGTTTTAAAATGATACACACGTTTTAGAAAATATTATTTCAAATATATATGTTTTACGTTTTATATGTATTTTTATTAAGCAATAAATATAATTAATATAAATTGCAAACTTAAAAAATATATTTATATTTATTGAATTTTAATTATTTTAAAATTATAAGAAATAGCTAATTATAGACAATGATGTATATAAAATCAAAAACTAATATGTGTGAAACCTCCAATATATATATATATATATTTTGTTTAAAAAAAATAGAGAGTATATTTTTTTTTATCAACATAGAAAGTATATTTTTATTGTAAAATAAAAGATATAGAGATCGTCTTTGTTACCTCGAACATCCATCTGCAAAGTGCAAGAGATTGAGAGTTCTTGATGATCAGCAAGAGAGGACCGATGTCTAAAGCATACCTTGGGCCTTGTCTTACGTTGAAAATCGCATTGGTCAGGTTAAAATGTTCATGGATCTTGATCGAAGGTAGAAATCCTTGGTAATGAAGAGTTTTAAGCTTCGGTGATCTAATATCGAGATATCTCATCTTCGGACAATCCAAGATAGACAAGTGAACAAGCTTAGTTGGTGAATCAATAGTGAGAGAAGTCAAACCCTTGCAACCACAAATCTTGAGGTTCTCAAGCAAAGAACAATCTAACACCATGGAGGAAACCACCTCGTGGGTTAACGAATCCACCGAGTCTAAACAAAGCGTCTTCACCAAAAAACCGCTTCGCTCGACACGTCTCGGGATCTGATCTTTGATCTCAATTCGCCAGCAATAGCTCTTTTCGTTCTTAGAACCGTTAGAGAAGAAGTTCATATGCATGACGTTATGAGGTGCGATAATAGTTGACACGAAGGTTGACTTGTCGAAGTGTAACTCCATTTTTCGAGTGTTTTTAGACGGATCGTGTTCGTTGAAGTTGTGGATGAAGCTAGATAACGCATGAGAGACGTCCTCGATGGAGCCGTTGTGGATGTGAGCGAAGACTAAGGCTTGGCTCCAAACGGACCTACACCGTGTGGAGACGAAAGGGATTAGTCTTGCGGACTCGAAAGGGAGGAAGCTGATGATGTAGAGGAGAAGCTCTAGTGGTAAGCTCGAGAGGTTGTCTGGTTCGTGTTCGTCCATGGTGATTGTGTTGTGAAGAATTGAATGGTTTTGAAGAAAGTACGTTTACGGTACGTACGTTTTTTTGGTTTATATAAAAAGAAAATATTGATTCTGGTGTTGATCATGCTCCTTTTTGTTGTTAGAGACACTTCATTGATTCTTTAGAAACTAGATTATTATTACATGGCCAATTTAGGATTAGATTTCGGCTCAAATAATTTAAATGATGGATTGTAACATATAATCAATTTATTTTTTTATATTAATCAGAAGATATTTCAAATTTAAGTTATACATTGTGCTAGTCCACTTTGTAGCACTAAGTCTTTTTTTTCCATAGTTGATTGTTTATAAAAATTAAAAAAACATATATATTTATAGAAGTCATCCGTATACGTAGTAAGTACATCCTAAAATGTCCTCATTACACATATTTCAACATGTTTCTTGTTTACGTGTAACGGAAAAAATAATTTTGTAGGGGTTATTCATGTTTGCGAGCCTATTTAGGTGGCACTTGGCCTGGTTTCAGTCGGTGGAGGACAGCTATTTAGTTTCATGTTACAGTTGTACTGTCTTTTATCGATTTGGTCTTCATTTCAATATTGGGCATTTGTTGACTTTTTATACTTCAGTATCTTACCCATTGAGCTAATGAATTACGTTGAAGAAAACACAACAATGTACCTCTGATGTGTTATATGATATCTAATACAATTTTTGGCCGATTAATATTTTCTTCAGATTGTTGTAAAAAAAAATATTTTCTTATGATTAGATGTTAAAAACAATAATTTATGATTGCATATCCGCTCTATAGTCATTCTAATTCTTTGATATTTGGATATCCGCTAAAATCCAAATCTTTAAATGTATGTTTTAAGCTTGCAGTGAACAGAAGATATTATCCATTAATTTAACAGATAAATATCAGATATATCTCGACCTTGTTCTAAACTACATTACATATTTTGACACAAAATTAATTTATCATCAAGATGTTTCTTTTCTACAATGGTATGTCCACACAAGTAAAAAGTCTCACCACCTAACATTTTGATTTTGATTTATGTTTACCATGTCCACACAAGTAAGAAGTCTCACCACCTAACATTTTGAATTTGATTTATGTTTACCATATATAGTAATAGTTTGCACATTTTGGCGTTTTTAACTTTATCACAGTCTCTTTTATGTAATTATCAATGGCAACAATACTTGTTCCGCTATTTATTTTTGGAACCGATAACGTTTTTATTTTAGTTAACATTCTGTACTTATCTCCTTTTATAACAAGAAACTAGAATTCAGCTTCATTAGCATTAGTGTACAATAAATCAAAGAAATGAAGCCGGCTGCTTTGGTTAATTTAGTTCAACCTAAGCGAAATGTCCTTCCAAAGACTCTTGGATTACTCACCTACGAAAGACTCTGAAAAAGTGGCAATTCTGGAGAGGATCCACCACAGTAGCTTCTCTTCTTCTTCGAGCCACCACCTCCATCTTGGTTTGCGAGGGAGCTGATATCATCAATGGCTTCCCTTTGTTGCTCGGCCTTCACGAAGCATTGCCAGTGTTCAAATTGGTTATACGCTGTCTTAAGCATATCCCATGGAAGAACTCAGAACTAAGTATTTATGATTGAAAATTACGATGATGAATGCTCATAGACCAAGTACTGAGTTTCTGAGACTATTTAGGACAATAAAAAGTTCAGATGCATTGTCAAGACTCTAGTGGATGCTTACATTGTGGTTGCCAGAGACTTGGTTTAGAACTAGATTGGTATGTGTGAATTTCGTCATGACTTCATATTTGTATTTTTTCCCCGACTTTTATTCATTTATCTATACTATCAGGAAGTAATAGAAGTTAATGTGTTCGGTGTTCAACTGGTAAATATCGTACTTTTGCTTTGTGTTCCTGCTCATTCCTAACATACTGAACAAAAGGCAGTGATCGAATCGTTAAGGCACTTGTTAGCAGTTTAGAAAAACCTTGGATTACCATATTCACGTGATTTGTCTTTGGTGGTTTTCTCGCTAGTTTTCATGCTTGCCAAGTCAAGTGTCGAGTATGAGCAACATATATTTTGAAGTTGCTGCTTTTCTTGCTCAAATAGAAAAGTGAAAATGGTATGTTTGTGTTCAATTTTTCTTGTCATTGAACTGTTGCAAGTTTCATTGTTAAGATTGTTTCTCGTTGCTTGACCATATTAAAGTCTCGGTTGCTTGTTCATTAATGTTATGCTTATTGCTTGATCATATTACAGTCTCGGTTTCTTGTACATTGATGTAAATTGTTAAGATTGTTGGTAGATCAGCATGTTACAGTCTCGGTTCTTCTTCATTAATGTTAAGTATAACAAGTTGACTTTTTTTTTATGTGTGACTTTTATCATTTGGCGTGTGTAGGGAATGATCTCCTGGAAGAGCCCATTTGCCATCTGAAAATGGGCCTTAATGATATAATAAGAGCCCAAAAGATAATACGACGACGTAATGAAAGCGTAGCGTATACAGAGAGATTCACTTGCCTAATTAAGGAAGAGAAGAAAGAAGAGAAAAATCCGAGAGATCCTCGTTGACGCATCTTACTAAGAGAGGTCAAAGGAGGAGGCTACCTGATTGATTACCCGTTGAATTGGAATCACCTTCTCCTTCTTCCGCTGAATCCGTCAAAATTAAACTAAAATTCGAAACCCCTGGAAGGTGGGCGTGATGAACAGGTTGAGGAATCTGGACGCTTACCCCAAAATCAATGAAGATTTCTACCAGCGTACTCTTTCCGGCGGCCTCATCACCCTCTTCTCCTCCCTCCTCATGCTAATTCTCTTCTTCTCCGAGCTTCGTAAGTGCATTTCCCTTCGAAAGTTTTGTTTTTTATTTGTGGGTTTTGATTTTTTTTTTTTTTTTAAATCTTGGTGGGCTTTTAGGGCTTTATATGCATCCTGTTACGGAGACGCAGCTTCGTGTTGATACATCAAGAGGAGAGAAGCTACGTATCAATGTAAAAGCTTTGTTCCGTTGCTACTAGTTTTGAGTTTGCTACTTGTTTTATGAATTGACCATGTGCAATTTGCAGTTTGATGTTACGTTCCCTGCGCTTCAATGCTCGATCATTAGTATTGATACAATGGATATTAGCGGAGAGCGGCACCTTGATGTGGTATGTGCTGCTGAAGAATTGTTATTTTTTTTCAAATCTATGTGACTCTTGACGCTTTGTCTGATTTTTTTTATTGTGATTGTTCAGCGACATGATATTATTAAAAGAAGATTAGACTCTCATGGCAATGTCATTGAGTCCAAACAAGATGGAATTGGTCATACTAAGGTTTGTTTTCCTAAGACTCAGGTGCCATTTTTGATTCCATTGCGAAAAGTGTTAAAGCTCTGATTCTTTGTTGTAATTGTCTTTATCCCCAGATTGAGAAACCTTTACAGAAACATGGTGGAAGGTTGGAGCACAATGAAACGTATTGTGGTTCCTGCTTTGGGGCTGAAGCGGTAAACATCTTTATTTCAGTAGAGTAATAATATGCTCCTACATTTGATCTCGGACTTTCAATTGCAGTTAAAAAAATCTTCAATTAGTTTTGATTCATTTATATTTTACTCTTAGTTTCTTGTGGTGGTGAAATGTTTTGATCCTCTTTAGATGTTGTCGTTGTCATTATTTATAGACGGATGATACTTGTTGTAATTCATGTGAGGAAGTTCGTGAAGCTTATCGAAAGAAAGGTTGGGCCCTCTCTGACCCTGAATCTATCGACCAGGTATACTCGCATAAACAACAATATTGTGTTGATCTTGTTACTTAGTTTGTGGTCTTTGCATCTAGTTGTATAATATTCTTTATTTATTCAATCTCAGTGTAAAAGAGAAGGATATGTGCAAAAGGTGAAAGATGAAGAAGGTGAAGGCTGTAACCTTCACGGTTTCTTGGAAGTTAATAAAGTCGCTGGGAATTTTCATTTCGTTCCAGGACAAAGCTTTCATCAATCCGGTTTCCAATTTGGTGATCTTATATTTTTCCAGCAAGGGAACTACAATGTAATGAGAAGTTCCCTTCTTGTTTCAGCTTCTCTTATATATATATAGCTCATGTTTGGTTTGACTCCGTTGTATCTCTACACAGATTAGCCACAAGGTTAACAGGCTGGCCTTTGGAGACTTTTTCCCCGGTGTAGTGAACCCTCTAGATGGGTATAAACTTCTCTCTCTCCCAACCCATTATACAGGCCTTTTATCGTCTTATCATCTGAAATATTATCTTGGTTCTCTCAGTGTGCAGTGGAATCAGGAGAAACAGAATGGCGTGTATCAATATTTCGTCAAGGTTTGCCCCATCTCTATCGAGTTTAGCTTCTGCATACTATAGAAAATATTGAGTATAATGATAAAGAAATGGGACTGGTGTTGTAGGTGGTACCAAGCATTTACACTGATGTTCATGGGCATACCATTCAGTCAAACCAGGTGAAGCTACATCTCCAAATCTCTGTTTAAACATTTTTAGCCTTTTTCATTTTTTTGGGTAAAAATGTAACAAGTTTGGTTTCTTTTTTTTTTGGGGGGTAAAGTTCTCTGTGACAGAACATTTCCAGAAAATGGAAGCAGGTCGAATGCAATCTCCGCCTGGTGTTTTCTTCTACTATGATCTTTCGCCGATTAAGGTCTGTTTTGGAGTTTTGTTTCTTGTGTTAATCCTAAAGACATTCTAACTTTGATTGGTTTGTTTGTTTAAGGTGATATTTGAGGAGCAGCATGTGGAGTTCTTGCACTTCCTAACAAATGTTTGTGCTATAGTAGGAGGTATCTTCACCGTATCAGGAATAGTGGATTCGTTCATATACCATGGACAAAGAGCAATTAAGAAGAAAATGGAGATTGGTAAATTCAACTGAGTTTGTTTGTTTTATTATATATATATTCTTCACACTTTCTTGATCAGAGACTGGTTGACCTTGAACGGGGTTTTACAGTTAGACATTAGGTTTGATGAGTCTGGCAAGCAACAATGTTTGATTATGAAGGGATCTGAGAAATTTTCACTTTACCTTTTTAATTATGTATCTTTTCCTTTTTCAATACACAAAATCTTTTTATACTTTCGTTTTCAACACTGTAAACAACAAACTCTTATATTTTCTTTTAATTTTAATATGATTTTGCTATTTTAATTTTTGTTTTAAAAATTAATCTATTAAATGGTGACATCTGTGATACTAGTGAAAGTGAATAGGAAAAATATTAATACGAGGGAAATACCCGTGAAATTAGTGAAAATGAAAAAGAAAAATTTTGGGTCCGAGCATTAGTAATTACAGAGATTGAAGAGGGTGATAGAAGAAATTTTTTGATCAAAAGATGTACAAGCTCACAAAATTTGAGTGATGAAACGGAAAGAAAACATTCAATAATTGAGATTTGAAAAATCAGGTCATTTCCTCCTCGAGATTTTTGTGCAAACTGTAATCTGAATGACTTTGTTGAAGTGGTTGTTACACATGGGTAGCACAAAGATCGAGTGATGGAAATTCTCATTAAAACAATTAAAAAGTGTATTTCAATGCTACAAAAGAGGATGCGGTTTTTAATTACACTAATATTAGGCTGTCAATGAAGTGGCTAGGTGGTTGTAGTTGGATTCACGCACGTAAGGTATTTTTTTACACATAAGGTGTATTCAATTTTGGTGTAATTAAAAACCTTTCTACACTATTTTTTCAGAGATAATTTGAAAATAATGCTGCTACACCAATCAGATCCGCTCAAGAAAGTTCTAGTAACACACTTGTTTTAGAATCTAGTGAAGATGATACGGTGAATGATGATGCCACCGAAATCACATTCTCTCGAGAGAGCTACACTAACACTTCTGTTGTAGAAGCCACTGAGACTGAAACACAAAACCATGAAACCGTAGATGTAAATTTTAAACTACTATCTCCTTGTGTGTTGTCATAGCCTTCTTTTTCTTATTGTTAAACTATATGTTTTTATTAATGATGTGTAGGGAGTGGAGTTACCATTACTTCATGAATCAGATGATATGATGGATGATATAACCATTCTAATCATAGAATCTCAAGAAATACCACGAGATAAAATATACATTAAAATTTATAAAAACCTATAAATAATTTATGAAGCCGTTTCGTCTATTGAAGTCACAGAAGTCAACCGACAGTTGATAAGGTCCATTTTATACTGTTTGTCTATCTCTCTTACCGTGGATCCACTTATACGTCAGGTGGCCTCTGAAGCTCCGAAGAGATCTTATTATTTTGGGATTTCACTATTTTCTTACCTATATTTTAACTAATATTAGTTCAGAAAACAAGAATTTTATAGTAGACAAATGGGTCAAAACAAAACAAATGCATGTGGAGATATGTCTGGGGTGAATGAAATGAAAAATTCACTTCATATTGTGGGAACGAGGAATCTGCATGTGGATTTTAGGTGACTCGTCTCCATAACCTTCGTGATCACGACGGAGACCGGGACTTCTCTCTCTCCTCTCTGAGATGAGATGAAGCTTTCTCCGGTGCTCTATCGGTTCTTCGATTCTTTTTCTTTGGGTCTTGCCTCTGGGAAGCGTTGTTCTTTAAGCAGGCTTCGCCGACTTTGCTACTGGGAGAAGATGATTCGTTTTACATCTTTCTCGCCAGCTTCTTCTCCCGCATCGTACGGTCCTCTCGTTTCGATGGCGGTTTTGGTTTGGTTTCTATGGTTTTTCGAGTGGTGATTTGGTTGATTATGTGCTTGATGTGACGGATGAGCTCTCGATTTGCTCGATTGATGCTCTCCGACGATCTGAAATTAAGTGGTGATGGTGCATGGATGGTGAGTGAGGGATTTCTAATCGTTTGGGTGATGGCTTCGTTTCTGGATGAGGTCTCGACTTCTCGTTTTGACGCTCTCCAGTGAAAAGAAGCAAAGGTGATGAAGTGAGTTTGGGTAAGCGCTTGCTCCCGGCGAGGTCCGGTGAAGTGCCATTCAGTTCCCGGCAAGGTCCAGTTTCCGGTGTGTTCTCTTTGGCGGTGGTGGTGAAGGATTTCGTGACGTGTGTCATGCCTCGCTGTTGAGGTTTCGACACGTCTCGTCTTTGGGGGGAGAAACGAAACAGTGTCACGTGTTGGTTTGGGCCAGTATAAATTGGGCCAGTTTGTGGGCTTTTAGGTTTAATTTTGTTTTGGGAGTTGTGTTTGGAACCTTATCTTTGGGTTTTTTTTTGGGTTGGGTTTGGGTTTCTGTATTTTACATGAATAATAATATCAGATGGCAAAAAAAATAAAAAATAATAAGGTGACTTGTCTCCGTAAAATTTCGCAAGATATATAGTCCAATACCTATTATGTTTTTCCGGTAAACAATTATTGATATAACTTTTATAACATAAATGAAATTTGTCAGAATGATGTTAAAACAACGAGTGGTAACAGTGGTTTGAGCAGTGCGGGACAAGTGGATTGGATACTGTTGTACGGTTTAATTGCGGTTTGTATAAGAGAAAACATGCTGCAGAATAACTTCGGTTCGTCTAAAATAACCGGTTCAAAAAAAGTATGAATAGTAGCACGTATAATAAATAGTGTAACTGCGAGATACATATAAACAAAAAAAAATAGTGATACTAATATAGTTTTATTTAAAAAAATTATTTTATATATCTCAATATAAAATTTAATATGCTATTACTAAGATTTTATTTAATTTAAAAAAACAATTATATATATGAAAAACTTTACAAATCATATTCACATATTTTCTCATCTAAAATATTGTATTTTTAAATAGCAAAACTATAGCTAGACATGGGCACATTTATCCGAACCAAAGCGAACCGAAAAACAAGGTTCGGTTTGAATTTGGATCCTACCAGTTATGCTAATTGATCCTATATTTTTAGAACCAGAAATCCTCAAACCAAAAACTGAGCTGAACCGAACCAAAAACCGAATAGATACGTGAAGCTTTATAATATATTTTATGCAGTATACATTCAAGGCCTAAGGTTGAAAATTGTATTTTTTTTTTTATGGTTGCAAAAGTTATCGACAACTTATTTCATTCTTCGTTGATGTGCGGTTTAGCTAGAGATGAGCACAAGCCAAATACTTTCCATTTTTGCTATATTTGGTAATTGGCTTAGCTTGTTCAGATAAATTGTACTTGGTTTGTAAAAAACGAGTACTTGCAATTTTAAGTACTTGCTAACAAACTTATATGTGTTTGTAATTTACTTAACCCTGTTTTACCGCTTGTTATTTGTGAAGTGCTTACAGATTTTTTTTTTTTAACTCTTGCGTAGCTTTATTATTAGAAAGAAACAAAATGTTTGACACCAGAAAATGACAACCAAAATAATGAATATCATCGCACTTAAGAACAAGAAACCGCGGGCACCAAGCATGAAGCTCCACCCTCAAAAACCGTTAAGACTATCAGACCTTCAGAACATCAACCCATCCGTTGCAAATCAGAGTCAAAAAGTTCCTTCAACCATAGGGGTATACCCATCGCCACATAGGATTGGAGCCTCTTCTCCCTTGTCACACTCTTTGCGATCGCTTGAGCACATCTATTAGCTCTCGACGAAACAACCACAATAGCCCACTCCTGAAAATTAACCAGAACTTTCTTCAGCTCAGTTCCTTGATATCTGAAAGCTGGCCAAGCTTTTGGCTTTGTTACCGCACCAGCCAACTCTGCAAAATCCACTTCAAAAATAACCCTTGTCACATGATGGCTTTGCATTGATTCAATCGTCCATGCCAGAGCTAAAAAGTTTCCCTCCACTAAAGAATCAACTTTTGCAAAAGCCCTTCTACTATGTAAGAGAGTTTCTCCTCCTTCGTTTCTTAAGACCCACGCTGCTCCAAGAGCCTTTTCCCTTTTTGACCACTGCAGACCCACGTTACATTTTAGGAAACCTGAGCTTGGCCCCTCCCACTTATCTCTAGCACGAGACGCTCTGTTTTCAGCTTCATCTTCTTCCTCTAGACATCTCTGAGCTGCAAACCAGTGCCCAGAATCCTCAAAGACCTTTGCCATCGTATCCTCTGCCGTAAACTCCTTCCCCTCAAATAAGAATAGATTCCTGTTTTTCCAAATAGTCCACAAAATCCACGGGAACATGCGACCAATCTCATCTGGAACTTGGAGATATCTTGGCAGGAAAAGTAAATAGTTGAAATTTTCAAACAGAGTCATGTTCTCGAAACCTCGTCGCGGAAAGGAAAGTTTGACTGAGCCCACACTAGACGAGCAGCCGGACAAGTGAACAGCACATGATTAATAGACTCTCCCTCCATCCCACATCTCTGACACCGTGGATCTATCTTTAAACCTCGAGCCAGCAAGCCATCATTCACCGAAAGAGCATTCGAAAGGGTTTTCCACATAAAAACCCTGATCTTTGGAACAGTTTTCACTTTCCAGACTTTTTCCAAAAGACCATGAATCGATGGTTGAGCTAAACATTCCCTTCGTGTCTCCGAACTGTCTAGACATGAAGCTAACCAGTATCCCGATTTCACAGTGTAGCCACCCCAATGAGTATGTACCCACTCATAACTATCTTTCTCTCCCCATACCGGTCTCTGTTTTAAAATCCTTTCAACGTCCGGTGGAAAGAAATTGTCCTCCAGTTTTCCCCTATCCCAAGACTTTGTTTGTGGATTAATAAGCTCAGAAACTCTTAAATCCACCTCAAAGAAGATTGGTTTACGTAGGGGGGCCATAGGAGACTCACTGAAAAGCCACTTATCCCACCAAACAGATGTATCCTCACCAGAGCCAATTGTTCTTCGTAGACCTTTCTCCAACAACTGTCGGCCAAACAAAATGCTCCTCCATGCATACGACGGCCGCGCTCCCAATGATGCCTCCATGAACTTTCCATTTGGGTAATATCTACTGCGAAGGAACCGTGCGCAGAGAGATTCAGAGTCCATCAATAAACGCCATCCTTGCTTTGCAAGTAAGGCTTGATTAAACTTCTCTATATCCCTAAAACCCATTCCACCTTGGTTCTTTCCCAGACATAATTTTTCCCAGCTGATCCAATGAATCTTAGATTTGCCTTCTTGCACATCCCACCAGAACTTCGACATCGCACTCGTGAGATTCTTACATGTAGTTTTTGGCAGTTTGAAAACCGACATTGCGAACACTGGCATTGCCATAGCCACAGTTTTTAACAGGATATCTTTCCCCCCAGCTGAGAGAAACCGACCATACCACCCATGAAACCGTGACTTCATCTTCTCCTGGATGTACTGCAGCATCTCCACTTTGGATCCACTGAAACATTCCGGTAGACCCAGATACTTCCCTGTCCCACCTTCAGCCTCAATACCAAGAATTTCTTTTATTTTGACCTTCCGTGATGGCGCAATCTTCGCACCAAAAGTTATAGATGATTTTGTAAGGCTGATCATCTGACCTGAATTCTCCTCATACACCTTCAGAATGCTCCGAAGCTTTGTACATTGCTCGTCTGAGGCTTTCACCATTAGAAACGAGTCATCAGCAAAAAACAGATGATGTATCACCGGCCCTTCCGCAGAGAATTTTATCCCTTCAATCTCACCCATGCTCTCTGCTTTGTTCAGTAGATAGGATAGACCTTCAGTACACAAGTCAAACAGAAAGGGTGACAGAGGGTCTCCCTGTCTCAAACCTCTCTTTGGATTTATGTTTCCTTTCTCCTCACCGTTAATCAGCACCGAGTAAGTGACAGAAGTAACGCAGAACATTATCCAGTCAACAAACTTCTTATCGAAACCCAAGGCAGTCAAAAGGTTTTCCAGGTACCTCCACTCTATACGGTCGTAAGCTTTTGACATATCCGTTTTGATCGCTATGAACTCTGATGAGATAGCTTGATGAGTACGCAATCCATGGACCACTTCATGCGCTATGATAATATTATCAGATATCAGTCGTTCAGGGACAAAAGCGGATTGTGTGGGCGACACCACCGTTTCCAGCATAGGCTTCAGTCTTGAGACTAAGATCCTCGAAATGATTTTGTACATGATTGTACAAAGGCTAATCGGCCTTAAATCTACCATTCTTTCAGGGTTTATCACCTTAGGGATCAGACATAGTTGTGTGACATTCCAATCGCGCGGGAAAGAACCATCTGAGAAAAAAGTCTTTATCTCTTTGGCGATATCTAGGCCAATGATGTCCCAATACTTCTGGAAGAACAAACCATTAAGACCATCCCATCCAGGTGCACTTGAAGATTTAATACCAAAAACGGCGTCCCGTATCTCCGCGTCAGAGACCTCTCTTAACAATGTCCGGTTCATCTCTGCAGTTACCCTTGCTGGAAAGCCATCAAAAATGTCTGAAGGATCTCCCCCCGCACCTGAGGAGAACAGAGAGGTAAAATACTCCACCGCTACTTGACCCATCGCCTCAGTGTTTGTGGCTTCTTGTCCTGAATCATCAATTAGTTTTGAGATTTGGTTCCTCAGTCTCGTATCTTTGACTGAAGCATGAAAAAAACTGGTGTTGTTGTCTCCAGCCACTAGCCATTTATCTCTACTCTTTTGGCGCCAAAACTCTTCTTCATCTCTAAAGGCCTGAAAGATTTCCAACTTGAGAAATTTTATTTTCCCCCAATCAGGAACTCCAGATGAGTACTCAGCCTCTAGATCATATCGTAGTCCACACAGTCTTTCCTTCGAGTTGTTACTGCATTCCCTTTTCCATCTACCCAAGCTCCTACGCACACAACCAAACCGTTCAGACAAGGATCTTTGGTCATTCCCATTCTGCCTTTTCCATGCCTCCATAATGCATTCACGTACTTTCTGCTTCCCAACCATCCTCTTATCAAACTTGAAAGACCCTCTGGGCCCTGACTGGTGTCCAAACAGGCGAACCAAGACCGGTTTATGATCAGACCCCAGTCTTTCCAAAAAAACTTGGGTCGCAAGGGGGAAATTACGTTTCCACTCCGTGTTCCCAAAACATCTATCAAGCTTGCTTTGAATGTATTTCTTGCACCGCACTCCTGACCAGGTAAAGCTATCACCCCATCCACTGAGCTCCGTCATCCCACACACACTAACACAGTCTCTAAAGCTCTCAAAAGATCCATCACTCCTGCTCGGCCCCCCTATCTTTTCGCCATTGTGTAGTATCTCATTGAAATCACCAACCCAACTCCAACCAGCATTCCTAGACACCCCATATCTCATAAGTCTTTCCCAGACAATCTCTTTTCCACTATGACCCGGCACCCCGTACACAAAGGACATAAAGAACCTCACCCCTCCAAAAGTAACTTCCACATCTATAAGGTTCTTATCTGCATAATGAATACACATATTCACCTTATTTGACCACATCAGTGCTAAACCACCACTCAAACCTTCCGGTTCCACTGTAAAAACTCTATCGTAACCCAACCAAACTTGTAAATCCAACACCTTATCCTTCTGTTGCTTTGTCTCCATCAAAAACATTATCTCAGGAAGATATTTTTTACGTATCTCCTTGAGATGGGGAATCATCAAGTCTTGAGACCGTCCCAAGCCTCGACAATTCCAACTCAGTATACTCATTACTGGTTTGGCAGTCCCCCACTTGGGACCACCTCTGTTTTGTTACGTCTTGCGATTTTAGAAAAATTCCCTGCCACCTCTGCAGCCTTCCTCTTTGAATCCAACGATGCCCCGTGTAGACTGTCCTCTCCTCTTGCAGCCACCTCATTACTTGTTTGAGCTTTTTGTCTGCGGAATTTTTTGGGAGGTCTGTGTCTTCCAGATACTTTTATCTTTGTTGTCCCGGAAGAGCTAGCAGCAGAGAAACCGCTGCTAAAACCCGTTGAACAGTCAAAGAAAAAGTGATTTCCATTTTCTCCAGCTTTTGGACCTCCCTTTCCTCCCCCATCATCAGAACCACAATCCAAAGCAATGTTGTCTCCTTCCACCCGCGAGCTTGAGCCTCGTGAGTCATTGTTTTTACTATTGTGTGGTTCTGTTTGTTTCGAGTAGCTGAAAACAAAGCCTTTCCCTTTATCCACATCATTAGTTATTACCGGTGGAGCTTCCAGGCGCAGGAATTTCTTCTGACCTATAGGATCATTGTCTAGATCAGAGACGGATTTCCGGACCCGTTCCTGTCTGATGCGTTTCTCACCACCTTCAGCCGCCAAAATATACTCCCTCATCTGTTGTAAGACTTCGGGGTTGATCTTCCTCCGTCCTGTCGCTTTGTCCACCCCTACTTGGTCTTCATTAAGGACCCCATATAGAGGATCGTCTTTCTCAATAGTGACCATAAACGTCTGTTTCCCTTCTTCTTTCCTCTGGTTTTCCTCAGTTACTTTTTTCCTCCATTCTTTCGCTTTCGTTTGACGTTCCTGAATAAGTATAGGGCACTTATCCTTTTCGTGGGTCAGACGCTGGCAATGGTAGCACCGCTTTTGAATCCTCTCGAAGTCATAGAGGATTGTAACTGATCCGCCTCCTTTAGGTAGATTGACCACTTTGGAGCGTCTCACTGGTCTTGAGACATCAAAAAATACCCTCACACGAACATAGTCATTAGTCTGCGGTTTATCTGGATCAAAAGCTACCACATCTACTCTCCCAATGATATCTCCCAGCGCAGTAATGGCCTCTGCAGTATAGTGATTCACCGGGATATTGCGAATCCTAACCCAAACCAAAAGGTACTTTAGGTAATCCTCATCTGGCGTCTCAGTCCATCGATCAATGACGATACTCCAGTCGTTGAACGTCCAGACTCTCTTGTTTAGCACCTCCTCCAAGTCGTGTTCATATTTGAATACAAACTGAAAAGTAGTTTTCGATAGAGCAATCCCATGTACTCTCCCATACACCTGCCACTTCCTTGGCATGTCCCTGATCAGATCAGCGATGTTTTGATTCTCAGGGTTTAGAGTACGTCCCAAGATACTCATCTTATTTCTTTCTATCGCACTGAACTGTGGTAGATCAGGCAGATCGAAAGGGACTTCATCTTCTTCCAGTGACATTGATTCAAAAGCACGATCAATGTTTCCCATCCTTACTCAAAATTCTGTGTTTTGCCGCAGACTTGTTCTTCTTTTTTTTAAAAAACCAAAGCGGCGGCTCCTATAAACCCTAGATAAAACCAGTAAAAACCAAAAGATTTGGTAGATTCTCACCCAAAATAAGGAAATTTCGTGTTTTTTTAAACAAAAAGAGGAAAAAACCTAGGCAATAGCTCTACTTCCCTTAGATAGAGTATCCTAACAAGAAGAGAGAAAACGGGAGCCCAAAAGAGGGAGTGAATTTAGAGATTAAAGTGCTTACAGATTACTTGAAAGTTATTTGTAAATTATTTGATAATTTTTTTTTCTACTTATACTTTGTAATTATATAAAAATCTTAATTAGTTAGAATTACATGCAAAAAAATAATTTTTCTTTTTAATAAATAGTATTTTTACTTCTAATATGTATTAAGTTGATACAAAACAACATTAAAAACAAACCACAAAAGTCTTCATCCACGTCACATATATGAAATAGAAAACCTTAAAATATTTCTCGTAGTATATCATATTTTAATACATTTATCATATAAATGAGTTATTTTATTATAATTTAGAAATTTTATTTTCAAAAGTAAAAACGGATAACAAACTACGAGTAATAAGCCAACAACGTCAAATAGTTATTTTATTTTAATATTTGATACTTGTTTTGTACTTCTAAATAATTGAAACAAACAACATGATAATCGACTTGGCTAAAATGAGTACTCGATTTTACGAACCAATCACAGATCAATTTTACGAACCAATCACGGATCAAATAAAAAGTATGAGCCGAGTAGCAAGTAATAGTTATACTTATACATAAAACCATTTTCCATGTCACGTGTTGCAAATAATTTTATATATTTGTTACGGTTTTGTTTTGTGAACGATAAGATTTTGCTCGTAATTAGATATATATAAACTTGAAATACAAATATATTGAAATTTTTTTACAGTACTTAAAAATCAATAAATTTTTCTATAGATAGAATAAGTAATTTTAAAATACTTTTTTCATTCAAAGCTATTTATTAGATGATAAAAAATGCTTAACTTCTTTTCAAAGAAAAAAGCTTAACTAATCCAATAATTTTTCCCTTTTTCGGTTTAATGGAGTTGGTGGCATATGACTTATCAGAAAATATTGTTGGTAATGTGATAGGATCAAAGATCCGATCTACTGGATAAAAGCTGTATATTGAAGATAAGCTCAAGAATTACAATAATGGAGGAACTCTATCACCTGAGTTCCTCAGCTACTCTATCACCTGAGTTCCTAGCACATCGCCAAGGATTTCACAATTATAATCCTCGATACCGTTCTAAGCAATGCACAACAGTTATTTATACACAGACTTATTTTTCCTTATTCTTCAAGCTTGTAACTGCAAACCTTCTGTATCATTCCAAAGCTCTCCTTGATCTTCCTTCCAGTGAGTCTCCACGTCAGCTTACTTACAAGGGTGATACCTATCATAATGTCGTAGGGGGCTGAAAACGACTAAGCCGGTTAGACCGTCATATTCACAATCTAGCCAAAGTTCAAATCAAGAAGTCAAACCTGGTTTATTTCCCGGTACGATTCACTAAGGTCCACGTTACATCAAACACAAAACAGAATCTGCTTTGAATCACACAAAAAATAAACAAAAAGGTGTATATGTCTTCCCTCAACCGCGCGTCACGTGTCTCTAAACGCTTCTCTATCACACTGTCCGAACGTAGCCGCCAGACAAAAACCCTTCTTCTTGAACTACTTTTCGTACAATCAAGTCTTTGACACTTTTAGACCGTAAGTTAACCACTTCTCGGTCTCAATATTATGCTCTTAAATTTCTATGTTTGAGTTTGACTTATCAACTCGATCTCATCGCAGTCGCTTTAGTTCATTTTTTTTTCTAAGGTGAGTTCATGTTCTTTAACTTATTGATTTCTGAATTTATCTTGATTGTAGTAACTCAGGAGTCGGATCAAAGGGCATATTGTTAGTTAGTTGTCTTGATTCTTAAAACTGTTATATGGATGTATTTCTGTCTTGTGTTTAATCAGAACCTGTTCTTGTGTTTCTAATTTATCAAAGTTAGATTTGTGTCTATTATATGCATTGGTTCTTCTGTTGTATCTCCCCTCAAATTTAGATTTGAGTATGAATCTCTGTATTTTGTTCCTTTTTTATTTGTCTCTAATCAGTTTTGGTTGCTCCTTTGATCCTCAATTTTCAGTAAGATGAGTCTTGGTACCAAAGGTTCATCTTCCAGTGGGTTTGAGAATACATCGCCACCAGAGGACTATCTAAACAAGGTATAATGACGATGATTATGATAATGATGATGATAAGAGGAATCATTAGCTGCTTTGTGATGATTATAATTTGATGTGTGATTCAACTAGTATATATTGTCTGTTGATATAATTATAGATAAATGAAGTGAGGACATTACTAGGGCCACTGATTGGGAAGTCATCTGAGTATTGTTCAGATGCTGCCATTACCCGTTATCTAGCTGCGCGTAACGGCCATGTCAAGAAAGCAACTAAAATGCTTAAAGAAACCTTGAAATGGAGGACTCAGTACAAACCCAGGGAGATCCGATGGGTATGTATGTATGTATGTATGTATGTATGTATGTATTCTTGAATATGTAAACATACTTTAAAACCATAAAATGGTTGTTTTTTTTGTAACACGAAAATGGTTGTTATAGGAGGAGATTGCACGAGAAGCTGAGACCGGTAAGATATACCGATCTAATTATACCGACAAATATGGAAGACCAGTTTTGGTTATGAGACCAAGTTGCCAGGTTGGCCTCTTATCCACCATTTCAGACCTCTGATTCTCTATGCAATTTTTCTTTGATTTATTGTTTATGTTTTGATTTTATTACAGAATACAAAATCTCCTAAAGGGCAGATTAGATTCTTGGTATACTGCATGGAGAATGCAATCTTGAATCTACCGGATAACCAAGAACAAATGGTTTGGCTAATTGATTTTCACGGTTTCAACATGTCGCATTTATCCATCAAAGTGTCTCGAGAAACCGCTCATGTGTTACAAGAACATTACCCTGAACGCTTAGGCTTGGCCATACTATACAACCCACCTAAGATTTTTGAACCGTTTTGGAAGGTATGTTTTCAAGAATCTCTCATGCAAATGTATATGGAACTTTGTTGACATAATGTGTCATTGTATAAACCTGGAAGATGGTGAAACCGTTTCTAGAGCCAAAGACTTGCAACAAGGTGAAGTTTGTATACTCGGATGATAACGTGAGCAAGAAGATTCTTGAGGATATTTTCGATATGGAGCAACTTGAGGTTGCCTTTGGTGGGGAAAACAGTGATTCGAGTTTCAATTTTGAGAAGTATGCTGAGAGAATGAGAGAGGATGATTTGAAGTTCTATGGAAACACACCAGTGTCTTCAACCTCAGCTCATTTTACCAACTCTGATTCTGAGGTTTCAGACACTGAGATGAAGCGCTTGGAGGACATACCAGATGAGAAGATCAAGAACGGAACCTCTTAACAAGAACCTAGACATGTAGCCTAGAATAAAAAAAGCTCCTGGTTTAACTAAAACATCAACTCTTCTCATCTTCTTCTAAACCATTCTTACTAATAAGCTGGAGATACTCTTACATGTAACGGTGGATACGCCACATATATATGAACTCTTATATACTTTGCGTTGATTGTGGAAGTGATTTAAATCTAAATACACCAGAAAAAAAGCACAAGAAAGATTGACTTATTATCAAGATTGACATATGAGAGTGGGGTCCAAAAACCTTGCAGTACGGTATATATCTTTTATGATTAGGAAAACCGCTTTTAATAGATTAAATTCCTAAACAGAAATATAATATCTGATTTTAAAGCTGCATAAATCTGAGTTTAAAAGATTGTATATTATTCATTCACATATAGTCAATATACAAATAGTAAAACGGATATTTGCTTCAATGATGTTTTTTTTCTTCTGTGTTTTTGTTTTCTTCGTGTTTTTGTTTACAACACTTTATAAACCGCTCTAAGGTCCAAATCTTGAGGGAAATAAGCTACGTATATTAACAACCTATTTCTTCATTTAACTTCAGGAACAAATGACTTCACTGCTCTCGTCCAGCTTCTGCCTGTATTGAGCCAATCTCTGCAAGCAAAGAGAACCATCTAAGACAGAGAACTCAAAGAAGACGAAGATGGTAGAACAGTAGAAACGATGCCTAACCTTGGTATACGCATAGACACCAGCTTCTGTAGGACCAACAGGGCTTCCCCTCTTCATGAACTTGCCGTCTTTGAAGATGTAGAGAAGTGGTATACCAGTCGATAGCTCCAGACTTATCACCTAACAACCAAAACCACAGAGAAAACTTCCATCATTCATCACAAAAAAAAACAAACATAGTAATTAAGAATTTAGATTTTAGCTAACTTTCTTGTCACACCTCCTTGCAAGTCAATTTGTCTAGATACATTATGATAGACCGCAGAGAGTTCCCATGAGCAGCTATCATTACGTTCTTTCCAGCTGCAAGCTTTGGTTCTATCTGCATTTTGGTTTGACATTAGTAGATAAACTCAAGAAGAAGTAAGAATGAAAAAAGAATCATTACATTTTCCTCAAAGTAAGCCACTGCTCTCTCAGCACACATCTCTAAGCTCTCTCCTTTGGGAGGAGGAATGTCATAACTCCTACGCCATTCATGGACTTGCTGCTTCCCATATCTCTCCGCTGTTTCCTGCTTGTTCAGACCTTGCAACTCTCCATACCTATAGCCAAAAGCTGATAAGCTGCTTTTCTATCTGTTCAAGCGTAGAACCAAAGAAAGACAAGAAACTTTACATTCTTTCGTTGAGCTGCCATGCAGGTATGACAGGAACTGATTGATCTTTAGTTTCTTCACTGAACACTTGACTCCAAGATTTGGCCTGGTCGCTTTCGTTGTGTAATATGATAGGAACCTAGATTGGTTTAAATCCATTTATTAGTAAATGAAAAGATCAAGTCAGAAAGATGAGCTTGGTTTTCACATACTTTCTTACGACGGTGTTGAATCATGGCAAGCACTGCAGTCATCTGAGCACGGATTAGAGAGGATGTGAAGATAACATCGATAGGTATGTTGCTTATCTTCCCTGCTTCAATAGCTTCTTCAACACCTTTCTCTGTCAATGGCACATCAACACAACCCGTGAAAAGATTCTTGGCGTTCCATAAAGACTCTCCATGCCTAATCAATATCAGAGCTGCTTCATCTAAAACATAGAACAAAAGGGTAAGTATACAAAACCAATTATGATTCTTATATGATATTGAAGAACTTCGAAGGATCATATTACTTGATTTTTTCTGAGAGTTGTCAGGGATGATGTTCTTAGAAGGAGACAAGAGAGTAGTGTTGTAAGAAACTGATATCTGAGAGGATATTGTTTCAATCTTGGATAAGTTTCTCTTTCTTCTTGAGGTATAATAACAAAGTGATGAATCGATCTTGAGACATTTTGTTGGCAGGAGCAGAGGCTGTCTTGAAGATTGAGAGATTGTGGAAGACTGTTGAGAGACAAAGGAATAGATTGATTGGTAAGACATAGCCGTTGACATTCTGAAGGAAAGAAATCGAATTTGTGATTAATTGTTAACTTTGGATGTTAATGTTAAAACGTAAAACAACAGATGAAAAATAAAAAGAAAGAGAAGGGTTCTTTGAGTGTCTTGTAGAGTTTGGCGTGTTTTCAAATGATCGGCTTCCTCAGGTAGTGACAAATAATGACAAGTGAGACAACATGGAACAAACTAGGGCTGAGCAAATAAACTGAATCCGAAAATCCGAACCGAATCCAATCCGATGAAAATGAATCTGAACCAATCCGAATCCGAAATAAATACCAAATGGATCTTGTTTTTTAGTATTTTGGGTTATGGGTATTATCCGAACCGAACCCGGACCTAAATGAATATCCGATAAAATCTGAAACATTTAAAATCACAAAAAAAAACTTCTACCAAATAAGATCTTAATTCTTAATATGTATCCAAAATACTTTAAGATATTATTGAGCTTCTAAAATAATTATCTATTACATGAATGTTGGTGGTGGAATGTGGCGTGGCGGTTGAAGCTTGAAGTTTGTAGATTTTGGTTTTGTTTTCATTGAATAATGTTTTTCATTTCATGAAAACTTAATTTTTTTTTTATGATTTCATTTATCTGGTTTTCTTTCTATCACTAACTATGTTTATCTTTCGCTTGATTGTGAATGATCACGTTTGATGTTTTTTCTTATTTTTGAATCGATGTTACTTATGTTTTGGCTATTAAAATATGTATAAATCATGTATTTTAATCTGAAGAACCGATTTCATTTATGTTTTAGTTACAAAATAAGTACAAATCATGTATTTTTAACCGGAGAACCGATTGGGACCCGAACCCGAAAGTACAATGGGTTATACCGGTTATTTGGAGATTTACTAACCCCAACCCGAATCCGATAGAACCCGAACCGGTCCCGAACTAAACTTTTATATAACCCAAATGGGGCTGATTTTGATAAACACGAAAAACCAAAACTCGAATGGATAAAACCGAAACCCGATTGGTACCCCGAATGTCCATGCCTAGAACAAACTGTTTTCGCAATTATACATTAGTTTCGATTTTATATTAAAAGTTATAGTCATGATGCTGAGTAATACGATTGAATAAAATTGTGGGAAAACAAAACAACCTCTCAAACTCTTTCTCGAAAAAGAAGAAAACAAACAACCTCTCGTGTGGTTGTAGAGACAATTACTTGGGTAATAAATCTTATCAAACTTTAATTAATACTAGGTAAGGAACCCGTGCGGAAACTCATTTTATAAAACGAAATAAACTATATTTTATATAAAGAAAACTTCAAAAATACAAATGCTTTAGAGGAAATACATATATTACAAAAGTATCTTGCATGCAATTATATTTCTTTATTGATAATACATATATTTTTCGTTAGTAGTTTTCTTGTTTAATTGAAAATTTTGGTTTAACCGAACTAAAAAAACAGTGTCAAATTCAAAAGATACAATATATTTAATTTGTAAATATATAATATTATTAAATTAATTAAATTACTCGGAAAATATAACCACCAGATTATTTTATATAATTTTAAATATTTTTAAAATGTATATAAATAGATATAAAATAATAAAAAGATATATTTAAAAAAAACATCTATGCAATTTTTAGTATGAAAAGACACATCCTTAAATATTTTAACAAATTTTTCAACGCAATGAAATTTTCCGTGTTTATATGTTTTTCCAAGATCTTAATGAACTTTTAAAAAGGAATCTCTCTTTTTCCTAATCTATTTTGTGATTGTTGTGAATTTTTTTTTTCTGTGTTGTGATAACACTAAAATTTGCAATGATTCATCACTGAATACTACAATTCACCAAATGCATTATCACCATAAAATTACCAAAAATCACAATGGTTTATTACCAAAGATTGCAAGTTCATCACCAAAGGTTGCAATCACCAAAAAATATAGTGTTTTATTTAGTTTTTCATTTAGACAATTATAATAGTTCATTTAAACAGTTTCAAAGAATCACTTAAATCTCCAACAATCATTCTCACTTATGTGTAATTAATTAGAAAATCAATTAATAAATAGCACATATTTCAAACTTATGCATAAATTAAAATGTGCATATATACAAACATTTTTTAATGGTTTACATTTTCTTAATATTGATATAATAATAAATAAAAATTTCTTAATTGATCTGAACACTTTATCTAAAACCCAAATAGATAAAATCGAATCAGACAAAAAACATTCTCACCAAAACATGATATTATAAAACCATACAATATATAATTTAAAACCATATATTTACTTATATATATAATATTATAATAATAATTAAATTATAGAACAAACCGAAATGTCAGAATATTTTTAAGATATTTATAATAACATAGTCATGGTCAAACTTTTTAATATAATCAAAAGGTATGAATATATAAGACACGAATCATGTGTTAATGAAACATATAATCAGAAATGCAATTCTGAAAAAAAAAACATACATTTTCATTTAGTAAAAGAAAATTAAGTAATATTTTCATTATTTTATTTGGATTTTTTTGCTATCCAAATTTGAATGACCCTTCCTTATATTTTTTGTTGACGACGTTTCATTTGAATATCTCTTAATAATTTATAAGCTAGAAGCTTCAGACAATTTTCTCCTTCACCATTTTAATAAATTTGTGAAAAAATCACAATGAAAAACTTCTTGATATTGACTATTTATCTATATGAAAATTCACAACTTTTAGATTTCATATAGTTATTTTAAAATAGTACATTTGCAATTAATATATATAGACACATCATTACAAAAAGACACTCTATTGCATATGGAAATACACATCCCACTATATAATAGGGACTAATTTTGGGTGTTCTAAAGGGTGCCACCTAGGCAAAATATTCTCAGCCATTCATTCTGCCACGTCACTGGCAACCCAGACGAAGAAATCGTAAATGCATCCCAGCCCGTTAATGACAGTGTGCCCCGCATCAGTTTTGGTTTCCCGGTTGACTAATTTTAATTTGGTTTGATTATACGTGTTGTGGTTTGCTTAATACGGAGATAATGGGTTAGTCGGGGATTGTTTCTATTTGGTCTGATTAAATGGTAAATCATATAAACGCAGCGTTTCTTACTTTTCTCGATTAGGGCTTCATCCTTTTCATTCATCCACAGTTCACCTCGCCGTCTCCGTTTTCTTAATCTTCAGAGTTTCTTTTCTTATCTCTTGACATTCCTTCAAGTTCAATGTTTTCTTTAAATTCAGCAATAACGATTAAACTTTAAATCATTAAACTTTGTAACGATTCCGACCTCTTCGTTTCTTCTCCGTCGAATCTATAAATAGGAGATGGTCAAGAGGTGGATGAACCTTTGCTATCACTTTCAGTCTATATTTTTTTGTCGAGCGTAGAGAGATTCTGAGAAAATGTCTTCCTCTGATGCCATTGTTGCACAAGCAGCCTTCGACGTTCTCCGGCTCGGTAGATCTGCCCAGTTCATTGTTGCTCTTCTGCTCCGTTTCTGGGACTCCAAAAACATCAAGAAGCATGGTGAATTCATGGGAGTCACTCTACTTCTCCTTGATGAGAAGGTATTTTAATAACACGCATTTTATTTTTGGATCATAGTTTTTTTCCTGACAACGCCCAATGATTTAAGTAAAATATTTATTTTGGTTTCCACAACTTCGTGATCCATGGATTTCCTTGCTGCTCCCACCACCCACTACCGTCCATGTTTACGAAGTGGTTCCATCGTTAAAGTTTCACGCTTTGAACTCCCAGGTTTGTTTTGTATTTGTGTTGGGTTATTTTGTGTAAATTCTGCTGATTTGTTACTGAGATAGTAATCTGTTTATCACCTGTCAGATGTTGTTGGGAAAATTCATTTTGTCCAAGGTTCAGACCTTAAGGACGCTCAAGTGATGACTCGAGTTGTGGTCTACTTCGTCATCGTAAGTCTACATTGCCATGATCTATTAAACTCTTTAACATATTGCATCATTATAGTCATCAGTTATTTCAATATGTATTACAGGACTGTTGTGGTGTATCTCTCTTTATGGGACGAAGCTGCAGCAATGTTTAGGGGCCTCATCAGCTCAGGTGATAGAACCCAGACTGTTATGGTGGTCACAACCGTGAATCCCAAAAAATTTGCAAGTTTGTATATATGTCGAAAATATTGTTTCGCTGGTTTTGTAGACTCATAATACACGAAATACTCATTATTTGCAGGTTTTGTAGACTTAGGATCGTTGAGGTCTTGAAGCATAACAACTGGTACTATGTCTCATGCACTGGGTGCAGCAGGAAACTAGACAAATCAGACCAGTCTCCCCATTGCAACCGCTGTGTTAATCTTAACGCCACAGGTGTTGTAAAGTAAGAAGTTTTTATAGCAAAATTGTATATGTATGATTATTAGATAGTATCCTACTCATACTGATCACTAATGTTACTCTTCACTACAGGTACCAAGTAGAAGTATAAGTTGATGATGCAAATGATAATGCCACTTTTGTGGTCTTCGACAGAGAGATGCTTCAACTCACTAACCTACCTGCAGCTGCTCTTACTCTAAATGAGGTTTGTTCTTACCTCCGACAATTTTTCCCTAAAATATTACATTGTAAAACAATTGCCAATCTACTCAATTCTTACATCCGCTGCAGATAAATAGTGGTGGCAGCGAGCAACTCCCACAATGCCTTGCAAAATTTGCTGGAAAATATTTTCCAAATATGTGTGCCCCCGTTTACTTCCCCTCTAGACAACCCCCCCCCCCCCCCCCCCCACTTTCCCTGTTTCAGGACTCAGTAACCCCATCACCACCGAGGTATTATATAAGATTTTCTCTCCAACGTAATCATATAAGCCAAAGTATAGTAACATAAATTCAACTCTTTTCCAGACTTCCAACCCCAAGGCAGCTCCATTTATTGAAAGGGAAATTGGCCAAGCAGATTACCAGCACCGAAGTTGAAGGTCTAAAGGATGACACACATCCAGAGGGAGTTAAGGAAGAAGAGGTTGGCAATACACACACCCGTGAGTGAAGATACGAAGCTGCCACACCGTCGACCCAACCCTGCTCCTGTTTCTTTACAATATCAAATATTACTATGCATTTTCTATGTTTCACTTTTATATATTTTCCTTTTTTCCAGGTTTTTTAACAAGCCTTTTATGTACCTCTTCAGAGAACAACTATTTTATTAATTAAAAAGGGTTGACATGATTTAGTGTTTTATGAGACAAAATGCAACCTGTTTTATTCACGTTGCCTTTGATTCCGTGTTCTTCTAAAGCATTCCTGGTACACTAGATTTCAATACATTTCACCCGTACTTTCATGTACATTAATTATATACTAATTTATGAAAAATACACACTCAATTACTCTGTCACCTTTTCTCCTTACGTTTCTTAATACACTACCACTCTATCACCTACAACATACATTCATATAGTTTTGCGTTGCTCAACAATGTATGAGACTTTGATTTTTAAACTACAACAATACATCCATTTGTCAAACACTACAAGAAAACACAAGATTAACGATGAAAATTAACGAGGAAAACTGGTCCTCGTAAATTTACGTTGACTTTACGAGAATCTTACAAGGAAATTTACAATCAACGTTAGTTCGTCGTAAAATAACGAGGAAACGATTTCCTCGTAAAAACCACACAAGGTAACTTCGTTTTTACGAGGAAAAACTGTTTCCTCGTAAGCTCGATGTAAAAGTAGCATCTTCTTTACGAGGAAATAGTTTACGTTTACTTAACGAAGAATTTACGAGTCCATCCACTTTGTAATTGTAACACGTTTTTTGTTTCGGCTACCTTACTAAATTCCACATAATCACGAATAATGAAAATGATGATGTTTCTGGTGATGACGAAAATGTCGATGTATCTGACTGATGTATTTGTGTTTTAATATGACTGATTTTCAGACTTAATCCATGTGATTTGATGGATTTAATCATGAAAATCTATTTATATAATTTAATTTTATGTAATGGGGTTTGAATTAGAAAGAAGAGATTGAGATTATTAGTTAAGGAATTGTGGTTTTAGAATTTGGGGTTTAGAATGGATAGAAGAGATTGAGGTTAAAGGGAGGATGGGGTTGGGGTTGGGGTTTGGGGTTTCGGATTTTAGGGATTTAAACATAAACATAGTTATTTCCTCGTAAATTAACGAGGAACTTACGACGATTCTTAAAAATAAAGAACGCGGCACTCGTTAATTCCACGTAAGCAGAAATCGTCGTAAAGACCTCATAATAAAAAAACGCTGGCCTCGTTCATTCCTCGTAAAAATAAAAGCGGGCCTCGCTAATTCCTCGTAAATTAACGACGATGTAACGAGGAAACGAAACGTGAATAAATTGGTTTGCCGTGATCAAAGTTACACCTCGTGGACAAATCATCAGTGGAGAAGAACCACCATTGCAAGAAGAACAGAGAGATGAAGTTGAGGTACCTGAACAACAAATTGATGACATCCTTCTCATTGATCTGCATAATCATGAGTACGAAGATATTACCGACGATGCCACGGACGAAGCTGTTGAAGACGAGTTTAATGAAAATGATGATGTTTCTAGTAATGACGAGAATGTCGATGTATCTGATTGATGTATTTGTGTTTTAATATGATTGATTTTCAGATTTAATGCATGTGATTTGATGGATTTAATCATGGAAATCTATTTATATAATTTAATTTTTGTAATGGGGTTTGAATTAGAAAGAAGAGATTGAGATTATTAGTTAAGTAATTGTGGTTTCAGAATTTGGGGTTTGGAATGGATAGAAGAGATTGAGGTTAAAGGAAGGATGGGGTTGGGGTTTGGAATATATGAAGTAGAAGATAAGGAAGATAAGGAAGAAGGGGTTTAGGGTTTCGGATTTTAGGGATTTAAACATAAACGTAGTTATTTCCTCGTAAATTAACGAGGAACTTACGACGATTCTTAAAAATAAAGAACGTGGCACTCGTTAATTCCACGTAAGCAGAAATCGTCGTAAAGACCTCGTAATAAAAAAACGCGGGCCTCGTTCATTCCTCGTAAAAATAAAAGCGGGCCTCGCTAATTCCTCGTAAATTAACGACGATGTTACGAGGAAATGAAACACGGGCCTCGCGAGTTCCTCGTAAATAAAAACACGGGCCTCACGAGTTCCTCGTAACTTTACGAGAAATTTACGACATTTCATAATTTCCTATATATACACGCGAGTTCTCACTTCCCATTTCGTCTCAACTTCCTCTCCCTTTTGTAGCTATGGTACGCTCTCTATTTCCTCTCTAATTTGATTAGTTTAGGTAGATTAGGTGGTTAGTGTAGGAAATTTAGATAGTTTTACGGATTTTATGTTAATTAGTGTTGATTAGGTGGTTAATGTAGAGAACTTAGTTAGATTTATAGAATTTGTTAATTATTGTTGATGTTAATTTTAGGCGAATCATCATCCGTCACACATGCCGACGCGGATGTAGAGAGGAGGAGTGAGGAATTCTACCGGGGATGAACGACCCTTAGTTTTTTTTTTTTTTCGTTGGTTGTATTATAAATTCAAAAATTATTTATGTATAAATTATTTTCGTATTTAATATTCTTTTTAAATTAGATTTTTATTAAATAATTAAATACATTGTTTTTTTTAATCTGGAAAATATAAACTCAAAGTAAATTCGTAGCTAAATTACGGCAACCTTACGTGGAAATTTTACGAGGAATTAATGAGTAAAATATTTACGTCAACACTACGAGGAAAGATTAACGAGTATTTGACGTGGAAACATTTACGTGTTATTTACGAGGAAATGTTTTCAAGGTATTTACGAGGAAATGTAGCGTCCCCCTTACGTGGAAGGGTTACGTGGTTTTTACGACGAATACTTTGCTTCGTCTTTACGAGGAAATGTTTTCTCGTTAGTTTACGACGAATTAGCGAGGAAATATGCGTTACGACGAACAAATAACGACGAAACGTGTTTCCTCGCTAATTCCTCGTAAAACTGATTTTACGACGAACTTACTACGAATTTCGTCGTCGTTAATGTTGTGTTTTCTTGTAGTGAAAGTCCCCGCGCTTGCGCGGGGCTACGCACCTAGTAATTATAAAAGAGACACTAATTGGGACATTTTAACAATTTTAAAAACATTTCCAATAGTTGCATGTCAAAGTTAATCTCAATTTTTAATGAAAAGTCACAAATTATTTACTTTTAGAAAAATTCTCCAATAGTTGCATGTCGAAAAAGATGTAGAAAAACATTTGTTTGGATATTTTAACTACTTTTTAAAACTTTTCTGATAATTGCATGTTAGAAAAACAAAACAAATCACATTTTTTTAACAAAAAGACACAACTCTTATAAGTTATAACGAGAAGACACAACTCTTAAAATGAAAAAAAAATACAACTTTTGAAACTATTAATTGTAGAAATAAACTTAAGATATTATAAAAATATCAAGTATCAAACGAAAGGAAAACTTTGATACTCAGCGTTCAATGCATCCCATGCCTTTTTGATATTGATGCTGCTGCAATGCGTGAGCTCTTTAACGGCAGTTTGCAAAATTTGCAATGCCATTGTATCGTTCAAAATTGCTTCTTCTCTAAGCTTTCTTGCACTTGATGTTTCACGGGTTTCTTCCTCTCGTACCGGTTCAACCGGCACCCCTTCTTTAACCACATACCATAGTTTTCTGGTTCTGAAAATGGTTGCATTTTAATGCTCCAGAAATTGTATTTTTCCCCATCGAAAATAGGGATCACTTGATTTTGCATCTTCTCGCATTTTGCGATCAAGTATGTGAATTTTGTTTATTTCGATTATCAATAACACGATCTCCTGATTATCAATATCACTATTTTTGATCGTCAATATCACGATCTCTGATAAATATTACGATCACTTCTCCAATTATCAATATCTTCTCCGATTATCAATATCACGGACGATGCTCTCCTCCTCCTCTTCTTCTTCTTCTTCTTCGTTATTTTTTAAAAATTATTGCTTTTTCTTTTTGTCCTCTCAACCATAAAGCTCTGATACCATGTTGACTATTGTGTTTGTTTTACGATTATGAAGGAAAGAAACGAAATGAATATAATTGAATATGCTCTGTTTTTACGTATGGAAAACAGAGTACTACGTAAACTAATTTTATTTCACTCAAAAACAATGAATTGTGTACAGACTCTATCTATATTTATACAAGACGAACCTGTGTATTATAAAGACACAACTCTTAGTTGTAAGAACACAACTCTTAGTTGTAAAGACACAACTTTTAGGAATGATAGATCATGACTCTTGACTTGTAAACTAAGTAACTAACTTATAACGAGTGTGTGACATTATACTATAGGAGATTTGATTATAGTTCAACAAGAAATATCTGAAGATGTTGCGTGTAATATTTTTATTAAAAGTCTTCGATCAGTCATGTAAAGATTTCACAAGTGTTGCGATCACATACTGCAACACAATCTAGTACAAGATTTTTACATACAAAATTCCAGTAGAAGATTCTTTACGTATACATTCAGACTTGAGAGTTTTAATAAGTTTTAGTTTTCTGTAATTTTTAGACAAAAAAAATCAATTGTTTGTTTGCTTAAAAAATCTTTTGTTGTTCATGTAAATATGATTTTCTGTAATCACCTTAACGAAGACAACAACATGATTTGCGTAATCACCAGATTCGTATAAAACTCTTTGCTAGCAACCATATTATCCACAACATTGCTCTTCAATACTCCTTTTACCGGAATGTTTCTTGTGCAGACAAATTCAGCCATTGGTGTTTCTAAGAAGATATAAATATTAAAATTCACCTACAATAATATATTTTAAAATTCAGATATTTAACATAGAATCATTAGAGGTAATATAATATTTTAACAAATAAATGTGTTTACTGAATCGTGAAATGTTTAACGTTAAGTTTCTATTTTTGATTAATTCCAAAAGTTATGAATTGAAAGGTTTTGTCTTCAATAAAAGTTGTAAAAAAAGTGTAATTTCTAAATGTTGACAAAAATGTGTATTTGTTAATTTAAAAGGTTATGTTGTGTGTTGATTTATTTGATAAGTTTTAACTACTCATATAAGTCTCTTTTAAAAAGTGAAAAATTGTGATTATTCTTATAGGTATCTTTTCAAAATGGAAAGGATGCAACTGTTTAAATTGAAAAGTTGTGACTATTTAAATAGATTTTTAAAATATATAAATAGTCTATGCCCATGCATTTCTCAAAATAAAAGTTTCATTAAACGAACTAATAATAAAATGGTGAAAAAAAGTTTTATGCAGTTACTTGGTTACAAACTTTTAGAAGATATTCAAATGAAACGTTAACAACAAAAAATAGTAAAAAAATTCTTACGTATTTGGATAGCCAAAAATCATAAACGAAACAATGAAATCATTAGTCTAAATTTTCTTATCTCAATTAATAGTAGAAATCCCAATTAATGTTAAAAATTATATTTCATAAAATGAGTTAAGTCAGTTATATTATTATTATTTTCACATTAACTAATAAAAATAATTAATATTATAAGTTAATTATCTATACTATATATATTTAGAATGAAAATACATAAGCAATAGGTAGAATAGTTTTTTTTACTAAAGGTTGATATCATCAATATGGTTAATCACCAATAATTGCAAGAATCAATTGTTTCATTTATAAAGTTGCAATTGTTCATATAACTATTGTAATGGTTCATATATAATATTATAAATATTTCGCCTACATATATATAACTCCTATGATAGTTTTAAGTAAGAATACAAAATTATAATACTCACAATTTCTCACTTGTTAAAAATACTTATGAATAGTCACAACTTTTAGATAATTTTTAGAAGTACACAACCTTACAACATAGAACTTTTAAAAAAGACACAACCCTCTACACATATTTTTCAAAAGACACAACCTCTCAACATAACTGAAGTTCACAACCTTAGAAATTAATTAGAAAATACACAACCTTACAACATATAACTTTTAGAAAAGACACAACCCTTTACACTTCTTTTTCAAAAGACACAACCTTTCAATATAACTGAAGTTCACAACCTTATGAATTAATTGAAAAAGACACAACCTTACAACATAGAACTTTTAGAAAAGACACAACTCTTTACACTTCTTTTTCAAAAGACACAACTTTTCAGCACAAGTAGATTCACAACTTTTGGAATTAATTGGGTTTACTATTATTAGTAGATCAAGAAAATACTAAATAGACCGCGAAAGACAGCAATGAGCACCACCCCAAATCATTGCCTTTTCTTTATCTAGAGGGTTCGGATTTCGATTGCAGAAAATATAATGGAGTTCTTTTGCTACAAGTATATCATTTGTTATTTGCAAGAAATTAAATTTACAAACTCAAAAGGTTTTCTTATACCTCATTCCACCCAAAATAATTATCACAAAATTCAAATTTCATTTCCACTTTATTGTTTTTGCTCATCCCATTTTCCATTTAAAATTTATGATATGGAATATTCGATTTGAATATTCTTTTGCCACTGCAAAACTCCAAAAGAAAAAATGTATTCACTAAGGAATTAAACAGTTGGCCACAACGAATATACCAGTCATATTTCATAAGCAATACATAAACAGTTGTCGAGAGCATTGGATTTACGTGCCTTCAAGTGGAGTGGTTGCATTGGTCAACGATAGAGATCCATCATGTGTGAATTACAAAGGTTGATAGGCTTTATAGGTACTTTTAAAGCCCATTTATAAAGTTAATAGGATTTAATTAAACCTATGGGCATGCTCACGAAGAATTAAACCTTAAAGAGGATTTTTCTGTAATTGTTTACTAATTTATTTATTAAGTTTTCAAAGAAACAGATCCCCCAACCCAACCTCACAGGAAATACAAAGTAAAAGTCTTGTAAATACCAAATTCAGAATTGGAATGAATTCTGTGATCCCCCAACCCTCACATGAGTTGTTCCCTCCCTTATCTTTGCTTAATTTGCATGGTACACAACTCAGTATACAGTATACAGATTGGATCAATAACAGAATGAATCTAGAAAATAACATTAAAGCAAATATAGAAGAACTACAAAAGCTTGGCTTATGTAGAAAGGGTAAAAGATCCAAATAATATGAGACTTCTGTTTTTTTCTTGGTTATGTGCAATGTTTTAAGAACCGGACCGGACACCGATTCGGTGTATTCACTGGTTGATTGGTCGAACCGATTCAACCGGGTTTTTATTTATTATATATTTTAAATATAAATATATATTATAGAATTAATCTTATATAAAACGTCTGATGAATATTATCTAAAATAGCATCATAAAATAGATAAATAGTAACTGAATATTTAATATAATGAACTAAATGAAAACATGAATGCCTTGTCCATTCATATCAGCAACAATGTTTATATCATCAAGTGGTATTCCTCTCTTTTCCTTATTTTTGTCTTCATTTTATTTTCATTTTAAAATATGATGTGTGCATGTCGATAAAACTTATTGGTTTTACTGATATACATCATTTTATAGAAGTAAAAATATGATGTGTGCATGTCGATAAAACTATAATCTAAATAAATTAAAGGCTAAATCCCATGCATAAGTTAACCTGAAATTAAGAGGTCATGAAAAAAAAAAGAGGGTCATGATAAGCACTAAAATCATACAGTTAGTAGAAAATCTATTTTTCTACATCCATAAATGCCCATTCCCTTGTCTCAGTTGTCCTTAAAACACTAGTAATATTTTTTTTTGCCGAGACATGAGGGTCGAAGAAAATGAGAGAAATAAGAAATTGGAGAAAGTGGACACCTATGAAGATAAGTTTACGGAGGGCATGTATGCACATTTACACTCTCTTATCCTGGTTCACATACATTGTAGGGACAATTTGTCACAAATGGAATCGAGCCAAAGGGCGTCCGTGCATCTTCTATCAACTCTTGTCTCTTCTAAAAATCACAATCATCATATACTTCTACTATCATGTTGTGGATTAAAAATATGTTTGATCAGTTAATAATCCAAGTTGGCCTTTACTCAGCTAGATTTCACAAGTAGATTTCATGTTCTTCTACTACCTAAACGTACATATAATCTTTCTTACTTTTAAAGATAAGAATCTGTTATAGTATTTACTAGGGACCGGTCAATGAGATTCTTTTGCTTTACCAACATCATATTTAAATAAGAAAAGACAAAAATTCAATTGGATCTCATATGAACAGAACAAATATGGGAAGCGCACAGTAAAAACAGTACGATGATTATTATCTTTTTGGCGGTATATTGTGGGATAAAGTTTCTACAGTACAAACATAAGGTACAATCACTATCACCTGCATGTTATAATTTAACCTAAATTGATATACAATTATGTTTTCGTAACTACCGCAATTACGATTTCCTCTTTACCTTTGACCTATTTGTTAATATTATTGGTCTTTTGATAATATGTAAAGGTCCCCAGATATTAAAAGGGCAGACTAGTCGGTAGGAAGACAAGTTAATCTAATACGCAAAACACTAATACACCATATATAGTCTTAACTCTTGAGTAAGTTAAAAAAAAAGCAAGGTTTAAGATGATTAACAAAGGCTAATCACGGTTTAAAATAAGGGACCTTAAAATAACGCTCAGTGCTTTTAGATACATATAATCACAATACAAACATTGTAAAGGTGACCTACACGGCGGCGGAAAGTCTCTCTCCTTTGCCGGATCCGGCGCCGACAACGAAGGTAGACCTCACCAAACTCTTCTCTTTCTTCTCGTCCACCGTAATCTGCTGCTGCCTGCACTCTAAGCTACAAAACGCCCTATCTCCTCTGCTTAAATTATAGCAATTAAAATCGTTAATTAATTCCTTATTAAATACATCCAAAACCACTAGGTTAAGCTTAATTATATATAAATGATTAAGTAGAAAGGTAATTTCACGTAAATATGTAAAAGAAATAAATACCTATACATATAGATGTCTCGGCCAGGAACAAGAAGGCGTTTACAGAGGGAGCAGGATCTCAGAAAATCTGCTCCGGCGTGAGTGGAGTGATCTGCTGAGTGTCTCCTCTGTGTACCTCTCGGTGAGACCGTCGCTAAGAGCCGTTGATCTAACAGTCCATGATGAGCCTGGCGCTGTTCATCAACGGTCACGAGCTTACCTTTCGGATTACTCAACATCTGAACTTGATGATCGGACGGCTCCTCTGGCTCGTTAGGTAAGTTCAAGTCGAACTTTATCTCCGACAGACTCGTCGTTCTCTTTATCTGTGGTCTCTGTCTCTTCCCTAACAACATCTTATTCTTGTTTTTTTATTTCTTGTTCCTCTCTTTTTTAGGGTTTATGCTCTGAGTGAACAGAGCAAAAGCTTAAGAAAAAGTGGGAGGAAGTGAAAGAAAAGAGACTAAAAGAAGAGCCATAAACTGAGGAGTAAATCTGAACCGTTGATTGTTTCTGATCTGATTCTTTTCCCATCATGTTGACGACACGTCATGATTCGATTCTTATTCGTTATAATTACATTTGTCGTGTTTCACAAAATATTTCGCATTTTTCTCAATTATTTTGTCTAACTTCTAATATAATTTCGAAAAAAGAAAGTCGAAAATGTTGGTTTTTAGTTCCTAAGAGCACCCGCAATGGTGTTACTCAAAGGAGAGTCTTTAAAAAAGTGTATTTTAATTTTTTAAGTATTATTTTTTTCTTTTTTAGATTAAAAAAAATAAATATCAACCAATCACGGGTCACCACATGTCGTCGGGACCCGCAAATAGTGCAAGGATTCACTAAAAAAGAGTTCTTATTTAGGAATTTTAAGGATTGAATCCTTAGCTTTTGGTGGAGTCTACCGATTATTTAATTATTTTTTCCCTAAGAACTTCCCCTTAAGGATTCCTATTGCGGGTGCTCTAATACGTCTGGGCTACCTAGGTCCACTATACGTGACTGATATGTCTCTTTGCAATAGTATATAGGTCTCTAAGAGCATCTCCATCCTCACTCTATTTTTCACTCTAAAATAGAGTTTAGAGTAAAAAATGCTTCAATGGTACTCTATTTATCACTCTATAGTAGAGTGAAAAATAGGTTTACTCCAAATATAGAGTAATTTGTTTTTTTTGTTCATCACTCTATTTTCAACTCTAAAATAGAGTACCATTGGAACAAAATCAAACTCTATTATAGAGTTACTCTATTTTAAAATAAAAAATAGAGTGATAAACAAACAAAAAAACAAATTACTCTATATTTGGAGTAAACATATTTTTCACTCTATTATAGAGTGAGAAATAGAGTACCATTGGAACATTTTTTACTCTAAACTCTATTTTAAAGTGAAAAATAGAGTGGGGTTGGAGATGCTCTAACGTTTCACCACTCCCCAAGCCAATTTCAATATAAATATAAATTGACTTATTTATAAATAATAACATTTAAAAATTTATGAGCTAATAAAAACTAATATTTGAATATGATAGAAATAAAAAGTTAAACACAAAAAAACGAGAACCAACAATCTTCTTTTGATTGGTGCATTGGGGGCACTAGTTTCCAGTACAAACAGAGTGGAACATTGTACAAAAGTGGTCGGTCTCAACGTCCATGATGATTTTAAGACGCCAACCAAATACTACACAAGTTCAAACTACTAGATGACTCAACCAAAATAAAAATAACATAAAAGTATGTTAATTAAAATAAGGACACCAAAATCATACAATCAATACCTTAACATATATACCAAAATTGTCAACACTGTTTTGAGGTTTAATAGTTTAGAAAGAAAACACACACACAACGATTGCCAAACCTATCCAATTGGTACATAAACCACCAAACTAGTTCATATCATCTAGAAATGATTAATACTAAAAGAAAATTGATATATAGACAAGGATGGTCTAACTAACACCTAGATGCACAAACCACTATTACAAAAATACAGGTCCTAATCCCATATGTATTGTGGACCCTCTTTTCCTTCACAAGTGGGCATCAACTTCTGTTTCACACATAATTTTGTAGGGAGAAGTGTTATTCATATTTTTAAGTATTATTAGTGTTTTGTCAATGTTTCCCCACCAATAATCATGGCCAGAAAATCCATATATAGTCGTCTCCCATTGCTTTACGTTGATCTGATGTTAATGTTTGGGTTCCGACTTTACTTGATCAACATTATAGGTATAATTTGTTTTGATCTGATCTGCATAGTTCAGTGTCATTGAAAAGAATGACTAAAACTAATTCTTGTTTTGTTTTTTTTTTTTTGGCATCGCAAGTTCCATATATTATTAAAAAACTTCTAGGTGATTGGCCTCTAGAGCCATCCATTCTGGAAGTTGAGAGTTTACATGGGAGAACAAGAAATCTCGAGAACGAGCACCTTTTGGAAGATGATCAGCTCGAAAATTCTGTGAACGGTGAATAAAAGAAATGGAGCAAAAAGTAAACATAGAATTCAGCCAACAATGATGGCCATTTCTCTTCGTCGTCTTCTTCAAAGAGATTGACAAGCCGTAGGCAGTCAGTCTCGAAGGTCACAGAGCTATGGTCCAGCTGAATAAAGGATCGCATGGCCCACAACAGAGTTTGGAACTCCGCATGTAGAAAGGTTAGGACTTGGTTACTAGCAAATGAACCAAAAGTCGTCATCCCATCCTCGGTCGTCAGGACCATTCCTCCACCAAATCGCGTGTCGTCTTTGTGCCAGGAGGCGTTTGTCAGGCATATCGGGCCGGTTCTTGGAGGTAGAGGTTCGTGTCGGGCTCTTCCATCGTCTTCGTCAGTAGGCTTTTCCATTATTTGAGCAAGGCGCCAGCTCTCCACCTCGGATTTGGCCAGTTGGACCGTCTCAAGTAGGGTGGTGTCTTTGCCGTTAAAAGCTTTATCGTTACGAGCTTTCCAGATGTACCATATCACCCACGGAGCTGTAGTTAGGAGTGTGTCGGGGATCCCACGCTCCTGAGCGCACCATAGAACATGGTCTAGATTAATGTATATTGAGGTACACGGGAACAATCCCGAAGAGTGCGGTATGTCTGCCAAAGCCTAAGCTTGTACAGAGGGGGGCATTCAAAGAGAAGATGGTTTGTTGTTTTTCGTTCGCTCCACATTTCGGGCAGCTCCTGCCGTTGCCACAATGTCGATTGGAGAGCGCGTCGCAAACCGGTACACAGTCAGTTATGGCCTGCCAGATAAAGTGTTTGATCTTCTTGGTAGTCTTGAGCTTCCAAACTCGAGCTTGGAGAGAAGTGATGCTAGGTTCCAATACTTGATCTGGCTCTGCGGGTTCCACTGATTCCATGGCCAATTCATAACCAGATTTAACCAAGTAAACACCTGATTTGGTTAGGTTCCAACAGTAGCTTGCTGCTTGGGGAGTTCGAGTCGGCCTGAGGCTCTGAATGAAGGGAATGTCACTAGGAAGTACGAGTTCTCGTAAGAGATTGAGTCTCCATGTTTTCAAAACAGGGTCCAAAAGATCTGCAATTTTAAGCGATGGATTAAAGGATGGGCCGCAGGGTATGGCTGGTCGTGCTGGAATTGTCGGGAGTCAAGGGTCTGCCCAGACGAGGGTATTGTGTCTTGTCCCTATTGATTTATGTGTGCCGTTTTTGAGCAGGGGCTGAGCCGCCATGAGGCTTTTCCGCACGAAGGAAGGAGTACTCGTTTTATTGACTTCTAACGTGAGATATTAAGAGCCGGTTTGTAACTTTTTTAGTTAAAAGTTAAGAAACAGTTTCTTATATTCCGCTAAGAACCTTAACCTAAGAACTCTCCTAAGAGCATGATTAATGGGTAGTTCTTATAGTGGGGGTTCTTAGCGGAATATAAGAAACCGTCTCTTAACTTTTAACTAAAAAAAACTAAGAACCCGCTTAAATATCTTATTTAAGAACCGATTCTTAGTTTTTTTAGTTAAAAGTTAAGGGACAATTTCTTATATTCCGATAAGAATCTCACCCTAAGAACCCCCATTAATCATGCTCTTAGGCTTTAAGGGTTTACAACCAAACAGGCATGAGAAGGGAACTTAGTCAAACATTCTATTTTTAGTTCCTCCGGAATAGCCTAATTCTACGTACCTTCTCCCAACCTTCCGTATATTAACAATATCCTCTGCCAACAAGTTTTTTTTTTGGTGATTGCTGATCAGAATTATAACCAGTTCGATTTGCTTGAAGAGAAATATCTTTCTTGCTTAGTCAAAATGGGTCGGGTGAAATTGGAGATCAAGAGAATCGAGAACACAACGAACCGACAAGTTACGTTCTCAAAACGTAGAAATGGTTTGATTAAGAAAGCTTATGAATTGTCGATTCTCTGTGACATTGACATTGCTCTTATCATGTTCTCTCCTTCCGATCGTCTTAGCCTCTTTTCTGGCAAAACTCGGTATTATCATTACACCCTATTGACCTTGATTAACATTTTCAATTGCTAGCTTTCTTGGATTTGAATAGAGATGAAATATGAACTATATATTATAGACCATGCATATGATCATATCTCTTAATTATCTCTTCAGGATCGAAGACGTTTTCGCAAGGTTTATTAATCTTCCTAACCAAGAACGAGAGAAGTAAGCTAACACTAGTTTCCTTTCATTTTCTTTTTTTTTTTAGTTCCCGATTTTAATATATTTGATTGCTATTAGGTTTTGCTTATGGTTATTTATTTGTTTTTTTTTTTTTCAGTGCAGTCTTTCCGGACCAGGGTAGACGCCCGTATGTATCAATTTCTTCTTGCATTACATAATTATTTGTACATAACTTTATATTAAAAATCAGTTATTTCACATATTGACCTCTTCCTGTTTTTTTTTTGCAGGGATATTCAGAGCAAAGAGGTTTGACTGATCCAACTGATTAGTTCTTTTCTCAAAAATGTGTTATGGTGTGTTATATATCTATTGATTTAGACTAATTTTGTTGCATGACAGTATCTACTGAGGATTTTGCAGCAACTCAAGACCGAAAATGACATCGCTCTTCAAATTACAAAGTCTGAAACTTTCTTTCTTCTTTGTCTTTACAATCGATTTATAATTTCTATAGTTCAACATACACACTTTTCGATAAAAATTTAAACTTTTCAATTAACTTTGTTTTGTTTCCATATTTGAAAGCCCGGCAGCCATTAAGTCCGACGTCGAGGTGATTAATATTTATTAACTTAAACATATTATATTGATATAGTTTTTTCTACGTTGTAGCTTAGCCGCTTAATCTCTCTTGTAAACCGAATATCTAGGAACTTGAGCAAGAAGTCTGTAGGTTACAACAACAACTCCAAATGGCAGAAGAAGAACTAAGGTTTTAGTTCGAAAAAACCAAGTTCTATATGTTTATAATTTATAAAAGATGTTAATTAAATTAATGATCCCTTTGTATAACCTAATTTGAGCAGGAGATACGAACCGGATCCAGTAAGATTCACTAGCATGGAGGATTATGATGTTTGTGAGAAGCAACTTCTCGACACGTTAACACATGTTGTCCAACGACGAGAGAATCTCTTAAGCAGCCATTTACCTACATACGAAGCATCTACTATGCAACAAAGCATTGTAGGTCCTTTCTTAAACGGAGTCGTGGAAGGTTGGTTGCCTGAAAATGGACCCAACCAAACCCATTTATTTGATCCATCAGCCCATTCTAATCAACTCAGGTATTTCATAGTTTTATGAGCTCACTCTAAGTATTTCTTTTCGTTCAGATCAAAACATTTACATTAGTACAGTTTCTTCATAATAAATGGTTTTTAATTATTTTTGGGTTAAAACAAAAATTGGCAGAGAATTGTCATCGGCTATGTATGAACCATTGTTGCAAGGGAGTAGCTCAAGTTCTAACCAAAACAATATGAGCGAATGCCACGTGACAAATAATAACGGTGAAATGTTCACTGAGTGGGCTCAAGCGTACTCATCCTCGGCGTTATTCGCTTCTATCAACCAGGTATTTGAACATTTTTTATCAATTACTACACTAAGTATTAGTAGCAATATAAATATTAAAAAAAAACAAATAATCAACTTTATGATCAATACCAGCATGGGAATGTGGGACCTAATATGGAGGAGATGATGCCAGTTCAACAAGGTGAAATCCCGGTAGTGACGACGGAGGCACAACAAGCTGAGCATGAAGTCGCCGCTGACTATAAGACAAGGGTTCCTCAGCTCAGTAGCCAATAATGTCAAAACATTATTCCAATGAATTATTTTTTACGTATACCGATTTATTTTGTTTTATTATTTGTTCGACCTTTTTTACAAGAGACATTGATGAAAAGACAAATCGTGTGCTTTGTAAACCATTTTTTGTCAGTAAAAAAAAAACAATAGAAGATAAACATTTTCATAAGACGACAAAAATACATTTTATAAAGTACTGCAACCATGTTATTCTTCTTTTCTTCGTAATGTTAGTTTAGTGAAATGAAAGTTTTACTAGTCAATTTTTGTTTATCCTACCATTTTTATAATATTTATCCTATTGAGATAAGTTTGAAATAACTTATTGTGCAAGTTACCTAATTTTTTTGAGTTATAGAAATAGGAAAAATATCTATATGTGAATTCTAATGAATTTAGAAAAGTTTGAGTTATATATAAGGAGATGCAAAGTGTGTTGCATAACTTATGAATTGTGAGCTTTAATTTTGAGATTATTTTCTAAAGCAATAAGAATTGAATTCTTATTAATTGTGTGTGACGCAATTCTGTATGTGTGACCTAGGGTTCATTGTGTGAAGTGACCTAAGGATAATCGTGTGTGACATCCGCTTAATACAATATATCCCCTGTTCGGAAACAAGCAAAGATGACTGGTTAATCGCCAGAAAAGCGTAAAATCAGTCTTGAAATCATGGAGTTTTAGAGTTACTCGGAGAGTTAAGAAGAAAAGTGAAAGAACTCATAGCTTTTGTAGATATTAATTAGGTATGGGAATTTTATGGATCTGAAAATCCTAACTAAAATCAATCTAAAAATTTCCGACCAAAAACCAAACCAAAAATTTATAAGTATTTAGTTAGGTCCAAAATTCCTCTATTCGAAAGAATCGAAATCGAAAAGAGCCAATCTGAATAGACTGGATATGAAAGGAACCAATCCGAATAAACTCAACCCGATAAGAACCGATTCTATCCGACCTAAAAATATGAATATTCAAAATTATTATTTAATGTGCTCTATTTTCTATATTTTACCTTATGGTTTAGTTGAAATGTCTATTTCTAGTAATATTTATTACTATGTTACAACATTTTAAGTAATGTAAAATGTTAAATGTCAAATTTAGAGTTTTAAAATATGTAATTTCAATTATTAATAGTTCATATTTGTTATTTTGCAAAATTTTAAATAAATATGACGAATTTTGGCTAAATTTTTGATAGTGTTCAGGTATTTTTTGGTCTTTTTGTATCATAAAGATCCGAACCTGATCCGGACCTAGTAGAACCCATAAATTATAGGTATTTTACAGATATTTTAATTATAGACCCGAACTAACTCGGACCCAGAGGAATCGATCCGAACCCAAACCGGAAATTTTTAAGAACCAAGTTTGGTCCAAATTTCTAGGAAAGGACTCATACCCAAAACAAACCGAACTTAACCCGACTCGAAGACCCAACGTGCAAGTCTAATTTCTAAAAATTTTAATCATAAAATGATATGTGTGTTTTAGATTTATTATATTTTGATTAAACTTAATAAGAATAACAGGAAAAATCATTAATAATTTTTTTTACAAAACAGAGGCTACCATAATATCCATCTAACTACACGAACACGTAAGATTGGTTGAATCATGAAAAAGAATAACTAAATTATAAACGAAAATTCTATTATACATTATTTGTTAGTCAAATATGAAGAATTTATTTTACCAAAAATATAGAAAAAATATGGAATCTAATGAGAAAACGTATACCAGCGGGTGCGCCGGTCAAGCTCTAGTTCCAATTAAAGTACAAGAGTATAGATCAACTGAATTAAGATTAAACATAGTATTTAGCTCTTGATGGAAAGATGGTTTCTGTATTTTGTTCAAAGCTAGGGTTTCATATATTTGGAAGTTGTTCTGATGGAGTATGATTTCGTGTTGATAACGTGTTGTGAACAAAGAGAAAAGAAAGGAGAATTACTATTGTATTATTCCATAGGGAATCAGATATATATAGATATATATAGGATATAATACTTGGAGATAAAGTAAATTTAAATATAAGTATATCTAGAATATCTTATGTGTTTATCTCTATAATAGTCATCCATATCTAATATTCACAACAAATCTTGAATATAGGGTATTTTCCTTAAAATCTAGATTTTGCACCAATAAATGTAAAGTAGTCAATTATCTAAGTTAAGCTATTTTTATCTCTTCTTATCAAAAGTATGACTTTCAAAATGCATAGTTTGTGTCAAAATACATGGACTATTTAAAAAACTAGACAATCACATAAAATACACATGTATAAAGGTATGTTTCTCACTATATATACATCCAGCCTTCTCTTGTTCTGTTATATGTTTTTTGTTTGTTCTAGCAGTCTCTTGCTTTCCATTTTAACATATTAGACCGCATTTTTTTTTAAAGAAAAGGTATATACAATTTGTCTCACATATAAAACTCAGGCTTCTCAAAGATTCATTGAGGTCTTCTAGCTTAAAACTTATCATCATTTCTTACATAACTAAAGCTTCACTATCATTAAAGCTTTTCTTGTAATATATTGATGCAAAGATTTTTGTTATATTGTTATCTCGTATGGCATAATCAATTTGGAAGTAACTTGTTTTTTTTTGTTTTGGAAAAGAAGTAACTTGTTGATGCTTTGGGTTTTGTTATTACCGTATCTACCATCAGAAAATTGATTTTTTAATATCTTCTGTTTCTAGGCTCATAGATTCGTGCTACTGTATCTTTGATTTGGAAATTTAGTTGTTATCATAATAATTATTCTATTTATTTTAAGTTGATATGATTTCATACTACCGTATTTTGGTCTAAAATTTATTTTGAAACTATTTTTATTTTTAATAAGCATAGACACACACAAAAAGTTTTACATAAGCAATTTGTGGTAAATTTACAATATATTTATCTGATTGTGAAAATTACAGTGTTGCTAAACATGACTTCAAGCGATGATCTTCAGTTTCTGTTGGACACCGACTTCTTTTTGTTCTTGGACCCGTCAGAAACTTTTAATGCTCTCATGGTATACTTTTTCATCTCTTACATTTTTATTTTAAAATTGACTGTCGGTGTAAATGTATATGATATGGTTCAATTTATTTGATATTTGATACATGAATATGATATCATTTTCAAAGTGCTTGTATATCATTTTGAGTTTACTAACTTTTATTTACTCCCGAATATATCTATCTTATGTATTCATTTCATCATACAGGCATGTCCGGAAAATCCTTCGTTGCTGGCTTCAGAAGATGTACACAATGAGATTGTTGAATATCCCTCAACATTGATAGAAAATCCGCCCACTGATCAAGAGACATTAACAACAAACTTAAGCTTTTGTCCAGAGATGGTACCACAATATCAAAGCTTCCATCACCAGAACGATTATTCCAGATCTTTCAACGCAGTAGAAAACTTTCCTGGCATGGTATGATGTTACATAACTATGCCACTTCTTTCAGTAATATGCATTTGATATATTTATATTTTTAGAAAAACTTACATAAACACTTTTTAATATTGAAGGATCTCTAAAAAATTATAGACTAATCTCATAAATATGCAGGTGCAGCCACCATGTACATTCAGCAATGGCCAAAGAGAAACCAATGATATACATCCCTCAACATTAATAGAAAATCCGCACACTGATCAAGAGACAATAACAAGAAATTCAAGCTTTGTTCCAGAAATGGTTTTACAACATCAAAGCTTCCATCACCGGGACCATTATTCTAGATCTTTCAACGCAGTAGAAAAATTTCCGGGCATGGTAAGAGCATAACTTAACTATGAAACTTCTTTCGCTGATATGCATTTGATTATTTGTATTTTCTAAAAAAACTTACAACATAGACACTTTTGGTAACAATTGGGAGGATAACCGATCAATATGTAGACTAATCTCATAAATATGCAGCCACCATGTACATTCCAGTGTGGCCAAAGAGAAAGTGGCTACAGTGAAAACTGTTTACTAACCTCAACCAATAAGGTGATGACAACTGAATTTCAGTCAACTGATGTACAACATGCATTTGTAAATCAAAGCTATCAACAACCTTCATTGCCACAAACAATTCCTAATTTCTCCAACGAACCGTATGTTTCAACATTAAAGGTATGAATCTTCTATAACTTTGGTTATTTAAATATCTCTTTATCTACTCAACAGTCTCAACTCATTCGATGTTGTGATGCTTCAGATGGAGAGTAATGCACAACAAGTTGGAAGAACTAATGGACCAACAAATCACAATCCTATGTCTCAAGATCATCGCATTCATCCTTTTTTGTACTTATCAACTTATAACATCTTTTTCCTCTTTAAATATATACAAAGGTTTAGAATTAATATTAATACAATTATCAGTCCATGCAGGTTTCAGGAAGAACGATATGATGACGACTTGCTACTTGCAAAACTAAAGCATAGTCATGAAAATGATCAGATGCACCGACCTGAACCGTCCAACATTTCTAAACCACCATATGTGTAAGAAAACAACTTAGTATTTTTCTAAAATTAGATTATCTATATTTTTGTTAAACGTAGATGTGCTTGATAAATCTTTGTCCAAATATTTTAGGGGGGCTAGGTTAAGCAATCAACACCAGATTCTTTGTGCCTCGTCAAGAAACACTATACCGAATCCAGAGAATCGTACTCCCATGATTTCCTATACTCATACCCCAAAAACGTAGCTATGAATATTTTTCACTATTTGATTTTTGTATGTACGCTTAAATTAGATTCTCTTACAATTGTAGAGTTTCTTGAATGAACCACAGGTCAGAAAGCTATTCACCATTTGCGCAGACATATCAGTCTGACCCATATGCTTTTAATTTCCAAACATCAAGCTCATTACAAACTACTTATACTCGTCGACCTCGTGGAAGGTAACATCATGGTCTTACAAAACAAATGAATGCTTCAGTATTTTTATGATCTAATGTTTGAATGAAGATACAATATTCAATTTTATTGTAGGCCAAGAAAAAATCTAATTTCAATACCTTTGGTACCTACAACTCAAACGCCCTTAACCTCTCTCAGGTACAAAGTTTCCACTACTATCACAATATAATATAATTATAGTTGATGCTTGATGCAATCTATTTGTTAACACTGCATTTATCATACCTTTGTTTATTTAGACATTATGGCGCACAAGATAAGGGAAAAGAACATATTACAGCAATTCCGTCTATGAACCCAACTCTGTACAATCAGTATCAGAATTCATACACAAACATAATGACTCCGCAGGTGAAGTTCTTTTGTCTTTTTCTGATGACTATGAAGTTTTGAGCCGATGTTTGTACATCTCCTCAAACTCGGGATCAGATCATGACATCTTATACTTTGTCTTTTAATCTTTAACGTTGGACAAAATGCAATTTGTTTTCTTGTCAATAAATGAACAATACAACCACCTTGAAGAATGAGTTTGTTTCTAATATCAAATGTTATTATGGTGTCTAATATTGTGCAGAGTGAGGTTTTAAGACAACACAGTTGTAATGATCAACTTGAAAATGAAAGCTCATCGTCTAAGACAAGAGTATAAACATGCGCTCTCACATATATTATATATAATTCATTTCTTTAAAGCAGGAAAACGTTTATGAGTGTGAATTAATTAAATAATGAATATTGCAGAGGACCATGGGAACTTTCCAAGAAAAATCTATAGCAGATTCATCGACGTGTTCTTTTTGGCAAAATGAAAATACGCGCTTAGGTGCAGGATATGCAGCTAAACACCACCATGACAAGAGGTTTGTGTATGCCAAGTTTCCGACTATAAATATATCAAGCAATTAAATATTAGTTGGTACATATTCAGATATTCTTAAGAACTCATACGGAATATATAATTGGTCTTGTCTGGTAAAGTACGGTAAGGTTTGTTAATTAGAATCTCAAATTCAAATCTAAAAAGGAAAAAAAACAAGAATTTAGGAACACTACTTATACAGTTACGTAATATTTCAGGTCTATACAAAATGCAGCATATGATCCATTATACGCAGCTTATGGAATGCCCCTTGATCCCCACTTAAGGTTCTTTTGATTAGATTTGTTCAAGTATTAACTCTCTCTCTAATTTACTCATGTAATTTAGGATCACTATATTATTCTTCTGTATATAAAAACTAAGCATAAATATTACATTGTAATCTTTTGTATCTTTTTTCTCTGTTTGCAGGGCCATATAACTTGCATGTTTGAAGAGCCAATATGGTTTATTGATGGGAAAAGTATTTCAAGACAATCACCCTGAATCGTATAACCAACTAAAGATGTATTCGATATAATATATATAACTAGATTTTGACCCGCGCTTTTAAAGCGCGGATTTATTTTTGTTTTCTTTTCAATTGACAAATATTTAGTAAATGTCACATTTTCATATATTTGTGCTTTATTTTATAAAAGACTTAAATTTTTTATCTTTATTTATCGTATTTCATTTTAAATGACTATTTATGTTTAAAAAATTAAACTTTATTTTTTTAATGAATTAAATTGGTATAACTCTGATAAATTAATTTTATTATGTGGTTAATATTTTAATTAAAAAAATTATATACTTTTAATAAAGATTTATATTTTTCAATAAAAAAATTCAATTATTTTTATGAATGCTTAAATTATATTAAGAAAAGAAAAAAATAATAATAATTAAGAATAGTTGAAAAAAAATTATTTGAACTTGGACTCAATGGCCCAAAGGAAAAAAAAAGTGAGAATTGAATCTAATTTTTTAATAGGCCCAAATGGCCCAAGATAGATTTGATGTGGGCTGGATCCGAAAATAATGACCCAATATAGATGTGTTATTAATATTACTTGATTGCCCTTAATGAAACATGCAATGTTAGTAAAGGAAAGGGCATGCTAAGATAATTATGACAATAGGATCCTGCTTTAATAGTATAGATCTAGCTGTTCGTAACAATAGTATTGTCTCTGTCACTAAGCAAGTTCACTTTCGGCGGTGTGGTTGCCCGTATGTGCGAGTTGTAGAAAAACATGCATGTATTTTAAGATTATTATTGATACTAACTAGATTTGACCAAAATTACCACATTGTGCATGAGTTCTGTTGAATATTTGTGTTTGTGGTATTCAGTATGTGAGACTAATTTATCTGGAAATATGAGTAAACGAAATGAAGAATTTAAGAGCAGAAAAGGCCGGAGGCCCGGAGCAACAATAATGGACCAGTAAAGAGACAACTAATATTATAAGGAGTAAGGACCCTTGCTAGAGTATATTGGTTTCAAGTAAAATTCAACATTCTCCTGACGTTTAGCAAGTATATAAAAAAAATATTGAAGTTGAGGTGATTAATAATGTGACAAGAACTTGGGACATTGCCCATCACTCACGTTAAGTCAAATGATAGATATTTAGGTCTCATTTCAGCAATCTCTCACATGTTACTGTAATAAGTAGAACAGCATATGTATAGCGGATCTCAAGTAAGATGACCTAAAACTTCGAATCTAATGAAAATCGTGAAGCCAGCATATTTATTTTTGTAGATTCTTTCTTTTCATGCGTTAGAAGTTGATTACATTCACGCGACGGAGGCTTTTTGCTTGCTTTTTTTTTAATGAACCTAGTTTAAGATATATCACATTTTGTATAAAATCATCGATGTAATAACCCCTAATATCTGTTTTGTATATTTTAATATATATCATTCTGGCTATGAGTTATTGTCATTATCCTTTTGATGAGAAAATAGTGAATAATTAATTCCCAAAATTTTGTTACCATGGAAATGCTGTAAAATAGTTAAACGCGTTATCAATAACCCCAGAGATTAGGAAAGGCTGAGGATTTACATAAGGCGAGAGAGGAATGGCCGACTTCGCCTTATTTTAAGCATTGTCTTCCGTCCTTTTTTAATATTTCTTGATTATCTTCCCTTAATCCCAGAAGATTAAAAAATCAAATTAAGTGATATATCTTATCGATTCCTTTTCGTTGTGAGTGCATGTATAAGTGAACAAAAGTTCGCTTAACGTTCATCCTTTAACCGTCAGAGAAGATAATTACATGTATACAGGTAATTAATTATTCAATTTGCTTCTTTAGATTATTGAATTTATCTTCTTTATGTTTGATTGATGATTCACGCGATTTAAATCTGATTAGGGTTCATTTAGATAATTCCAATCTCACTTAACGTACCCTATATAAACATAAAAATCTTCGTGAAAAGTATTTTAGTTATCTTTTCCCATAAAATTTGTGTTTAAATCGTTGTTTGAAATCTGGAAAGAAAAAAAAAATCCTATGAAACATCTTCGTGGAAGTCGGCTTCGATTTTTTTTTTTAATTTGTTACACATATAATAAACGTACGCGTAGCTTGTTCGATCTGACCAATGCGTGTATGAATTAATCATTAAATCAAATAATAAGTCAATAACTTGGTTTTTCAGACATCAGTCAACAACTTGTTTATTTCGCGAATCGTTGTCGTTTCTTTTTGCGTTCAAGAACGGACGGAATCTGGTTAATTCATAGGGAAAATCTATACTATTATTTGCGAAGTAAATTTTCGCAATATAGCTCTCACGTTGAAAGTTATAGTGGTTAATATCGTTTATACTCTTAATGAATAAAATGTATAAATAAATTAAAAAAAATAAAAACGAAATTTTAATTGATTTTGATTAGATAATTGATTAATATTAAGAATAGTAAGAATTATCCAAAATCTAAAAATATAATTTAAAAAAGAGATAACTTCTGTATATATTGTATTGTTATCTGAAAAAGTCTTTAAGTAAAAATTTAAAAACGTAAATTATATAACTAAATATTAATTAAATTAAATATTAATTAAATAAAATTCTTAATTATATTCTTAAAAATAGAATATTGAATTATCCAAAATCTAAAAATATAATTAAAAAATATAATTTCTATATATATATTATATTGTTATCTGAAAAAGTATTTTAGTAAAAACATAAATTATATAATTAATATTAATCAAATATTTTTTTTTAAATTATATAATTAAAAATACAATATTGAGTTATTTTAAGATTTATTTTAATAATGAATATAGTGTACAAAAAAAATTTCAAAAATTTATGAAAATGTTTAAGCCCGCATCGTGGGCAAAACACCTAGTAGTATCAGTAAAAAGACAACTTTTTTGTTTGTTAAAGTTTATAAGACCTTAGGCAACAGAATTTGGCTGTTTTTAGGATCTCCCTATTATTTTATAACAATTCTTAATCCATAAACGTTAACTAATTGGTTCAAGAGGCTAGGGTATATTATTTTAGGCAATCTTTAATCACATCTTGATTCTAATATATACCGTATATATCCAATATATATGGACCAACAGTATATATTTAATCACATCTTCACTCTTACATCTACCAACCTTTTCTTTTTTCTTACATCTACCAACTTCTTTCTAGGCAATCTTTTGTAGTTGTACTTGTATATTTTGTGTGGTTCAAAATCTTTTTTTGCAGTTGTTCTATACATTTTGTGTGGTTCAACAAAATACCTTAACTTCTGTATCATCTATATATTTATTTGCTTACCAAAACAAAACAAAAATCTATATATTTATTTAATTATTAGTTTCAGTTTTATTTGTTATTTAAAATAGAAATTGGTTGAAGTGCTAGGCTTTTAGTTAGTTGTAGATGTCTGATTATAGTTTAAAGTTGTAGACTACAGAAAGAAAAAAAATTGAGGTTGGGGAATTTTAAAATTGGAGGATCTATTTTAGTAGTGAAATCTACTCATTGTTATAAGTATTTTAAAGTTTTATAAACTTATTCTTTTAATATATAGTTTTATATTTGAAACCCATTGAGAAATAATACACTTTCTTTTTCTCTTTTCCTATAATGTAGTACTGGATGCATTTTTGGGTTAAGAAAAGAATTCCATTCATTGGATAAAAGAAAGGTGTGAGCGATGGACAGTATAGAATTTCTAAGAAACTTTTATCCGATAGGGACTGGTTTTAATTATGTGGTAGTGATGACATATTCAAACCTGTTGCTAAAAGTTTAATTTGGGTCCGTTTCTGGTCTAATATACATTTCCTTTTTCTTTCTTTTTTTTCATTCACAGGAAAAACATTAAATGTCACAGATTCTCAGTAATATCTCAGAGACCATCCCTTCCATGACGTCAACACCTTCGCTTAGCTGTCTCCCTATTTAAATTCTCTACATGCAACATCCCATTAAATAAAAATAAAAGAAAAACAAAAGCCACAAAAAAATCAATATTTTCTGAGTTTTGTTATTTATTTAAATTCAAGAATATGGAGAGAGCCTCTTCTTCCTCCTCCAAGTCATCATCATCCATGGCTTCTTGTTCTTCTGATCAGTCTCTTTCCATCATTTCCGATAAAACCTCGTCTTATCTGACGTCATCCATGATTTCCCGCACGTCATCATCATCTTCCTCCGCCGTGGGAGACTACATCGGGACAGAGAGCTGCTTCGACGTCCTCTCCGCCGACGAAGAAAACGACGTATTCTCCTCCTCCGAGTCTATGAACCGGTATCGTTACGGAGGAAGGAGGAGAGAGGAGAGAGAAGCAAGAGCCGCGGCGGCGCGTGAGTTTCCCCCGCCGATACCGTTGCTTGCTCAGACAGAGAATCTTCTCCCGCACATGCCGTGGGTTTTGAAGCGTGTGTTGACGAGCGACGGGAGGCTTATCCTGAGGGAAGAGAAGGTTCGTCATCACGAGTACTTCCGTGCGCATAGATCTAATGGCCGTCTCACTCTCGACCTTGTTCCTCTAGACGATGACGTTTTTGAACTTCCTCAAGAGCCCTCTCATTACCAATCTGATGGTGATAATGATTATGATCACGATGATGATGAGAATGATCAGTGTGATGATCATCAACACGAGGTGGGGGAAGATTTGGATGATCTGGCGGATAATGTTGATAAGAGTGTCATTATTACTGCCCCTGACGATAAAGATGGTGTTATCCATAATTGTGATCATGATAAGGGCAATGTGCATGGTGGTAGTGAAGATGGATATAGGAAAGCTATATTAGCGGCGGTGGCGGATGAGACGGTGGTGGAGAGCGGAGGAGGAGGATCACCGAGAGGAAAGTGTTTGAAGTCTTGTTTTGTTGGTATGATAGTTCGAGAGATCAGACCAGTTCTTAGTTGATTGTTATTCTTAATTAGTACTCCCAACAATTAGCTTATTCGTTTCTTTCTGGAAAACAAATATTACCATCGCTGAGAATTAAACAAGTATTACCGGCTTAATTTATAAGAATAACTGAGTGTTTTTTTCAATAAAGATTTGTTTCTTGTTTTTGTATTTTTCAGTGTAATTTATCTTCTTTGAGGGTATTCTACGATATTTTAAAAACTGTTTAGTTGGTTAATATTTTTGTCCGTACGTGAGTGGTGCTTTTTTTGTGGTTTTAAATTTCTCTGGCCGGGTGAATTAATACTATGGAAAAGAGATACACTTGTAAGAGAAAATATTTAAAATCGAATCGTAATCTCTCTAGAGGATATTAAGTAAATATTGGAAATTCTGAATACAGATTTAGAAAGAGCAACTGCGAAAAATCGATGAGAAGATATAACAGCTGATATTCGATAAAACCATATGGTGCAAACAGCTAATGTATATATATACAGGGGCGGATCTGGACAAAATATTTATATGGGGCACAAATAAATTATATAGCAAAAATAAAATATAAACAAAAGTTATAGCTATGCAATTTTTATTTAAAAAAAATCAAACTTGTAATTTTTTTGAATTCTGAGTTTTAAAAAGAAAACTCAAACTAATAAGAAAAACAATTTGGATCTTTTTTATTTCGTATAAATCAGATTCTAAAATGTTTTGATAAATTAACTAATAAGTCATGAAAGAAATTGACAAAACAATATATATATATATATATATATATATATATATATATATATATATGTGAGATGGCTACATGGAAAAATGATAGTAGAAAAGAACATGGAAACAAGACGGTGAGTGGGAGAGTCGAACACATATCTTATGGGACTATCGATTCAACTAGTAAGCAATTAACCTAAGGACCATAGTTAGACTAATTACTTAAAGGTTTCTTATAATCAGTGTGTGGCACATGCCCCACCCTTCAACAACCTAGGTCCGCAATATATATATATACAAGATATGAGCCCGTTGCGTTGCAACGGGTTTTGTTTGATGTTTTAATTTAATAAAAACCATAAAATAATAAATCATTTTATTATAGTATTATGATTGTTTTTTTGCATATATTGTTTGAGATTTATTTTATAATTGAAACTCGTTTTCACACATAAGTTCAAGTTAATATTTGTATTTTATAATCATGGTGTATAGATTAGTTGTTATAAACTTTATACAAATGATTAGAGAAAATAATATACGTAAACACTTAAACTGAACACAATCCGAAATAAGAAATAAAAAGTAAAAAAAATAAAAATTAAATACACCGATCGAATCAATGACAACATTATACATGTTCTTTTGTACTAATTTAATATTTTATTAAATAAGTCTTTAAAGTTTTATTTTGCTATGATTCTTTTAAAAATAAAAACATTATATTTTATAAATCTCCTTTTTATTTACAATTAAAAGATAAAATAAAAATATTAAATACTCTTTTACAATTTTGATTAAGATTAAAAAAAAGTAAATTACTGTCATATAACCTATTATAATTATCTACTCTTTAGAATTTCAGAAAAAATATTGCTATCAAATAATTATTTTTAGTTATTAATGAATATTTTTAAAATTGCTATTTTTACAATTCATATCAATACTAATTTTACACTTCTTTTGTTAGTTAAATAATTTTTATCATCATGTTCATCACCAAATACTCTCTTAAAAATAATATCAAACAAAGTTTTACAATTCTCTTTTGGTTAGGACTTAAAAATATTATAAAAATTTCTTTGGTTTAGGATTTTTTTTTATAAAAAAGGAAAACAACTATAAAATATTATTTTGCAGTTTTGTAGGATTTTAGAAAAGGAAATTAATATTACATAATCTTGTACAATTATATTTTGTCTAGGATTTAAAAATAAATAAAATTTCTATCAAATAACTATTTCCAGTTAATATTAACTATTTTTAAAAGTTTCAAATTTTAAAATTCGTTTTTTCAATAACATTAATATCTTTACAATTTTTCTTGTTAATTGAAGTAAAAATTATTATTAAATAAAATTTTACAATTCTCTCTGGTCACGATTTAAACAAAAAGAAAATTTTTTAATTGGTAATATTAGAAAATAATTTTCTTTTAGAAATTTCTTTTATTATGCTTTTAGGAAAATAAGAAGTTATTTTCACATAATGAAAGTTTTTATTGACGTATTCACAATCTAATTTTTTAATTGACACATATCACAATCATATCAGGTGAAATATTTAAAGTTAATTTTGGTTTATATTCATAACACAAAATTATTAAAAAAGTAAAGTTAGTTAATTATAAGAAAAATAAGATTATTTTTACGTTTTTTTTTATCTGGACTTTTAAAAAGGAAATTAATAAAAAAAAATTCTTTTAGATTTTTATACAACTATTTTATTTTTAATAGAAAAATTATGTTTAATTATTTATATGTTTTGTCTTATACATACAAACACATATTTATCATATTTACACATACTCATGTACGCCAATAACATAAAAATTAAAAGTTATGATAGCATCATAAGATGTAATAAGGATAATAAAAAGTTGAGTTGTATCAAGAAATTAAAAGAAAATACTCATGTAATACTTTTCATGTAAATACTATTGTGTTTTGTAAAATAATATGTGGAAGCTTAAACCTAAATATAGATTTGAATATTTGTAGCTATTTTATCATAATTTTTTAACATACAATTATCTATTAAAAAGGATATTTATTTACTTATAAGAAAATAATAAGATTACTTTTACAATTTTCTTTTAGTTATGCTTTTAAAAAAGTAATATTATTTATTTTAAAATTAGTTTTTTCATGTTTTTATTAAATAATTTATTGTACTTGTAGGAATTTACAATTTGTTTTTGTTTAACATTTTTTTGAAAATTTAATGTTTATCTTTTATAATTCTCACTCTTTCGTATATTTTTAAAAAAACATTATAATGAAAAATAATAATAATAATAACAATTATAACAATAAGTAATAATAACAATAATAATAAGACTGTAAAAAATATTAATAGTAATTATCCTTTTAAAAACTTTTTAACCAAAAAATTGTAAAAGAGTATTTAATGTTAATTTTCTTTCATTAAAATCGGATTTTTTTAATACTGTTAAAAAAAATTGTAAAAGAGTGTTTAATGTTAATTTTCCTTTATTAAAATCTGATTTTTTTTTTTGAAAAAAGTTATATAATTTTCGTTTTTAGTGTATACCAAAAACGACTTGTACAAATAATTTATTATTTTAGTGTATATATTTTTATTTAATAGAATTGTTTTCTTAGTTTTAATGAAAATATAATTATAAAATATTATATTGAAATTGGTTCTTCAAAATTGATGATTAACATGATTGTTGCACATGGTCATTATTTTTCTAAAAACATTTATGTGTTAAACTATATCATAATCAAAAATACATATACTAAAATAATAAAAAAGGATTTTTCTTAAAAATAAGAAAAAATTATATTAAATAATTTGTTTTCAAATCTATTTTTTAGGATTTTGAAAAAAGGAAATTTTCTAAAACAATTACTACTAACTATTTTTTAAATCTTTTTTACTCTTAAATAATTTTTTAAGTAGTTTTTTTCAAAAATCGTTTTATTATCTTAATATATATATATTTTTAGTCATTGTATATTTAAACACATGTCACAATATTAGAAGGAAAATTATTATCAAATAATCTTTTGCAATTATCTTTTGAGTAAGATCTTAAACAAAGGAAAATTACTATTAAATAATATATATAATAAGATTTTTAATAAATTCGTTTTTGTTAATATCTTAGTATATATGTTTTTAATTATGAGATAAATTAACACATGTCACAATCTTAAATATATTATTGACATGTGTCGCGATCATATTAATTAGCAACTTTGAAGAACCAAGCTTTATATAATAAAATAAATTCGTTTATCCTACCAAAAAAAAAAAAAATTCGTTTTTGTTAATATCTTAGTATATATGTTTTTAATTATGAGATAAATTAACACATGTCACACCCTTAACTAACTATTTTTTAAATCTTTTTTACTCTTAAATAATTTTTTAAGTAGTTTTTTTCAAAAATCGTTTTATTATCTTAATATATATATATATTTTTAGTCATTGTATATTTAAACACATGTCACAATATTAGAAGGAAAATTATTATCAAATAATCTTTTGCAATTATCTTTTGAGTAAGATCTTAAACAAAGGAAAATTACTATTAAATAATATATATAATAAGATTTTTAATAAATTCGTTTTTGTTAATATCTTAGTATATATGTTTTTAATTATGAGATAAATTAACACATGTCACAATCTTAAATATATTATTGACATGTGTCGCGATCATATTAATTAGCAACTTTGAAGAACCAAGCTTTATATAATAAGATATATATATATATTGTTTCCATTTCTGGAGATAATTGATATAGGAAACTGATTTTGTATGTACATATACCTTAAATACATCGATTTTCTTCTGTCTGCACGACTTCAAAAATATAATTTAGCAAACCCTTTATATAAATTCGGATTTTTAATATTTATTTACGATAAATTACCAAATAGAGAGACGACGTCATTTTAAGTACTGATATTAATCCGCACATCCGTGTAAATATATTTATATTTTTAAATTCACTTTTAAATATAAAATATGTTATAAAGATATATATTTTATATCTATTTTATGTATATAATTTTTATTTTGAAAATTTTTTATTTATTGAAATTTGTTTGATGATATTGTACAAATCATATATTAATAAAGTAATTTTTTTATTAATTCATATTAAACTACTATTAGTTGGTATTAATAGTTTAATTTTAAACAGTAGTTTAATATGAATTAATAAAAAAATTATTAGCTTCTTTGTTTAGAAATTTTTATTCTTGAAATGTTTTTATGTGAATAAATTAAATTATTTTTTATATTTTAAAATATTATTTTATTTAATATATTATATTTCAGTTTAATGTTTTTATTTTTACTAAAAATATCAAATATAAAATGTTACAACTAATAAAATATTATTTATTTTGTTTCATATAAAAATTTAATTTTATAATTTAAAAAGAATTGGGCTATACTATTTAATTTCAAAATTAGTTACTGAAATATATAAAATATGTTTTATATTAAATATGATAAACAGTCAAATAATAATTACTTAATGACAATATATTTATTTTTTTTAGAAATGTTATTGTTTATATGTATATTTTTTTGTTAGGAAAATATTATATATGAGTAATTTGAGGATGTTTAGTTAAATTTCTAATGAATGCTCTAACATAGATTTATGTATAGTAGATAAAAAATAGAATTTTATTTTAATAGAGTAGATATTTTTAATCTATCGAAAAAGATAAGCCAATAAGGGTTAATAAAAGGTACGGAGAAAAATGTAAAGTACAGCTAAGATAGAAAGATAGAAGAAAAAAAAACTGCTTGTTTTAAGACACTATCTTCTGTTCTGTTCTGTCTTTTCTCTTCAGTTCCTCATCATTGGCCTTTCCCACCACCTGATCTCTTGTCTTCTTCTGCCCCTCCCCGGTTTACTCTCTGTTTAACCGGTCTTCCTCACAAGCTTTCATCGCCTCTAAAGGCATGACTGGTTCAACTGCAGCGGTTGCGCTTGCGGTTGCGGAAATTTGCGGATGCGGGTGGTTGCGATTTCTAGCGGTTTTAAGATATTTGTACGACTGGTTCTGCGGTTAAAAATTGGTACGTTTGCGGGATACTTATGACTATTTAACTACCAAATGCAGCAGCGGTTAAATAATAAATTAACAATATTTATATTTTATATAATTATAAAAATATCAAAAATAATAATAATATAATAAATATAAAATTTATATTTAGAAAGTTATAGTTTAATTTTTTTTTAAAATATAGAAAATATTTTTATTTTAAAGTTTTATAATATTAATTAAAATATAATAGATATATTTTAGCATTTTTATAATTCTAATTCTAATTTTTTTATTGAATATTTTTATTTTTGTATTTATATTGTTTTGGGAAAAAAAAATTTATCCTCCCGCAACCGCAAACGCTAGCTGGAACCAGCTTTTGAATTTATGAGGTTCAGAGCGATTTAGAACGGTTTGGAGCGGTTTGAGTGATTGTTGCAAAACGCCAACAACCGCTACCAACCGTAAAACTTGCATTTGCGGGTGATAACAGGAAAACCAGTCATACCCTAAATTACAACAACAACTTCAATTCCGCGGTAAATATATGTTCTCAAAAGACCGATAGTACTGGATATACATAATCTTGAATAATATAAAAGATATATATATTATTTGAGAATTATGTTTACTACGTGTCATACTTACGTTAATTCTCATAGTGGTTTATTAGTGCTATTCGTTTTACCGCCGTACCGTACGTATGGGTCAATATATCAATTACTCAAAAATAAGATAAACCTCTATATTCATTTATTAGCAAGGTTGTTATTGATAGCTAAAACTCAATATAAAGATAAAAAGCCCAGTAAAAAATCCTTTTACCAAAAAGCCAATCAATGAATCGTCACATATTTAGTTTAGCGCTAGCAAATAAACATTATTGTAGAAAATATATCTATAATAATTGTACTAGTATGAAAAAGTCTATCATCCACGAAAAGGTTGGTATTAATATTTATCAAGAAATAAAGAACAATCAAAAAATACATTTAATCTGGAAATTAAATTGGATGTCGTGACGTGGAGTAAGATTAGTTGTTCAATGTAATTTAAATAGACTTTATAGAAAGTGTTTCATTTTTAAATGTAGGTAAAATGCGATTAAATAAGTACATACCTGTATACGAATTTTCATATGTGAAATATATATCTGCACAAAATATCACTGGCAGATTAGTAAATCAAACAAACTGTAAAACAATGTTTACATGAATACTTAGAAAATAAATTAGAGTCTGCTCATAGAGTTCCACATAATCACATGTGAGAGTTACTCACACACACATTAAGTTTTCTTTTGAGTTTCATCATTTTCTGTTCGACAGAAACTTAAATTCCATCTCTTTGCCATATCAGAAATGTCTACAGAACTGAGTTTCATCTCTTGAAAGAGATTTTTAGAAATAATAGCTTAAAATAGAAATATGTATACCTTTTTTATCCAGAAGAATATCTTTTCACTTTGAAAATAACTTCTGGTCTACGATAAACCAAATTTGTGACAATGGAGTTTTTTCCTTTCTGTGATAATTTAAGCTACAAAACAGAAATATATTCTCATAATTAATATCTTCATTTAAATTATGCAGAAAGAATCATAGAAAAGAAAAAGATGAATCTGAATTGAATAATCATAAAATTTTGTCGACCTGCTTTGCAACACTCAAATAAAAATGATAAAGAAAAAGACACAGAAAATAGAGAAAAATAGTTGATCGGAAGTTACATAGTTCATTTTGAACGATGGTGATAATTTCTTAAAAAATAGGAAATTTATTTGCAGTTATTTTTGATTTTGGATTTTGTAAAACCTACGCCAAATGTCAAATTTTGATTAGATAGGTGATTTGTGATTTAGTATATAAAAGATATCTTTAATGAATTGATTTAACTATTATACTTTGTATTACTTTTATTCATAATATTTTGTAATTACATTATTATTAAAAAGGAATTTCCTGTAACCAAAATGTTATCAAAAAGTAAATTTATATAAAAATTAATATCTGTAACATTAAAATATACAAGAAATTTATATATTTGAAACACACAATCAGTTACATATTTACAAAATATTAATATATATATATATATATATATATATATATATATATATATATATTTGAAACCCACGATCAGTTACATATTTACAAAATATTAATATATTTTAATATAGCATGTTCTTCCTTTTTTTAATTCACTTATTTCCTCATACATTTAAACAATTTTCTTATGTTTAGATTTTTTAATTAAAAGGAAAATACGTTAATTAGAAAATTTGTAAATATTATTTCCTACTTATTTATAATTTATAAATGTATGTAAACACTTTATAAAAAATTTCATTTAGGATGTGGCGTAGGTAACTTCCGTTTTATGTTGTTTTCACAATGACCATAAACAAAAGTAAAGATCAGTTTTTGGAGAAAGTTGGTTCATTTATACTAAATCTATTTTTCTTTCGGACAATTATATGTAGCGATTTCCAGAATGAAATCAAAGCCATGTCTGAAAATTATTAACACTGATGAAAAAGGCAATTCATAAAAGACAACCAAAAATGTTGTCTATAAAAAAGTTTTCCAAAATATTAAGTAGTTTTAAATTGATTTTTTTTTTGTTTTTTACTAAATAAACATTTGATTGTTTCGACAACAAAATTATTTCCACTTCAGTAATTTTTTCACTTAATGTTATTTTATGTTATACAACTTTCATCCATAATACACCTAAGCAGAATTTTCTTTCTTAGTTATTATATTTCATTATTTATGAACTGTTAAATGAATAAGGGTTTGTAAAAAAATTATTGAAATTATGATATTTAACTAGAATAACAAATAATGATATTACAGTCATAACTAACAGAATTAACTAAAATTAATTAACTATACCAAGTTTAAACCATATCACAATTTTAGAAATAAATATCGTGGCCAAATTAAATATTTTTCAAAAACAAAACAGGACAAATAAATAACTCAAAAATTAAAACTGTAATTTAACTAACATAAAAAATACATAAACAAATAAAAATAAAATTAATAAAAATACTACCCAAATTATTATACTTTATTTTTTCGTAAATATTCATTTATACGCATGAACGCGGGTGAATCACCTAGTATTAGTTAATCCAAAAATTTGAAGTGCCTAAACCAAACGAGTCGTTTATTTTTTTTTAAATGGTGTCAAAGATTTATAATTTATTTAAAACTTAAAGAATAAATTACTGTGGGATATGTTAATATTTAATTTTTAAAATATAATCTTTCTTTATCAAAAATAAAATAAAATAATAACAAGATTCAGTAATCTGAATATCAATCAGTATAACTATGAATTCAGCTAAATCTGGGCATAGGCCCATCAATGTTAACGCTTCAGCAAGTTCTTAAACAGAAGAGTTCAAGAGCTTGTCCATCCATTTAAAAGAGCTTAAGGACATTGCTGAAGCTCAATGCACAGCAGGAGTCCTTGAAAAAATATTTTCATCAGAGAACAATAAGAAACCAATCTGCAGGAACTTCAACATCAGCTAACTATGGCCAAGAAGCCTAGTGAGGAAATTCTGAAGAAAGTAACTATAGTAACCCAAATCCGAAATGAAAAAGAAACAATCAAATAAAAGAAGATGTTAAGGAACATACGTTTTGAAAGACGGTACGAAAACGTTTTCGAAAAACAGACAGTGGAATTGAGATAGATCTATTTCCTTTACTCTTAATATTCATATGTAAGTGCGACGGTTTTTACGAATTAAAGTCCAAGAATAAAACTACGATAAAAAGTCACGCGGCACTCGAGAACTACCCATACGAACTATTGAACCATAAATGACTCTTAAACTATTAACTTACTCTAAGGGATTTGCTGTAATGATTTTTTTTTGTTTTGTAAAACGTGAAGAATGAATGAGACGGCCAGAGGGAGACGAGTTATTTAAAGAGAAAAAGATGAGCCATTTTTCCTAACTGTTGCATCATGTGCAGACGTTGACAGAAATCTCGCGAAGATCTCGGAAGTGAGACGTTAGAGAACTTAGTCTGCAAGATCTTTTTTCGTTTAAACATTTCGTCAAGAAGAGATAAATAAAAACATGAAAGATCCATAAAAAAAAATGGCCACATTCTCCCAAGCGCGCAAGGAGCCAAGCCCTGTATCTTTCCCACAAGCCTTTGAACAAAGATGGGACTATGTACATATTTATACTACATTTGGATGTGTTTGCCGATGTGCGACAAAACCTATTTCTGGGTCATCGAGTTACCAACCTCAAAGCTTCATTTCTCATTCAAATTAAATATGTTTTTGATGTTTGAATATACCAAGTTGTAGTACTCATTAAAATCTTTACAACGAGCTGATGACTTGATCGGAAAGACCACCTGTCTAGCCGGAAAATTCACCGGAAAATTCAAAAAAGTCAGCCTCTTGATTTTCTTCAAAAACAGAGTTCCAAGAGTAACAAGATTCCATTGATGAGAATGAAGCTAGGAAGAAGGCATAATCTAGACATTTAAAGAGAACTACAAGGCTGGAAGATAAACTTGAGAAAACAACATCTTCTGACATGATGAAGGCTGGGCTGGATTGTACATTGTTAAGCCTTGAGTTTTTGGGCTGGAAAGACAAGCAGAGGCTTCAAGTTTTTCTTCAGGAATGCAAAGAGGATAGATTGAAAATGTCCAAAGAGATAGATTTGATGAGAGAGTTAGTAAAGCTTCACCTCTCATAAAAAGATTCAGATGGAAAGATAATGTAACAGAGAAGTTTGCTGACAAAGATATAATTGCTAGTCCCAGGCCAAGCAATTCAGGTAACCGTCTGCTAGATTAGCAGCTATGAGGAAGTTATTTCATGTTATCATAAACCGCATATTAGAACAAATTTTGCTCCTAGCAGTCATGTTAAATATCTGCTGCACAAGTAAGTAAATTCCTGTTATTTTCGGTCTTATAAACTGTTTGTTCTAGTGACAAAAAAATATAATAAACTGTTTGTTCTAAACATTTGTATATATAAAAGAAAAATCCTTTAAAAAACATAGTACATAATCTCGACCCCTTTATGATAAAACAATGAAGTAAAAATGAAAAATAAATCACACAAATGAAAACCAAACTCTGTTCTGAAGATCAAGTCTATGCCCAATCATCTTGTTACTGAAGGGAACTTCTCAAAGCTTGTTTAAAGCTGTGGAAACTGTTCAATGGAGCATCATCACCCAGTCCTATATTATTATAATTTAGGAAAGGATAAAAAAAATCTCTATGATCCAATTTACAAAATGGTGCACAAGCAGCGGTTCTTTATTGGAGGATCAACTTGAAGTTTTTCTGTGGAAAAACAGGTAAAAGATCCATATAATAAGATGATTGGTAGCTGAGAACCATAGTGACAAGAGGATTCAAGGGATGATCAAATAAATGTATACAGAGGTATTGAAAAATGTACCGCTCTTTTTGTGTAAAGTAGGAGGGGGAAGAAGAAGATGCATGGTGCTGATCATTCCAACGGGAAGCCTGGATTCAGCGAGTGTCCTATTGTTGTCAAGTATTTTACCGGCAGTGATGAGCTTCACATCATTAACACTCAGTGGAATATATTCTGAGTCTGTCAAAAACAAAGAGAAACCCTTAAAGAATAAAGTTCCAACACAACCCATGGTTACCAAACATCTAAACCATGAAAAGCACTATATATTTACAGTATCATTCATCTGTTAAAGTCTCAAACTTTACAAAGCTCAGTACCTAAATTTAGCCCAATACACTTTAAATCACTGAGCTTTTTATACAATCAAAACATAATGGAAAAGGCAGAAAAGGAAACCATCAAGGAAATAGAATCAAATGAGACTGAACCATGAACTGTGTGAAAGAAGAAAAGTAACACCTTTAGGCCATTGAGAAATGATCTTCTCTTTGAGAGAAGAGACGGTCATAGATGGACTGTACTTGGTGGGACCTATGTCGGTGCCATCTGCGAGTCTGAACTTGAGTTCTATCCAATCTTCACCTCCCATCTTTCTGTTTTCTCCTCCGAAACAAGAATCTTTTAAGAATGAAGAAGAAAAGAGAGACAATTTGGTTGAAAGGTTCTGTCTTTGAGCAGCAGAATTTAATTTGTCAAGTTAGATTCTTCTTCTAATCATATGACTAGATTTTGATCTGCACGCCCGTGCGGATGTATTTTTTTTTTGAAATATGATGCTATTTGATTTTTATGTCACTATTTAAGGTTGGTTAAAAAACTCGAATTCGAAGAATTGAACCGATCCCAATCCGAATAAGTAGTACTAAATCTGAAGCGGAATTGATTAAATATCCGAATTATTCAAAATTTTGGTATTTGAAGAACTGAAATCTAATCCGATCCGAACCGAAGTATTTTGGGTATTCAAAATAGATTTATATACTTATATATATTAATTATTTTTAGATTAAATATATATAAAAACATCCAGAATATATATGATGTAAATATATACAAATAATCAAACGTAAATACTTAAATATATGATGTAAACTTTTAAGTTCGCTTAAATGCTTGAAAATATGATGTAAACTTCTAAGTTTGCTTAAATACTTATATATATGATGTAAACTTTTAAGTTCACTTAAATGCTTGAAAATTTAAACGTAAATATCTTAAATAGTTAAAATATACTCAAAACTCCAAAAATACTTAAATAATTATTAATTTTCTATCCAAATATTTAAACCAAACCTATTTAAATTGGTTATCCAAATCCGAACCAAATCTTCAAAAATCTGAATTGAACACGAAATCCCAAAAAGACACGAAAACGAACCCGAACGCCCACCCCTAATCACTATTATATATATATATATATATATATATCCTATATGTGTCATCATAGGTTACAAAATATGTGTTATCATATAATTAATCGTATTTTATACGTACCATCAAATAAGTTTTCTTATAATTAATAATATTTTATACGTATAATCGTATAAATAATCACATATATTATATTTTAAAATTTAATATGAAATATAAAAACCATAATGTAAGTTGATGTTTGAAATTGGGCTTTGTATTGTATTTTTCTTATATATATTGAAAATATTTTTATAATAGTTATTAGAAAATATGTTAGTAAAAATCAAATTTTGAATATATATATATATATTTTTTTGAATGAATTTTTGATATAAATCAATTTTAAATTATTATTTTGATTTAAATATATTATATATCAAATAACATAGACCCATTACTTTTTAATATAATGGACTTCCAATTTTTAGTAGCATAAGCCCATTATTTTTTTTCCTAACTTACTACTATCCATGTTTCCAAACAGTATTATTTTTTTAACTACTATCCATATTGCCAAACAATCTCAATGTGTACTTCAACTTTAATAATATAGATGACTACCTGAATCCTTCATTTGACTTTTCTACTCCTCGTTAGTCTCATAATTTAAGATGACTGTTTTTTTATACAAGGAACAATAAAGAAAGTAAACAAAACAAATAGATATTGTAAAGTTAGATTTTTCTCTATTTTTCTTTAGTTTTCTCTCTTCAATCTTTCACAGAGGAAAAATGATGAGAGAAACCCTAGGCCGGTGATTCCAACGACTCTCCGTCCGTTGTTGGACCCCCTTCCAACGTCGAATTTTCTTCATGGTAATCTGTCGGCTTTTGGCTCTGAAGCACATCAGCTCCTTCGATATTGTCGTTGGCTCTTGGCTCCTCGTCTCGTCTTTTCCTGCGGTGTTGACGATAGTTTTCTCCCAGATTTCTGTTAGTTTGTCTGATCTCTACTTTTTCACGCTTCTTTTGTTTCAATTGATTTGATGCTCGTTAGATTGAGATTGATGTTTCTCTCGATTCGAACTTCATCAAAGAAGCGAGAAATCCTTTGGCTTTAGCTTTATCTCATGAGGTTAATGGTTTCCGTGGAGTTATTCAACCGACTTCAGTTGATTAGTTCCCTTGTTTGATCTTCAAGTCTAAGGCGTTGTAAATGGTGACGCTTTCAATTTTTGTTATTGTTTCCGGCGAGGTTCTTTGAATGGGATCTTGTTCCAGTTTTTTTCCGGTGGATCACCAGAGTCAATCTGCTGGCTGAAGTTCGGTGGTAACTTGCATGGTGAGCACATGTCAAAAATTAATGCATGGAGTTCGAGTCAGCCATGTTTTTCTTTAGAGATTTTTTTGTTTGGGCCGGTTGAGTCTCGTTTGTAGGTTTTGTTTAGGTTTTTTCTGTACTTTTGAGGTTTTAGCTTTTATTTAATAAGATCGTAAAAAAAACTGATTTTTTTTTACAACAAGCTGATTTTTCTTTTTGATTACTATAACAAAATGTATAGTTTATTATTTGTTTTTGAGTTAAGATAGATTTTTAACTGATATATATAGATATATATTAACCGCACAATAATATATTCGTTATATCACATGCAAATAATACTATAAGTGTAAACTCTGGCCATGTTGTTGTACAATATCAAAATGTACAAGTTGATGTCTTATTTGATATATTAAGTGGGTATTGATACTCTTCACATTTATTTATTTATTTTAAATAATAATTGTTATTTGTGGGCTCCCCCACCCCAAACATCATCTCAATTATTTATAGCATTTTGTTTCCTTAATACAAATTTATATGTGATCTGAAACGAGTGGGGGGGGGGGGGGGGGGGGGGGGGGGGGGTTTGGTTTTTAGGAGATGAGCAACATATACTGTAGTTCCAAATGGTTGGAAAATGGCAGCCACCAACTACATTCTATGGAAGCCTAACTAGTAACTACATTAACTAATTGAAAGATGGTAGTATTTAATAACATCATACCCTCCTACCTCACAACATAGCAGCCGAAGAGTAAAGTTTCTCTATTCTATGGAGTTTTGACTTTTAAAGATAGTTCTTCTACTCAAATTTGAGTTGTGATTTTTCTGAAAATTGGAATCCATACATTTAGCATTATAGACAAAGGAATTTCTAAAGTTCCAGTGATCTAGATATGAAATTAACTGTGTTTTTTTACATTTGGTTCGACAAAATGTTACCCAAGTATAACTAAATTACTCATTAAATTTTTATTGTTTATAAGCAATGCAACCAAATGTAAATCAGCCAACGAATAATAAATTCAAAACGAACCGTTGTTTTGAGGAAATATTCGTTCGTGCATTCAACAAAGTACCAAAGCATCTTTTGAATGAGACAAGTAACGGGCTAGTTACTTACACGCATTCAGAAAATCTCTTACCTTTTCATGAAATAACACAATCCTATTGGTTGGTGAATCTAGAAATTCATCCTACAAGGTGAACCCAAAAATAAATTCTTAAAGTAATACGAAAATTAATGCCATAACAGATTCGTCGAAATAATTCAAAAGCCAACTTTTCACTATAAAGGAAAAGGGAAGATAAAAAGAGAGGGTGAAGTGTGAAATGAGAATCCAGAGGTGGTTTAGCTTTTATGAGCATATGAATATGATACGACGTTCTTGATTCCAAGGCATCAAGCGTATCATCATTCTTCCTTTTTACCTATTTTCTTCTGCCTGCAACATCCATAGTGTTGGGTAAATGGGTCCTTATGTCAACAATTATAGAAGAACCACGCAAATAATCAAATAGAGATTCTTAACCGAATCGACAGTTTCGGTAAAGCAAAATGATCAGGAAACCATGTCAAAGTTGAGATGGATTAACTAAATGAAAGGGGAGGGGGTTCAAAAGCTGAACTTTTGCAACTGAATCACACTAGGAGAAAGACATTTTTTTTTTTACTTCCAGGAACTGATAGGTCATTGTAATGTACTTATATTGTTACATAACATTCTATTGCTCAAGCTTACATGCCAGCCAAAGCCAGAAGAAGTATATTAGAATCAGGATCATCAAAGAATTAGACTTCTATAAATCTTTGGAAGAACATATCATAAAGCTTCAGACTGTTGCTTTTGGCTGTACACATGAACTCTTAAAGTCCCACAAGAAATGAGCAAATATTCTTGGTTTTCATATATCCATAACTAGGCAGCTAACAAGTTCAGCAGCACCTAAGTCCTTGCTTGCAATGACTTTCCAAATAACACTGTCTGCTGACTTGTTATCTCCATTCCCCTTTTCCTTCAAAGAGCATGACCCCAAAACAGACTTGGAGCTAGACAATGATGATGATGAAGAGCTTCTGATCTCAGCGACATCAGCACTAAATACTGTAACGTTACAATAAGCATCTCTAGTAATAAAATGAAGCTTCCTATGAAACTCAGCAAGCAAATAAGAAGATTTTGAATCTGTCACATCATAAACAGGGACTTCACCAATAACAACTTTCCAAGTATCTTCCCTTTGATCATAAACCTTAATTTTCCCATTCTCCACCGAAGAAGAAGAAGAAGGATCAAAACCATATAACTCACCACCCACCACAACACTCAGCTTCGTACCCGCTTGCCTCGCAGGCCAACCTTCACCCATACCAGAGGGCATATCACCCCAGAGACTCGTCTCCGGATCATACACCTTTCCTCCAGCATCATAAAAGACAGGCCAAGAGCATAAACTCTGAGTAACACATAACCTACCGTTGTAACAAGTCATCCCAGTGGCTATAGGCTTCAACATTTCAGCCAAGAACGCGTCATGCAACATCTGCGCCTTTGAGAAAGGAATGCTCGGGACCTCTGACCAAACATCAGTGTTTGGATCGTAAACCTCGGCTGTCTGAAGCGGATATAAACTTCCACGTCGACTCTCAACACCTCCAACAACATAGAGCTTCTTGTCCAACACTCCTGTTTTGGAATAAGCACGGTTGGCCAGCATGGAACTCACTTCGCTCCACGAGTTAAGAACCGGATCAAATCGCCAAACGGAGTTCACGGTTGTAGACCTAGAGATCCCTCCAAGAACATAGAGACACCCATTGACAGAACCAACAGCACAGCCGCAGAAGGGCGTTTGCTCGGACACAGAAACCTCTTTTCTACCGAGAGAGCTCAAAAGACTCCACAAACTACTTGTAGTAGGTTCCTCTTCATAGACAATAACAGGCATAGGAGGTAGTCTCTGCCATCTCGTGGTAACTGGATCTAAAGCGTACCACGCAAGGTTATCATCTTGGCCTTTGGTCAGCACATAGAGCCATTCCTCTGTCTTACCAAGTTCTTTTCTCAGACTATACAGCTCAGAGGTCGATACAACTGATCTCCACCTCCGTGAAACCAACTGAACATTCGAGTAGCAGATTCTTGGGAGCCTAGCAAGAATCTGTATAGATAGCTCATCAGGAAGATTTGGAATCAATCTGCAGTAATCTTCATCGTTGGTTGAAAATGTCTTTCGTATTTTGAAAGATTCGTTTGAGAAGTACTCGTCCTGAGCAGTTGATTTGCTCAAGCTCATTACAGAACCCATATTAGCTTAGCTTTAAAAAAAATCAAGAGTCGCTGCAAAACAATAACAAGCAGTAAAATTAACACTTCCACTATATTACAATCAAGAACACACGTTCAAGAACTTAGATCGAAACACTGCTAAAATGACATAGATAAGCATAAAGTACTAGAGCTGTTTCAATGCAGTTCTATTACCTGCAAGCAGCTAATACATACTTAGTAAGAATCCAGAGAGAGATCAAGGAGACGAATTAATAGAGTTCAACAGACATGAGAATCTCTTACCAGTGCAGCAAAAGACTAGACATGATCAAAGAGTTAGATAGAATTTGTCTTTTTGGTTCCAAGTTTGAGTTTTTTTGTCGTTGAATCAGTTTACGCAAGATGTTCTTTTTTAATTCTTTTGTTTTGCTGTCAAATTTAGTGATGAACGTTGGATTGATGATTGACACGATGTGAAGTTAGGTAAACCTGTCTTCTCTTCTCCCAAGTCAACTATAATTAACAATATCTTGTTGTTGATTATTACTATTATTGTTGCATGAAATCTATGTACTTGTTGTTGAATATTATTATTCTTGCATGAAATCTATCTATTTATTTGTGATAGTATCTGCCAAGTGATTTCGAAAAAAATAGAATGGCTAAATACTTTGTTAAATAAAATATATAAACTAGCCACAAAGTAAAATTTAAATTATTTTATTAAATAAATGATTAAAATTATTGAAATTAAAAAAATATTTTAAAATAAAAAGATAATTTCCATCTAAATTGTGTTGTTATCTTAAAAATATATTTTAAAATAAAAATATGTTAAAAGAGATATTGAGTGATTTCTAAGATTTGTTTATAATAAATATATTGTACAAAGAAATTTTCAAAGTTTTTTATAATACATGAAAATTTTCAAATGAAAACATATTATAGTATTTTAATAAGTACTGCACATATTAATAAAAAATTATAAAATAGTTATACTCGTATGCACAGATGAAAAACTAGTTATTATGATATTATTTGTGAAGTGGTTTTTTCGCATTCGATCTCTTACGTTAAAAGTTATAGTGGTTAATATCACATAAATAATTTATTATATCATTATATATAATTCCTTGTATATTATATAATTTTTAAAAATCTATATTCATAGCATTATATATATTAACTTCTCCATCGTTTAACTTAATACTTATTATCTATCAATGATTATGTGAAATTACATTTATCAAAATTTTAATTCTATATATAATATTTTGATGGGCCATTCTTCTAAATAGGCTATTTTTAAGTTTTTCTCCCAAAAAATATTTAATGAAAAAAATCATCGAAATACGTTTAATTAAAGAGCAAAAAACTTTTATACCCCTTGCTTTATTATATAAATAAGAAACATTTCTCTACCCCTTAACTTGCGACGTGGTCCGTGTGTGTCAGCCCCCGGACCATGGTGATGATTGGTTCGACTGTGGCTTTAAAAATTTAGCTGTAGATGTTTAGCTGTAGATAAATTGGTTGTAGATGTAAAGTTGTTACTGTAGACTTTTTCTGCAGACTTTTATTATAGTTAAATTTGTTGTAGCTGTAAGACCATCTCCAATGTATTTCTCTATTTTTACCTCTAAAATAGAGGAACTCTATAATAGAGATGGGTTTTACTCCAATGTATTTCTCTAAAATAGAGATCTCTACATATAGAGCAAAATATAGAGGAATGCTATTTCTTCCTCTATAAATAGAGGAAAAAATAGCAATCTCTATTTTAGAGGCAAAAATAGAGATGGGTTGGAGTGATTTTGCCTCTAAATGCTATTATAGAGGTAGAAATAGAGGTGGGTTGGAGATGCTCTAAGTTATAGGCTGTAGATATTTTAAAATAAAATATATGAAATATGTGTTGTATATATAAAATTATTATTTTATATGAATTGAAATAATTTATATTAATATTTTTTATAAATTATCAAAAGTTATTGTAATTTAAAATGTGATATGTAAATAATATTTATATAATTTAAATATCTTAATAATTAAAAAACATTCAAATTTAAAATTAAAATATTTATAAAAGTTTTTATTATGATTATATAATTTATTTGATATTATAGATATTTTTTTCAATTTACAGATTCTACAATCTATAAAAAGATGATATAGCTTTTTTGCCTAAAATACATAAGAAAAAGTTTTGTTTTATTTTTTGTTTGTTGTATCTTTAAAAATAAAGGTAAAGCATGATTAGTAAAACTAAATAAAAATTTGATGTAGATTTTAATTTTTAAAAATAAAACTATGATTGGTAAAATTTAGTGATTTAAAAATAAATAACGGGAAGATAAAGCCCAGCTAACAATCCTGTATGATATTTGTTTTGGGCTTAAGCCCAATAAGTTCGAAAGGAAAAATTAACCTTTTTCAAATTGTCATATAAGAATCGGAGCAGAGGTTGTGTTTGTTGATATATTTGCCTATTGGTAATTCGATTCTCGATCTATCGGAGCAAAACCCTAGGCACAGGAAGTCGAATCACCGTATGGATATGGAGCAGAAGCAGGCGGAGATCATCGATCAGCTCGTTCGCCGAGCTTCCACCTGCAACGGCGACTCCCTCGTTCCTATCATCGTCGATGCCACTTCGCATCCTTCTCTTTTCGCCTTTTCCGAGATTCTGGCTCTCCCCAATGTCGCCCAGGTTTGAATCCTTTGCCGTTGACCTAATAATTGACGATCTAGGGTTTCTTGTGTTTGTTAGTTTATTCCGATTTGGTGCTTCTCTATTCGTTGAGTTAAAAAGTAATCAGAACTAATCCTAATGTTGTCGCATTGCACAGCTTGAAGGAACCTCAGATTCGGTATACGTGGATGTTCTACGATTGTTTGCGCACGGCACCTGGGGTGACTACAAATGTAACCAACCTCTAGTAACCACCTTTAGAATGTTTCGATACAGCTGTGCTAAACCAACCTTTGAATGATTCGATACAGCTGTGCCAAACTAATCTTACTTTTTTTTTTGTTTTATCAACGAAACCCTTAGGTAATGCAAGCCGTATCCCTCAGCTGTCTCCTGACCAGATTCTGAAGCTTAAACAGCTCACTGTGCTTACCCTTGCCGAGTCAAACAAGGTGCTGCCTTATGATACACTGATGGTCGAGTTAGATGTCACCAATGTTCGTGAACTCGAGGACTTTCTTATCAATGACTGTATGTACGCGGTTAGTGCTCTAATAAGCAAACATCTCTTCTTTTCCAACGCACAAGCATGGTACTGACTTTGCTATACAATCTTACAGGGTATTGTTAGAGGAAAACTGGATCAGTTGAAAAGATGCTTCGAGGTGTGTTGTCTATCTTTTCGAGGTTTGCTTTTTTTTTTTGTTTTAATTTAAAGGTTGGATGCCTCTTGAGTGTCATATATCTTGCAGGTTCCTTTTGCAGCTGGTAGGGATCTAAGGCCAGGACAACTTGGGAATATGTTACACACCTTGTCAGACTGGTACTTCCTCTCTTCTTCCCTTGGTTGCCAGGGTTTCTATTTATATGACTGATGGTTTACCTCCACGACCTGCTATTGAGTTCTATGTGAGGTGTTCTTTTCTCATTAAACTGTTTTATGTGTAGGTTGAACACATCAGAAAATCTTCTCGTTTCAATTCAAGACAAGATTAAATGGGCTGACAATATGAGTGAGATGGACAAGAAACATCGCAAGGAAGCAGAAGAAGGAGTGGAAGAATTGAAGAAGTCTCTGTCCATGAAGGTCAGTGATAGGCTTTTGAGGCCTAAGGGCTTTCACTATTCCCTACTAGATTTATAATGTAACTAATTATGGTTTAGTTAGACTCTGGTTTACATAAAGTTAAGAGTCTGGTTAGCTTTTCTGTCTGATTGGGAAGGGTGGTGGTCAATGTAGTCTTACTTACATTGTTGGCAGGGGGATTTTGGCAGCAGAGGGCATAATGAGATGTTTGGGGAACCAAGTGGAGTGATGAACTACAAAGAAGATGGAATGCGATCAAAGAGGTAACATACCATTTAATTGTTTCTCTGGTATACAATACAAGTATTAGATGATCTGGTACAAACTAGAATAAAAAAACATAAAACACTCACACACTCGTACCTTTGGATCACAGGAGAAGGCATCCGGTGAGAAGGTAGAGAGAGAGAGAGTAAAGGGATTTGCAATGGTGGTGTTAGATGGATGTATCATTTACTTTTGGTGGCAGTTTTTTATTCGTTAGCATTTTATTTCGACTTTTATAATGATATCGGTCTCGTCTTTTTCTCAATGCGACAACAAACTTATGGTTATTTAGCCCAAAACTGATATGAATAGAAGCAAAATTTGGTTGGATTGTTGGGTACATAAAAGTTGATGCCTTTTATCGAACCGATGTTGGAACCGAGAATTCAGTAATCAAAATAATACCGAGGAAAACTAGGTGTGGTATAGGAACTCTAGCTGTCAGGTTTATAAATGTCAGGCAAATCGAATCCGGAACAGAGGAGCGGTTATATGATGTGAGATTTTGTTGCATTCTTTTTCCGTATTCTTCTCATGATTTTGATCTTTTAAGTTTTTATAGCTTCCACGGTGTCAAAATCTTGGGAGGCCTTTTAGGGGGTGTTATTGGTTTAAGTGTTTTAATGGATTTTAAAATCCAAGCTAAATCAAGTGTTTGGTTTTATCATTTTAAAATCTAATTTCAAATCTGTTGTTATTGGTTCTATAATTTAAAAATAGATTTTAAAATCATGTGTTATTCAATATTAATGATTTTTTTAAGAATTTGATTTTAACTTAGATTTGAGTGGATTTATAAATAATTTTAAGAGTAAAACACAAAAGAGCAAATATTGAGTTAAACCTTGTTATTTTGACTGGATTTGTATTATTGGGTTTTTTCAATTCCTTGTTTTTTTTTCGTGTGTATACGTAGTTGATAAGAACCTTAATTTTACGTCTTTTGTTCATTTTCAAAACATGCATTAGGTACATTTTTTTTTCAACAAAAGAAAACGAAATTGGTGTTATTACTTATCTTGTTGCTACAAAAGTGATGATGAATTGTTTCTCGAGTTGTTTTCTCTTGTGAAGAGAGAACTTATTGACACTTCTTAAACTTTCAAATTGATAGGTACAAACGAAACGTGTCTCGCATACGAACAACTGAATTAGTTATCATTACTGTGATTCAAATAACATAAGCAATGTGTTTGTGCGTGTTTTGATAGGTTTTTAAGCTTTTTTATCAAATGTATACATTATCAAACATGAATATATAATTTTTTTAGACATTAAGAAACTTTAGAAGAAGAAAATATATATATATATCAAATGATGAACTAGATGCATAATTACTCAATGAGAACTTTACAAATCCATTTCATTGATTTATAATAATCCACTTATTTTGATTTTGAAATCTATATAGTTAATTTTGAAATCTGTTTGTCTGATTTTAGAATCAATGGATTAGTCAATGATTTCTAAATCCAAAAAGAATTTCTAAATCCACTAAACTACTAGAACCAATAACCCCCACTTAATTTTGGTGTTGTGTTCCGAGTATTTCCAATGAAAATTTTCATATATTGCTTTTAAAATAGAGTAATTCCCTAATGAATGTGGTTTTTTTCAATTCTGTTCAATTTTAAAGTGAAAAATAGAATAATGAACAAGCAAAATATATAGTATTCTATTTAAGTTGTACACTCATTTCTTGTCATACTATAGAATGAAAAAATAAAATAGGACTAGTATTTTACATGTATTTCGTCCAGAAACAAAAATGATTAATTTATTGTTAAAATAGTATTGGTTTAAAAAATATATAGACTTGTAATCGATGTAAAAATAATTTGATTCTAATTTTATACATAATTTTGAATTGGTAAATAAACCAAAAATATATATTTGCTATCTAGGTAGCATCCAACATAAATCACAAAAGTTTGATATTATATTTTTATGATAAAAAGGTTAGTAAAATAGAATATTTTGCTTGTAAATCCAATTATGTTGATAGTCTTTTTGGGTTGTGTTAGATTATCTGCTCTTTCAAAATCTTCAATCAATCCTTATATATTAGCTATGGGATACAATTTCTTTAAGCATGCAAAGCCAAAAAATGAAATAAAAACTTTTTGAAAAAAAAACTTTGATTTATACATCTTGCCTTCTCCATCTCAGATTATTGTTTTGGAAAAGAAGTATAACCTGTAATATTTTGAAGAAAAATTTGCACATGAGTGAATGAGGTTTGATAAATAAGACCATCATTAAAGTAGAAAAAAGAGTGAGATTCAAAGATGTTAAGAAAAAAACAAAATTAAAAATGATATGAATAAGAATCAATTTTGGAGAAGAAGCCTTGCATGTCCACATCAGGTTTGTGGATTAGAAAAGGAGAAAAATGTGTTTTTTTTTGTAACAATATGCAGTTATAAAATAACCTCACAAATATAAGTAATAGAACATATGTAGTTTGTCTAGAGATTGCTGGTAAAGATGATCATGGTATGAAATAAAAACACCGCAAGCGAAGTGGCCAGAAAAAACAAATTGACTTGTCACATAAATATTTAAATTGACATGTTCGGTTAGCTTTCTATATTTTTGTTTTTTTTTATTTAAAAAAAATATTTTGTAAATTATATGGCAATATATTATTGGTCGAGTGACTTATGCTTTAATATACAAAGGATTATAATTTTTTTTTTATGAAGTAATGCTCTTAAGAAATCTATGTTGCACACTGTATATTTCAGAAGAAATCCATCCTGGAGCTGTGCAATCTCCTCAGCAAGCTCAGACTCCATCATGATACCGTTTTACTTTATTGGAAATAATATAACACTTTCACACTATTAATGGTGGAGAAAATTGCGTGGGTATGATAATGATTACTGGTTGTAAACTATGGTTACTGAAAGATCTATTCAGAAGGATGCAGAAGATAAAAAGACATCATTCAATCCAAGATCATATTTTAGATTGTTCATCAACTGCCTGCTGGACTTATGTTCCCTGGATACTGGGACCGATGGAGCAAATTTTTTTTATTTCCTTGAAGTAGTTACTGTTTATTGCTATCACTAACATCCATAGTTTGTTGCAGGTTCTAAGAGCATGAATATCGGTTAGAACTGATAAGAGTTGCTAGAAAAATATTAATATTATAATATATTTTTTTCTGTAAAGAGTAAAACCAATGACATATATGTGAGTAGGTTTTGAAACCGTATCTTAAAAGTTGTTGTTTTAGAATCTTTTTCATTTTTCTTTCATAACTTTTCATTAGGGGTGGGCAAAAAAACCGAACCGAACCGATCGAATCGAACCGACTGAACCAAAACCGATTCGAACCAAACCAAAGTCCATTTCAAATCTTTCAGTTGAGATTTTTCCAACCCGAACGGTTCAGTTCAGTTCGGTTTAAACCGAACCGAACCGATAAACTGAAGTGTTTTTATAGTTATTTAAATTAAAAATATTAGTAATAGTAAGATATTAAAATCCTAAGATTAAGCCCACGTAATTTCCTTTTGCACGAAGGAAATCCTAATATAATTTAATTTCCATGACACTTCGTCTAACTTTTGTAATATTCGTCATTAAGCCCACATAATTTTTATGTTAATTTTTTTCAATAGCGTATACTTTTAAACCCTAAAATTAAAACCTAAGCCAAGTCTAATTAAATTGAATTTAATTTACATACTTAATTTTTGATTATGTCCAACGCGATTATTTCATGACAACCATACATGTATGTATTAAAACATGATTTCTTGTACAATAAATAAACTAAGAGAAATCCGATTAAATCGAACCGAACCGAAGTACAAACCAAATCGAATACAAGCCAAACCGAATATAAACCGAACCAAACATAACTGAACCGAAATCGATCCAAACCAAACTAACTATGATTTACTTCAGCTGGAAAAATTCTAGAACCGAACCAACTAAACCGAACCGAACTCGAACCGAACCGATAAAATAACCGAAATGCCCACCCCTACTTTTCATCATTTTATTTATTTTTTATTTTGAGAACTTGTGTTAAAAACCTACCGATAAACATGTTCTAATAGCTTTTGCCAATACATTCCACCACGCGTTGCAGCGTCTTAATATTCCAGCGTTCAGGTTATGTCACAAAGATGTTTCTCGTAATGATTTTCAAACTACAATTGTGTTATACATATATATATTTTATTTTAATTTGTCAAACAACTACTTGCATTAATAAACTAGAATCCAGACTACATATATTTTTTTATATACTCTATCGGCTGATCCGGTCAACGTTTAGTGATACAGAGTGGACTGGCTACCACACTGCTTGACCCGAGTTTGGAATACCTTCCGACTAATGTCAGGAATAGACCAATCATCGATTACGATCCATCTTGTTAACCACTTGAAACGAAGCCCAAACCTAGGCTGGCTAAGTAATATTAATTTAGCTCCTAAACTGAAGCCATGGCTGATGTGGATAGAAACACCAAACACCAAAAGATTACTATTAGATTACCACCACTTGGTTTGTGTTTTTTTTTGCACTAAAAAATTTCCCGCTTTGCATGGCTAGAGCTGGTCAACCACAGAATTCTAGTTGTTTATCAAACATTTATGGTTGACAATGGAAAAAAATCAAACATTTATTTGTTTGCAAGTTCATAGAATAGTCATTATTAATTTTTGTTATTTTGGTAAGTTTCCAATATCTCACATTAGCTATCAATCAATAAATGATTATTTCACCAATGATCTTATTTCTATGTCTAAACAAGTCATATAATATATAAATCAACAGACTATTTAAGTTTATTAACTTATTTTTCTTTGTTTGTTGGTGGTCAAATTTTCATTTCTTTGAACATCTTATTGATTATAACTAGAGGTAAATCACTTAACATATTAGATTGTTTGAATTAAATAGTCAAAGTTGCAATAAATAAGTTTTTGTTACTTCAATTTTTACTGAGTCTATTAACTTGCCTTACCGTTAATGTTATAAGAAGTTTTATTATAATCCTCTCATTTCTGTCGCATTTTCTTGTCTCTTCACACCAATGAAGCCCAACGTGTTAAAGAGACTATCATTGACATGGGTTTCACTTCTCTGCATTTCCTGCTTTTTCCTCGGTGCAATTTTCACCTCCAGGTTTCTTAGTTTTTGAGTTTTTATTAATATTTACCGTTATAAAACCATGTCTTCTTTTTTTTTGGTAAACTAAAAACCCATGTCTTCTTGCTTTTGATATTCGTCTTAATAGTTTTTGTTTGATCCTGTATTTTTCAGATTGCGTTTGTCGGATTCCGGTAGCCAGTTCATTTTACAGCACAGCCGTGATCAGGAAGTTAACGTAATTACGAAATTGCATGCTCATGAGAAAGTATTCTTTTAAAAAACTTATTCTTATTGTCAATCTTAAATCTCTTCATTATACAAATTGTTCTAAATGTTATTTTGGTTTTTAAAAGCTCGTATTTTTTATTTTTTGACTTTCACCAATGCAGAAAAAATCACAAGAAAAACATGTAATTGAGAACGTTCTGAGAACCCATAAAGCAATAGAGTAAGTGTCCTAATAAAAATAAAATTATAAATTTTTGTTTAATCAAACACTTGCATGTTAAAGAATATAGGGTGTTTTTCAAAACCAACCCATATTTTCAAGTCAAACCCAAAACCAACCCTCTTTTGTTTGTCCATACTATTCATCAATAAAATTTTCATACTATCCTTATGTTTTTGAATTATTCACAAAATTGCCATTTTTATTTATTTTTTTATTAATTTCGAAATTAACAAAAAATCAAATACACCCTAACCATTTCTTCTTATTTACAAAAATGCCATCATCATCAATTTTTCCAACCACCATTTTTGAGCTCTAAAGCTCTAGAATTCAATTTTCAACCACTTTTTTTCTCATTATAACCCAAAAAACTTCATTTCCTCTCATCTCCTCTATATTTCCATCTAAAAAACTCTCATAACTATCATTTTCATAATCACAAACTTCATATTTTCGAGTTTCTTCATTAGTGAATCGTTAAAGATGCTTCTTTTTGCTCATATTTGGAGTTTGGACGGTTGTAAAGGTTGGAAACGAGCTTTACACATGAAAAATGTAACTATTTACATGGTTTTCGTTCTTTTTCAGATCTGTGTCGCGATGGTAAACTGTTTTGTATGTCTACGCCTCCGTGTAGACTTACGATGCAGTCTATTTGTCAACGCACGGGTTGTAAGCTCAGGGATCTGGAGCTTGACATGCTGGTGCATTGACACAGAAAGAGTGTTGATTGACATGGTTCTTTGGAGTATGGCTCGGACAGATTCAAAGAATATTGAAGTTTGGCGTGTTGCTGTTGTGTTACACATGGACGATAATGTGTAACACATCGACGTGGACAAAAGGAACTAAGACGTGATGACGTGGAGAGTTCCCATTGGCTGATCTTGTTGGAAAGATTTGGTGATGCTGATTTTTAGGAAAATAGATATTGCACAATTGGAAAGAATTGGTGGCAATAAATAGGAAAGCTTAGACTTAGGATTAGGTTAAGCTTTCAACGATATATTCTCACAGAAACACAAACAGGGGTTTTGGGGTTTCAGAAAGTGAGTGATTTGTAAACGTGATCAACAGGGGTTGGTTCACGCAAAGGGTAGATTAAGAATTGGTCCGTGACAAGCCGCGTGTGGCGTTGTGTAATTCGGATTAGACAAGTCTTTGTAAAAGATTGTTTAAGTGATTCTTAATAAAGAGACAGTTGGTCTTGAATCCTTTGTGTTCTTATTGGTTTCACCTGCTGTAGACTTTTCATTTGGTATCAGAGCGGGTCACCTCGTTGGATTCCGTATTCACATACAGGTTGAGGTCCTGCGGAAGAAGTCTTGAAACCATGAAAGAATTCAACACCCTACCGAGTCTCTACATGCTGGATGAAGGGAGTTTTGTCCATTGGAAAACACGTATGAGACATATCATTCGCGGAATAGATGAAGATGCTTGGACTGCTGTTGAAATAGGCTGGTCGGCACCTACTATGCTCATGGAAAATAAAACATATGCTCCCAAACCGAAGGAGAGATGGACAGAATCTGAGAAAGCCGCATCAAAGTTCAACTCGAAAGCACTTACTATGATATTCTCAGCTGTTGAACGCGACCAATTCAAGATTATCCAGGGCTGTGAATCAGCAAAGGAGGCATGGAATGTGCTGGTTAATCACTTTGAAGGTGACACAAGTGTAAGAAGAACAAGGATTGATCATTTAGCTTCAAGGTTTGAGAACCTGCGAATGGAAGATGACAAATCCATTGCTGACTTTGTGTCTAAGTTAAGTTCAATTGCTAATGAAACTACTGTTCTTGGTAAGAAGTATAAAGAAAAGAGGGAGAAGAATTTACAGTGTCAAGAGTGTGAAGGCTTTGATAATCTTCGTAACAAATGCCTCTTAGCAAAACGGAAAGAGCTCAAGTGTATTGGATGCAAGGGATTTGGACACACAAAGAGTGATTGTCCTAATAATCTGAAGAAAGACAAGTCTCTGTTATGCTTTAGTGACACTGAATCAGAAAGTGAGAGTGATGAAGAAGATTTGTTACACAATTTTGTTGCTTTCGCTGGTCAAGACACAATGGTTGATCATCATTCTAGCGCAGAGTCAAATTCAAATTCAGATTCAGAGAGAGAAGGAGAAGATGTGACTACTGATCTCAAGTCTGAATATACAACATTGTTCAGGAAATTTGCAGAGCTCAGTCATGAAAACCTGCAACTCATCAAAGATACAGCCATTTTGAAAGAGCAAGTCAACATTCTGGAGCTAGAAAAACCTGCTACAAAAGCTGAGCCAACATCGAAGATAGCAGAGAATGATGGTACATACGAGATTCAGTCTCTCAAGATAGTGATTGCAGAGCAAAATCAAGTTCAACAAGAGTCTGAAATAAAGTTTCATCAAATGAAACAACTGCTGAATCAAGAACTTGAAAAGAGTCAGCTTCTGGAAAGACAACTTACTGAAAACTACAAGAAAGTAAGAATGTTGAACACTGGATCAGCAAGTCTAGATCATATCTTGTCAATGGGGCAGTCTCCAAAAATTAATTGGGGTTTGGGTTATAAAGGATCAACTTCACAAGATTATGACAAGGCTAAAGGGATAGGGTTCATAAAAGCTGGAGTAAAATCAGATGACACACCAAAAGCTGCAGGACAAAAAGTTGACAAACCAAAAGCTGAAGAAAAATCAGGATCAGTGACAGAGTCTAAAGAGAATAAAAACACAGCTTGTAGGAATAGATGCTTATTAAGAGGAAAGCAAGGTCATCATGGAACTAGTTCTCAGGCAGTTGAAAAGAATGAAGTTACCAAGGTTGTAAAGCGCTCAATCCCAGTTGTTTCAGCTGAACTAAATGATGAATCTCAAGCAAACACAATGACTCCAAAGATACAAGACAGAAAAGTTGTTGCTAAGCGAAGGAATGGCTGTCACTTTTGTGGTAAGATCGGACATAGTGTTGCTTACTGTTATGCTCGCAGAAATCAGGTTAAAAGAGCATGGAGGCTGAATTTGTGCTTCATAGAGCCCAAGAAGTATGGATGTGTGTGGATTGCTAAAAGAGATCTTTATCCTAAATTCAGAAGACAGACGCGCCATGGGTTACACCTTGAAACAGATGTGTCACACAAACCTGTTGCAGAACCTGTTGAAGAAGCTATATGTAACTTTGCATGCATTGAAGTCAATGAACCAGAGATCATAAATCAAGCTAGTCAGAAGCTAAATCTCAAACATGGTTTGTCACACCTGGATAGAGAGAAACATACTGCAGATTGTGTATGCAATTTGTGTCAAAGTCACCTTGAAAAGGAAGAAAGGATGAAAAGGAAAAAGGGAACTTCAGTTCGTGGTGATCAAGGAGTCACGGTTTATGGAGGTTGTAACAAGAAGAAAACTGATACAAAACTGATTGGACATGTGAATCAGATGAGATCAATCATCCCTAAAGCCAGCGTTGCTAAAACAGAGAAGCTGTCTCGGAAAGATGTAACACACAGAGACGAAAGTGTTACACACGAAAGTATAAATGGGAGCTTGATATACCTCACTACCAGGCGATCCGATCTCGGTCTTACCACTGGCATATACACCCCGTGGCTAGCTATTTCAAGAGTATCACACCAATTGGTTGTCAAAGAAATCAGTAACCATGTGAAAGGTATCCTTAAGCTCAAGTTACATTATTCTTTTGACACTAACATGATGATGGCAGAAACTTGTGATGTCAATTGGATGTGTTACTGGGATGAGAACAACTTGAAGATGTGTCACAAGGCGTCACGTTGTCTTGCTGAAATGGAATACACAGCCTTGAAAAAGTTGTGGACCCTGATATTGGTAAAGAGATCGACACACCTTGAGTATGGTAGTCTTTTTGACCCTTTTGATGATCACTGCAATAACTTGAATGACATCTGCATAATCGAGAATCCTGTTCAATTATCATTGACTAAGCAAGTAGAAATTAGACATCATCCTGTTAGAGAATTGATCGAGGAAAAACTTGTTGTCATTGAACATGTTGCATCTGAGAATAAACTAGTTGACACAGTTACCAAACTACCTGAATTCAATGGCTTTTTGTGTAAGCGAAAAGTTTTTGGAATCTCTGATCTCTAACCTGTTTTGTCTTTGAGAGAAGGTCATGTGCATAACTGAAATCACATATTGAGTCACACCAACTAAAACCTCTTGTCAGCAAGTTTTGTCCATGTTAATAACAGAAACTACAATGACTGGGTCTGATCATAGCAGTTCACTGGAGAAAGGCACTCATCTCGGAACAGGATGCAACACATTTTGGTTCTGGTGTTGATCACTGTCTGGATTGAACGAAGTAACACGGGAGAGGATGAGTGTAACACATGCTGGGGTTTAAAAAAAAAAAAAAAGGATAAGTTAAAAGTGTGTCCTACAAAGAACAGGAAGTCTTACACATTGTAAAAAGAAAAGGTTAATAAGGCCCAACGTGATAGACACTCGATTTGAATCAGGATGCAACACATTTTGTATTTGACATCGATCAATGTCTTGATTGGGCAGAGGTGATTCATGTAATCCTCTGAAAAGAACATGAACAAAACACTACCGAAGAGGAAGAGGTAGGAACACAAGATACCCATCGTGTTGTCTGAAAACGGTGTGATCATGATCCCAGTCAAAGTGGAATCGGTTAGTAGCTGGATAGAGGAGCTTGTGACAGCTACTCGGCTGAGAAATAGCTACAGGTTTGCGCTGACAAGTTGATCTCTTTAATCGTCTTTTGTGATGAAATATGTGATAAAGTTGTTGCTGATCTATCTTCCTGACACAGAGAAGTTATCAAACTCAATTTTGTAAATTCATTTAATTATCTCAGATGTATATGCTAGGTGATTTATCATGGGGTCCTTATCTATTCTCTGCAGATGTGTCGAACTCAGCTTGCTATGTCTTTTACACTTCAGTGCTAAGTGAATTTAAATCTCTGGTTTGATAGAGTGAATAATTTGGGTCTTAACTGTCCTCCTAATCATTGATGTCTTTACTAACAAGATCTTTTGAGTGAGTCTTATAAGGTACATCCATCTTCCTTTGAATGGTAGCCAACAAATAAGTGTCATTCCTCTCCATGATCATGCGACTCATGTAAATCCAGGTAAGTATCCTCTTTGTGAACCGGTTAGTTTTATCAGAATATGCAATCAAGTAGAATCTGGTTATGGGGTTACAAGCAGGGGGAGGATCGTGTAAAAGATTGATTAATTATCTAGAACTATTGTAGGTACTTTTACACTGTACCTGCTTGAGAATTTGAGCAACTCACATATTGTTCTGTGACTGATGGTTTAGTGAATTATATTGCTTCTGCGCTTCACTGGTTATGTGTTTGTGAGTTGATGCTTGCAGATTTCTAGAGATTGACATATTCAGATAAAAAGGGGGAGAGTGTAAGCTCAGGGATCTGGAGCTTGACATGCTGGTGCATTGACACAGAAAGAGTGTTGATTGACATGGTTCTTTGGAGTATGGCTCGGACAGATTCAAAGAATATTGAAGTTTGGCGTGTTGCTGTTGTGTTACACATGGACGATAATGTGTAACACATCGACGTGGACAAAAGGAACTAAGACGTGATGACGTGGAGAGTTCCCATTGGCTGATCTTGTTGGAAAGATTTGGTGATGCTGATTTTTAGGAAAATAGATATTGCACAATTGGAAAGAATTGGTGGCAATAAATAGGAAAGCTTAGACTTAGGATTAGGTTAAGCTTTCAACGATATATTCTCACAGAAACACAAACAGGGGTTTTGGGGTTTCAGAAAGTGAGTGATTTGTAAACGTGATCAACAGGGGTTGGTTCACGCAAAGGGTAGATTAAGAATTGGTCCGTGACAAGCCGCGTGTGGCGTTGTGTAATTCGGATTAGACAAGTCTTTGTAAAAGATTGTTTAAGTGATTCTTAATAAAGAGACAGTTGGTCTTGAATCCTTTGTGTTCTTATTGGTTTCACCTGCTGTAGACTTTTCACGGGTTAGTTTTGCAATTGACCAGACAAATTTTTTTTTCTAACGCAGACTTCCCCAGTAGTCTCCGTCTTTACCTTTGACAACAAAAATAAAATTTTCGGTAGACTTACTAAGACGTCTACCTAAAAGAGGTTAGTTTTTTATTTGACCGAACTTTTGACTTTTCAAAATAGACTTCAACGGAAGTCTACAAAATGTAGACTGCCAACGAAGTCTATAAAATGTCAGTTTTGCATTTGACCAAAACTTTGACTTCGTGGAATAGGTTAGTTTTGTGTTTGACCAAAAAGTTTAAAAAGCAATCAAAAATTTATTAAATTGTAGACTTCATATGCAGTCTTCTTATCTTAAAAAAAAATGTAGACTGCGTATAAAGTCTACTTTTTAATTTTGGTCAAATGCAAAACCAACCCGTCGAATTTGAGAGTAGACTTCACAAGAAGTCTACACACCTGTAGACGTTCATTTTAATCTACTGATTTGAAGTCAAACTTGGTCAATTGCAAATCTAACCTCTTTAAAAAAAAATTCAAACATGTAGACTGCATATGAAGTCTAGTTCTGAAAGTCAAATCTTGGATGAATTCTGGTCAATTGCAAAAAGTAACCTTTTTAAATTGTAGACTGAAATGAAAGTCTACATGTAAAAAATTACAACTTTTATTCAACTATAGAAAGCAACCCGTAAAATGGTCAATTGCAAAAACCAACCCAAAGAGTAGACCTATTTGACAGTCTACGTCTGTAAACTGAAAAGAACGTCAACATCTTCAGAGACTAAATATTAAGTCTTCATAGAAAAATCTATAAAAATGTGAATTTGTGTATTATTCATTAAATTTTTTCTAGTTTTTTTGTTTGACAGTGTGTATTAGTTAATCCTAATGGGTTTGAGTGATTTTGAAAATAATTTTTTTTATAATTATGAAGGTATAATTCATTTGATTTGACAATGTTGTTAGCTAATAATTGTAGACGTATTTCTAAGTCTTCGTTTATAGTTTTGCTAGTAAGGCTGAGCTTGTTTCAAAGCTGAAGTCGGTGACTGTGGAATATAATTTTACATTTTCAGCATATAAGACAACAAAAACTCTGTATGTGGCTAAGTGTCGTGTTCAAGGATGTGGTTGGAAACTTAGAGCGAGTGTGAAGTATGGGCCAAAGACATTTTGGGTGACAAAATATTCGAAAAGGATGAAGAATCGGAAAGGTTGAAGAATGTTCCTTGTGCATGATGGCTGTACACATAGTAAACTTCTTGAAATGACACAAGAAGATTATGATCTGGACAACAAAATTGAGAAGATGGTGCTAACCTATTCCTTACCAAACATCATTTAAAACAAATGACTCCGATTAGGAATATACTCCTCTTATGCCTGTCACGAATAATCGACAAGTACGGAACTTGATCGAGTTATCTAAGACACACTTTGTATGCCTTTGTGTATCAAGCCTGCGCCAATACACTAAAAAAATTTGGATTGACTATATGTTAAATAATAAGTGTAGACGTTTTTGTAAATCTACAAATGTAGACTGCAGTTGAAGTCTACGTCGTAAATTCTATTAAAAGTGTATTTGTGTATTATTCATCATATTTTTTCATGATTTAATTATTTTACAGTGTATGTTAGTAAAATTTTAATGGTCTTGGATGAATTTCACAATTTAATGTGTTATAATTATACACTTGATACTTATTGCAAATTGTTTTGATTAGTGTTATTCTTGAAAATTTTTGGGAAAATTTTGTATAGATTTTCTTATTCTCACATGTGTGTTAGTTATTATTTTAGCTTATGGTGGTTTTACTTGTTTGGTTGGTTAGATCTTGTGAAAAAATTGACATCTAACAAAAAATTAATAATATCATACAAGTGAAAACAACTAAAAATAAATACAATGTTTATAGATTATGCATTAAAAAATTATTTAAAAATTAATATTTTATTATGAAAGTTATTACAGAGCAATATATTAAAAAGTATTCTTGAGTATGTTTGATTTTTCATAATCTTGATGCTTCAAATAAAGTCTTGGAAAAAGTACCTGCCAAATAAGATAGAGTTATGAGAAAAACATAAGATAAAAAATGAAATCATATTTTAGTAGACTTTTTATTAAGTCTACGTAAAGTTATTGTTTAGTAGACTTTAATTGAAGTCTACACTAATGGAAAATTTTCATACCTAAAAGTGTGCATTTAGAAAATTTGAAAATACTTTGTTCTGGAAAATATTTCAAAAATGGTTTTTTGTCATCCTTGTAACAAAGCAAAAAGATAATGTATGAATCTATAAATTTAGTTCATTATAAACACAACATATCTTATAATGAATATATGGAAAGCTTACATTTTTGGGAAGATGATTTGAAAATATTGGAAGAGAATACCTGCAAAATAAAATAAAATTTTAAAAAATAAAATAAAAATTAAAATAATATTTGAGTAAACTTCTAATGAAATTTGCTTAAAATTCAAGGCTAGTAGACTTCATTTGAAGTCTACCAGCCGTAAGTTTTAAGTAGATTTTAAATGAAGTCTACTCTATAAAAAAAAAATAGATCTGAAAATAATACATTAAAAATATGAAATAAGTTTAAATCTAAAAAACTTTTAAGAATATGATTTAATAGACAAAATAGTTATAAATTAAAGACATATTAATATGAATTTTAATATGTAACTTTATTTGAATATAAATACTAGAACACATATTTTAAATCTATAGATGTAAACCTTACATTTATAGGAGGAGAAGAGAACAACTATGGAAGAAAATACCTGCAAAATAAGATAAAATTATTAAAAAACATAGAAAAAAAATTAAAGTCATATTTTTGTAGACTTCCAATGAAGTCTGCTTAAACTTTGTGGTTTAGTAAACTTCATATGAAGTCTGCAAGGTTTAGTAAACTTCTTTAGAAGTCTACACTGTCTGATAATTTTCAGATCTGAAAAAATCTATATATTTTGAAATGTGAAAATAATTTTAAATCTGAAAATACTTTACATAATAGAATTTATAAGGTAAACTAGTAGTAAATTAATGTAGAGAGCTTGATCTATAAATTTATTTGAATATAAACATGTAAATACATATTTAAAATCTATTAATCTAAAACTTACATTTTTAGAGGAGATGATGAAATCCATGAGTGATAATACCTACCAAAAAAAGATAATATTGTGAGAAATAAACATAAAAATACACATTTAAAATCTATAGATCTAAAACTTACATTTTTTAAAGGAGAAGATGAAAACCATGAATCATAATATCTAAAATGACAAGATAATATTGTGAGAAAAACTTGAGAAAATTTTAGAGAGAAAGAAGATAATGAGAGAGATTTAGAAACAATTGAGAGAATTTTAGAGAGAAGAGAGAAAGTTTTAGAGAGAAGGGAGAGAGTTTTAAGAACTTGTGCAGCCACTTTAGAGAGAGATTGAATAAATTTTGTTTATATAGGGAGACAAAAATGTAACTAGGTTAAAATTTACGATACTGTAGACTTCGTTTGAAGTCTACTAAAATTAAAATTTTGGAGTAGATCTTACTATAACATAGTAGACCTTTTTGGAAGTCTACTATAATAATTTAATTATTGTTGTTTATTCTTTATTATTTTAATAATTTTAATATATGATTTATTAAATTTATTTCTTTATTTTTTAATAGTTATAGTATATGATTTCACTTTTTATTCTTAAGGAACTTAACTTAGTTTAAATATAATGATTTTTTGTAAAATAAATTGAAAAATATAGACTGAAAAAGACGTCTTCAGATAAATAGACTTTATTATAGGTCTACAAAACCCTAAACCACAAATATCAAACCCTAAATGCTTTGCTTGATAATCAAAAAGTCTCATTTATACAAAATATAAACTACTAAACATTAATATGCAGATTTAAGTTAATAAAAAAAAAAAAAACAAAATCTAAAATCTAACCCTATGAAATCAACTACTAAAAGACATAACATGTTTTTTTTTTTTTTGAGCAAAGACATAACATGTTAGAACCTTTTGTTTCTAAACTATGAACATAGTCTAGCACATGATAACCAAATTAGTATATATTCTTCAAAATTATTCGATTATATGAAATTTTAATTTATTTACTTCATATTATCCATTATATTGATGATTAGTTAAAAATATCACAATAATTATTTTTATACATTTTCAAAATTAAATTAGTAGACCAAATTAGAGTGTAGACTACAAAACAAGTCTATAAAGTAGACTTCGTAGGAAGTCTATATATATGTAGACTTCTTTTATTACGTGTAGACTTCCAAAGGATAGAAACGTAAAATACATTTATGTTTTTTGTTTGGTCATAAGGGTGAAATAGTACTTTCACTACTCCTTTAGGTTGGTTTTGCATTTGACTGAAAGTAGGGTACACTTTTACATTTGACTTGAATATTTGGGTTGGTTTTAGCAAATGTCCCAAGAATATAATAGTATTTTGATGATCATATATCTTATAGGAACAGATCATTGGATAAGTCAGTGTCTATGCTTCAGAAGCAGCTCTCTGTTAAACAGAGCTCTCAACCGATTGTTGATGTCTCAACAACAAATACTTCGACAGAAGGAAACCAAAGGAAGAAAGTTTTCATGGTGATTGGTATCAACACTGCATTTAGCAGTAGAAAACGTCGTGAATCTCTTAGAGAGACTTGGATGCCTCAGGGTTATTGTTTGATGTCCCTCCAAATATTGTGCCTTTCATACTTCATTGTCTCTAAATCTTGGTCATCTTTATATATATCACAGGGGAAAAGCTTGAGAAATTGGAAAAAGATAAAGGAATTGTCGTCAAATTCATGATTGGACACAGGTTAATTCATAGAATAGTAATGGAATACAATATAGTCTAATGGTTTTGTTTATTTTTATGAGATTGAGATTCTTAATTACTTGAGTGTGTATAAAATTTTTTGTTGGCAGTCCGACACCACATAGTATATTGGATAAGGAAATTGATTCAGAAGATGCTCAATACAAAGATTTCTTTAGGCTGGTGAGATTAAATGAACACTTTATATTTTCTAGGATCATTTTACTGTTTTCGTGATATATTTTTTTTGTTGTGCAGGATCATGTGGAAGGATATTATAATCTGTCTGCGAAAACAAAAAGCTTCTTCTCCAGTGCAGTTAGAACGTGGGATGCTGAGTTTTACGTCAAGATTGATGATGATGTTCATGTCAATCTTGGTATCAAACTCTGCTTCTATTTTTCTTTCTCTTCTCATTGAATTAAACTGTTAAGTATCTTTTTGCTCACGTCTTTGCCTTTGTTAGGTATGCTTGCTTCTACATTAGGTATGCACCATCATAAGCCGATGGTCTACATTGGATGTATGATATCCGGACCTGTTCTTACTCAAAAGTAAAAATCTCATTCTGTGTTATTGTTATCTCTTAAACTTTTTCGATGCCATCTATTTAGATTTTAAAGCAGACTTTTATGTATTTATCATAACGTTTAGGACGTCCAAGTATCGTGAACCAGAGTTTTGGAAATTTGGAGAGGAAGGTAATGAATATTTTCGACATGCTACAGGACAAATCTATGCCATCTCAAAGGATCTTGCCACATACATATCTAACAACCAGTAAGTAATTAACTAAGTGTTCATGATTTATCAATGACGAAAAATATGTTCTCCCAAGGAAATGATTATTATCCAAGCAAATATAACATTTGACGTTTAACTTTGCAGGCCAATTTTACACAAGTATGCAAATGAAGATGTGACACTCGGGTCATGGTTAATTGGTCTTGAGGTTGAGCATATCGATGATCGTAATTTCTGTTGTGGTACACATCGAGGTAAAAAAAAAACTATATATATATATATATATATATATATCATTTACTTTTTTTTTTGTTGTAAAACTATATATATTATTTACTATGCTTCAGAAGTTTTTTTTTTTGGTCTAAATGTTAAAATTTATACCACTTTTTTGAGTTTTTACAATGATTTGAGTTTTATCTCATGTGGTTACTCTCTTTTTCTTTCTCATTTTCCAAAGATTGTGAAATGAAGGCAGAGGCTGGTGAAGTGTGTGTGGCGTCTTTTGACAGGAAGTGCAATGGGATATGCAAATCTGTCGATAGAATGTGGACCGTTCATGTGATGTGTGGAGAAGGTGATAAAGCCGTGTGGGATGCAAATTATAACTTTCTTAGATAAGAAAATGTAATAAGAGGAGATGAACATTTTGTTTTTGTAAAGAACCAAAAGGTATACAAATCCGCTTACTTGAGAATAATCTGAGCAAATACCTTTTCGTTTAATATGTCTTTTTTGTTCGTGGAAAAAAATAAAAAGAAAGAAAAATAGTGAGACTTTTATACTTGAATGAGTGGGATTGCTTATTATATAGTTTTCCCGATATGAAAAACCTATTCTTAATTGTGATAGTTTAGTTGTTCAAAAGAAAATTGTTATAGTTTAGAAGTATTTTCCATAGATACTTATGGCTCAAATGAGCCATGAGTTTCTACTCTTTAGGTCTCAACAAAGAGATGCTCTGGTTTATGTCAAAGATTTTGTTTTCCTTATTTTCGTCTATACTGTCCAAGATCATTATTTGAAAAAAGACATTAATCATATGTTATATTTATTCAAAGTACTACTGAAAGTTAATAAAAATACTAAAATTTTACGAAGAGTAACTTATACTAAGAATACAATAGTGTCAAGTGTTGTCAGAGCTTCTGTTGTGCGTTTTGCCTCTCAACTTTAAATTTAAAGCTCATTTTTAAGGAACTTGTGCTAAAATCTTAGTTAACAAAATCATGATTCATTCCGCCAATTAGTGATCACCCACACAACAACAAAACAATGCAAAAATCAGGTAGGAGAGCAAGATGCCCATTCACATTTATACTAACTATGTGTTTTCCTTCATCATGTACAGAAATAAAAGTTTTTAAAATTTAAATTATACTTAAAATAAAATTTGTTAATTTTATATTTTATTCTTTACTTACAATATTTAATTTTAATTTAATTATAAGTAAAATTTAATATAAAATAAAATATTTTTTTAAAAAGTTATATTTAATAATATATATTTTATATATATTTAAAATTATAATCTTGGAAATATTTTTATTTTTTTGGTTAAAATATATTAAATTAAATTCTATAAAATTAAGAGAAAATTTTGTTGTATCTAAAATTTGTGGATATTAAAAAAAAACTAATGGTATTGGAATTAGAAATTTACAAAAAAAAAATTAAAAAAAACTGCATAAATTTTGAAGAATTGTTTTAATAATAAAAGTTATATATCTATAAAATAGAACTAAATTTTAAATTTTAAAATAATATTACATTTTTATTTTATTATTATATTATTTAGGGCAATTTTCTTAAATAGACTATTTTCAAGTTTTTATCACAAAAATAGACCATAAGGAAGAAAATGATCAAAATGTTTCATTTAATAGTTAAAAAGACTTTAATATCCTAGATATATAAATACAAATAAATAAATAAAATAAATAATAAAATAATTTTTTTGGGACAATTCTCCTAAATAGACCATTTCAAGTGTAATCACAAAATAGACCCTAAAGAGGAAAATGACCAAAATGTTTTATTTAATAGGTAAAAAGACCTTAATACCCTAGATATATAAATACAAATAAATAAATAAATAAAAAGTTAGTTCAGATTATATGTTTTCAAATTTAACTTTTTTATAATTTTTTTTTAATTGTTTTTTAAAAAACTTTATTTTTGTAATTCAAAATACTTTTTGAAACTATTATTCAAATTTTTATTTTCAAACTTTTAATATTTATTTTTTATTTTATAAAATTTTAAAATTTAATCTCAAAATTTTATAATGGTTTGGATTAGTTAACCTTAGAGATATAAGTGTATATTTATCTATTTAATGAAACATTTTGGTTATTTTGATCCTTAGAGTATATATTTGTGACAACAACATTTTTAGTGCTATCCTAGAACATTTCTCTATTATTTATTGTTATATAGATCTATGAATTATTAGTATTACCATATTTTAAAAAACGTGCCAAAAATATAAATCAATATTGACTATAAATATTAATTCCGCAATTAATTTCAAACCATGTCATCATTGTTATTATGTCATGTCATTATATTTTTTCAAAATTAGTGTGGTGATGAAACTTGAAAAATTACTTCTTAAATAATGTATTGGGAATTGGTATCATGAGTCGTGAGGTTTACTTAAAACCAATCACTGGTATTTGGATGATTCGTCGACATTTCTTGCTTATTAATGAGTCCTTTTCTATATATGATTTCTGCAAACCATACTAGTTTTTAATTAGTTGTACTAATAAATAGTACTCCCTCCGTTTCATAATACGTGATGTTTTGTACTAGTTCATAAAGATTAAAAAAATTACATTTCTCTGAAAAAGTATTTTAAAGATATAATTTTAAAACCATTTAACCAATTATAAAAAAAACAGTAAAATCTAATTGGTTGAACAGTTTCCAATAAAATTAAAGTTAACCTTAAAATTTCAAAACTTCATGTAAATTGAAACAAAATAGTTTTTCTAAAACATCATCTATATTAAAATGGAAAGAGTATAAAACTAGAGGCCGTAGATATTTAGTAAGAACTTTAATAAAACAAAACTTTTTTATTTTATTCAAGTAAAGCTTAAACATTTATCTCTTTTTCAAAAGAAAAGCATCTCATCTTTATCATTTTAACTCCGACGTCTGGTTGGACGGCGCCAGAGGCACTTCTCCTTCAATCCTCTTTTTCTTTGTTTTTTTACTCTGCTCCTCTCCTTCCACCAAGATGTTTGGTTAAAAACATGATATATGGCTAAACCTAAATATTCGAGAGTGCGATGTGATTGAGTACAAGTTTGTATGAGCATTTGTATGAGCATAAAGTAAAGAACACATAGAATTTGTTAAACGGGTTCATTTTCTACATCCCGGAACCACGTCCATAACACACTTACTTGATAAGAACACAAACAACGTTGCTCTATGGTACCAGCACACACCCGTACCGACCACTCTTAACTTGATTTATAATAAAGAGCAACTACTACTCATTGTCTTCTCTACAAGTATAGTTCTGTACAACAAAACTATCAACAGCTCAACTGTGTGGTAGGGTGACCTCACACACATCCATGTATATTTTCAATAGAACCCTAGACGCGTAACCGTTCCTTGTCACCGTCTTGTTCTCTTTATACTCCAACCGAGTAAACTCTAAGCTCCTCAAGCCCACTAATCTTAGTTAGGTTTTTTCTTAGAAACAAATCCATGTTCTTATAATGTTTGAAGCCCACGTGAATCATTCCTATTAGCAAGGCTCAATGCCACATCATCACTGCACATACGACACAACTTCGTATGTCCGTAAGTCCTCGTGCCATTCTCATCGATCAGATCAGACTTTAGTATTCTTGTGTAAGACATAACATTCTATGTTCTTCATTCTCCACCTTTTTATTTGAGTGTGTCAATTCAAACTCTTCTAGCAACAATCTCATAGCAGCAGCTCCCCCTGCATTATTGAATCACTGTCTCTCATTCTCTCCCTGCTTGAGTGCACACTCATATAAAAACCATAAAGCACTTGTAGCTCAGCTCAACAGAACCATTGCAGATATAACTACTAACTCAGAACGCAAAGCTGTAGCATCCAAATTCTGGGTTCCTCTTTCATCTCTGACTTATACCAGTTGCAGCAAAAACTCATGAGTTTCAAACTTCTCAATTATAACTTCTAAACAGTTTTCTCAGTTCTTCCCAAAGGTTAATCTTGCTCTGCATCGTTCTCCTTTTGGTCAAAATATTCAGCTTGAAACCAAACGTGATTACCAAATGATTGTCTAGCTTCATAGGTCATTATCAAATACGCCTTGTCTCAGCAGTCCGGGAACACAATCAATGCTGAAGGCTTACCAAATATGTATCTGATCACACCAGAACACTTTACACAACCTAGCTTTTTTTTTTTTGTAATGACATTCAAGAAAATGAATGACATTCATCCTCCCCTGCTTGAATTCATATCTAAAAAAAATATCTCTGCTGCACCTGAATTTCTTTCACCTGAAATCATCACAAGCCCAAGCTGAACAATTTTATCCATCATGAAGTTTAGATGACAATCACTTAGAATCAGCTGTCGCCAATAGTACAGAGCATGTCGTATTTGTTGAACAGTACAGATACATGATGACTGCTTTAATCTCTGTCATTTCTTTTTCAACAAACCACATGAATCACACAATTGACTCCTTTTTCACTATTGCAGTCACTTTTTTATTGTTATCAGCCGACTCTGTTGTAAAACACCTTGCTCTCTAGACATATTTGTACTCGTGTGTCTAGCTTCTGCTGAATTAAATCTACCGGAAGCCTCACTTCTTTGAGAATTAAGAAACCTGCAACTCATACCGAATGGCAAATTTTGAAAATTCTAACAACAGTTACTCCGTTTTACAGCACTTGACGTTCAGGCCTTATTATCAGATCCAAGCCAAATCTCTCCAAGTTTATGTTAACTCAACCTCGTGATGAGTTAGCTCTTCACTGTTCTCCTCTTCTCTTCAACCTTTTGCTAGAAAATGTGATTTATGCAGTCTTCATAAATCCTCAATCTTAGAAACCCAAAAGGATATGGAAATTCAAATGAGAATTGCCCATAGATGTTTGAATAAGCTCAAACACAGCACAAACCAACCGTTGAATTGCAAGACAGTAGCATACTGAAGATCGTCGCAAAGTTTCAGCTCCATCGGGTTAATTTTTGATCCCACACGTTGCCTTGAAAAACCCGTGCAACAGTCTTTGGACCAGTTTTCTTTTCTGTGCCACAGAATCTGCCATAGATGAAAGCTTTATCCTCTGGCCTAAGAGTTCCATCAGTTTCCTTGAGACTCAGAATCTGTCTCACGGCTGAAACAACTAATAGGCTTCTCTAGCTGCACAGCTCATTGTTGCAACTTCCGTCAATGTCTGCTTCCTTTGGATACAAATTTCAACTTGATGCTGTCACAAGCATTGCCTAGCCTATTCTTGTAGTGACAAAATCAAAATCAAAGCAACAGCCAACAGGCTTGCCTTCGGTTTAAGTTTTCACGGATGTTAAGGTATTCCATAAGAGTCCTTAATTCAATCTTCATAGACAGCCCTTTCATTTGAGTTACACTTACACACTGATGTTAAAACAATAATTTGACGAGAAAGATCTGTCGTTTGTATTTGAGAACAGTGTTAATTTATACAAACCCATGTATATTTGTAAAACAACACGTGATTGCCAAACAATAAAAAAGGAAATTAAGTTAAGTGTAAGCCACAGTTTTCAATATTAACTAATGAAACTGTTGAGAATTTGTTTAAAATGCTAATAATAAGACAAGAAAAAAGATTTTTTTTAAAAAAAACTTCTACATATGTATATAATATAGCTACTTTTACTATATAAATCAAGTAAGATTAACTCACAAAAATAATATCCTGTTTGTTTGCTCAGAAAAATAATACTGGAAAACCAAAATTTTCTCGTTCATTTTTGATGATATATTCAAAACAGATAAAAGTTAATTAGTATTCCTGGAAACAAGTACACCTTATTCTGCCACGACTTCTCTAAAATGAAGAAGTGGAAAAGGGCCAAATACTCGAACTAAGAATAATCTCAGTTCATTCAAAATTTTGGCGTATGCTTTATATGAGTGTTTTACATTTTTATTTTTGGTTAATGCCATTTCATTAAATGATTTTTTAATTTAAACTTTAGACTTTGTTTGTCATGTCGGATTTGAACTTAGAGGGTGGCATGTTGATGCTAGTACGAAACATTCTGATATCCTCATCATTCTAATTATATTATCGTATACTAGAGTCGAAGAACGAATTGGAGTATCAATTGGGTCAATCCATAACTCATTCAAGTTAATGGGAGAATAATAATTTTAAATAACTCAAAAATTTATGAATAATAATTTTAAACTTGAATGGTTATTAAGTTCTTCTAAAATTTGGGGTTAAGCATAAAATATTACTTAGATTTTATAAAATTCGTTTTTATGATTTTGAGGAGAAAAAAATACATTTTTAATATTGAGATCTAATTTTCTGTTCATTGAGGTATATTGTTAGGATTGAGTTGGATTGATCCATTATTTTTTTATTCATTTTAACTTTCTTATGCGCGAGTTTTTATTTTTACTAATTTCATATAAACTTAAATGTATAAATTTTGATGTTATATATATAACTTAATTTTGATTTTTGAATTTGGTTTGTAATTACAATTTCACGTTTAATAAATTAGATATGTCTTAACATCTAAATTAATCTACCGTTATGAAAATATAAATGTGAAACTTTATTAAAGTTGTGTTGAAACTTTGTTTTATATAAGTTTTATATATTAAAATGATTTAAAATATTATGTATATTTCATGAAACAACATATATTTATATATTTATAATTTTTATTGGTTTGTACTTTTGATTTTTAAGTCTTTTTTATCTATTTTGCACTGATAAAGCTATTTTAATGTTCTTTAAATAAATGATTTCATATATATGATTAAATCATCCGTAAAAACTATAATTTTAAAAATATTAACTGTAGTACAAGCCAATATATAATCAAATAATGTATACTTAAATAATTTCAATATTTTATTTTTCAAGTTTTTGGATGCAAATTTAAGATATTTGGTCAAATAATAATAAATATTTTACAATAATAAATATTTGAAAATGTTTATATTTTTATTAACTTAAGGGTAAGGGACTATACTAATTTAAAAGGGAAGTATTTAATATATTAAAATACTACAGATTTTTATTTTTTCTTTTAAAACTAAAAATAAATTAATAATTATATATAATAGTTTAATAATAGCAGCGAATTTAATAATTTATTTAGATAATGAAAATTAAAATATTTTATCAGATATTTTGTATTAAAAATAAATAGCTATGATTATATAGTATGTTGTAATGAAAGTAAACATATCTTAAAATATATTGATTATTTAAGGTGTACTCTATTCAAATGTTCTAATGTATATGTAATGACTGGAATATTTTAATGAAAACCTTAGAAATAAATTTAATTTAGTATAATTTTATGTAAATCATACATGACTATAATATAAAGTCCATTGCGTATTTCTATTTTGATAGAATATATATATATATATATATATATATAATATTAACTAGAAAGATAAATTAGTTAGTTGAATTTAATAGGACAATTCTTTCAATAGTCATTTTTAACTTTTTGTCACAAAATAGCTCTCAAGGAAAAAATTATCAAAATAACTCATTTTTATTCTGAAATTATTAATATTTATTGTTATTTTAAAAATTTGAAACCATATCCTCAAAACTTTATTCCTTAACTCTAAACCCTAAGTCTATTTTTTTTTTTTGGTGTAAATGTTAAATAAAACCCCTAAGTCTATATTAGTTAACCATATGTATAAATGTATTTTTACCCTTTAATAAAATTTCTTTTGGTTTTTCTTCTTCTTTGGAGGCTATTATGACATAAACATAGTAAGAAAACACATGATTTTAGCAAAATATCAGAACTCTTTAGTTAGTAACACTCAAACCATAAAATATTAAGTACAAGGTAAAATATCAAATCTAACAAACACATAAGTAAATACTACGGAATAAATGGGTTGAGAACATAGATACTATTATAGCTTCTCTTAGAGCATCTCCAAAATAAATTTTATAACTTCAAAAATAAATTTTTTTTCTTAAAAAAAGAATTTCAAAACTTCAAAATTGAAATTTTGAGTAGTGAAACTCTATATTTGAAGTTTCGTTACTCAAAACTTCAAATTTGAAGTTTCATATTTTTATTTGCTTTTGGTCTTTAAAATTACACATTATTTTTATGATTCCTAAATATTTGTTCATTTACAGTTTTAATCTTTAGAAATTTTTATATCTCATAAATATTACAAATTTGTTTTTATAAATTTAAGTTTTACACATAAATTTTTAAAACTTGATTTAAACAACAACAATATTACAAATGAAACTTAATAAAATTGTTTTTTTAAAAAGGTACATGAAAACATAATTGAACAATTTTTAGCTTGTAATCTATAAATTAAAAATAAAGAAAGCCATTTCTTACTTCAAAATGCAGTAATTGATCATATAAAAAAAGTATTAGTGTACCATTTTATTAATTAATATTGATGTAATATTTTATATATGTGCTAATTATTTATAAAATTTTTATAAGTAAGTTAATTATGAAAAATATAAGGACTATAGTATAAATACAAATAATTTTGAAGGTAAATTTGAAGTTTTGCTTTTGGAGAAAAGCACTTTTAAACTTCAGATATAGAGTTTTACAAACTTAAAAAAAAAAATTTATATGCTTTTTTTTCCACAAGTTCATTCATTACTAATAGAAAGGCGCCCTCATGTCCAAGTTATGCCACGGATGGGCCAAATACATAAGCATAATATAACAAGAGTTCAAATGAGAGAAATAGATGTTGACAAACGCAGAAGAGATCGCCTAGATATTGCAAACGGTTCTATGAATTCCTTAACATGCATGTCTTGATTGATTGCTCTAATGAGCGTTAGATTGTGGAAGACATCGTAAGAGTTGTAATCTCGAGAGTTGTTGCCTTGACGATTGCCAGACGCATCGCTAATGGTTCTGCCATGGGAGGGGCGTTGACGAAGTCTTGGGTGCTCGATCCTTGGAGGGTGTGGTGAATCCGTTTCTCGAGAATATCCAAACAAATCCCGCTGGCTTTGTGAGTTTATTCCATTCTGCATCGGTTTTACAGATTATCCATGCCTCTAGAGTCGTCACTTGAGATCTGTTTTTGTTCTTCGACGGGTCCAGTAAGATTTTGTTGATTTTTGGTTTGGTGTGTTGTGCTCCGATTTTTGAGTTGCGTTTAAGATGTTGTTTTTCTATGCTCATAAAAGAGAATCATTTGCAATGTTATTGATTATGAAAACTTTATTAACTTCAATTTTAAAACATTGAGAATTTCCTTCTTCAGTTTTCTTTCTAAACAAAGTGTATTTTCTATAAAATCTTCCTTTTCTTTTTTTTTTCTTTTTCTGTAAACACCCTTTCACTTAATTAACTTTGGTGATAAGTGAAATGAAGGACCAATGAGAGAAGAGCAGTGGCTTTAATTTAACTGGACCCTAGCCAATGAAATCAGCCAATGGGAGATAGAGAGATATAGCGACCTCGTAAGAACCGCCTCCTTCGCCATTTGTATCATCTCTCTATAAAACCACATTACCATCACCCTCTCTTTGCATGCAACAAATCACTCAAATAATTAATTTATAAAGGTCTAAAAAAACGGCAGAGAAACAATGGAACGTGGAGCTCCTCTCTCTCACTATCAGCTACCCAAATCTAACTCTGGTAATCAAATAATAAGTGCCTATTTATGTATATACGTGCCTGCACTATGTATACTCACGAATCATAAACTTGTTTTGAGGTTTTTTGTATATCAACAAAGAACTAGAGACTTTCATGTCTTCTTAAAACAGTAGAGATTTTTATTTCTTAGATTTTTTTAAAGGTACGGAGAAGAGTCTACTCACATGCAAGACGCTTATATATATGCATGCATGAATGAGTTTGATATATCTATATATTTATTTGCATATTCGTGTATACATCCAAGCAGGAACCAATCCTTAATTCAAATATTTCGTGATATGGTATATAAGAACAATTTTTAATGGGGGATGATAGATCTTCATATGTTTGTCCATTGACAATACCGGTGCATGCACAAGAAATATTGAGTTTCGATTTCTTTTTCTATCTTTTAGATTTATATTCTGGCTTTTTAAAAATATAGAGGTGGGAATTGTATATGTTGGTTTAGTTTAAAGGCCGACTCAAAATCTAAAAAAACTTAATTTATTTTCAATTGGAAATATTAAATTACTCTTATGATATTTTCTTTATTAGTTTATTCGCTTTACTGTAACGGTTGTTTTTTTTCGTTTCAAAACGAAATTCTCGTTTGTCCACCCTGATTTGGAAATATCCAATGAATCTAATTACACTTTTTAGCCAAATATAATAGTATAAATACTATTGTAAACTCCTCTATTTAAAGCCAAAAAAAGTAATATAAATATATTGTAATTCTAGTTCACAGGGGATGAAATAGTTTCACCTAATCCAAATCGTTTTATTAATTAGTAAAAGAATTGGTTAACCAATAACCAACTTTAATTCTTTTTAAGTAATAAAACAAATTTTGAATTAAGCAAGCTAGAAATTTGACAAAGAAAATTGGGAATACGCGCTGTACTTGTAAAATCATCAAATTTCAAGTATTTCGAGAAGTGGAAAGATCCTTTTGACTTTTTCGTTCTATGAATGTAAACGTAACGTCAAGAATCTGAACAGTCTACATAATGGAACCGGGACCTGTAAACTTATCTTTTATCTTATTGGTTAGTACTTAACTAAGCACGTGTCTTCACTTGATAGTCCTCGTTTTCAACTATTAAATCCGCTTTCTAAAAATGTAATTTCATTTAGTATTCCAAACAACTTCAATTTATGTAAACAGGACTGAACTTGGACCAGCACAACAACTCAATCCCGACAATGACCGGCTCCATCGGTGCATGCGACGACAAGAACAAGACTATCTTGCCGCAGCAACAACCAAGCATGCCTCGTGAGCAAGACCAATACATGCCAATCGCAAACGTGATAAGGATCATGCGTAAAATCTTACCGCCACACGCCAAAATCTCTGACGACGCAAAAGAAACGATTCAAGAATGCGTCTCCGAGTACATCAGCTTCGTGACCGGTGAAGCTAACGAGCGTTGCCAACGTGAGCAACGTAAGACAATAACTGCTGAAGATATCCTTTGGGCAATGAGCAAACTTGGGTTCGATGATTACGTTGGACCACTCAACGTGTTCATTAACCGGTACCGTGAGTTCGAGACCGATCGTGGGTGTTCACTTAGAGGTGAGTCATCATTTAAACCGGTCTATGGAGGAAGTGGTATGGGGTTTCACGGCCCACCTCCACCGGGTTCTTATGGTTATGGTATGTTGGATCAGTCTATGGTCATGGGTGGTGGTCGGTACTACCATAACGGATCGGGTCCGGAAGGATCAGTAGGTGGTGGCGGTGGATCTTCCTCTTCTATGAATGGAATGCCGGTTTATGACCAGTATGGTCAGTATAAGTGAAGATGAACATTTCTTTGATTTTCTGCATGTCTATTCAAAACATGTTTTGGATAGTTATTTATGTCTTACCAAACATATCTATTTGCTGCATCTTTTAAAAGAAAAGGTTGAATAATATCAAACTTCAGTTTCAGTATTTCTTTTGGAGATAATTTATATATAGATATATGTAAATGAAAAGTTCAATTTGGTCAAATCTAGTCTTTTGGTTTCTGTTTTTACTTTGAGAAATGGGACTAACACTGCATATTTGTGGGAGATTGTTAGTGAACAAAATCCGTAAACCAATCCTACTCTTTATTAAACAAAGCAAATGTCATTCATAAATGACTATTAAAATCCCTCTTTAAAATAATCTTATAAATCCCATTTGTTTTAACTTGCTATATATCCTCAAATTTTCTTCTCAATATTTACACTCCTGATCCTATAAATTTGTTGAGAAATGGATGGCGATCGAAATAATCCTCCAGCAGTTTCCACTATGATGAATTGATGATAGCACTCATTGTAATTAATGTTTACCACTCTCAGACCAATGCTTATACCACCAGATGTTCTCAACGTATCAGTTCCAAAAACAGGAATGACACAAGCTGATTTTCAAGTCATACAAAGTATCAACAAGGAGTTTCTGGCGGTTAAGCAATACAGCGTTTGCGCTTGCTGTCGCAGCAGCTTTAGTACAAGTCAAGAAACATGCAGCTCAGTGTCAAGTGAAGTTGGAGAAAGAGTCTCTCCTTCATGCTTGTGATGGTCGCTCTCGACCAAGTGCGGTCTTTGGCCTACTTCGTTGCTTTCGCTCTCGTTAAATGACTGTTTCTTCTCATAAGTGTCTCAGTATTCGTTGGCGTGCTCATGGTTGAGATTATTGGATGAGATCATAAATCATTATTTTATATGAGTTTATCATTTCTTCTTTATTCTGCTGTCACTACACATGGACTGATCACGATCTTGAAACAAGTTTGGACTTGAGGATGGCATCAAAGTCTTATTGTAAAGAAAACTGTCAAAGAAGATTTAGGAGAAGGAATCTGTCCCTGCGTTGGTTGTTGTTGAGTTTTGAGAGTCTTGGAGTAACTTCAGTTGGTGTTCAGCGTGTTCTCTCTCGCACTGAGTCATGCCAATGATGATGTCGAGCATCGTTCCGGTTGTGCCGAAGAAAACAAGTGGGCCTAGAGACTTGCGCTTGATGCCCACTGGGATCGCAACCAATGCTCCTAGAACTGAGAATACCCATGTCCCTAGTGCACTGCACTGCACCAACAAAACAACTACAAAACTGAAACACTAAACACCTGTGGGTGTTTGTTACAACTTCAAGAACAAATCACACTGTGATATACAAGAATGTGCTCGATGTACAAGGGAAAATGACTAGAGTGTGTGGCTACATAACTAATGACTCAATGATAAACATCACAAGACGAAACAAACACTGAAACTGTGTTCCACTCTCTATTTCTAATGATCAGCAATCAATAAAAGCTTATAAGTGCTGCTGTAAGGAAGGCATAAAGACTCAGTTGGGAATGGTGCACTCCTCGAGGTGATTCACATTCTCTTGAGTACCCCATCTTTGATCAGCAAACTGAAATGGGTTGCTCCATCTTGATGTGGACCAAGAAAGCCTTAATCTTGGTATCAAACAAGAGTGTTCAATGAATCATACACGTATGAGGGCAACAAAACAACAGACCTAAGGGCAATGAAAATTTGAGATCTTTTAAGTAGCAAAGCAGCACTGAGACGACACAATCATGAAAACAAACTGAATGCACAATTGCGAGTGTTTTTGAACAAAGTTTCAAACTTTATCTATGTAGTATCGAATAAATCAATTCCAATTGGTAGAAACGAAGATTACCCAGACGGTTGGATTTATTTTGTTAACCGGAAATAACCGAACCGGAATTCTGTTGCTTTAGCAGCATTGGGGATTTCAGCTCGGTTTATTAATTTGACAGTTTTTATCCCGAGTTAAGTTCCACTATAAAGTCTATAATTATAGTCGAAAGTCGAAACTACTTTTAGCCAAGTTTAACTCTGTACCACACCATAATAAGCTATAAAAAAACCTTGTTGTCCAAATTTTTTTATTATAAAAAACTAACTTGATGATATAGCAATGCATGGTTCTTGTCTTGTACGTACTGGATCGGTAGTTTTGTTTTTTTACAGACGACTCGGTTTAGGGATATTTTATCTTAAGCTTGTGCCCACACAAAATAAAGCATGTACGAGGAAATTGAAATTGTTTATCTAATTATGATAAATATGAACTCATGTTCTCCTATATCAATCATCTTTATCATGTGTCCTTCAAAAAAGTTGATCATGTGTAAGTAATGAAACATTTTTGTACGCCGGTGCTCTTTTCCTCTTCCTCTTTTTTTTTCATCAAAATATTTAACAAGACAAAAAAATGAACTATGGAAGTTCAATCTCTAACCATAACAATTCACAATTCACATATAAATTTGCAAAAAATAAAAAAACAATAAACCACACCATGGCACACTTTACATGCCAGCCAAACTCCATATCGAAAACCAGTCATGTGATCGGTTGTCCATATAGCGCTAAGAATTGTCCTTACCGACGCCGAAAGTTAAAATGAACGTGAACAAACAGAGTTTTGACTCTAGATCTCGTTGAAAATTTACATTGGTTTAAATGATAATATTCTGTTAATGTCGTTTAGCAATAAAGTAGTCATCATGTTATAAGTTCATGGGATCAAATGGAGAATAATATCATGACAACTCTCTTACGGTTGTGTCATGTGTGATTTCGACAAGTATGAAAATAGTATATTGTTGCCCACTCTGCGTCGTTTCATCTAACTATTATAAGAATCGAATTGATGGTATAATTTTATATTTCATTTAGCATTTACAGGACGACCAAGTTTATTCATTTATACACTTCCTAACACCAAACGGCATGTTTGGTGAGTGAGAAATGGTTTTGTTTACATTAACTTAATTTGATCCAACCCCTCTCTCTTTTTTCTTCGCCATTAATATTTCTTTTGAAAAAACAACAATTCCGTTATATAAGTAACTAATCGGTTTCAACCATCCTGCTGGCAGATCTTCCACCATATTTCTTACCAAAAATAAAATGAATTCAACGATGTTGTTGGATGTTGTTACTTGTTAGTACACATAACTTGATAAATACACTTATGTATGTTAGAGCAACCTCATCAGGAAAATATCTCACATGGAGTTCTGGACAAATAATATCTATATTTAAATGTAATTAAATTATATTTTACTATTTTCAGAAAAATTGAACCATTTTAAAAGATATATGTGGCATGAAAAGTTCTGATGGGTATCTAAAAGCATTTGATTTAAGATATTTTTATGTCTTTTTCTATTTTCCCTTAACTATTTTTTTCTGAGATACTACATAAAATGTCTCCATGTTCTCTTATGCTATTAAATTTCAATTTAGATAAACTAAATAGATATAATTTTATCTCAACCAGAAGAAAAAATGATCCAAAACCGGATTTTTTTTTATCTCCTCTCAATATTTAGTCATACTAGTTTTGTTTTCAAATATGTGATATAAGGTGATAGCCGTAAACTAAATTTGAACACAAATGTTGAAATTATGTAAATATAAGTCATATATATATATACAATTAAACCAATTCAAAACATAAACATGTACAACTGGCGTTATGTGTGGTTTATCAGGATTTTTGTGTTTTAGATAAGCTAGATATATTTCATCTAATCTGAGTAACAAAGTTTTTCCCACTTCAAACAAATTCTTAATTAGGATATACAAATTTCCTGTATTTGAAAATATTAAATTGAATCTTAGATATAATAATGAATTATCGCCTGCACTAGTTAATAATAACAAAAATCTTTATAAATCTTTATAAATGTATATATATGTATATATTTTTGTTATTATTAGAATCGCACCGCAGTTATTTAACATGTTGTTATTCAGACCAATATATGTGAGTAAAAATCAATTTTGAGTAGTTAAAACTATTTTTAATACGTATATAACTATGTTAGAGTATCGGCAAAAACAACTTTATTTTACTTTTTTCTAAACTTCAAATTTAAGATTTGATAGTGTTACTTTTTAAAATTAAAACTTTATAATGAATTTTATAAGTTTTATAATTTACACTTTACAACTTATTGAAAAAATTAATATTCTACGACTTGTATCATAAATATAAAATATACAATAAATGTAGTTTATAACACTCTTTATGAATCTATTCAATTTGAACATGGTGTAATAATATGAAGAATTGATGAATTCATTAACATCAATGACTTTAGATTAAGCCATATTTATATAGATAACATTTTTGAAACTTTTAGAAATTTTAGTACTATTTTAATATTTTAATTTATATATTATAGTTAATTATAAAATAGATATAGTGCTAAGATATATGAAATTATAAGGATTAAAATGATAAATAAAAAATTGATAATAATATTAAGAAAAAACATAAATATGAAGATTTACGGTTTCATTGTGCAAAACCTTTTAAGGTTAGTTTTGAGATGCACGAAACTTTGTATTTTTATATAAAAAATTTAGAATTGTCTCATAAACCATATCTAATGTATTTTCTATTTTTTCTCTAAAATAGAAGATTTCTATAATATAAATAAAATATGCTTCAATGTATTTTTCATAATAAAAATCTTCAAATATAGAGTAAAGTATAGAGATCTATAAATTGAAGAAAAATAGCAATTTTTATTTTATAAGCAGAAATAGATATGAACTGAAATAGTTTTTTTTTTAAATGCTATTGTAGAAGTAAATATAGAAGTGGGTTGAAAATTCTTTTAGTCATTTTTCTTTTTGACGAAGTTTAAACATTAATGTCATAACCATTATAAATGATTAAAAAATTAAGGTAACATTAAACGAGTATTATTGCATGAAAAGTGCAGATGTCGCAACTTTAAAATATTAAATTTTTTTAAATGAAAATACAATCCAGTTTTGAAGTCTACTATAAAGTGCGGACTAATAAAAATTTATTTAATTTCCAGTATGTTTAAATCCAGTTTGTTTGTTTTGCTACCTATATGAATGAAAGTTTTTTTTTTTATCAAGGGCCCCTACATACAATGCTTCATTATTATTTATTTTTTTGTAAAATACAATACTTCATTCTTTCCTCTACAGCACTAATGATAATGAACACTGGAAATATTCAAAATCTATACGTTTTTTTTTGTTTTCTAACGGAAAAAATAATTTGACACGTTGAGTAGAAAAATATACAATCTAGAAAATATTAAAACTGTAAAGTTCTTGTTGTGTCCAAATCTCTTTATTCTTTTTATAGATTGAATTTAAAACTGAAAATAGAAAAACTGTGGAAAAGTTGTAATATTTTTGCAAATCTATTTAAAAAAATAGAATGAATTACTTCTTTTTTTTTTCTTAAACAGAAAGAAAGAATTACTTAAGAGCCCAAAAGAAAAGAAAAAAGCTTAATTAGTATTTTATCTGTGACTGTGTGCGTAGTGGCACGTGCCAGCCTTCCAACAGTAAAGCTACAAAATCGTTCATGTCTGAATCCGTCGACCTATATATATTCCCGTCACGACCGGGACTTTCTCTTCCTCTAATCCAACGGCTATCTTTAATTTCTCTCATAAATCAACCATCAGATCTTAATCTAACGGTCTATAATAATTATCAGTTTCATTCCTCTCCTTTTAAATAGACTCAAACCCAGACCAGTTCAACTCTCCTGTCTCTCTCTGAAGTCTAAACATTTTGAGCTTCGCCGTTAGATGTCTCAGGTACCGGAAAATTGATAGACAAAGAGAGCAAAAATATCACCGTAATCTGTATAGTTAAGGATCTTTATCTCTCTCGCGTTCGTGATGCTTGTTACGACGGTGGCGCGGAGGTTAGTGTACTCTCGCCTGAGATGTTGCCGGAGAAATCGAGAACTTCGGTTGTGACCCTTTCGTGATCGAAGATTTTGTCTTTTTCCGTGTTTTATTGTTTTCGAAAACTTTAAAATGGAAGGTCAGGCGAAGCTGACGAGGACACAGTCGTCGTTGCTCCGATCACCGTCGACGGTACGTTCGTCTTTTCACATCTTTAGTTTAATCTCCGACGATGTCCCTCACCAGAAGCAAGATCTAGAAGCTGGAGAGAAAGAAGAGAAGCAGAGGAGATACCCGCGTAAACCATTCGGGTCAAGTCCTCGAACCGGGTTAACCCGAATCAATCCGGGTCTAGCCTTCACGATGGTGTCTCTCTCTTTTCTCAGCCTCTCCTCTTTCTTCTTCTTCGTTGTGTTCTCCCAAACCGATGAGCTTCTCACCTCCGAGAACCTCGTCCTTGCTCTGATCTTCGTCGCCGTCTCTCTCTTCCTCGCCTCCAAGAACAAAACACTTCTCAACCAAACCGTACTCGCAATCACCAAAGGCTTTCAGAGCAAGAACCGGTCAAAACCGGTTCAGTGGTACATCGGCGATACCGAAACCAAACCGGAGAAGGCCACCAAGCGGTTCGTTAAAGAAGGTGTTCAGTTCTACAGCAACGGAGACTTCTACGAAGGGGAGTTTCACAAAGGGAAGTGTAACGGAAGTGGTGTATACTATTACTTCGTGAGAGGACGGTACGAAGGTGACTGGGTCGATGGGAGATACGATGGTCATGGGATCGAAAGCTGGGCTAGAGGAAGTAGGTACAAAGGTCAGTATAGGCATGGTCTTAGACATGGTTATGGAGTTTACAGATTCTACACTGGTGATTGCTACGCTGGTGAGTGGCTAAATGGTCAAAGCCATGGGTTTGGTGTTCAGTCTTGTGCTGATGGTAGTTCTTATGTTGGTGAATCAAGATTTGGTGTCAAGCATGGGCTTGGATCCTACCATTTCAGGTAAATAAATAAATCATCAGTTTTGTTTTGTGATTTTAACTTCTAATTATTGAAATTTAAAAACATGAATTTTTTTTGGGTTTTATGTGTTGTAGAAATGGAGATAAGTATGCAGGAGAATATTTTGGAGACAAAATACATGGGTTTGGTGTGTATCGTTTTGCTAATGGTCATTGTTATGAAGGAGCGTGGCATGAAGGTCGTAAGCAAGGGTATGGTGCTTACTCGTTTAGAACTGGTGATGCTAAATCCGGTGAATGGGATTCAGGGAATCTTGTAACATCTCTTCATTCTACGAGCGAGCCGGTACGCAGAGCGATTCAGGCTGCTAGAGAAACGGCAAAGAAGGCCGCAGAGAACCGGAGACGAGTAGATGAACAAGTGAGTCGAGCTGTGGCTGCAGCTAATAAGGCTGCAACGGCTGCAAGAGTTGCTGCGGTTAAAGCGGTTCAGAATCAGATGGATGGTAAATTTTGTCAAAGTTAAAAAAAAAGAAAATTGTAAATTTTTGGTTTGTTACCGGTTTAATCTGTAACCCTGATTGAAGCTAAAAGAATGTAAGCTTGGTTCAGAGGTTTTTTTTAACAATGTTATTTTCGATCTTTATTACTACTTCTGTAACAATTTGTACATAAAAGAAAATGGGAAATCTTCTTTTTTGTTTTTAAATCAACGGCTTGATTGATGATGGAGCCTTTTTATTTGTTTTTTTTATCGTATCTTTGGAAGAAGTGATGTTAGATTGATATTCTTATGATCTTGATCTGGATCACTAACATGACGATTTTATATTTTTGTTACAACTAATGGCAAACTTTTTACTCCGTTATTACACAAATTTTATACTATTTAGAGCATCTCCAAAAGACACTCTATAACTTCAAATACAAAACTTTTTGCTCTCCAAAAAGAAACTTCAAAACTTCAAATTGAAGTTTTGAGGAGTAAAACTCTATATTTGAAATTTCACTATTCAAAACTTCAAATTTGAAGTTTCATATTTTTATTTGCATTTTGGTTCCTATAATCACACATCACCTTTATGATTCATAAATATTTTCTAGTTTATTATTTTAATCCTAAAAAAATTATATCTCATAAATATTGTAAATTTTGTTTACGGATTTTAAATTTACACATAAAATTAAATAAACTTTAAAATAAGATTTAAAATATTTTAAACTAGATTTAGACAACAATAATATACAAAAGAAATTTTACAAAAAGATTTTAAAAATTTACATGAAGATATAACTATTACACAAATTTAAATATTACAACAACACTAATAATCAGGTAAGTTTGATCTGGAACCTTCAAAATTTTCAAATATTGTCCAATTTTTTTTGTGTAAGTGAAGATGGTTGTTGTTGTTGTTGTTTTTGATGTCTTTTTTCTTAAAATTATTTCTTGTTCATATCGAATATATTCACGAGTATTAATATCATCGAAAAGAAATTAGTCTTTTAGCAATATTTTATGTTCATTTTTTACTTTCTTGTTCCGATTTAATGTATTTACAAGTATCAATATCATCTCATTTCAACAACTTTTAGCTTGTAATCTACAAAGTAAAAATGAGGAGAGCCATTTTTATTTCGAAATGTACTAATAGATCATATATGCATTACAAAAATCTTTTATGGAATAATATGATATTTTGTTTGAAGTTTAATATTAATTAAGCTATTTTTTTTAATAGAATATTTATTAATTAATATTGTTGTAATATGTTTATATATGTGCTAATTATTTATAAAAGTTTTATGAATTCAAATTAGTTATGTCAAATATAAGGACTATATTATAGAATATAAGTAGTTTTGAAGTTGAGTTTGAAGTTTTGCTTTTGGAGAATAACATCTTTAAACTTCAAATATAGAGTTTTAGAAACTTCAAAATAGATTTCCTTTATGGAGATGTTCTTAATTGCCTACGAAAATAAAAATAAAAAAGGGGAGAAGGATGAAGAAGAAGAAGATTATGTTCGGCGCTCAGCTTGACATTCCCCAAAACATACCGACTAAGGGCATCTCCAACCCTACTCCATTTTTGACTCCAAACTCAATTATGGAGTAAAATCTTCTCCAATCCCACTCCATATTCAATTCCAAAATGGAGTAAAAGCTAGGGTTACTCCATTTATGGAGTAATTTTACTCATTACTCCATTTTGGAGTTGAATTTTTTCTATTTATGAAATGGTCTTTTTAATCTTTAATATTTTATTTCATACTTAAAATAATATAATAACATGAAAAAATATAATACTTCGCAAAAGATTATTTAATAATTTACATAAAATATGCATAAACTCATAAAAGTCAAAACTAAGAATAAATAATATAATATAAGAAAAAGTAATTTAATAATTAATTTGGTAAATTGTTTTCGAAACTACCAAAATCGGTGAAATATTATTCATACGGAGTAGATGAGTTTTTTTAATCTTGTGAGTCAAAAATTTAATTGATAACATTTGTACTTGTTGAACTTGATATATGCACAAACAATATGACCCAATACATAATTCAAATAACAAAACAAAACTTTGTTTTTTTCTTTATGTTCTTTTAGTTCATATAAATATTTTTGAATTTGAAAAATTGCATATGATAAAAACTGCATGAATTGTAATTGGAAGATAATTTCTAGTTGTATTTTTAATGATAAATACTTAATTTAAATAAAATATATTATTATGGAAATTTTGTAAACATAAAATAGTTGTGTTAATTGTTAAATTTTTATAAGTTGAAGGTACTATTAACAATTATTAACTAAATGAAAAAAGAATATATTTTTTTAGAGTAAAAAATGGAGTAATACATTAGAGTAAAATCCAACTTCATTTTGGAATTATACCATTTTGAAGTAAAATTTGAAGTAATACATTGGAGATGCTCTAAACTAATAACCCAATGTCGTGATCCAGAAAACATCAATTGCATTGGTACCATACTACCATAACATTGGTACCATACTATACCATAACACATTTATGGTCTCTGCTCCTAGTATCCGACAATGCAATAATTCTATTTAATTGTTTTCTGCATTTTAAAATGCTACATTGTTATCTGGATTCTTATTAATTTCCACTCCCTGTGTTTCATATTATAAGTAGATTAAAAAAAATAGTTTGTTTCAAAATATAAGTTTTTTTTATTATTCCATGTAACTTCTACTTTTATTGTTACGTAAAATATAGATTTATTTATGATTGGTTTAACTATACTTGATGTATATATCAAATGATATTTTAAAAATAAATAATACATTTTTTAGTCTGTGTGCATTCAACTAAAACTACCTAGTACCTACATACAAAAAATAGAGGGAGTATAACGTTAGCACTTGGCAGTTTAATTTTGTTCCAAATATTCGAGTTTGAATAAGTCTGCAAAAATATACCATACTTCTAAAATATGTTCAAGAACTTTATGTATCAACATATTGACCCCGACTTTGCGATGCGGCGTCAATATCAATGTTTTATTTTGTATTGACTTTACTCATAAAGGCAAATTTGAAATCGGTTTCTTTTCGTTACTTTGAAATTTGAATTCTAGATGATAGCAATGTGTACTTAGTTGTATCATTATGGATATAAATAAGAATATCAGACTACTTAATCAATCATAGAAATAGACATGCTCAGTAGTTAAAAAAAAAGAAAAGAAAAACTAGTTTGATTACGGCAAGTCGACAATAACACATCCGATACCATACATGTTTCGTCGCATAAAAGAAATGTGGAAGCAGCCATGTGTCTTTATCGATAATCATATATGTGAGGATGTTATTGAATTTATATATCTGACCTTATCCCTTTCCCTTTCCTTTTCTTATATTCATGAATTATATACGCCACTAATCACATGGTTTCTTGTTGGATTGGTCTCCCTTGGACATCAGATAATACTCCAAGCAAAGATTAGTATATGTACCAACATCTATTCATTTGGTATGTTTCATCTCTAATTCTATAGCAATATATACAATTATCACACATCTATTCATTTAATTATCTTTGTTTCTTACAGCCCCGCATGTAAAAATTTCAGACAGCATTTTAACTCAAATGTTTAATTTCATTTAATTTCAAACTTTGAAGTCGCTAACAACTCCACATAAATTAATTATCCTGCAGAGAGATAGGGTCCGATTGGTAATGGCTGTAGCTTTAAATATTTTGCTGTAGAAAAAAATCTGTAGACTTTTTGTTGTGGCTTTAGATTTTATTGCTGTAGAATTTTATTGAAGCACTAAAAAATTGCTTTGGATATTTGGCTCTGCAGAGCACTTGTACAGCTGTAGGATATTTTAAGAGCTGTGGTTTCAAAAAAAAATTTAAAGCTTGATTGCTCTGAATTTGGTGCTGTGAAAATAAATAAGGCTGTGGACAGCACCTACAGCAACTACCAATCACCCCCATAATCACTGGTCTATAGATTCCCGGAAAATAAATAGCACTTCGCCCTAAATTTTTTAAATGCATCTATTTTAGGTTTGAATATTTAGCTACGACAACGAGTTACTTTTACAATAAGAAGGAAAAGAAAAATGAGAATATTGTAATTTCTTTATTTTATAAAGGTTTTTCAAGAATATTTTAAGTTCTAGCATGCATTAATGGTCAACAACATATGATAACATACTCAATAGACATATATACGTACCCTCAATAATTGATTTGTAAGACCTAAAAACTGAAAAAAACATCGACCTATATTTATAAATTATTTATAGTATTAACTAAGATAAAATAATTTATAACATTAAGATTAAAAACTAAATAACTAAAGTCGGAAGTGGAGGAATGCATGTCTATGCTTCATCTCGAATAATCATTTTTTCTGAAAATTTTATTATTTAATGCAAGAGAGTGCAAATGTTTCAAACCAATATTAAACCCCTGTGTAATCGTTTATCTGGCATAAGTATAATACTAATATCCACACTATCCATTTTTCAACTTTTCATTATTTGAAATTCAAAATATGAGTTGACGAGTAAACATCTCCAACGCAATTATCATGCTTTCAATAGTATTGAAACTATCTTATATATTTATTCATTTATATACTTTTTTAGCATTGATCTTTTCTTCTCTTTTTATGTAACTAACTACAAACATGCAAACAGACAACATAATTACAAGTTGCATTATTTGAACAAAATAAACTCAAGTTGACCACCTCAAGCTTGAGTAATAGAATGGTCGTTCGACGTAAAAAAAAAATAAAAATAAAAATAAAAATAAACTCAAGTTGTCTTTTCTACCTGATGTCTTAAAAATTTGGAGTTTGTCTATGGACCCATTTGGTTGGCCCATCTTCCCAATTACTCCTTAAATTTATTTTAAAACAAAAATTGTGTATCCTTAAATTTATTTTAAATGCAATTAATATTTTTTTTGATGAAAATGCAATTATTGATTCGAGTTTTAGTTACATGTGAATGCTAACTAGGTACTAAATTACATAATTGATATTCTAAATTCCAAAATTTAACTGTGTTCTGCAATAACAGGTTGAATAGTGATTATTCTGCAACAAATACATTGAATAGTAAGTATGATATATATCATATGTGTGGATTGAATTGATATCATCCTTTAATATGAGTTGTTATCATGGTTTAATATTTTTATTTTATTTTTCAAAATAGACTAAATTTTATAATAGAATTAAATTCTATTTTGATAATACTATATTTTAAAATAGAAAATAGAGTAATAAAAAAAATATTACTCTATTTATAGATTAAACTCATTTTTATTCTATTATAAAATAAAAAATAAAGTATTACTTACAATATTTTATTCTAAATTCTATTTTTTTTTTAAAGAGAAAAGGATTAAAGATGTTTTATGAGGTGATATTCTGGTAGATTTTTTCTTGAAACACGTGATATCATGGTAGATTATCTATCTATACTATTATTTGAGAAGTAATTTTGCTTATGTGTCAGGTTCTCCATAATTTTAGCTAATTTTGTTTATTTGTCACGTTTTGATTAGTTTTTAGTTTGAGACACTAATTTATTAGTTTAAATAATATTACTATTATAAATTTTATAATTAGAAATTATTAGTGATTTTGCTTATTTGTTAGTTCTCCATTTTAGATAATTTTGTTTATTTGTCATGTTTTTATTATTTTTTAGTTTGAGTCACTAATTTATTAGTTTAAATAATATAACTATTACAAATTTCATAATTAGACATTTTTTTACTTTTACGAGTTAAGACCAATTCTTATTTTGTCCTTTGTCATGTGATGTAAGAGATTTTAAATTCTATAAATTTCTTTTTTTCTCATTCATTCCAAGTTGTCTCGGTTATAGTTTTTTCATCCTATAGGTATATATAGTGTGTCCTGATTGTTTTAATTGCTTGCATTCTTTTCATCACTTTCGCTGATACAAATGTTTTCTTTCCAGTGGTTCAATCATTTTGTGCAGATGGTTGGAGTTGCTTGCATGAAGGGCTATATATATCAACAACATCAAAGCTTGGTTTCTCCCTTCTCTCTCTAGATCTAGAAATATTAAGATAGGTCAATATATTTATTAGTAACCAATGAAATATTATCATTATCTCAATTTGTTTTAAGAAAAAAAAATTTCTTCTAAATTATCATTAAATTTTATTTTTATTTACTTTTTATTCATTTTGTTTTTACATGGATTTTGTGTGTTTAAAAGTTTTAGACACTACATCTCTGGTTTAAAAATGTAAAGTAGATTAGAGAGACTCAAAATTCACATTCTTACTTTATTTTATTGTGTGAAATATTTGATATGTTGTTATGGCTCATGGTTTTATAGCTTTTTAGTTTTCCTTTGTGTTAAGATGAATAAACTGAGATGAAAATAAGAAATTGAAAATTTCTTAAATGATTAAGAATATACAGAATAATTTATCATGTTATTTAAATATTAATAATTATTTGTAAGATGATTATGTATGCATATGCGGATAAAACACCTAACTGCTTTTATTTTTAACTTATCCATTGTAAGAAGATTGTCAAGATATTGCCTTAATTTTTAATTTTAGTTAAAACAAAAAAATTGCAAGGCACATCATTACGATATGGCTTGTAAAAGGAAATGGACAACAGGTGTGAGGGTTTCGATAAAAGACAAAGCATATGAACTTCAGCTTAAATACAATTACACATAAAATATTGATGTGCTCAAATTATCCTATAACAACTTGTTCAAATAAGAGATTGATTGCAGTATTTAAAAATCGAATCCACATGAAACGTGGATCACACAATAAACTTTAAAATTGAAATTATGTAACAATATTAAAAGACATAAAATCGGTTGTGAGATATAAGGAAAAAGCGTCAAGATTTTGGGAATTCAAATAACCAATTAGAACTCAAATCTATAGATATTAAGGGTGTGATACGAACCGTCTTATAACTCGAATTCAATTAGTTAGATATCCAGCTTTCGCTACGAGTCCAATCAGATGTCTAAATCCTATTATTCCAACTCTCGTATTTGAATTCAATTATTCAAGATAAGCATTAATGTTCAGTTCAATATGTTCACTAGTGTTCTAAACCAACCCTCACTGTATTTATTAACCTAGCTCAACAGAATTAGATTCAAGAGTTGAACCCACTCTCGTAGTTGTCGATTATTCTATGATCATATTTTTAGTTAGCTATTTTATAATACAAACAATAAGAACAATCATGTGAAGGATCCAAGATAACAAGTAAATTAATTAGACATAATTAAGCAAGAAAAAAATATAAACTGAATGAATTGCATTAGAAAGTAGAGATCGAAACATTGGAGTGTCAATCAAATCTCTCAAAGAGTCTTCTGATCTTTTCTCCAAAAACTCTCTAAAAATTCTAAAAAGTTTAGCTAAAAGTAAAAACTATAAATAGGTCTAAAAGTGACCCAATGATAATTTTATAATTTGTAAAGTTTTTTGACCCAAACTTGATTCCGAGTCTGCCCACATAATCACGTCGGTGTCAAGCGACACCAAAGAGATGTCGATCAATACTTTTTCAAAATCTCGGCTCTGGCTTTTATTTTCGTGCATAGATACGAGTTTCGTCATCTTTGGTTTTATAATTTCATAATACTCTAAAATATATCTAGATCTAAAAAAACTTTAAAATAGATTCGGAACATAATATAAAAACTCTAAATAAGATTTATACTATGATTAAAAACTGGTAAAAACCATAATATATCAATTATTATCTTAAGGTTACTAGCAAACAATTTTTTTTGGTACGAAGTCTCTTTTCTCAATCCCTTTCTTATTAAAGGAGAAACATCATTAGAAATAAACCTTGGCCTCATGTGTTTATTACATGAGTGCCATTTCATAGGTGTCATCACCAAAGCCATTCTCACAAACTTTTTAAAATAACCCTTTGAAAACTAGAATATTTACAACCAAATGCCATTGGACATATACATTATACAATATGCTTTATTTACAACTCGATCGGTTTTGTTACCGCTGGATTAAAATCCGCTTTAATCACAAACCGGGACTTTATGACAGGCGTAGAATCTGAATTATTTACGGTTGAAAAAGGCAACAAATATATCTCGACATCAATCCAATGAATTTTAAAAGGGTGAGAGTGGTTCTTCAACATTTTTTAAAACGGATTGTTATCCTATTTTTTTGAACATTTTTTGAATCCAACATTTTTTAACTAATATCAATGAGTATTATAATCATACTTTTTTAATAAGAAACTTGGAATTATGAACATTTCTATGCAACATCTTTCGTTATTTCAACTACTTCTTTCGATGATCATTTCTATGCAACATTTCAAATCGCTTAATTGGTCAAAGTTCAAAGGAAACACAATAATAATGTAATGCATATAAAAGGAAACAAAATTACAAATAATCGAAATCATTACCTTAATCAAAATAAGAATATTCGTGATTTATTTACGCTTGACCAACACGCATCTGATAGAACATATTTCACGCCAATTTGAATCACGCAATAACCAAATAAGGTAAGTGTAATATATGGGATTAAAGAAGAGCATTAATATTGTGATCGTCTATTCAATTTGACATTAATAATTTCCTCGCTCCGCGCAGGACGCGGATTATCACCTAGTACGGAAGTGTTTGGCCTGCAGAGCTTGGCATCGCATGTTTGGTACCTACTGATTTTTGAAAGCGACCAAAAAAAACAAAACAAAAACTTTGTTTAAATATATAGTACTTTATTGTATTTTTCTTATTCAGTGGTTATGAAATCAATCTTCTTCAATACGTCAAAAGAATGATAAGCCTGTCATCCGCCGCCAGTTTTCAGTATCAGGATAAGTAGAAAAATCTAGTCGTGGAAAGACTGTGTATTAAAAGCCTACTCCAGTCGACTATCTTGACATTCGTAGATTATCTTATACAATAAAATAGACTTTAGTCTCTCCACAATCATCCACATCAGCAGTCACATAGGGGCAAAACATTCCACGTGTCCATCTCTTTTACTTTATGCAATCCTTCTTTTTATTTGGGCTTTTTATGTTTGTTTGTTTTGTGGGCTCTCTTCTAAACACGACCACACCTGCACTCGGCTCCTCCTCCCTCACTCTTCGTCTCCTAAAGCCTCCGACCACCGTAACGGCATTGGGCTTTCGAGTAGTGTAGTCTCCGATTGTATTTATGTGCTACATTAGTGGTGGGTTTATCAAAGGCAACATCACTTCTCCACTTATTCATCGTTTACTCTCCTTTTCAATTAGTAATCGAATGAAGGATTCAGTTGTTGAGATCCTAAAGAATCTGAGAGGATTTTAATTTACGCCAGCGACAAATTCAGAGACGGAGGATTTGCTGGGATGTAAAGAAGGTGAGGTAGAGGAGAAGAGAGAACGCCGGAGGGAGTGATATTGGTTGTGAATCTATCTGGCGGCGATGAAGTAGGGGACAGAGATGATTGCGATAGTGGCAGGTTTGTTGTTGATCATAACATAAGAGATAAGTATTTTTATGAGTGAGTGATTTGAATGATTATGATGGTAGCTTATTTTGTTTGCAGTAAATTGTCAAAGAGTAATACTGAACAGATTTTGCCATGTCTGCACCTGCTAAGAAAAAGTTACACAGAAGCTAAGGAGAAAGATCTAATGCTTGGTAAGTTTTAAGTTTTTAAGAGCTGGTTTCAGTGATCTAAACCTTATTGAATCCAAATTTTGTTTACAAGTGTGTTTGCTAAATGATTGCCCTCAAGTTGGTTGCGGCAGAAGAAGATTAAAGATATTTCTTGAGAAGTTTAATATGAATTCACCGAAATTTCGACATACTATGAAGATTAAGTGGCTACTAATTCTAAGCTTTTTTTTTTTAAGAATACTATGGATTATTTCTGTAAGACAAACAAGGCACACTGTCTCACATAGTTACGTTTTTCTGTCTCCTCAGGGATATGGGTTTCGACTTGGGTGGAGTTTTTGGCAAATTATCATCATTTAAAATGGGCATATCGGACTTTGATTTCTCAAGCCCAGTCAAGAAAACCACAAAGACGAAAGAAAGGTATAGTGGAAGTCTAAAACAGAAAATAATTTGTTTGCCTTTTTTATGATTTTGATGCGTACGTATCCACTAAAATGAAATCATATCTATGTTAATCTGAAGTAACTTAGCAATATGCTTTTCTGCAAGCAGGTTAGGCGACTTTGAACTTCATTCAAGCCCACGGAAGAAGGCAAACGAGAGTACGATGACCAAGTCCATAGATTCCAAACTCCAAAGAGTTCACTGCTACAAGAAGAATTGATAAGTCTGACTCTTTGGACTTTGGTCCAGACTTACCAACAACTAGACAAGCGGCCTCCAGGAGTCCAGAGACATATACCTATGTCAAGGAAAATAATTCAGCTGAAGACGTCTACAGAGAGTATGAGCAGCACACACTGGAAACAAGCTGATAGTATTTGCATTGCATCATCGAATCAAGCTCCAATAGAGCATGAAAATTTCTGAGGAGGTGGAATCACCTCAACATCATACGATGAGAGCCTCACGAGTTCACCATTGATTATACCGTCTCTAATGGTTGAAGAAAATAGACAGCATCACCTCGCCATTACATTCTTCTGAGACTGTACATACTGCAGGAAGTAGAGAAACCATTCTATGAAATATGTAGTTCTGCTGCGAAAGAATATTCTCCTAGGGATCCAAAACAGATTGCCAACAATAAAAAGATTTCCACCACGAGATCAGGTTATGAAGCAACAAGTACAAATACACCATCTTCCAGCGATGAACAGCACAACTCACCGTAACGTCTCCCTTCTCCTCCACAGCACAACTCACTGTAACGTCTCCCTTCTCTGTTTCTGGGAAGCTAGGAATTCCAAGAAAGGTGGAAAGTTTATGGGGATCGATATAGTTCTGGTAGATGAGAAGGTAAATTGCCTCTTTGGAAACATTTTTTCTTAAAATCATTGGAGTTTTGCTTCCAACGTCATATTCTCTCTCTCATAGAATGAGAAGTCACTTAATCTTTTGTTACTTTCTATTATTGTAATAGATAACTGAGTTTATAATGTCTTCTTTTTTTTAAGGATGCGGTCTACGATGATCCAGTGATCGATTAGCGCCCACCGCGTTGAACACGTTCCAATGCGAGAGGGAGGTAGTAATGAGCTGAGTTCATTTGATGTGACAGAGAGAAATCAGTACTCTCAAAGAGGTATGTAGTCTTTGTTATATCCACTCTCTGATTTGTGTCTCGCAATTTCTATTCTGGTATTTTTCGTATCTTTTTTAGCACTCATTCAGCATAAAGTTTTGGATGAATTTCTAATGTTTTCTTTACAGCCAGAAAATCATGGCAAGCTCAAGCTCGGCTCTTATGAGGGTACTATGTTTCTTGGTGCGTGCTTATATTGTTTCTTTTTCTTCATGATCAGCTGTGGGTTTCAAATATAAATGAGTGTTGCCTAAAGTTTTTGTTTTGCACTTCCGTTGTGCAGATTAGTTAGACGGACTTAGCTGAAGCTATTGGTGCTTCCCTCCTTCAGTCAATAAGTGATTACATATCTGACTTTGATATCTTTATGATCATCGGTACGTCTGCTTGAAATTACGGACTTTCTCTTTATGCTTTCGTATCAACAAAACCAACAAACGTGGTTGATGCTTGCGGTGTGAACAAATCACTGACGAATGTGGCTTTAAAGAAGGTCATAACGTGATCAATGATCATAGAAGAGGTGTGTATGAATTACTCTGAACCTTTGTTTGTTAAGTGGTTTAAATTTGGGGATTTTAAAATTTACTGTAATTTGCTTGTGTGAATAGCTGGAGTTGGTGTGGCATGACTCAACCAATGGCTCGATCAAGACTATGACACTCAGTTAGATAGCCTCAATGGAAATGAACCATCTTAGTTCTCTTGTGGAGTGTTTCTTATACTGACCCTAGAAGTGAATCAGGTGTCTTTTCCAGTCAATGATTACCCAACAAGTTTCAGATCACTGAATCAATTTATATATATGTTTTTCCTACAAAAATGTATATATGCCTAAATAGAACAGTTCAGCTAGAAATAAACTAAATAAATTTTGTTTTCATTTTTTTTTAATTTGACATGTGTTATGGTCAGCGGTTGATAAGACTTTAAGGGGGTTTCTTATCTTCCAATTTTCAGTTTCATTTGCATATTGTTTTTGATTTTCATTTAAATTTTAAAAAATATATATAAATGTTTTTTTTTCATTTTCTAATATGTTCCATTGCCAGAATTAGTTTATTACCAAAAAGCAAATTAAAAACATATAAGAACAAAACTTTATTAACACATTTAAGTTCAGATTAGTCTCTAAAATAAAATTCAAATGTCGTTCTTTCTATATATTGTTCACATGGTACTTAGCAATATAACACTATGTTTTCTAAAGAAAACATCAATTTTACGACTATCGGTTTTTTATTCTACTTTTATTGAATCAATTAGGGTGTGACTGGTAACCATCACGGAACATTATGAATGAATAGGAAAAAAATGAATAGGAATAAAATTTTGAGAATGATGAGGAATGAAGGTTACTTATCAAAATTAACAAAGAACAAATATGCATTATAATTTTCTACAAAAAAAGAGAATGAGAAGGAATGAAGAAGAAAAAATATTCCTCATGAATGGTAACATTTTTAAGGAATGTAGTGTTCTTTTTCATTCTATTGGTTACCATTCAAACCCTTAGTCACAACCACTTATGTTATTCAACTTTGAACTAAGTAACTTCAAAATAAAGTAATACACTATGGTCGCTAATCAGTATCAAATGGATCAGAAAAAAAATATCATTTTCTTTCACCATATTTTCTTTACTAAGACTATAAAATAAATTTTAAATTTATGTAAGAATAAAACATACGAACCCGGCGCGTAGCGCCGGAATACCACTAGTATATTATCTTAAACATGACCACAATTATTCATTCCGTTGTAAAACTTTTTTTGTTTGCTTATCATGACCACAATAAATATATGATCAGACAACACTTCAGAAACACTGTATATCATCGAATATTATTATTTCATCACGAGTTTTGCTATTTGCTAGTAGTAGTTTTCATCGAATATAATTATTCAAACACTGTATATTTCGTCATTCGAATACTGAAACTCTGATGTTGCATAGTAGTCCACTTAAACTCGAAAGCCAGGCCCAGATCATTGCAGGTGTTCACTAGCGTAAAATTAACGTGCGAGTATCTTTATGTTCAATGCAACTCGTAAGCCTATTTACTCTAGAGTTAATTGGCTTTTATGCCATAATCGGGTTCCTAATTAGCTCTATACACATGAATGGACATTAATATTTGTATGACGATTTTATTCTTCCTGCATATCCATCTATAGGTCAGTAGTATCAGTTCCTCTGAAACCTATATGTACATGTTTGTTTTGTGATTCATTCTCCGAAACACACAAGTTATTCTCTAGCTTTTAGTCATCTCATTTTTAATCATTTTTTTTCCTAGTTCTTTTTCATTTTTTTTCCAAACTATTTTTTCACTTTTTCTCCTATTTTTCTTTCCTCTCCTACTTTTCTTTCATCTCATCTCATTTTGAAGTTATTTTCAAAAAAATGCAACCTTAGACAAGTGAACCAATTCAATGACTTGAGTTTGAGTTTGATACCAAATAATATAAAATAGTTAGATTATCGTTATTAAAACTGTTAATGGTATAATAGTAAAGTTTAATGTGTTACATTCATAAATTGCCTATAACAAATCACTACATCAAAATATGATTTATGTTCTAATGAAAAATAACATGAGGCTTAACAACTAATATATTTATTACCGTATAGAAAAGAATAATATATCTATGTAAATATGTATATTTATTATATGTGTTACAAGAAAAGTTTCAGCTAATACCTATGTTAACAGCTACTATAAATTTTGAAATGATACATTAATTATTAACAATGTACCATAACTATTGTTACATGCTATATGTGTTGTTTTACTCGTTAACTTATATTTTACTAACTAACTTATTTGTTACATGATAAATTATATATTGGATTAATAACTAATACTGAATTATAAAAACTGGTATCATGTTATTGATTTTTGTTAACGCCTACATATACCACTTAACTTGGTAATTAAATAAGTATCATAACATATACTATAGTGTTAGCATTTTTGACATGTATCATATTTTTATAAATATGTGATAATACACCATACCCAAAAATGGTAACACATGCGTTCTAAATGTAAATAAAAGATATATAAAAATTACTAATTTTCATCATCAATAGAATCACTATCATAAATTTCACTAGTCTTATAAAATTTTGGTATCAGATCATCTTTGGATTTCGTTGAAATTTCAAGAAATTGGCATCCAAAATTTTATGTATCTTGTTTTAAATATGATGGATCAGCAAAGACATTCAAAGAAAAAGAAAGAAACGAAGAGAAACAGAAAAAAAAAAAGAGAATGAGAGTAAAAAAGAAGAAAGAGAAGGGAGAAAGAATGGCTGGGAGAACTGTAGAGAGAGAGACTGTCAGAATGAGTTGCAGGAGTGCTGCTACGAAAGGGCACCTTTGTAAGTTTGTCTCTCCAATTGTATAAGTTGGGCTGGATGTGTCTCATTATGGACAAACTTCAAATATAGGCTTCCAATATGGGTAATTGACTAATTCTCCCTTTACTCTAATACTGAGAAAAGATTTGATAGGCATAAGTCTAATATATTTTTTTATTAAAAAGTTTAAAGATGATATATTTTTTTTGGTAAAAAGGGATAGTAACTTTCTAAGCATAGCAATTTCAAGTGAGCACAAAACTGAGGAAGTTTCAAGCAAAGAAGCAATGATCCGAACAGTATATAATCTTAGAAGTGTTTACACGCATACTCTGTCCTTTCGAATTCGAGTCTCTTGGCTTGGTAAGCGAATTTTAGCTTTGTCCGAACAAAATAACATCAACTATAGGCCTTTAAAGATTACTATTTCTACAAAAAATTAGAGAAACTAGTAAAAATAATAGTTAAAGAAACTATAAAAATAACATGTTTCTATTTGAAAACAATGTTTGTGGTCTTCAAATATTCGTAAAGGTGGGTACAAAATCGGTAATGGGACACAAAATGTCCATGTACGCTGCAGCCCAGATCAGGAAAGAGTATTGAGCAGGAGACAAATCATACGGCTTCATTGTCTAGTCCTAGTAACTGAGTTTAGATGTCCCTGTGATACAATCTACAAAGTTAAGAATCGTATGAATGTGTTATTAAATCACGTTATATATATATTTTTAAGTATGGGATCCCGTGATCTAAATATGAAAAAGAAAAACCCACTGAATAATGTCCTTCTATTATATATCTTCAATACTTTTGTTGTATTAAGTTTTAAAGCCAACATATATCATAATTTACTCACATCATGTATTTGTTTATGCATATATTTGGTATTCGTATAATCTTAGATTCATTGAATACGATCGGAATACATATCCACTCAGGAGCGGAGGAAGCTTTGAAGAAGGGGGTCACTTGACCCCCTATTACATTGTTTTATATATAGTTCAAGTTTTAAAGATATATGAACTTTTTGCCCAAGAAATGTGTGCATTATTTGCTATACCAAACATTTTCAAAGCACATGAAACAGTAAGATTCCTCTGAATATAGTACACTATTCATAATAATATTTAATCAAACCACTAAATAATTAATAAGAGAGACATCGATCCAGAAAGTTTTGCTCACATATAAATGATCTTATTGCGTTAAAATTAAAATAGAATATAATGATCTTATTATGTTAAGACTTTTATAATTATTAACTGTTTCTTGTTACTAAATCAGAATTTCAAAGCAAAGGTAATGTGCTGGATTAGAAAAATCAGGTCGATACTCGGGCCATATCATATACACGTGAACCAGTTGAAAAATGAAACAAAATCTGATTTATTTCATAAACATACGGAAAAATTCATATACAATACAACACACTATATTCTTTATTGTTATTACCATAAAAGGAAAATTCACATGAGAAATGTCAAAAAGTGACAGAAATTGCATCTTGTTCAAGTGATTTTCCTAGGCACCTATTAAATCACCGCAAATTAAAATTTTGATAGGTCCCAATATTGATATAAAATAAAGCTTCAATTATATTACAGTCAGTTATCATATCCATCGTCAATTCTCTCCAAGAATTTGAAAAAGTATACTACACAAGGGTAAACTAAGTAATATATTATAAAAAAATTTAGAATGATAAAAATATATATAGTCTGAACCGTCGGATCAACTGAAACTCCAAAGCGGAATATCAGCATCTTCGTAGAAGTACTCATCGACCATATTCATAGTCGAATTCAGTTCAGGGTAGTAATCAAACGGAGGTCCATCATCGAAGAATAGCATTTCATACCATGATGATGATGTATCCATCAAAGACACACGACAGTTCACGAAAGGCCCTATCAAAGACTGCATCACATCATCATCATGATGCTGATCATGATCGGGGGGTGACGAGACGGCTGACGAAATACAAGGGGAAAAAAAGTCAAATGAGTTGTTGGCAGCTTGAGCGGCAATTCTTTTGATAGATTTCGGGGACAAAATGGTACTTTCGTCTAATAGAAAACGAGAAGAAGAATAAGAAGTGGGGAAGTTGAGATTGGCTTGAGGGCCTTTGAGACACAAGAGTGCAACATCGTAAGCCCTAGCTGCTGCCTCAGCTGTTGAGTAAGAGCCTAGCCAAATCCTTGTCTTTTGGTTTGGTGCCCTAATCTCAGACACCCATGATCCCCAACTTCTCATCCTCACTCCTTTGTACTTCTTAATCTTATTCTTCTTGCTCTTGCTCTTACACGAAGACGAAGATGAAGAATGAGATGGTGAAGTCAAAGACATGTCCTTCTTGGAGCTGGTTTGGATCTTAGGTTCTTGTTTCACCATGGTGTAATGTTGTTGCCGTAGCCCGTAGGTTACTTAGACTGGTTGGACAACGATGTATTGATCAAGTGATGAAGATATTGTTCTTGAGTTTTGTATTGTTATGTATAGCTATTTTTGGATGAGTGTTAATGTGAGGTGAGGATATTATATAGAGAGATGATATGGGAGACGAAGAATGAAATATTATTTATAGACATAAATCTAAAAAATAGAGTCAAATGTAATATGGTACGGTTTCATGCATATGAATGTGACATTGGTGGTGCATGACAGGTGTTTTTCTTCTCATAGCAAATTGTCAAATGTAGCATTTTTCTTTTTTTATCATAGAAAATTGTCCATTATCATTAAGACTTGTTCCTTTCTCAATTATAAATAAAATGAAATTATATTTTTGGGATCTTATTATTAATTCGAATTTGGATTCTTTATGTGATGCATGTTAAGGCTTCGCACTGCACTAGGAATCGAAGAATGAACCCGAACATGGCCTTCTTTTAACCATTTTATAGTTCTGCATCTTCTTATTAAAAATTCGGATGTTAATTTAAAATATAATTAACAAAACATCTTGGAATTTAGAGAAAAATTATATGTATATATAAAGATACCAATCACTATCAGTTATATGTCATCACGTAGACATCTGTCAATTGGTTATATACTTATATACCAAAGATACCGATTTGTATTGTTACCGTCAGAATTGACATTTGTTAAAAATGTAAATTACCTATTTAGAGTCAATATTGTTAGGAATAGTTGCTTAGGAGCGTATAATAGTTAATAGCCGTACGGAAGCCACTTGATGAGCAAAACGAGGGGTGATCCTGAAATGCAATATTTTTCTTTAATACTAGTATTGACTATACTTATTATGTCAGGAGATTACACATTACAGCTACGTTTTAACGCGTTAAGTCATATACGATCTTTCCAAGAAAGAGACCGCATTGCTCTATGTTTTATTCTCTAACGATTCAACTATTGCATTTAATCTTTAGTTACTCTCCCTGATTACCGTATCACACGCTTGTTTTTTCTAAAAAGAAAATTGACGGTAAAATCTCCCAACGTGCACATAAATGTTATTTCTTGCAATATTTTTTTTTAAATATTTTACTTAATTATTTTACTAGATGATACGACCTTGTCTAAGCTTTTGATAATGGGTTCAGATCTTTCCAAAACAGATAAAAGCTAAAAATAAAACATTTCATCCACGGATTACACTAAAGTTGGTGATGGATAAATAATTTTGACCGGAATGACAAAGTGATTGACGTGTAGGATACACAAAAGGCCCTAAATGATGATTGCTCTTCAAACTGTGAGTATATTACCCTACGTGGTTAAGAAGATTTGTTTCGGAGATCCTCTTTTTGCAAACGTTACAATGTTAATAAACAGGAGATTCAATAAGTTTAAGGAAGATTTTGTTATTATAAAGTATCAAAGTCCAATGGGAATGTTTTTAAGTTTGCAAGACAACTTGGTATGAATAACATTTTTTACTATCATGGCTTGTGACTTTGTTATAACTTACGCGTAAACAACAGATATACATTTGATAACCATAAAATGATAAGAAATGAAAAAGGAGGAGCCAAATTAATATAGCGAACAGTGAAGTCAGAAGAGTGTGAGAGAAGGTGATGATGCTCAGAAATTGATAAAAGACTACAGCTGTTCTCACTCTGTCTCTTTGCTACTCGTTACCCAAATCCAAACCGCGTTGTCTATCGTCACACTCACATCTTTCAAAAACATTGTTTGAGTTATGAGTTTGTTTAGAAAACAAATGATATCTTAATTCCGGATTGCTTTCGAAATATATTTTTATATCAAAAAAAAAATTTCTATCTTTTACCAAAAAAAAAAAAAAAAATTCTATCTTAAAAGAAAAAACAAGCGAAATGCCCTAGGATATCAATAAAAAAAGTTTCTTTTACAAATATAGACTCTAAGAATTAAAATGACCAAAATATTTCATTAAAAAGGTAAATATACACTTACACTCATATGGTTAACTAATTCAAACCTTAGGGTTTAGAGTTAAAGGGTGGAGATTTGGATTTGAGATTTAAAATTTAAAAAAATAGAAAAAAAATATTAAAAATTTGAAAATAAAAATTTTAAAAATAGTTTCAAAAAGTATTTTTGAATTACAAAAAAGAAAATTTGAAAAAAATAAAAAAAATTCAAAAGAAAAAAAATTATAAAAAAGTTTGAATTTAAAAACATATAGTCTAAAACTATAAAAAAATATTTTTTATTTTTTATATATCTAGGATATTAGTTTCATTTTATCTATTAAACGAAATATTTTGGTCATTTTCCTCCTTGTGTTCTATTTTGTGACAAAAACTTGAAAATTATCTATTTATGAGAATTGCCCATAAAACAAGTGATGATGTTAGAATCACAATATAACATCTGTCTTTAGATTATATGATACACACGGAATTGCAAACAATGATAAATTTTCCAATGAAAAACTCACTCGTTTACAGTTTCCAATTTGCTACAGATCGTCCCACTAAGAGCATCTCCAACTTCATTCTATTTTTCATTCTAAAATAAAGTTTAGAGCAAAAATGCTTCAATGGTACTCTATTTTTCATTCTATAATAGAGTAAAAAATAGGTTTACTCCAAATATATAGTAACTTGGTTTTTTTTGTTCATCATTCTATTTTCTATTTTAAAATAGAGTACTAAACTCTATTATAGAGTTAGAGAAAGCCATTGAAAATGGTCTAACAAACGATGTATATATATACATATATATATCAACCATTTTGATGTGGCAAACTTAGAAATATGTAAGATTTCACACAAATAAATCATAACCAATCGTTTGAAATGAATGCTCAAAATCGTAACAACGACCAAACATAGGTAAAAAATGGTAACTTGATGAAATGGAAAAAACTAATATACGTTATAAATTAACTGGTACCGTTATGACTGCAAGGACTTTAAGATCAAATACATAGAGTCTAACATCAACCTCAATAAGTTTATATATATATTATTGAGAATTTGTACTCCGTACACACCACTTTTCCCCTATTTGCATTCCATACCCTATATCCCTCCAATTTTCTTCCCCCCAACATTACCATTTTTCTTCTCCCATTCAATGATATTCCACCTTTGTTAGTATATTTAGCTAATTTACTCTATATTATTTGTGTATACGACGTTATACAGCATGTCAAGGAAACTTCGAGGAAGACGCAGTTCTAGTTAAAGTTTTTTCTTATTAGTATTAAATATGTATTTATAATGGATCCATTCCAATGAACTAGTTTCAACGAACTAGTTTCAACTACCAAGTCCTTTTTATGTATTACATCTATGATTAGTCAGTTTTAGTAAAGTTGAAACTGATGTGGGGATATAAAACAGGATAGAGACCACATACATATGTCTTCTATGCAGAAAATAACTCGTACACACCTGCTCTCTCTATAAAAAATAAGTGTTAAATTGTAATTAATCTGAAGATCGTATTAATAAAGCATAAAATAATTGAGATGGCATTGGAAGCCCATTTACGAATTTTATGAGCCCGTTAAATAGTCCTAGGTTCATTTTAAAAATTGTAATTTGTGTTGATTAGTAGGCAGGCCCAGTTATTGTCAAATGTAACGTTTTTCACATTTTTTAACGTCTGATTAATTATCTTATTACACGGATGAAAAATATTAAATAAATAATTCTATATCCGATAATTTTATCACCTAATGAGAGTACACGTTTACTGTGTAACTTGAGCTTTCTTATGAAATCCATGTTTGATGGTGCGTCATGCACTATGCTGAAGATCTCTTGTAAAACTTTTTCTTCATTATCTGCATAATTTGCATTTTCTGGGGTTTAAACCCTAAACCTCATAGTGTAAGAGCATTAATGAACTCTTAGTTAAACCGAATTTCCACACGTTTTTCCTATCATGTTTAGAATTTTTTTTCCAATTTTCGTTTTAATAAATATCTTTCAAGCTGCTTCTTTAGGTTTATATTTAAATTTGACAAAATCAGATATCCTATACATATCAAATAATTTTGGGCCATGTTCAAATTTATTTATCATATTTTATTTTTTTATATAAAAATATAGATTTATAAGAAAAATTAGATCCATTAACTATTAATATATGGGGTATACGGGTTTGGGTCCAAAGCGGTCGCACCGCTTGTCTCCCTATTCAGCCGGTCCTGCCTGGTTGACCAAAAATGATTATTATATTAATGGTAAGTGCATATATATATGTACAAAAATGTTTGGTTTCCTTCATTAGCCCAAGAATAATCAAAAGAACAATTAAGCCTTAGCCTAAGAAATTCAAGAAAAAGAAGTGTATAGAAGAAATTGTAGATAAGATCAAAAGAATATTCTGGAATTACTTTCACTAGCATAAATAGAGGTGTTTGGTTCCCTAGTAATCATCAAGCAAAAAACGGCAAAACAATAAAGAGAAATACATTTCTGAAAGAGTTCCAAAAGAATTCAAAGAAGAGTCTCTAAATACAAACTTATAAAATCTCTTTCCCAAAACACGAAGGCTATCTTTAACATTAGCTGTCCACTTTCCATCTTAACCTCTCGAAGAAAAAATTGTCCGGTTATTTTTCCTAACAGCTAGTATCAGAGCTAGGCTACTGTTATCTTTGAAGAAGTGAAGATGGAGGCTACCGTTACCTTTGAAGGTGACATGTTCACGCTCACGACAAACAACTTCTCTTATTGGAAACCGATGATGGAAGATCACCTTTATTGCAAGGATTTGCATGAGCCCATCATCATGAAAGATAAGCCGGAAGGAAAGGAAGACAAAGCATGGGAGATTTTTAATATAAAGGTGGTTTCTGTGATCCGTAAGTATACTGACCGATCCCTCTTAATTTGAACATGTCGCTACCTACACAAATACTTTTGAATTATGGACAAAATTTGAATCTATGATTCAAAAGGAAATGCCTCGCAACAAAACCCTTCTTGTTCGACAGTTGGTAAAATTGGAGTACAAAGATGAACAGAGCATGATGGAGCACTTGAATAATTTCAAGGGGCTCGAAAATCAGCCAAACAAAGTTGGTATAAAGTTGGTACGAAGGTTGGGATACGCTAGTTGTCATTCTAAGAAATTCAGCACCGGAGAAAAGCTTACCATGGACACCGTCAGTGATAGCCTTATAAATGAAGAAGTTCGGAGGAAGGAGCGAGGTTCGAGTTCTTACTCAGGAGCTAAATGAAGAAGAGATTCATGTACACAACAAAAGCAGAGGACGAGACCAATCCCAAAGAAAATCCAAGTCATGTCCGAGAGTTATTGTGGCAAGCCAGGTCACATGAAGTCGGAGTGTCGGTTTTTCAAGAAAGACCAACAAGACGGTAATATCAAACTAGACTGGTTTAATCCTACAATGAAGCTTGAAGACAAGACTACCACCATTGTGGAATACTAGAGCGAAGAATTATTTCTCGTTTGAGAATGCAATCTTAGCTCTGATGATAGCTCATGGATCCTTGATGCTAGTGCCTCCTTTCACGTCACCCCTCATGGAAGCTTCTTCACAACCTACCAAAATGGTGACTTGTAATGTTCAAATAGGAAATCAAGGAAGAAGCAAAATCATTGGAAAGAGGGATGTTATTCTTACATCCAACATATGATGTAAGATAGTTCTCAAGGACGTGAGGCATGTTCCGGACATACGACTCAATCTCATATCAACCGGGAAGCTTGATGATGTAGGTTTAGACATCAACTTTGGTAGTGGCAAAAAGAAGTTAACCAAAGGGAGTTTGATCATGGCTCGAGGAAGAAAAAAAGGCTCTTTATATGTAACAAAAACCAAGATTTTCAAGAAAGAAGTAAATGTTGCAAGTGATGACATGGATATATGGCACCAAAGACTCGGGCACATGAGTGAGAAATGTCTGAATATAATTTCTCGCAAGAAACTTCTTCCTGGAATAAAAGGCCGCTCTCTCACACCATGTCATGATTGCTTAGCCGGAAAGACATAAAATCGCTCTCCTAAGATCATCTACACATATGAGGAGGAAGCATATTCTTGAACTTGTGCATAATGATGTATGATCCATGTCGGAGAAATCCAATGGATGTGCATCATATTTAGTCACCTTTATTGATGACCATTCAAGAAAGGTGTAGATATATCTCTTGAAATCAAAAGATCAAGTTCTTGATGCTTTCAAAGAGTTTGTAGCCCAAGCATAACGAAGTACGGGTCGAAAATTCAAGTTTGTTTGATCTGAAAATTGTGTAGAGTATCAAGGTCCTTTTGAAGCATTTTGCAAAGCTGATGTAATCAGCATGGATACGATACCACCAAAGACGCCACAATTGAATGGAATTACTGATAAAATGAATTGAATGATTACGTGCATGCTCTCTCACGCTAAACTACCTAAGTCATTTTGGGGGAGAAGCTATAAAGACAGCAATGACTATTATCAACCTTACACCATCAGTTTCTTTGAAAGGCGATGTCCTGGAGGAAGTTTGGTTGAATAAGAAGGTCTCTTACAACCATTTGAAAGTGTTCGGGTGTAGAGTGTTCTCCTATATCCCTTAGGATGAACGAGCCAAGCTAGACTCCAAGATTAAGGAGTGTAACTATCTTGGGTCACCAAGAGACTAGTTCGACTATCGGCTATGGGATCCAGCTAATAAGAAAATTATCCAGAGCAGAGATGTTGTTTCTTCTAAGATCAAACTATCGAAGACATAAAAAATCAAAGAATTCCCAAGCTAAGGGTTGTAAGAAATGAAGATGCGCATAATCCCCAAGATCATGAACAAGTGATTGGAGATGATGACGTTAACCCAAAAGAAAGGGATCTTATCATGGATCCAAATGGTGATGAAAGTGAAGAAAAAGATCAAGTGGAGCCAGAGGAAGACCATGAGCCAAGAAGGTCCGGAAGAGAGACAAGACCATCTGTAAGATATTATCGAGATGAGTATGTGAATCTTACAGATGAGGGAGAGCCACAAAGCTATGAGGATGTCCTAGGAGACACTCACAAAGACGAATGGATAGAAGCTATGCAAGACGAGATGCAATCCTTGCAAAATAATCACACCTACGAGTTGATGAAACTGGCAAAAAGAAAGAGAGTTTTTAAGAACAAGTGGGTGTACCGGTTAAAGTATGAGGAGAGAAGCTCAAATCTAATATACAAAGCCCGATTGGTTGTGAAAGGATTCAACCCAAAGAAAGGCATGGATTTTGAAGAAATATGCTCTCTAGTGGTGAAGATGTCCTCTATCCAAGTTTTTCTTGGTATAGCAGCGGTTCTAGACTTGGAGATTGAACAACTCAATGTCAAGATGGCCTTTCTACATGGTGAACTCTAGGAGGAGATCTATATGGAGCAACCCAAAGGGTTTAAGGTTCCAGTAAAAGAAGACTTGGTGTGTCAATTAAAGAAGAGTCTTTATGGCCTCAAGCAAGCTTCAAGGCAATGTTATAAGAAGTTTGACTCCTTCAGGGTGGATCATAACTTCAAGAAAACCAAGAATGATCATTGTGTCTTCATAAAGAGATATGCAAGCAATAATTTTCTCATACTATTGCTCTACATTTATAATATGCTAATTGTGAGGCAAGATCGCAATAAGATAGCCGCATTGAAAAAAGATTTGGAAAAGTGTTCTGCAATGAAAGATTTGGGACAAGAAAGCCAGATTCTTGGAATAAAGATCACTCGGGATAGGTCAAAGAAGCTTTCATGGCCATCCCAAAAAAAGTATGTTGAAAGGGTGTTGGAAAGATTCAACATACACAAAGGAAAGTTGGTAAGCACTCCACTTGGTCGACATTTCAAGCTAAGATCAAAAAAATGTCTAACAAGTGACAAGGAGAAAGAAGGAATGAAGACTACCTCCATATGCATCAGTAGTAGGAAGTCTCATATATGCTATGGTGTGCACCAGACCTGGCATTGCATATGTAGTAAGAGTCGTGAGTCGCTTTCTAGCCAATCCAGAGAAGGAGCATTGGAAAGCAGTTAAGTGGATCCTATGCTATCTGCGAGGCGTAATGAAGAAGTGTCTATATTTTGGTAATGAGAAACTTGAGCTGAACGGTTACACCGATGCAGATTGGGCTAGTGATAAAGATTCAAGAAAATCAACATCAGATTTCGTGACTACCTTTGCATGGAGATTTGTTTCCTGGTTACACAAAAGTGTGTTGCTTTATCCACTACGAAAGCGGAGTACATCGTATCAACGGAAGCAGAGTACATCGTATCAACAAAAGCGTGCAAGGAGAAGTTATGGATGAATAATTTTTTTCTTGAGTTGGTAGTAAAGCAAACAATTACAACATATTATGCGACAACCAAAGTGATATTCACTTAGCAAATAATCCAATGTTTCACTCTCGCTCGAAGCACATCGACATTTGGTATCATTGGATCCGAGAAGTTCTTGAAGAGAAGCTCATACATCTCAACAAGGTACATACAGACGAAAACTGGCCAGACTTTATGACCAAAGTATTACCAATTAAGAAGTTTGAAGATTGCTGTCAAGACATCGACGGTTTCGAGCTAAATCGGAAAAAGGGTGATTTGTTTGATTTCCCTCATTAGCCCAAGAATAATCAAAATAACAATTAAGCATTGGCCCAAGAAGCCCAAAAAAAAGTATGTAGAAGAAATTGTGGATAAGATCAAGAGAGTATTCTAGAACTAATTTCACTAGTATAAATAGAGGTGTTTGGTTCACTTGTAATCATCAAACAAACAAAAAGATAAAACATTAAAGAAAAATACATGTCAAAAAGAGTTCCAAGAGAATTTAAGAAAAATCTCTAAATACAAGCTTTAGTAGAAAATCTCTTTCCTAAAATACAAAGGTTTTTTTAACATTAGCTGTCCACTTTTCATCTTAACCTCTCGAAGAAAAAATTATCTAGTTATTTTTCCCAAAAGAAAATTTGTTTATTTTTATGAAATAAGTTACCTCAGTAATGCTTATTGTACACTTATTAGTAAACCTAATAATTATGTTGAATATCAGTTGGCTTCTACCTTACCATCACAATAATTTTTTTAATCATTTAATGGTGTTGTAGAGCCTTCACTCCACAGACTGTAAACATTTATAGTGAATAAATGCAATTCACTTTGAGAAGAAAACAGCAAGAAGTTAGTCTGCTATGAATGAAACAGCTAACTCAGCCAGAAAGTCAGAATCAAACTATGACGCGCCCCTTCCCTTTAAAGATACGCCACGTCTACCCTTATTTTGTTCCTGATTGGCTGAGCTTACGTTGAAGCAAGCCACCAAAACATTCTCCATTCGCTCTGTTTACGACGCACGTACTCGTGGATTCTCTCTGTCTTTAAATTTGGAGGACTTGAGGTAAGAAAAGAAGAAGACCGTCGTAGCTCTCCGATGGCTGTTACAGGTATCAGGGAAGAGCAATTAAATTTGGAACAAAAACGTAGTAATAAAGAGCAATTTGTTAGATACAGGGAAGGCTAGAAATGAGTGAAGCAACCAACTCAAGAATAGCTTGGTTCAGTATAATGTCACTCGGGGTTTGCCTTTCGGTTGCTGGTGCAGAAATATATGGTACCTGAAACGATATTTCAACTCATCTATAAACACTTGGCTTCAAAGAAAACTTACTATAGTAACATCACAGATTCCCACCTTCAAAAAAGGGATAAGCTCAAGATTGTAGAGTCAATTGGTTAACATCGATGAGTATAGCTGTTTCGTTTGTGTTTTCTGTGAAACATTATATCGATAGTTAGAGATTTTTTGAGTTTGTGCACATATCACTTTCTTTTCATTGATCTCTGTTGGAGTACAAGAACAATTGTGTGACAATGTACTAAAGATCCCATTATTATTTCTTCCTAGTATCCAAATATGAACGTTTACAAGTTTGCGATTATCATCATGGATTAGTGCTAATATATCAAGATTAAATAAAATAAAATTGGGTGACGTATGCTTGCAATATGGAAAGAAGACAGTCAGATTATCATGTAGACAAGCTTATTGCATGTTATGTCCTTTTCTTTCATGTGTGGGAACAGTTAGACATAAGATCGAATAAAATAAAATAATACTCATGTTTATGAATAAAATGGATAAACCAAAACCATTACCATTTGGTTAGGTCATCTAAGAACTCACCAGTAGATTATAGACAACGCTTGAAAAATAAAATGTTTATAAATGAATTTTCAAATTACCTCATCAAGGAAAAATATGTATATTCTTATCTCTTTTCTTTTTGTCTCGAATATTTAACTGTTGTTTTGATGATATCATCATCTTGCTTACCCGTATATATATACAACGGTCTCACTTTAAATAACAAAATATTAAGTTTATGCCATGAGAAATAATAGAGTCTCGAATGTATAATATTATAATTGTGATAAAAAAAAGAAGAGGTGTAATCCATTATCCCAAGGTATGGAAGATGGAGTCCAAGCATGAATCCAACTCTAAAAGTCTTTTTCACTTTCGCCTAATCTCTTTCTTTCGTACGTCATTGTACGAACCTCGCGCTTATCATTTCCATATTAATCACTCCCAATAAATATACATATATGTTTAGCATTTCACTTATCTCTCTAATCTCTTCTAGTACAGATATACCTCATCTAATTCACCTGATAACGACAACCATTTAATCCAGCCTGATTCTCGTCAAGTTGCATTGGCCAAAAACATACATGTCTACAACCTGCCAGTCTTCATGGTGACTTTTAGTGCGAAACTAAACTTGAACTAAATTTAAAATACCAAAGCAATACATTTATTTATATATAAGATAAATGCTTGGCAACTACATTGTTCAAATGTTACTAAAACCGTAGAAATGTATCGAAATACACAATACTTTAGTTACTTGATCATGATGATTATGTGATTCCACACCCAATGATAAAAGCAAAACAAGACAAAAAATCCCCATTGGCTGGTAATGGGTTTCACTGCTGTTTGTGACGCAAACTCACAAAGCGTATGTATTAATATCTATAAATTTGCAGAATATAATGGACCACACTACTAGGAAAGTAGTTTATTCTGGATAACTATCGTTTGCATTTTGTCATATCAAGTCAATCCCTGCACAACTGAAATCGAGTATGTAATTTTTTCAGCTAGCTTTGGTAGATATGTTCTAACCGTAAATATTGTGAAAAAAATTAATTTTGCTTTTATAAAAGGTTAACAGAAATCGAGTATTCTTAGAAATATTGATACAACATCTGTACGAGCTAATACCAAACTAATATGATGAGACTTTTGGAATGAAAGATTAATGGGAACTGGAAATTTGAAATGGTACATCTTTATGTTAACTCCTAAATAATACTGTAAGAGATACAAAATCAATCTTTGTATTTAGAAATTAGTGCTTGTCGATGCCCGTATAATATATTTTGGAGTGATATCAAACGACAAGGAAGATATGTTCGAATAAAATTTCGTCGAGGGAGAGCGAACATAACAAAACAAGCATCAAGTAAGGGGGGGATATTGATAGCATGCTTAACAGGGCTAAACAAGAAAACATACAATGCATTTCCTCTTACATTTTGTTTCTCTCTTCCTTTTTATATAATTAGAGATATACTTTATATGTGATAAGAAGAATATACACATGTACTCATCACCGAGTACTCACACATATTTTGATTCATGAATGAAGCAGAATAATGTTTTAAAGTTTTTTTTTGAAACTAAACAGAATAATGTTTGATAGAGATTTAACGCGTTTATACCTGATGAATTCTGATTGTCCTAATCTCTTAGGCTTTTAGCAGATTGACTGTTATAAGTTGAAAATGGAGTTTTTTTCGCTAATATTTGGTTGCATGCGTATAAGTTTGTTTATAATATTTGAAGGAACATTTTTTGTCAAAAAAAAAACATTTGAAGGAACATAGAAACCAATCCCAAAACGATACACGAATCTTAATATAATATTAATGTAAAATGGAAAAACAAAAGTAGGCAGCCTTAACTAGTGCTGACGGAAGGAAGAGCACTAGTAGCCGCGTCGCACAAGAAAGACCTAACCACGCTTGTCGTTTCATGAGACGAATCACAACATAATGTATTACAAAAAGTACATTCATTTCGCTTTTGATTCATTAATTTAGGGTTTTACAATAATCTTTTATAGTACTCTTGTTTACCGGACAAAACGTGTTTTATTACACATACTATTTAATAAGCACTAATATACTGTTTCTTATATATCGTTGATATAATATTTTGAATATTTACTATATTATTTTGTTTTACTTAGTTCAATCTCTTGAAATAGATACAACTAAAGTTTGATCCGTGCACATGTACGTGCATTTCTTTAATAGAATAGATATATGATTTAATGTAATAATTGCACAAACATGAGTCCGTATGGATGTTTGTTCTATATAATATTTATGATTGATCGATGATATTTAATTACCTATAAATTGTTGATTGTTCATATTGTGATTAGATATAAAACAAATCAAAATAATATGTTATATAATATATTCATAATTAGTATTTTTAACTATAGTAACCATTCTTATGTATTTTATTTTTTTAATTAAAACACCAATTATTATATTTATGTATATTATTAAATATATAATTCCAAAATATATATTTATGTTTTAATAAGATAAAGAGATATATCTCTATGTTTTTTTATATGCAAAATAAATTTTACTTCTATGTTCAGTTTTGAGGAAAATATTAAATTAAAATTTGTTTGTTGTATTCTTATAATAAAAAAAATCTATATATATATATATATATGTGTGTGTGTGTGTGTGTGTTAATTATATTAATCATAAAATAATTTAACATATATATATGAAAACTAACTATATAAGTTTTAACAAAAACCTTATAGTTTATATTTTGTGTGTGAAATGACATAATAATATGCATGAATATATAGCATTTAAAGTTTGTTGTCACATTTTCAATAAATTTGTTTAATTTATTGAAAAATCTTTTTAGAGAATAATCCGGTTAAAGGGTAATTGTAATTTTGATATGTTTGATTAGAGAATAATCTAATAAAATAAATGATTTTTAGTTAATTAATTAAATTTGGATAGAGAAAAACCTAACAAAATAATTAATTAATTAATAGTTACTAATTCATTGGCACAAGTTGGTAAATATTAAGGTGAATTAAATGTTATTTTCAAAAGATATATCAGTTTTAATAATATAGACACATAGTTTATTGAATGGTATATAATATAATCAAACAAAAAGTAATGAAAACTATGACAGATTTAGATGAGCCACTGATAATTGTTAATGTTTTTAACTAAAATTTTTAGCTTATATTAAATTAATAGGAACAAATATTTTTTCTTAATTACTATTGTATATATTATTTTAAAATTTTAGATAAGTAAAATTATAAATGAATGTATAATTATCATTTATCCATTTAACAAAATTTAATTTGGTCATTTTAATAATTAGAGACTATTTCAGAATTGGAAGATTTGCCTTTTTAATTTTGTTTTGTTTTGTTTTGTTTTACACTAACGTTTTCCAGGCGCCTTTGTTAGTTTATTTCAAAACCAAATATCATTGTAAAATGCATGTTTAGATCTATATATAGGTTTTTAACGTACATTAAATGAGTTATGAATGGATTGTTCTGGTGTTCAAAAAAAAGAAAAGAATAGATTGTTCTATGTTACTTGTCTATATGTTATGCTTTTAACTAGACTTTAGATCTAGTAGCTAATAACAAAAGGGTTTTTTTTTTGACAAAATGAATGATAAAGTAAATCAAAATCATCTTGTGGTTTAATTAATTAATGGGATAGTTAAAATACATAATTTGGAAATTTAAACTAACAGCATGTTATAATTAGTAATTGCCACAAACATTTTCGCTTCATACAAACAATTAAAAAAGTTAAACCATCTGACTTATAGTCCACCATTGAAAGTCCTTGTGATCTTAATGGTTACGTTTTATTTTCACAAGCTTACTCACATGTATTTTTTCTGCATATTGTACGAACAGACAAATTTAGTATTTGGTAATAAGCTGATAAAACAATTAGCCTTTGGATGACATAGTGTCCACTCTTCAAACCACCACAAAGTTCCCTATCTATTATCGGCGACAATATCAAATAGGATGTAAGCCACTAAACTTAACCATCATTCGTTTCTACATTATATTTGAATATAAAATTAAATAAGCCATCTCATCAGTTAAAACTCCATAATTCGTTTTCAACATCCACACAGCGGATAATTCACGCAACGTATCAATGTATCATTCACACAGGGCCGCAAAGTGAATTTGGAAACCAGGTAAATATTACTCGCTCTATTTTACGAATATAAAAGTTTTGGACATTTTCATGCACTTTTTAAAAATAATTTTACAATAGCAATCAATCATAACTGTTTCAAATCTCATAATTTTCAAAAAAAATAATAATTTACTTTAATAATAATGATCTTAGCTAGTATGAGTAAAAAGAGTAAACAAACTAAAAATTACATTAAAACACATAACTCCAATTTTTATTAAATGAGTAATAATCTTAATTTTTTTATCTTCGATCGGAGTCAGCAATTATTATAAACTGAGAGAGCCATATTTCATGTTACTTGGGCTCCGAAGCAGTCGTTGAGCACACCTATGTTTTTCCATATTAGAGCATTGCCAATGAGGAACATCATTTTGGGGATGGATAATATTTAAAATGAAAGTTTAAGGATGATTGTTCCAAAACCTATATTTTTTTTGAATTTGTTAATATATTACATTTTAATCTTTAGAATACTAATCAATTATAAACACTAAAATTTAAGGGTGTTTTTCAAAACCAACCCATATTTTCAAGTCAAATCCAAAACTAACCCCCTTTTTTTTGTTCATACTATTCATCAATAAAATTTCTATATTATCCTTATGTTTTTGAATTATTCACAAAATTGTCATTTTTATTTATTTTTTTATTAATTTCGAAATTAACAAAAAACCAAATACACCCTAACCATTTCTTCTTATTTACAAAAATGCCATCATCATCAATTTTTCCAACCACCATGAACCACCATTTTTGAGCTCTAAAGCTCTAGAATTCAATTTTCAACCATTTTTTTTCTCATTCTAACCCAAAAAACTTCATTTCCTCTCATTTCCTCTACATTTCCATCTAAAAAACTCTCATAACTATCATTTTCATAATCACAAACTTCATATTTTCGAGTTTCTTCATTAGTGAATCGTTAAAGATGCTTCTTTTTGCCCATATTTGGAGTTTGGACGGTTGAAAAGGTTGGAAACGAGCTTTACACATGAAAAAGGTAACTATTTACATGGTTTTCGTTCTTTTTTCAGATCTGTGTCGCGACGGTAGACTGTTTTGTATGTCTACGCCTCCGTGGAGACTTACGATGCAGTCTATTTGTCAACGCACGGGTTAGTTTTGCAATTGACCAGACAATTTTTTTTCTAACGCAGACTTCCCCAGTAGTCTCCGTCTTTACCTTTGACAACAAAAATAAAACTTTCGGTAGACTTACTAAGACGTCTACCTAAAAGAGGTTAGTTTTTCATTTGACCGAACTTTTGACTTTTCAAAATAGACTTCAACGGAACTCTACAGAATGTAGACTGCCACCGAAGTCTATAAAAGGTCAGTTTTGCAATTGACCAAAACTTTGACTTCGTGGAATAGGTTAGTTTTGTGTTTGACCAAAAAGTTTAAAAAGCAATCAAAAATTTATTAAATTGTAGACTTCATATGCAGTCTTCTTATCTTAAAAAAAAAATGTAGACTGCGTATAAAGTCTACTTTTTTATTTTGGTCAAATGCAAAACCAACCCGTCGGATTTGAGAGTAGACTTCACAAGAAGTCTACACACCCGTAGACGTTCATTTCAATCTACTGATTTGAAGTCAAACTTGGTCAATTGCAAAACTAACCTCTTTCAAAAAAATTCAAACATGTAGACTGCATATGAAGTCTAGTTCTGAAAGTCAAATCTTGGATGAATTCTGGTCAATTACAAAAAGTAACCTTTTTAAATTGTAGACCGAAAAGAAAGTCTACATGTACAAAATCACAACTTTTATTCAACTATAGAAAGCAACCCGTAAAATGGTCAATTGCAAAAACCAACCCAAAGAGTAGACCTATTTGACAGTCTACGTCTGTAAACTGAAAAGAACGTCTACATCTTCAGAGACTGAATATTAAGTTTGCATAGAAAAATCTATAAAAATGTGAATTTGTGTATTATTCATTAAATTTTTTCTAGATTTTTTGTTTGACAGTGTGTGTTAGTTAATCCTAATGGGTTTGAGTGATTTTGAAAAGAATTTTTTTTATAATTATGAAGGTATAATTCATTTGATTTGACAATGTTGTTAGCTAATAATTGTAGACGTATTTGTAAGTCTTCGTTTATAGTTTTGCTAGTAAGGCTGAGCTTGTTTCAAAGCTGAAGTCGGTGACTGTGGAATATAAATTTACATTCTCAGCATATAAGACAACGAAAACTCTGTATGTGGCTAAGTGTCGTGTTCAAGGATGTGGTTGAAAACTTAGAGCGAGTGTGAAGCATGGGCCAAAGACATTTTAGATGGCAAAATATTCGAAAAGGATGAAGAATCGGAAAGGTTGAAGAATGTTCATTATGCATGATGGCTGTACACATGGTAAACTTCTTGAAATGACACAAGAAAATTATGATCTGGACAACAAAATTGAGAAGATGGTGCTAACCTATTTCTTACCAAACATCATTTAAAACAAATGACTCCGAATAGGAAAATACTCCTCTTATGCCTGTCACGAATAATCGACAAGTACGGAACTTGATCGAGTTATCTAAGACACACTTTGTACGCCTTTGTGTATCAAGCATGCGCCAAATACACTAAATTTTTTGGATTGACTATATGTTAGATAATAAGTGTAGACGTTTTTGTAAATCTACAAATGTAGACTGCAGTTGAAGTCTACGTCGTAAATTCTATTAAAAGTGTATTTGTGTATTATTCATCATATTTTTCATGATTTAATTATTTTACAGTGTATGTTAGTAAAATTTTAATGGTCTTGGATGAATTTCACAATTTAATGTGTTATAATTATACACTTGATACTTATTGCAAATTGTTTTGATTAGTGTTATTCTTGAAAATTTTTGGGAAAATTTTGTATAGATTTTCTTCTTCTCACATGTGTGTTAGTTATTATTTTAGCTTATGGTGGTTTTACTTGTTTGGTTGGTTAGATCTTGTGAAAAAATTGATATCTAACAAAAAATTAATAATATCATACAAGTGAAAACAACTAAAAATGAATACAATGTTTATAGATTATGCATTAAAAAATTATTTAAAAATTAATATTTTATTATGAAAGTTATTACAGAGCAATATATTAAAAAGTATTCTTGAGTATGTTTGATTTTTCATAATCTTGATGCTTCAAATAAAGTCTTGGAAAAAGTACCTGCAAAATAAGATAGAGTTATGAGAAAAACATAAGATAAAAAATAAAATCATATTTTAGTAGACTTTTTATTAAGTCTACGTAAAGTTATTGTTTAGTAGACTTTAGTTGAAGTCTACACTAATGGAAAATTTTCATATCTAAAAGTGTGCATTTAGAAAATTTGAAAATACTTTGTTCTGGAAAATATTTCAAAAATGGTTTTTTTCATCCTTGTAACAAAGCAAAAAGATAATGTATGAATCTATAAATTTAGTTCATTATAAACACAAAATATCTTATAATGAATATATGGAAAGCTTACATTTTTGGGAAGATGATTTGAAAACATTGGAAGAGAATACCTGCAAAATAAAATAAAAATTATGAAAAATAAGATAAAAACTAAAATCATATTTGAGTAAACTTCTAATGAAATATGCTTAAAAGTCAAGGGTAGTAGACTTCATTTGAAGTCTACCAGCCGTAAGTTTTAAGTAGATTTCAAATGAAGTCTACTCTATAAAAAAAATAGATCTGAAAAATAAATACATTAAAAATATGAAATAAGTTTAAATCTAAAAAACTTTTAAAAATATGATTTAATAGACAAAATAGTTATAAATTAAAGACATATTAATATGAATTTTAATATGTAACTTTATTTGAATATAAATACTAGAACACATATTTTAAATCTATAGATGTAAACCTTACATTTCTAGGAGGAGAAGAGAACAACTATGGAAGAAAATACCTGCAAAATAAGATAAAATTATTAAAAAACATAGAAAAAAAAATTAAAGTCATATTTTTGTAGACTTCCAATGAAGTCTGCTTAAACTTTGTGGTTTAGTAAACTTCATATGAAGTCTGCAAGCTTTAATAAACTTCTTTAGAAGTCTACACTGTCTGATAATTTTCAGATCTGAAAAAATTTATATATTTTGAAATGTGAAAATAATTTTAAATCTGAAAATACTTTACATAATAGAATTTATAAGGTAAACTAGTAGCAAATTAATGTAGAGAGCTTGATCTATAAATTTATTTGAATATAAACATGTAAATACATATTTAAAATCTATTAATCTAAAACTTACATTTTTAGAGGAGATGATGAAATCCATGAGTGATAATACCTACCAAAAAAAGATAATATTGTGAGAAATAAATATAAAAATACACATTTAAAATCTATAGATCTAAAACTTACATTTTTTAAAGGAGAAGATGAAAACCATGAATCATAATATCTAAAATGACAAGATAATATTGTGAGAAAGACTTGAGAAAATTTTAGAGAGAAAGAAGATAATGAGAGAGATTTAGAAACAATTGAGAGAATTTTAGAGAGAAGAGAGAAAGTTTTAGAGAGAAGGGAGAGAGTTTTAAAAACTTGTGCAGCCACTTTAGAGAGAGATTGTATAAATTTTGTTTATATAGGGAGACAAAAATGTAACTAGGTTAAAATTTACGATACTGTAGACTTCGTTTGAAGTCTACTAAAATTAAAATTTTGGAGTAGATCTTACTTAACATAGTAGACCTTTTTGGAAGTCTACTATAATAATTTAATTATTGTTTATTCTTTATTATTTTAATAATTTTAATATATGATTTATTAAATTTATTTTTTTATTTTTTAATAGTTATAGTATATGATTTCACTTTTTTATTCGTAAGGAACTTAAACTTAGTTTAAATATAATGATTTTTTGTAAAACAAATTGAAAAATATAGACTGAAAAAGACGTCTTCAGATAAATAGACTTTATTGTAGGTCTACGAAACCCTAAACCACAAATCTCAAACCCTAAATGTTTTGCTTGATAATCAAAAAGTCTCATTTATACAAAATATAAACTACTAAACATTAATATGCAGATTTAAGTTAATAAAACAAAAAAAAACAAAATCTAAAATCTAACCCTTTGAAATCAACTACTAAAAGACATAACATGTTAGAACCTTTTGTTTGTAAACTATGAACATAGTCTAACACATGATAACCAAATTAGTATATATTCTTCAAAATTGTTCGATTATATGAAATTTTAATTTATTTACTTCATATTATCCATTATATTGATGATTAGTTAAAAATATCACAATAATTATTTTTATACATTTTTAAAATTAAATTATTAGATCAAATTAGAGTGTAGACTACAAAACAGGTATATAAAGTAGACTTCGTAGAAAGTCTATATATATGTAGACTTCTTTTATTACGTGTAGACTTCCAAAGGATAGAAACGTAAAATACATTTCTGTTTTTTGTTTGGTCATAAGGGTTAAATAGTACTTTCACTACTCCTTTAGGTTGGTTTTGCATTTGACTGAAAGTGGGGTATACTTTTACATTTGACTTGAATATTTGGGTTGGTTTTAGCAAATGTCCCAAAATTTAATAAGTAAGTAAATAATACACAATTAAAATACAAACAAAATATTTATGACTCATATATGAATTTTTGGTTTTACAAAATAAGAAAATCCTAAATTTCTTAAAAGGAAGTATATCAACTAGGGAAAACAATTAAAAAATGGTTCAGTTACGTATACATTATATATATTTTACATACTATTATTTTATATTAATAGTTTTGATTTTAATTTTAAAATATTTATATATTTTATATACTACTGATAATATATATTTGAGTATTAAAGTGAAATATTATTGTGAAAATTAAAGTGATACCTAAATAATATTAGTAGAATAATGTGAAAGTTATATAATTATAAAGACTAAAATTAAAAGCAAATAATGTTTTGAGGTTTTGAATAGTAAAACATCAAATTTGAGATTTTATTATTCAGACACTCAAAATTTTGAAAGTTAAAAAAATTGTTGGAAAGGTTAAAAACTTAAAATTTGAAGGTTTAAGAACATGTTGGAGATGCTCTTAGCTGATCAAAATTTAGCACAAAGTTCTAAAAAAGATGCACCGGGATGGGTTGTTAGTTTTTCCAATTCCATATCAGCTGGCTACTTGGACCATTTGATCTATAATCCGGGTTACGCTGAACACTTACATGCATCCTGAATTCCTGATTATTACTGTAGTCGAATAGCTCGAACACTCGTTGGGAGATGACTCCCACTAAATTATACGCCCTCTGTTTGAAATTTTAATTAGTTAGTGTTTAAGGTTTTTATACAACTATTAAAAAATTGTTAACTTTTATTCATTTTGCATTAGTTAAGGTTAATCCAACTAAAAAATATTCAATAAAAAGTTAGTCAAAAACAACAAATAACATTAAAATTTCGCATAGAAATTTGAAAATATTATTTAAATTGAAACAAAAATAAATATTAAAACACCAACTAAAATGAAAAGAGGGAGAATATATTAGCGGATTCAAATATTCGTGACTAAATTAATTGATTCTTTTAAAATGATAACCCCACACGTTACTCATTGCAATGAAGCCAATTAGCATAATGAAATATAAGAAAATCCTTTGAAAATAAAACAAAAATATGTAATAGTATTTAGATTATATGTTATAAATATGATATATTACAAGTAGCAACAAGGGATGAATAGTTTCGTGAATATTCAGGTTGATACTGAATTTTCTTAGATGTGTGATGAGTGGACAAAAATGAATGATGTTAGCAAGTTGATTATATATTATATAATGTAAGTGCATGCTTTTGATTCTCGAAACTATTTGCTTATAATTTAATTACGGCTATATAAGTTCGGCTTGGACGTAAAAGTCTAAATATAATTTGTTATACATTGCTACACTACATTCTTTTTATTGGTACGATACTTTATGATTCGTTATCAATATATTAATACTACCTTGACGAAAACATTATTCATTAGTGATCTTAGATACTAATAAACCAGCCATCTTGATTATGCAAATATTTATTCCAAAAAAGAAGCAACATTTGCTCTTCATACGCAAGTCTTTATAACCAATAGTCCAAATAATTAATAAATTATATTAGGTGTGTAACCAAAGAAACTTACGAGTTACGACCTAACCGGTTTGGATCATATAGAACAATACTATAGTTAGCCACACATAATGGATGATTATTTGATAAAATTAAAAAAAAATGTACAACTAAAGTGATGCATAGATAACCAATGGCTGTAAAAATGCACTCGTATATTGCCTTTTGTGTCAGCCCAATTTGGCTATATAAGCAAGTACGCTCTTGTGTGGTGTAATCATTCAAAGTTATAAGGCTCATAGTCAAGTACAATATTGATACATCAATACAATCAAGAAAGAGAAACCTATAGAAAAAGAAACATAGATCAAATGGAGAGTGAGAAAATGTGGGGAGGCTTAATGAATAGAGTGAAACCATACTTAGCAATGATATCTATGCAATTTGGTTATGCCGGTATGTACATAATCACCATGGTCTCTCTTAAGCATGGCATGAACCATTACATCCTGGCCGTTTACCGCCACGCAATCGCCACGGTCGTCATCGCGCCGTTTGCTCTATTTCATGAGAGGTATATATATAACTCTTTTTGTCTTATTTGTGAATTAACCGACAGAAAATTCTAGAACAAAGCTCTATAGTAGAAAAATAGTATGTCAATTAACATAGCATTAACTACTATACTACCATAATTTCGATTTCTATGTAAGTTTTGCCATATCTAGGTCATACAAACATGTTAAACCTTATAACTTAATAAAATCAAGTATATAATTTTTTTTTATTGTTATGCGTATGCAGGAAAACAAGGCCGAAGATGACGTTCCGAATATTCCTTCAAATTGCGCTGCTCGGATTTATTGAGTAATACTCGTCTATTAGTCCCCATAATACATTCACAACTAAAACACTATAAGAACAATCTCCGCATATTTTTTGAAGTTCTTATATAGTTAATAAATATATTAGTAGTAGTGATAATTAAATAAAAATGTCATTAAATGGGTGTTAAAAAAATGATAGGCCGGTGCTGGATCAGAATCTCTACTACGTCGGGATGACTTACACCTCAGCGACTTTCGCTTCTGCTACGGCTAATGTTCTTCCTGCCATCACCTTCGTATTGGCAATCATTTTCAGGTTTACATTATTTTTCTTGATTCTTGTAAATAAACTCATCAAACATTTCAAGCTTAGATTCGTATTGACTCCATCAGAAAATTAAAATTGATTCCATCAGAAAATTAAAATTTTCTTATTAATTAACTCTTTTTTCTTGAACTGAACATTCTTATCAACTTGTTAGTGAGATTATTAATATATATTTTTGCTGCTGGTAAATTGTCCTGCTTTATTCACTTTGATTTTATTTTGAGGGTTTTGACTTTTAATTCCCATGCCGTGGGAACAAGATTATAATTAATGGAATCATAGGTAAACACAGTTATTAGTATGTTCGTGGAACATGATACCCCCTGAATAATTAATTAATAAACACAAAAAGAAATATACCGTGTGAGATCATCACAATTATACTAACGTAAGATGCCATTACAAGTCTAGAACATGACTGTAAGCCAAGTTAAGAAAAACAAGTCTAGAACATGCTCGTTATCAACCAAGCTATTTTTTTCTGGTTTGCTAGTTAGCTCGTGTTGTAAATTGTTTGTACTGTCTGCTAGGAATCTTGGTGTTGCTTCTTCTTTCTCCTCTTGGTGTTTAGTTTTTTTTTAATCTTTATCCGCTTCTAGTTTTCTTTGTAACTTCTGGCAAAAACAAAAATTTGGTATAAAATTTAATATTTACACCAAAAAAAAAAAGTTAAGAAAAACACGACTGTTTTCCATGCAAATGTTATTTTTATAAAACAACTAGACGTAAGCTCGAAACTAATTCTTTATATAAAAATTTCAGACTAGAGAGCGTGAATTTTAAGAAGGTACGAAGCATAGCCAAAGTTGTCGGAACAATTATTACAGTCTCCGGAGCACTTCTCATGACTCTCTACAAAGGTCCAATCATTGACTTTATAAAATTCGGTGGTGGTGGAGGAGGCGGTGACGGTGCAGGAGGACCTCACGGCGGTGCAGCATCAGCGGCTTTGGACAAACACTGGGTTCCGGGAACTCTAATGTTGTTGGGGAGAACTTTTGGTTGGGCCGGTTTCTTCATTCTACAAGTGAGTACCAATTAATACATAATTTCCGGTTTACTCATTAACCATAGAAAAAATCTAACGGTTCTGTCTTATTATGTTAAAACGCAGTCGTTTACACTGAAAGAGTACCCAGCTGAGCTATCATTAACGGCGTTAATATGTTTGATGGGAACGTTAGAAGGAACTGCCGTCTCACTGGTAACGGTACGTGACCTGAGCGCTTGGAAAATCGGCTTCGACTCTAATCTCTTCGCAGCCGCGTACTCAGTAAGTAAATTAGTTTTAAATAATTTGCTAATGAAACTGATTATTAAAATAATTAACTAAATAAATTGGTGATTAGGGGGTGATATGTTCGGGAGTGGCGTATTACGTGCAAGGAGTAGTGATGAGAGAAAGAGGACCAGTTTTCGTTGCGACATTTAATCCTCTATGTGTGGTTATAACTGCAGCTCTTGGTGTTGTTGTATTGTCTGAAAGTATTCATCTTGGAAGGTATTTTTTCTCATTTTATTTCTTTCTAAAATTAATAATTTTCATTATTAAATTGTTTTCTTATAATATTTTTTTGCAGTGTGATTGGAACGATTTTTATAATTGTGGGCCTATACACTGTTGTATGGGGTAAAGGCAAAGATAAGAGAATGACGGATGATGATAGCAAAGAACTTCCGGTTAAGATTTCAGTTAAAGAGGTCGACGCCAATAGAGTCTTAGCCGGCAGATTGGAGATGAAAACAAAGGAAGGCCAGGAGACTAATAAGGCTAATCAAGCTGGGATTTGAGGATACTTGAGTGGTAAAAGGCCTTTCTATGTATATTGTTTATGCTTTCTTTTCTTGCTTTCTACGGTTACAGAACGGTTTTGGCAGATCATATGTAACTGATGAGATGAATCAAATCATCTTATAGTTAACAAAAAGGTTTTGCTCTTTAATAGGTTTCCATGTCGAAACAAAGGTGAATCTTCTAAAATCCATGAAACTTCAGGTTTTCTTGCCATAAGAAGCGTTTCTACCAAGACTCTTAAATTAGCATAACACCTTTTTCGAACTTGAATTTACAAACAAAATAAAATTAGGCTTCGTCATTGTATCTAATATGCATAACTAATTAGATTACACTTGATCAAAAGAACAAAAGAAACTAATTAGGTTTGTTTTCTTGTTCAACAACTAAATAGCTTGATAACAATTTTTACTTAAGAAAAAGATATTTAAAATAGTAATGGAGAAACAATTCATTGCGATCATCTAGATGTTGATGTAATGTAATATCTTCCAAGAGTTTAGAGATTTCAATTGATCAGTGATCATAATGATTATACCCAGGCCTGGTCGTACCTCACACTCTTTAAATATATAATTTTGTTTCTGGAATAAGAATAAACAAGTACATGAGATGGTAGCCGATACAATGATATACAAATACATAAACATGTGATGTATGCATAGACGAAGACAGTTTTTGGTTTCTAATTACCGCATACCCAGCTAAATGTTTCACAGAAGGTTTTTATTGGATTATGACCACCTCGAGGGACGATGAAGTGCTCATTACCCAATGGATCACATATTTTCTGGCATGGAGTGGTACATATGTTTGGAGTTGCTTTTCTTGATGCCTTCATACATATATTTCACGATACAATTTTTTACACACTTCATCCATTACATATGGGAGATTTGTGATGATAACATCATTGTAAACAAAATTTACAATCATTAAAACACTGGATGTCAAAGAAAAAAAAAACACTAAAAATTTTCTTTGATACTTGAACTGCCATATCGTACAGTAATTATTACACCTTTTAAATCGAATATGTTTCTTTATTGTGGTTTTGAAATAAGATGATTTAGTACAAATATTCCAAGTCAATGTAGATGTATTTATATGTTTAGTAAATTTAATTTTAACAGGTTTTAAAAATTACGACCTGTTATTAAGCTGTCAATTTTTTTCCTTTTTGGTTAAATATAATGAGGTGTGTTGTTATATACTGTTTGATCATCTGAACAATTTTTCTTTTCTTTTTGTAAGCTATCTACACAAATATTTTTTATAAATAAATTGTAACTAATTGTTCTCACTAAATATTATTACGGGAAACTAATTTTAAACCCACATCATCACATAAATAATTTATGACCTAAATAAATACTTATGTAGCTTTTATAAAATAAAAATGACAATTCACCTAAGCATAAAAAACGATTGTTTTTATATATACTTGCTATATATATTATATATAGACCACGAAGATAAAGTTAGAAAATAACAATTATTAAATAGGAAAGTAACTAAATTACTTTTAATAAAAAATTCAAAAATATAAAAAATAATTAATTAAAACTAAATTAAATATTTAACTATAACATAAACAAACAAATCAATATTTTAATTTTTCAAGAACGTTTTTAAATTAAATTTTTGTTTGGTAAATATTAATGAATTATTGAAAATCAACAACAATATTTATTTATATATTATTTTAATTTAGAACTAAACTAAGAGATTCAACAAGAACAACGTACGTTCGTGTATATAAACGTTTCCTTTTAGTTAAATAGAAAAAGATGTTCATCTATACAAAAATCTTCCATTTGTTTGTTTTGTAAGAAATTGATGAATTATCTTTTATTTCCCTCCATAGAATCACAAATTAAGTTTCAAGTTATTAAAATGTTATAAATATGCATGTATTGCTACACATAGCTATGGTATATCTTTTGGTAGTAATAACTGGCCAAGTGCAAAACATAAATCAATGGTAAGTACATTTTCTTTTATTTGCATGTCATCAAATGTTTTACCTAAATCCAATGTACTAGCGTAAGAGATTAAGGGTGTGACTGGTAACCATCAAGGAACATTAGTAATGATTAGGAAAAAAATGAATAGGAATAAAATTTTGGGAACAATGAGGAACAAGGGTTCCTTATCAAAATTAACAAGGAACAAATTTACATTATAATTCTCTACAAAAAAGAGAATGAGAAGGAATGACGAGGAAAAAATATTTCTCACGAATGATAACATTTTTGAGGAACATTAAGGAATGCAGTGTTCCTCTTCGTTCCCTTGGTCACCGTTCAAACCCTAAATATGGTGATATATAGTGTTTCAGTCTTGCAAATATTTAGTTGTTTTGCTCACTTCATGGCTTAAACATAACTACTTAATGAGTTGTTTTGGTTCGTGTTTTGTAGGAAAAACCTTATAGCAAACAGACCGAGGCCAAACCCACAAGGTACATACCGCTATGGTATGATAAACATCATCAGAACAATCAGACTTGCTAGCTCTACCCGACAGATTAGAGGCAAGCAACGATACACCGTGAACAGAGCATCATTTTACCCAAGTGACACCCCTTTGAAACTAGCTGACTATTTCAAAATTGATTGCGTATACACGCCTGGAAACATATCTGACCAGCGCACAAAAGGAGAGATATTCCCTGTCACAGCAATATATAGCGTTCTCAAACCGAGAGATAGACCTTAATGAAGCCAAAGTTAAGTGCGTCTTCTAATTGTTGACTTCATGACCATTTTATTAACCGTGTGGACTTTGGTCTAACAATCAGAATGTTACTTGGGAAGTGGAGTCATGCAAAGATGATATAGCAAAGACTGATAGCAACTTTTTCTGAATCCCCATGACGTATGTATTTAATTATCACAAATGCTAAGAAGATATATAGCAATTTCTTCTTTTTAAATCGTAAACAAGATAATTTGTTGAGTAATGTTAGGTTAATGTAGGTGGTGATTTATATAGTAGAACTACTATTAACTATTTTAAAAGTTGTTTTAAATCAGTTTATTAGGTCTGATTAGTTTTGTAAAGTTTAGCTCTGATTTTGTCTATTATGAAACAATGGTTAATCGTTTGTATTGCAAATTCTAGCTTGCATATACATCCATAGATCATTTTGGTTTATTTTGTAACCACTTGTTTATAGGCTAAAATATCATGGACTGCAATATACATATCACTAGACAATACTTGAGACAACAATTCTACATGCGAATGTTTAAAAACACATATCATCTTGTCTCAGAAGTATAGTTCCATATAATTTGATCCTTCTCATGCTTAATACAACTTAAAGAACATAAAAGTCACATCAAAGTGTGTTTCATCAAGAGCAAAACAATCTAGAAAACAAGTAACCATGACAACCTTGCACAACATCTAGCAAAGGAGATGTCTGACACGCTTCACCAGCATCACGATCCTTCCACTTCTCTAAAACCGTTTCAGCCACAACTGCAATACGATGCTGCATCACCGAAGCACCCATGGGTCCCACTAAGTTCAACCTCGTCGCAGCCGAGACGACATCTCTCAGCGTAACAAAAAGGTACGCCCTCTGAGAAGCCTCGGGATCCATCCCGAGAAGGCCACACACAAGCCCGAAGATCGGAGCGTGGTGGAAACGCAACTCCTTGGAGGAGCCCAAAGAGGCGTCTCTGATCGTCTTCAGAGATGGGATCTCGGTGAAAACCGAAGCAGCGATTCGGAACAAGGCTGATCCTTGGGAGATCGACGCCTTTGAAGAGACTTGGTTGGTTAAGGTAGCGTCGAGTAAAAGATCTAGTCTTTGCCATGTCTCTATGTCGGGAGATTTGAGGGAAGAGTAGACAAAAGGAAGCAGTAAGCTAGCTGTGTTGTCCAAGACATGGATGATGTGGGTTTCGAGATCTGTCGGAGACGAAACTAACCGTGTCTGAACAGCTGCTTCGAGACCGAACGAATGAGCGAAGCCTCCGGTTGGTAAAATTGAATCGAGGAGTTGCCACTGGCTCCACTGCGAACAAGAAGAGGATCTTGACGCAACGCTCTCGCTAATTGCATCTTCTCCGATTGGTTTTGCCATCAATCGAACAGTTTCTTATCGAGAGTCTTCGAAGAGAGAGAGAGAGAGTGAGAGAAGCTAAATTATACTTACATTTAATTATTCTCTTTTATTCAGTACCACATTGGTTTACGGTTCAATTTCAAATCAAATGAAAACCATGCGGGAACCAACGGAATTGCCTCTAAACCGAACCACACGACTATTTTTTGTCAATCGATTTCCATCAATTTTACCTTCAAATTTAGATGTTTAAAAAAAAGAGCAATTCATCATCGTACACCTGGACCTTGATTGGCAAAGCAGATGATAAATCATTAGCATCATACGGTATGCTTTTGTTAAACTGTTTAATAGAATGACCGGTAGCAGTGACGGATCCAGGATTCACTTTAACCTGGGTCAAACATGTAACCAAATAAAAAATTGTGAAAAATGTTTGGTGTAAGAGGGAGTTGAACCCAAGTTTTGGGGGTGTCAAAGTACAATTTAAACCAAAAACGCTAGAGAATTTTCAATGTTTCTACCTACAATTTAATATTTATCATATTTAAAGTGTGTCATGTGACACACTATTGGTCTGAGTAGGTCCGCCTCTGACCGGTAGAGTAGTCGGAACATGCTATTTAAAGCTATTATAAAAATTAGTATATAATATATAATCTATTTATTTATAATGAATATATTTTCATATATATGTATATATATATTAATATATAAAATAAAAATATATATAATTAATTTATTTTATATAAAAAATTTAAAAAATTATGTTTATATAAAAAATATTATTTTATAATAAATTTAACAATTAAAATATTTCTTTTTAAAAATAATATTTCACATTTAAAATATAATTTAATTTATATAATAAGATTATATTTTAAATGTGAAAGACTATTTAAAAAAATATTTTTATTGTAAATTTATTTTAGAAATCAAAATTATATTTACTGGATATAAAAATTATTTTATGATACTATTTAATAAAATAAATGAACTAATTATATATATTTTTTAGTTTTATAAATTATAAATGTAAATGCTTTTCTAAAAGCTTCATATGAGAACATTTGCCAAGGAGCATTTAGAGAGCATTAACATATAGCAAATGCTTTTCTAAATAATTTTATCACAAATGTTGATTAGATAATGTAGAGCATAATGTTAATGCTAATGCTCTACCAATCAATTAATGTATATATATTTTAATAAGCGAAGAATCGGTACATTCGATCCAAATTAAAAATCGAATGTGCTTTCAAAATAATCAAAATCTAAGTTTTTTTTTGAATAACAATAGCCCATTTTATTAAGAAGAAGAGAGTTCAGTACAAGACAAAAGAGCAAGCCAACAAGGCCGCTTTTGCAAGAGCATCATACACCATTATGCTCACAGCGAATGAACGTAAATGCAGAAAACGTAAAAGATGAAGATAGAAACTAAATATCCATGAGAACTCCAAAAAGCTCCACATGATATCACTCCGAGTTTATAACTCTATTGAACTTCTGAGACTAAGATTAAAACCAGACGTTAGAGAGGGAGAGGTTGACTGCTGATGTCACAACCTCTCGGAGTGCTAATGCTTCCGTTAGAAGTGGTGACTTCACGTGGGTGGTGTATGTATTGACTTTAAACGTAGTCTTGTCTTAAGCAAGGGTCCAGCCCAATCCCGCCTTTTGTGTGTCCCGAGTCCACGATGCATTTGAGTTGCAGACTATTGTTCTTCCTGGCGTAGCTAGGGTAGGTGTCGAGGGGGTGATGTGTGTTACCCAGCGAGCACTACCTTCCACTTACACTGCATACCGTTCCTTTGCTCATGTGATTTTGAAGCTTTCGAAGATGATTTTGTTGCAAGCAGTCCATATGTGCCTGAAAATCCAAGAGATTGTGTTGTTAGTCAGGCCGGTCGGGGGAAGACATACATTCATCTTTGTCTGCACCAGCGTTGATGTATAGATGAGAAGTTGCTAGCATTTACCGGTGACTTTAGTGGAACAGATTTCAAACCTGCATTGCGAAAGGACATTGTAAGAACAGATGAAGTGATGTTTTTGTACCTCCACAGTGAGGACATGAAGTGCCAGCCAAAATACACCTAGTACTAAGGTTTGCCTCTAGAGACCGAGCACCTCACAGAGCTTCCAATGGAACAACTTTAGTTTTGGCAGTGTCTTTACATTCCAAACATGAGAGTACCATTTGAAGCTACGATCCGCCGGGGTTAGTATCGCTCTCAAGGGCCTGTCATTGATGAACGCATGATAGCCCGATCTGACATTGTAAACACCAGATTTTGTTCGTTTCCAAGTGAAGGAGTCTTCTGCCTTTAGACGGCTCAGTTGGATCAAGTAAATGAGATGTGCAGTCTAGGGGAACAGGAGTTCAACTTGTTGCTTATTCCATAAAATAGATACTCTGGTTAGTAAGTAAGAAACCATGAGATCACTTTCAAATTCCCTTGTTGGGCCGTAGGGGATGATATGTTCTAAAAAAGAGATCCATGAGTCCTTCCATGCATGTGTAGCTTCACTATTGCCTATCACTTTCCAGAGTTTCTTTTTAAGAAGGTCACGGCATGCAAGCAGACTTCGCCAGCCATGGGAAGCAGTCATTGAACACGTCGTAGTTAGAAAAGGGCGAGCTATGACAGTATTTGCCGAAAAGAACACACGCAAGAAAACAATCCGGGTTGTGCACCAGTCGCCACGCAAGCTTACCGAGCATGGCTACATTGAAGACGTGAATGTCACGGAGGCCTAAACCCCATCCTCCTTAGACAGTAATAAGGAATCCCAAGCCACTCAACAGATGTTTCGGTCGAAGTTTGAGTCCCACCAAAATCGAGTCAAAGTAGATTGAATCATACTACAATAAGCCTATGGGCAGCAAGAAACATGAAATGGAGTATGTCGGCGGTGCCGTCAAGACTGCCTTGAGCATCGTAAGCTTCCTGGCTGAAGAGAGACACCGAGAGGACCAAGACACTGCCTCTTTCTTAACCCAATCGACAATGGCAGAGAACAAGTCACAATTCTTTCTTGTAAATATCTTTAGAAGTCCAAAATACTTTCCAACGCCTCCCTCCTTGGTGATACCAAGGCTTTGTTTCACTAAAAGTCAAGTCCCTATGGTGTTTAAACTGAGAGGGAGATGGAGGATTTGTCGCCGTTGATTGACTGTCTTGAAGCTAGCCGTAGTCTTGTAGGATGTAGTTTAGTACTGAGCAGCTCTGGTGGGTTTCCTTGATGAAGAACATGGTGTCGTCTGCGAAGAGAAGATGGTTGATCCTCGGTGCTTGTTGCGTCACCTTGATGCCTGTCATCTCACCGCTTTCTTGCGTTCCCCGGTACAGCCTGGATAAGACTTGTCCGTAGAGAATGAAGATGTAGGGTGAGAGCGGATCTCCATGTCTAATACCTCTGTGTAGTGTTACTTTCCCCAAGGCTGAGTCATTAATCAAGTAGGAGTAGGAAACCGTTGAGACACACTGCAAGATCCAATGAGTATGATATACCATGGATTTAACCTAATTTTAGCCATGGTATATAGGTGTTTTTAAATACATTATAGTTATTTTGGAGTCTTTTTAGTATGTTTTCAGGTTTTGGAGTGATTTGGTGAAAAATGGTGATTTTGGTGCATTTTGGAGATAAAATGATAAAGACACGTAGCTGACCATCGAATAGCCTAGCGATTGATGATTAAAGATGATAATCGATCGACACACACACTGTGTTGTCGATCGACAGCAAAGCGCGCAAAGGTCATATTTGGTTCCAGCCGACTTTAAGCCCAAATTCTACAAGAATTACCAGATAATCTCTGACGAGTTTTAACCTAATTTTTATGTGCTCTGCCATTGTTCTAAGAAAACCACGCTTTCATACTTTCATACAGAAAAATACGTAGAGTCTTAGGTTTGGAGAGAAGATCCAAGAACTCATTCAGAGATTTGTGATTGTAACTCCAAGTTTTTCTACTCTTATCTATTTATGCAGTTTTCATATTTATTTGTTATGAATTACTTAGGTATGTCTGGATAGTTCTCTTTGTTAGATTTAGGGTTCAGATATTCATGAGGAATTAGCCCAAAATATAGAATTTCTAAGTATTAGGATATCCATCAATTAAACTGTTCTTAATGCATGTGTTCTATAATAGCTAACTGGGACCTTGTCTATAAATATTAAGGAGCAAGCGGAAGCTTGGTTCTCTGTCTGAATTAGCTTACATTGTGTTAGGATTGCTAGAAACAAGCGTAAGCTGATTTAGTTAAGCCTAGTGAACAAGTCAAACCCGCACATAAAGCTTCATGGAAGGTACGTCGATCGACAACTCAGTAGTTGCATCGATCGACATGCTGAAAGGTGTATCGATCACCAATCCTTAATTGGTATCAGTTGAGATCTTAGATCCGACAATAGATTGTCTAAAAATACAGAAGTCGCTCGGCTATTCTTACTGTTTGAATTCTAGAATATCCAATATATGCTTAGTATCTATATCTCTATAATCCTGATTGTCTGAATAGAAATCTTAAGTCTAACGCCTTTCATATATGTCTTAAAACCCCAATCAATCAACCGAACAATTACTTGTTCACCACTTCTATTTAAATTAAACATGTTTGCCTAGCTTAACCATATAACTTCTAGATCTTTTGTGTGCATTAGCTCCCCATGAATTTGATCCCTAAGTATTGGAACTCGACCTCTTATTTGAGAGAGTACAAATCACTCCTTAGGATAATTTGAGTGATATCAGAGTCCATCAATCGTCAAAACCTAGCCGAGTAAACACCAAGCGGATAAAACCTTATTCAAGCCTATCATAAGACTTGCTCATGTCCGTTTTAAACCGCCATAAAACAATGTGTTTTCACCTTTAAAGTCTTGAGATAGTGCATCACTTCATGGGTAATTGATATATGGTGTTTTTGACATATTGTATATATGCTTTTTAGTTAGTTTTCAAGTCTTTATCGAGTCTTCCTAGTCCTTTTCAGGTCATCACAGGTTTGGAGTTGCATATGAGGAAAGTAAGATCATCTGGAGTAAAAGAGTCACAAAGAACCTTAATTGAAGATTTTCACGAGCGGAACAACCTTGCAGACTGTTCTCGAGCATGCGGAGCAACCCGAGTGCATGTTCCAGCAACATAGATTTTTCTGGAAACTTCTAATATTTCGGAATTTCACCTAGGGCTTCTCCTTTTTTATTATGGGCCGCCACCGACCTGCAAATATATCTTTTATTATTATTCTTGACATACTACATTACTTTTTAGAGATATTTTTGGGGAGAGAAAACTTGTAACCTTGTTGAGGGAAAAGAATCTTTACATCATTGGGAGAAGATTTCTAAACCCTCTTGCTTTTTATTATTGATTCAGACATGTTTTCTTCATCTATTATCTCTGTGTTTTCTCTGTTCATGGCTGAGTAATCCGCTTGCTTAGTCTACGGTGTTAGGGTATTTAGATCGATGAGCTAAACACAAATAAGGCTAATTGTTTGATTGTCTCCATTCATGTTTATGGTTACTGCATGCATTAAACTAGTCATTTACTGTTTGAAACTAGATTTAATCTAATCATCAAAAGTGCTTAGGTTGCTAGAAACAGCATGAATGTGCAGCTTGTCCCTAGCCAGCGAAAGTAGATGCTAGAGCAATTTGTGAACTAATCAAATCTGCGCTTAATGTTTGTCTTCATGTTTTAATCCAAACGAGAGTTTAGGTATTAAGTTTGATTGTTAAAAGGGGAGATACCACGAAAGTGGATCGATCTACTTGTGTAATTTGAGTTCTAGACTCGCGCTTAATAAAACCTTGAATAGATGTTTGGCTCATGATCGTTTGACACCCAATCCTTCACCCTAGGCTTAGCATCTTTTATAATCCGAATCCAAACCAACTCTGTTACTTGCTTGCTACGATTTCTCAATCCTTAAAAACCACATATTGTTTTAGCTTAATATTGATCCCATAGAAATAAAGTGTAAAATGGTCCTCTGGAGTTAAATCTCAAATATTACAACAACATTGTTTGCTTACAGTAGAAAAGACATAATTTTAGTGTATCAGTAATGAGGACATTATGTGAGATCGCTCTTGCCGGTAAAAAGGCCGATTGATTCTCAGATATAATCGAGCCCAATGCTGGTATGAGGTAAAGCAACAAGATATTCGAGATAACCTTTTACTAAACATTACATAAGGCTATTGGCCTGAAATCTGAAACCAGCTTAGGAGCTTGAATGTTCGGAATAAGACGGACATAAGTAGCATTGATACTGGACTGCATCACACCCGTAGAGAAGAAGCTACTGATTTCTGTGATAATAGCCTGACCTACTGTTGCCCAATTTTCTTGGAAAAAGCACATGGAGAACCCATCTGGATATGGGGCTTTATCGGGATGAATAGCAAAAAGTGCTTTCTTTATCTCCTCAGCCGATGGTATTGTGGTGAGTTTGGCATTCTAATCCTGCGAGATGCAAGGGAGGAGAGCTCGCTCTACAACCACCGTGCAGTCCGCACCCAAAGAAGCAAAGATATCAGTGAAGTACCGTGCTATTTCAGCAGCAGTATGTTCTTCCTCGTATAAGTCGTTCACATTACAATCATCCAGAGAGAGAGTTACGAGCATTTCTCTTTACGAGCATTTCTCCCTTTTGCTACTGTTTGAAAGTAACTGGATTTCTTTTCTCCCAGTATAAGCCAGAGAAGCGTACTCCTATGTCTCCAAAAATCCATCGCCGCCTTATGTGCTTGAAGTAGTAGTGATTGAAGTGTTGTAATAGTATCCAGCGTCCCAGTTGGCGATGACATAGTTGTGTCTAGCTCAAGCTTCAATCTCTCAATCTCTTTCTTGCTATTCAGAAACTGAATTTTACTCCACATATCTAGAGCAGCTTAACATGTTGATAATTGGTATGCGATGGATGAGAGGGGACAAGAGTTACAGGTCTCATCTATAGGCATTGAGCGTATCAGAAGATCTAGCAGGTTTTTTTTCTCCTCGTGTTAAAAATAGACAGGATCGGCCGATGATCTGATGCGTCGAATTGCAGGTAGTGACATCGGCTATGAGGGCAATCATCACACCATCGGCCTTGAGTCGCTTTGCCTTTTTCCACCGCTGTGAATCTTCTTGGCATATTGAGAAGGGATATAAAGATAGGAAAGACTAGCAGTACTGCTTCTCCTCTCTATTTGGTATGGGTTTAAACTTCGAATTGGTTGGTTCTTTTGTGGTTTCTCTTCCCTCACCTTTGTTTGCTTGATCTTCTTTATAATTTACACGAGAAATTTTAAATGCATATTCTGGTTTTTTTTTTGTTTTTCTTAGTTATGCTTGCTTGTTTCTTCATATATGTATAATCCATTCCTTTTCTTTGTAGAATAATTATGAGCAAGGTTTCTATATTTTAGATTCGACAAATGATTCAGATCTTTGAATGATTTGCATGAAGAATCAGATCTGTGAAACGTGTTGTGCCTCAATCTTCTGCGGTGTTAATTTGCACCAGTGGTTAAGCAAAATCCAGTCTTTATAGCTGAAATTACAAAGACTGAAATAGACATATTCAGATGTTGTTGTTATGTATCTGGGACAGGAAAACTTTCAAACCCTAAAACTATTGGACACAGACAAGGTTGAGATGTGATGGTGCGGCGGAACTTTCATGACGATGATCTCTCAAATGTGGTTTGAAAAAAGAAACTTGTTCGCTATCGCAGAAAGAGGACATGTATGTATTAAGAAACAACAATGGCTGATATTATAGGCTTGTTTGTGTCCTTTTCCCTTCTTCAACCATTCTATAGATCTTACTGATATGTAACAACATGTAGTTACAACATTTAACTATAAAAACAAGTCGTTACAAAATCAACCAAAATGGTATATGGATATATCTGCAAGCTAGAAATTAGCAATACAAACGAATACTTATTGTTTTTATAGCAAAAAGTTGTTTGGAGAATTAAAATAGACCTAAATTTTACAAAATTAATTGAATCAATATATTTTTAAGACAAAATAATAAACTGATTAAAAACAACTATTAAAAATAGATGTTATTAGTTCTACTATATAAATTACCAACATTAAGCTAACATCGCTCATCAAACTATCTTATTTACACTTTTAAAAGAAGAAAGTGCAAAATTTTCTTAGAATTTGTGATAACTAAATACATACGTCATGGGAATACACAAAAAATCAAGTGTTTTCATGACCATAATTATGATTATGGTAGTGTTTTCAGCACACATTTCTCATTCAATCAATGTAGAAAGGTGTAACAAAGATTGCATTCCAAATCAGTGCATGAAAGTAATTGAAAACCCTGATCTAACCATATGTAAAGAAGCTTGCGAGAAGTTTTGCCATAGACAACCAAACGTCCAAATGATTGTTCCTCCAGAAGGTGATGGCGGTATTTTTGGTAGAATGAAATGCCTTTATTTAAAAAATTGCCCTTGATTCAAATTATGAAAATTATATGTTTTCATAAATTTATATATTCTCTAAAAAAATGTATATTTTTATCTATTTTATTATGTACCGATATATTGCTAACTTGTTTATTGTCTTGGTCAAATAAAATATGTTTTTTCTTTCCAGCTGCTATAAAATTTATAAATTTATTGTATACATTTCTAAACAATCAAATTACTTATATTAACAAACAATAAAAATCGAACTGAATTAGATATCACAAAATGAATTACAATTATTGAAAGACTAATAGGATACACGGACATAAAAAAAATGCATTAATAAAGTGACATAATTATTAACAAAAATTTAGCTAAAAAATGTGACATGATTTAATTTGTTAATAATGTTGCTAATATGAGGAGAAAAGAACATTAAAATCACAGTAAGGACAGAAAACAAGTGTTGATCCAAAAAGTGTTATCCAAGATTAAAAAAAATACTGTTGACCAAGTGAGAATATTACCATCCTGTAAAATGATTGCCTGATATTGTTTTCATTCTTTAAGCTATCATTTTTGTCAAAAAATATTGCACATTTTCAAATTAGAAAAGTAGTATGGAATTCCATAAATCCTAAAGTTAAAGATAGATAAGACTTATTGCAGGGTCGCAAAAAAATAATGATTGAAAATTATATAACAAATAATTGGAAACTACAATATTGATATATTAAAACGTTTACAAAATCATAAAGAAACAGAAGAAATCACAGAATCGAGATCGGATCTCTTTTTTGAAGTCAATAAATCGACTGTAATGTATGACAAATCTATGCGATTTTTCAATCCCAAAATATATTTGTGATGAGACAGGTTTGCAATATATGAAACATAATATATGAAATTTAAAAAAAATATATACTCTTGAGACTTACACTAAGAAGAACACTTGGCTAAAAATGCAAACAAAAATTCTAGGAAAACCCCAAATATTCTTCTTAATGTAAGTTTCGGAAGTATATTATTTTGTTAAGTTGAAATATTATGTATCCGATATTGCGAACCTGTCTCATAGAAAATATATCTTGAGATTGAAAAATCGCATAGATATGTCATACATTACAGGCGATTTATTGAGTTACAGAAAGAGATTCAATCTCAATTCTGTGATTTCTTCTATTTTCTTATAATTTTGTAAATGTTTTAATATATCAATATTGCAGTTTCCAATTATTTGTTATATAATTTTCAATCATGATTTTTTGCGACCCTGCAATAAGTCTTATATATCTTTAACTTTAGGATTTATGGAATTCCATACTACTTTTCTAATTTGAAAATGTACAATATTTTTTGACAAAAATGATAGCTTAAAGAATGAAAACAATATAAGGCAATCATTTTATGGGATGGTAATATTCTCACTTGGTCAACAGTGCTTTTTTTAATCTTGGACAACACTTTTTGGATCAACACTTGTTTTCTGTCCTTACTGTGATTTTAATGTTCTTATCTCCTTATATTAGCAACATTATTAACAAATTAAATCATGTCACATTTATTTTGAGCTAAATTTTTGTTGATAATTATGTCACTTTATTAATACATTTTGTATGTCCGTGTATTCTATTAGTCTTTCAATAATTGTAATTCATTTTGTGATATCTAATTCAGTTTGATTTTTATTGTTTGTTAATATAAGTAATTTGATTGTTTAGAAATGTATACAATAACTTTATAAATTTTATAGCAGCTGGAAAGAAAAAACATATTTTATTTGACCAAGACAATAAACAAGTTAGCAATATATCGGTACATAATAAAATAGATAAAAACATACATTTTCATAGAGAATACATAAATTTATGAAAACATATAATTTTCATAATTTGAATCAAGGGCAATTTTTTAAATAAAGGCATTTCATTCTACCAAAAATACCGCCATCACCTTCTGGAGGAACAATCATTTGGACGTTTGGTTGTCTATTGCAAAACTTCTCGCAAGCTTCTTTACATATGGTTAGATCAGGGTTTTCAATTAATTTCATGCACTGATTTGGAATGCAATCTTTGATACACCTTTCTACATTGATTGAATGAGAAATGTGTGCTGAAAACACTACCATAATCATAATTATGGTTATAAAAACACTTGATTTTTTGTGAATTCCCATGACGTATGTATTTAGTTATCACAAATTCTAAGAAAATGTTGTACTTTTTTCTTTTAAAATTGTAAGTAAGATAATTTGATGAGCGATGTTAGGTTAATGTTGGTAATTTATATAGTAGAACAAATATTATCTATTTTTAATAGTTGTTTTGGATCAGTTTATTATTTTGTCTTAAAAATATATTGATTCAATTAATTTTGTAAATTATAGCTGGGCTCTGTCTATTTTAATTCTCCAAACAACTTTTTTGCTATAATAACAATAATTATTCGTTCGTATTACTAATTTCTAGCTTGCAGATATATCCATATACCATTTTGGTTTATTTTTTAACGACTTGTTTTTATGGTTAAATGTTGTAACTGCATGTTGTTACCAATGTTTATTTGTAACAACATGTAGATCAGTAAGATATATGGAGTGGTTCAAAAGGGGAAAAGGCACTAATCTAGGAAGGTTTCGCAGTGCAATAATCGTAAAAGTGATTTCAAGATTTTTTTTTTGGTGATATGATTGTAATTTCACTATCCTTTTGGGTTAGTTTTGCATTTGCTTGAATTTAGGGTATAATTTTGCATTTAAAATCAAGTTTTATGTCAATTTTGGCAAATCTCCCTTGACTTTTATGAGGTTTTAGATGATTTTATATGAATTAGAAAGTTTAATAGGATTTTTGTTAGACTATTCTAGAATCTTGACTAAAAAACAATGAGATTTGAATTTTATTTCTTTATTTTTATTTTCTAAAAGGTTTTCAGGATTTTATTTCTTTAACTCTAAACATTCTAAATCACTTGAATACTTTAAAACACACAACTTAAACTATTTTCACAAGCAATGGATTTCATGGATTTCAGAGTAATTTATGAAATGTCAAAATCAATAACAGTAAAATTTAAATGAGTATTTAAAATTCTTGTTAAAATAACGGTGAATTTGTCCATAATGAAGAAGGAAACGAGACTGTTGTACTGTAAAGGGGTTACCGTTGATGGCAAAGACAGAAACTGATTTCTTTTTTTGTCACCAAAATAAACATACTCATATAGAATCTGCAAACCAAACTAATAACTCTGCATTCATATAGACAACAAACCACGGTTGCTTTCTTGCACTGTCTGCGAGACTATCCACCCTTGAATTCTGCTTCCGTGGTATATGAATGAGCTCTGAGCTATTAAAACTTCTCCTCAAGATCTCTATGTTTTCCAAATAACTTGCAAAGACTGATTATTCTTCTGGTTCTGAAACCATCTATACCAACTGAGAACAATCTGTTGCAAATGTAACAATAAACTGTATAAAATCCCTCATGCATTCCATTCCCCAAATGAGAGCCTTTATCTCCGTGTGAAGTGGCGACTGACTCGTTCTTATATTTTTCGCTCCCATTAAACCATCAAAACTTTCCAGTATGTTATATCAAGGCAGAAACTGATTAAATGGGAGTAGATATATATAGTAGACACTTACAAATCACTTAAAATTCTAAGTTGAATACATCCCTTTTAATTACATTGCTTGCTTGCACTGAATGAATTTAAAATTTTGGCTTAATATTTAATCATTAATTAATTTTGTTTTACGGAAAATAAAATTTATTATATAAGATAAATATATATTTTTTTTAGTTTTTTCGAAAATAATAAATTAGTAAAATGAATATGTTTTATTTAACTTTTCATTTATTTTTAATAAATCTATGTTGGTGTACATGTGCCATTCATATCAAAACACTTAGCTAAGACTATATCTACAAACAGTTACAAATCTTCAACAACCTATTTTATATTTTTTAACATTCCACATCATCTTCTCTTTCTTTCACATATTAATTCAACATTAATTCAACTTTTATATCTACAATACTTGTGTTTAATAAAATCGAACACATTATCCCACAATTTTATCACATATTTTAATACTAGTTTATATACATTTACAATAACAGAATATTGAAAATACTTATAAATACCTTAAATAAATACAACTTATATAAATTTAAATTGTTGGCAATCATCGAGATTTAAATGATTCTAATAATAATTAACTGAATTTTAGATGTTAATTAAATTAATATTTTAATTCATTTCACATATTTAATTAAATAAATAAGTATTTTTATTGAAAATAATATTATTATTATAATAATAAGTATTTTTTGTCCAAATCAAATGAACCAAGTCTCTATTTATAAAGTACAAAAATTATAAATTTAGGTATTTTATTTTTCTTAAAGATATATAATTTAGTATAAGATAATTGATGTGAAAAAATTGGAATAAAATTAGTCTTAACAATTTTATCAACCAATAAAATATTCACACTTGCACCAACTATTTTTTTTTTTTTAAAAATTAGTAGTCTACCTTTACTTTCTTTTTGGTCGCATGAGAAACAACATTGTTTTTTTTTGTTTATGTTAAAACAACTCAATTATATGGACCTCATTTTCTATTCATTCAACCTGTTATTCAACAAGTAAGCCGCGCCATTTTCTAAAATCTTTCAGTGCCTTCATTTTTTATGTTCAACCGTTGAAATTATTTTTCGACACATCCATTGTGTATGTTGATATATCATGAATTTTACTCACTTTCAGCTATGGTATATAAGTGTTTTAAGATATAATTATTATGTTTTGGAGTCTTTTTAGAGTATTTACATGTTCAAGTACGTTCTGGAGAAATATGGTGATTTTGGAGCCTTTTGAAGTGCAGAACTGCACAGACGCGTCAGATGTCTAGCTAAGGATGAAGATCTTCCTGCGCTCATATTTTGACACAAGATATAACTTTGAGTTAGCTTTCCAATTCCACCGGTTCGAAGTCAATCAGCATCATATAGCAGAAGTTATGCCCGTTTTACTGGTCAGTCTGCCTCGCGAGAGGAAGCTGTCGTGGAGATGAAGGACTGTCGATCAACGGTGCACTCTTTCCGTCAGTCGACGGTGATGCCAGAATATGGGTTGAGCATATTTTATGACCGACTGAAGCCCAGAAGCAACCACAAATTACCAGAATACCCTTGGACGACCTAAAATCCTACTTATGTGTTTTCTAAGCCATTGTTGACGACTAAACTTTCTTTAATTCATAGTTGTAGGTTAGGAGAGAAGATATGAACTCCATTGGTTTTATAATATCTATTGTAATTTCTTACCTATTCATCTATGATTTCTATGACAAAATATTTGAACACGTTAATATAGTTTGCGGTGATTTTTTTCAAAATTTTGATTTTTAGATATGTATCTGGAGTAAAACTAATTTTAACAGATGTCCATTTTTTAAAAAAAATTGACACTTATTTAATTCACTGAATTCATAGAATAAGTTAAAAAAAGAAACTTAACTCATATCAATAAAACAAAGACGAGAATGAAAGTACAATTTTATAGCGGTAGAAAATGAATTCACTTATAGAGAGTCAATAGTAAACAAATCGAAAGCAGAAATCCTAATCCCCTTTCGTCATTATACAATTGATGTTTCGTATTTGGTTTTGGTGATTTGTGTCAGTCGCAAAACTTAATTTTTTTTGTGCATATGAAGCCTTAAAAATAATTAAAATAAGTAGTAATACGTAAACTTTTCAACAACGATGATATATTTAAGAGACTAATATTTGTATTTGTCATTGAATAATTGATAAATATTATAATGTTGCAAAATGTTAAAACTATTTAATAAATAAATATTATAATAAAAACTCACTTCAAGCATGCGCGCGGATTATCATCTAGTAGGTTATTAAATTCCAAGTTAAAAAAATATCATTAGATGTTAATAGCTTATAGTAAATAAATAAATAGCCCTTTTAACTATATGCCAGAGTTTGACTAAGCAGATCAAATAATGATGACTTGTCTTGATGGAGATCGCTTATTCCGATACATTCTTTTTTTGAATTACGTATACAAAATCAAGTGGATGTTTCTCAGACAATACGTCCAAAATTTTATCAGATTTTTTCAACTAAAAAAAAAGAAGAATTAAGATTTTTGTGTTCAGAGTAATTTTTGAATTTTACTTAATGATTAATTAGACTTTGAAGTAATAGATGTCCATTTTAACAGATGTCCATTTTTTTAAAAAAAAATTGATACTTATTTAATTCACTGAATTTAAAGAAGAAATTAAAAAAAGAAACTTAACTCATATCAATAAAACAAAGACGAGAATGAAAGCACAATTTTATAGCGGTAGAAAATGAATTCACTTATAGAGAGTCAATAGTAAACAAATCGAGAGCAGAAAACCTAATCCCCTTTCGTCATTATACAATTGATGTTGCCTATTTGGTTTTGGTGATTTGTGTCAGTCGCAAAACTTAATTTTCTTTTGTACATATGAAACCTTAAAAATAATTAAAATAAGCTGTAATACGTAAAATTTTCAACAACGATAATATATTTAAGAGACTAATATTTGTATTTGTCATTTTATAATCGATAAAGATTATAATTTTGCAAAATGTTAAAACTATTTAATAAACAAATATTATAATAAAAACTCACTTTACGCATGTGCACAGATTATCATCTAGTAGGTTATTAAATCCCAAGTTAAAAAATATCATTCGATGTTAATAGCTTATAGTAAATAAATAAATAGCCCTTTTAACTATATGCCAAAGTTTGACTAAGCAGATCAAATAATGATGACTTGTCTTGATGGAGATCGCTTATTCCGATACATTCTTTTTTTGAATTACGTATACAAAATCAAGTGGATGTTTTCTCAGACAATACGTCCAAAACTTTATTGGATTTTCTCAACTAAAAAAAAGAAGAATTAAGATTTTCTGTTCAGAGTAATTTTTGAATTTTACTTAATGATTAATTAGATTTTGAAGTAATGGTATATTATACTATCATATTTCTGGATTATGTCAGTATCTAAAAATATTGATGTCCGCAAAATCTACTAACTAAAATAAAGCACCTCATCAATAATAAAGCCAAGTGCAGTCCAGAAACTCTTTCTCTTTGGCACGTTATCCAAGGAGCTGTTCCGATGAATCTCCCCAGCTCCAACCTTGTCGCTCTTCAGATGTGTTCCTCTCTATGGCCATGATGGTGACTACTCATCCGTCGTGTCTCCAGATCTGCCGACGTCATTCCTTGGCTTGATGCACCACTGCTCCTCCTCCTTGAAGATGATGGTGACAGCTCTTCCTCCTCCTTCATAGCCCAGTCCTCCTCCAGATCTGCCGCCGAACAAGCACTTTCCAGTTGAAACTCTTTCTCCCGTCAAGTCACCAGAACCTCCAGACGCCTCCGTCAGCCTCGTTCTTCTTCAAATCTTCGCTACTTCTTCCAGATCTTCTCCACAAGCTCCTCAAATCCTAGATCTAAAGCTTAATCTTTCAAGGGTGTCAAGTAAGCTCAGTGATGGTGATGCTGGCATTCTTTTCCTGTAGGTATACATCTTGTCTCTTTGTCAGCGTTCTTTTCATGTGGTATACAGGTCGTATCCTTGTCAGCTCGGGAATGGGTCTTCTCACAGCTCTTGTTCATGCCTTCTGTTAATCCATTCGCTTATAGATGTCCAGGTTCACCTTAGCTCCTTACTCTCTGGTTACCCCTATTCTTTTGTATGGGATGCAATGCTAGATGTGTGGGTGATTCGAGCTTTAGTTGGTAATGTACTGATGGACTATGTGTCCTTTGGCTACATCTTTATGTCTCTTGTATTTTTCTACTCTGCTATAGAGTGTTCGTTGCATATTACTTCCTTCTACTCTGCTATAGAGTGTTCGCTGCCTATTGCTTCTTGGTTTCAGATCTTTCTAACTTTTTCCAGAGTGGAATACTTAATGTTAAATTGCAGATCTTCAACTAAATTGTGGTTTCAGATCTTGATTATCACCACTGTTGAAACCAACTTCAACTTTCCTATTATCATCGGTTTTGTATCGTTGCTTCTCATGTGTGGCACCGTCAGACTTTAGACTAGAATATTGCTCAACAGATTATTCGCTCTATGTACTGTTCAAAGGCTCAGCATCTTGGTGTCACATCACCTTTACTATTCTTAGTTGTGTCGAGATACGAGGATGTCTCTGCAATGTGGATGCAGCTTGGGATGCCAAGTCTAGGCACTGCAACATTGGAGGCATCTTTTCGGGTAAGACTACCATCACCCTACCAAACCTTTGTGAGTCTCTCAATCATGTATCATCAGCACTCATGGCTGAAGCCATTGATGTCCGTCTTGCGATAGCTACTGTCGTCTACTCAACGTCCGATTCCTGGCAGTTCTCTCTGATTCTCTATCACTCATCAAGCTATTGAAGAATGGTGGATTCAGTCGGAACTTTTCGGTATCATGTTTAATATCTATCACTACTTGTCTTACTTTGATGTTATCTCTTGTAATTTTATTTTCCGAAACTTCAATGGAGTGGCTGATGCAGTAGCAAAATCAGCTTTCTCTTTGGTTGTAACCATCCTAGTTGGGTGAAAACTTATGTATTTTCTTGAGTTGTAAATGTACATATCATAATCTATATATACAACAGTTTGTTTATCAGTTCTTCTAATCTAGCGATATACATAATCAGATCCAAGAAAAATCTAAAATCAGGGACATGTGAGATTTGATATTTGTGACACCAAAATCTCGCTCAAGCATATTGTTGTTTAGAGCCGCCTTTTTTGCAGAGTTATGAAGATAGAAAGGAAAAAAATGAGAGATTTAAGAAAGACAGAGAGAACAATAAGATGAGGAGGAAAAGTCTCAAGAGCTTATAGGTCTGATACCATGAAAACTTATGTATTTCCTTGAGTTGTAAATTTACGGAACATAATTTATATATACAATAGTTTGTTTATCAGTTCCTCTAATCTAGTGATATACACAATCGGATCCAAGAATATAGGATGTTGTTTGGCATATTCTTTCAGTTGTTTAATAAAAAAAAACACCTCGGATTTATACAGTATTTTAAATTTAATGAATCATATCATAACTAAAAGGCTTGTCTTTTTCTTTTTCTTTTCTTTTTCTTCCGGGCAACTAAAAAGGCTTATCTACTTGGAAATAATATTAAATATTTTATATATATATTAAAGCTTCAATTTCAGACCTAAGTCCATCTCATTTGTTACGAATCTTACACTCACTCTATATCTTCTCTCTCTTTGGTCGTGATGATGGATATGTACAAAGATGATAGCTCACCATATTGTTATTTCCATCCAAAGGAAAAATATGTTGGAGTTTGTCCCTTCTGTTTGAACGAGAGGCTTCTTGTTTTAGCTTCAAAGCAGAGATCATCGCGAACTAAACACTTGTCATCTTCACCAATCATTGGTAGTCTCCCTAAGATCTTCGCCTTGAGCTCTCTTCTCAGTCGCCTCGATCTCCGTCTCCATCGGAAATTCCATCCCTCCTCCGATCTTGACGTTTCCACGAGCCAAGAAGGTGCACAATTATATACCCTATATATATATGTTCTCGTACATATACAGTATTACAAACGATTTATATATACTTCATACAAATATATATATATATATATATATATATATATAAATTCTAGTATATCTTAATATAATTAACTCTAAAAGCCTCATACCTCAAGATCTAATTCCAATATGTTCTAAAAAAAAGATCTAACTCCAATTGGACCGTTCCTTTTTATCGTAAACGGAATTTTTCTTTGTAGTTTCCAAAAAGAAGATTTTCATTATCTCTCCCCACACAATATTTATTGGTAATTAATATTAATATCATCAGTACACTTTTATATTCTGAAGTTGAATTTTGAACTTTATAATATAAATATTTCTGTAAGACCATATGTATTTCTGTTAGACAGTTTTTCTTTAGAAATACGTGCATATAATGTATATTAAAACTTAATTATTCTACAAATTAATAATTATTTAAATTTAATTTATTTTTGGGGGTCCCAGATTCTTTTATATCGATAAAATTCGGAAACGATGGAAATGCATCGTGGGAGAGAAAAACGGTGTCAAAGGTCTGTGTAGACAACAACACAAACTCAACATGTAAGACACAACAATCCCCTATAACGAGCATTGTAGAGTACAACAGTCCCAAGTCATCGCTTAAGTGGCGCAAACGTATTGGTCATCTTTTCCACGTCATTAAACTTAGATCGGGATCGTCCACGTCTTTTTGCCACGTGGCATCATCATCATCCAAGGTCGAAGGAACCAAAGTGAGGAAACAGGGCTGGATGGTGAGGACCTTAACCAGAAGGAAGTCCAAGAAAAGTAAAAGTTAATTATTTTCTCGCTTCATATTAAATTCTACACCTAAAACCAAATACTTTTCTATTATTTTGATTTTGGTTTGGTCGTTGTTTCAGTGATTGATGCGTCTGTTTAAAGAAGAAGTACGTGGAAGTTTTTTGTTGTTGTTGTTGTAAGTAATGATACTACATGGATTCGAATTGATTGAAACATTCATATAGTATATTATTGAATTAACTAAAGTTTATGATATAAATTTGTAAATTACATAAAACATTATATATGCATAGGGACAAGAGGCTTGCTCTGGACCATACTTCTTTCTTGGCATGTGGTCTGAATCTGATAAAGCCATTAAAAGATGTGGAGAAGGGTCAAGATAGCCTTTTATCATTATTTTCAAAGTGACAAAAGAGAGTTTTTGAAGAAAAAAATAAAGAAAGGAAGCTAAAGAGAGAAGAAAAACAAAAAAAGTGAGTTGCTTTAGAATATATAAATTTGCATGGGATTCTCAGAATTCTTGTATGACTTTGAGTGCTCATCACCTTAATTTCCTTTTTTCATATTTTATAAAGGAAAATAAAGGAGAGTAGTACAAGTTGTAATGCAAGAAGAAGAGTCCATGTTAGGTTGTTCACAATAGCGGGAAACATTGTGGCACAGAATATGGACCCCAAAGCCTTGCCCCCATTCACATTGTCTTGTAGTTGTCTCTTTTATATACATTGTATATATCCAAATCCTAGATTAAAAGAATTTTTTGACAAATAGCATAGCATAGTTTTATGCTGTAGAATTATCATGGCATATTAGTTTTGCCAAGTTCTTTTTGATTAGAAAAGAAGTAGGTTTAAATGTGAAATCAATAGTAGAATCATTTGACAGAGTTGATTTTGATAGATGACCCTTTATTGTGTGTGTTGAGGACCTGAGGTGACCACTCAATGAAAAGAAAAGGTTGCTTTAGTGTTTTTCTAAGTTCAAGCAAAAGTTAGGAAATCAATGTGACTCCTCCGGAGAAATTATATAAGTTTTATCAATGTGGTAAGACTGATGCGAGAGATAACCTAATTTTTAGGTTAGTTTAACGACGACTTGACATATGTTTGTTTTGTGTACTTTTATCTGCTTTTTCATGCGTCCTTTTTTTTGATTTTTTTATGAAACTATTATCAAAAACGATCGAGTAATAAGTCAGGAGTTTTATCAATGTGCTCCTTTTTATTCAGATATGAACTTGAAAACAAGTTCTAGCCTTCTAGGAAACCATGCAAAGAATCCACCAAAACTGGGTACAAGGAGGAAACTAGAAATTAAATTATTGAATGATTCTTTTTGAAAAAAAATATATTATTGAATGACTAACCGAATTGTGGTGATTATGATCAGGTCGGCACAATGTCTAACTAAAATTTCGCAAAAATAAGTGGGTAAGTAAAAATTCACTTTGGGCACATGCCAATGCCAAGGGCCGCGCCTAATTATGATCAATCAGGAAGTACCATCCCGATTTATAGTATATAAAAGGGTTTAACAAAATTGATTTTCTATCTATGTCACTAATATGTGTTTACAATTTTCTGTCACACATCCGTTTAAAACTATAAGATTAAACATGCTTAAGCTAGAGTAGTGTAAGTATGGGTTACTTATCAAAAAGTGATTTGCGATACTGTGTGAGTGAAACCAAAGCATGAGAAAAAAATATGTGGTAATTGCAGAATCAGTAAACAATGATTTCGAGACATGGAAAATTAATGCACCACCGTTGGATGAGATGGAGTCCACGGGCCGAGTGAGTGGGCGTGAGAGGCCCATTAATTCCTCTCTTTGGGGCCTATCGTGAACGGACGTGGTGGCTCATTAGCCGTAGGAAGTCGGGCGTTATAAATGGTATCAGAGCTGGTTAACCATCTTGGTTCTGATCCGAGAGGTGTTTTGAGATATGTCATGGTGCAAAACGGGGGCGTTGCGCTTTGTTAGTGGGAGTGAATTCCAACATCCCGATTTTTGGTATATGTGAAAAGGCTTAAGAGAGTTGACTTGTTACCTATGTCACCAAAGTGCGCTTACCTTTTACGGCACACATCCGTTTAGAACTCCAGAGTTAAACGTGCTTAAGCTGGAATACTGGAAAGATGGGTGACCTATCGGAAAATGATTCACGATATCGTGTGAGTGAGACTAAAGCACGTAGAAAGATCATGTGGTGATTGCAGGATCAGTAAACAATACTTACGGGCCTTGAAAAATTAATGCACTATTCGTCGAATGGCAAGGGGCCCATGGACCGAGAGAGCGGGTGTGGATGTTCCATTAGCGGTGGACAGTCGGAGCGTTACACAAGTGATCTGACATATTATTTCTAGTTTTAGCAAAGAACCTCGATGGCCGATACACATATACTTGATGAGGACGTGAGCGGTGAGCCCCATTGGTCTGCATATATATTGGACACGAATTTACAGCGCCTATACGAATCGTATAATACCATAATGGCATGGAGTTGAATTTACAATATACAAACGCGCGGTTGAGATGGTTTGGATAATTGAGATGTTACGCGTAATAACCGATATGAGTGCATGGTCATTATATATATTTAAACGTTAGTCATGATTCTTAAGTGACAACAACATGTGGGATTCAAATTTCGAAGTCTTGAACTAAGAACATGACGTATAAATAATAGTTGGAACTACTTCAACTAGACACTTATCCTGTCCTGACTATCTATGCCTGTTTATACGTTATATATCTTTGTTATTCATTACATTTGTATCAATATGAGAAACTCTCATTGGGCTTCAAAGTCCCACGACGGGGCCTAAATTAATGAGCTTGGTCCACAAAATGTGGAAGATCAGATACCAAAGGGAAATGGCGGCTTATTGCAGCACACGTTGGTCATATGCAAAGTATCAGCATGATCGAACATCCTCTAAACCTTTGGCTAAGCCTTCTTATGAACTCCTTATCCATCGTCCCCACTTGCAGGAAACATTTCTTCCTCAGTAACCCGTCTTGAAAGTATCTGGTTCACTCAGAGAATTCCAAGATCCTCAAATCTAGCATTTTACGAAGTTACTGGGTTGTACGGAATCTCCTTTTAATCAGTAGAACACATAAACACAGTCACTACTTTATCAAGTTTTTTCTCGCCTGTGTAGGTGTAGCAAACAACAAAATCCCATAATGTCACAATTTGTTTGTAACAAACACTATTATTGTATAAAAAATAATAAAATAAAACGTGAAAAATCATTCATACGATACATTTTTTTTTTGTACATGAGACGTTGCTGTCTTTTTTAGCCAGTGACAAACTAATCCATTTTCTCCGGAGGTAAGTTCAAGACCGATTGGTCAACCTACATCACAAGAGAACATATTCACATCAATTCAAATGTGCACGATCTCTTTGAAAATATGAACCAGCATGACCCATAATATAAAAAGAGGACAGAGGTCAAAAACGAACAATTAACCAAAAATCAAGAAAAGAGGCAGGCGTTATTCGGTTATTGTTTAGAAAATTTTGCATATAAAAAAAAAACTAATAGACAAAGAAACATTCGCTAAGAAGTGTGGTCTTCTGTGTATTTTCCTCAAAACTACCAAACTAGGCTAGCAGCTAAGAGACGGAACACGCTTCTCCTTTTCAGAGCTCGTCTTTAGTGGCCTCAGCTGTCTTCTCCTCCGTCTTAGGCTCTCCAGCTGTGTCCTTGTTCTTGTCGATGAAGCTTATAAAGTCTTCCTTTGTCCTGTCTCCTTCGTACAGGACAACGTTTCCGCTCGCTGATCTGAAGTAAATGGTTGGGAATCCCTTCACATCGAAGGTATCACGTGGGAAGTCGTTTGCAGTTGCATCCTAGACAAGTGAAAAGAGGAAGAACCCGGTAAGATAAAACCATGGATTTGATAAATGAATAACCTTTCAGTGTGGTGAAAGGGGAAAAGAAAGTGACTTACTAGCTTAGCTATGACAACACTTGGATCGCTTTGGTATGACACAGCCACTTCGTCCAAGATTGGAACAAGCTTTTGGCAGTGTCCACACCATGGTGCATAGAACTCAAGCAACACTGCAAGTAAAGGAGAGGAAACAAAACTGATTCATGTGTTTCTTTACCTACCAGCATTTAATAATGTAATGTAACTCACCGTTCTTTCCAGAGTTGAAGACCATGTCGTCAAGGCTCTCACCAACAACAACCTTCACTGGCTCGTTGCTTTCGGTTGGGACAGGTTGAGATTTTTTGTGAGGGGACACTTTTCCATCCTTGAAGTCCTTGATCCATGAACCAATCTGGTCAACCTCCACATTTGTTTTCAGGTACTTCTTGTCGTCAGCAGTTTGGATGATGATGAGAGGAACTTGGCTCTCTTCGAGTCCAAAGTACTGTTATTGTTTTCACAAAATTCAGAATTAGCATTTTGAAATTGAAAAGGGATGAAGCGGTTGGGAGATAGATAGCCGAGCAAGAGTAACCTGGAATGCGCCTTGGCTGTTCTCAGCATCACCGAGAAGGAAGCTAAGACCCTGTCCCTTGTTGGATGTAGCAACTTCACGGTACTTTGATTTAAGAGTCTCAGCTGATTCTCCGGTGAAGTTAATGAAAAACATCGCCTGAAACTCAAAATATTACGCACCATCAAAACCAATACACGGTTTGGGAATTACAGGATCATTGAGCTAATATGGCATATTCTATGACAATAACTAATACGCATCAGCTCATCTCAGTCAATCTATAAAAGAAACATGCATACTTATACACAGGAAATAAAGGCAAAACATGAATCCATCATTTTAGTGATATCATGATGGGATTAAGATCTATGAGTGATACCTTAGTGTTAGGGCTGTCAAAGAATTTGATAACATAAGGGTGGTTGTTTGGATCCTTGTCAAAGACGGTGATAAGCGGAATGCTCGATTCTTTGACAAACTTCTCCAAAGCTTCTCCATCAAAATCCTGGATGAACAGAAGAAAATCAAATATATACAACAGGACCACTCATCCATGTTACATACAAAGAGAAAAGCTTTTAACTCTTGTACCTTGGAATCAACAAACAGCTCATCGAAGGGTTTGAACAGCCTGACAACAGGTCCTGTCACAGACTCTCCACGAGGAAGAAGCTTAGCATCAGAGGTATGTGCAAAATCATAGTCAGAGCGCAGTTTCTCAGCAGTGGCCAAGAAAGAATCAAACTCAGAGCCAGCTAATTTAGGGAAAACTCCAACCTAGAGCAGCAGAAACAACATACGTTACTTGCCTATTATATACACAGATGAAAAAGGAATGTGCGTGTGGTGTGACCTAGGTTGCACGGGTACTCCAACTTGGTGCCGTCTCACGTATCGGGTTCGTCGGGGGGACGGGGACGTCTCGGGTACGCATAGGAAACGTCCCCAATATGTGTGAGGTGAACCCGGGACGTCAAGAATCGTCGGGTACGGGCTTGGGCAGAGAAGGAGACGTTCCGGAAACGTTTCTGCAAAAAAAAATAGACGTATCCATGAAGTTTTGTGTTATAAAAAGTGTAAAAAATCAAACCATATATGTTTTAAATGTTTAATGTGTTTATTCTATTAATTTTGAAAAGATCAAAAGTTGTAATTAAAAAAAATAATAGTCTATGTCTCTTCGATTCTTCCACTCTCAGTCTCTTGCACGTCCATCTTCTTCTTTCTCTTTGAAACTAAAGTCCCGACCATTCTCTCTCTGCTGATATATCAGCAACAGAACACATAAGCACTTTCCTTCCCTTCTTGTCTCTTTGTTGTTTATATCACAAGCAACAAAACACGTAAGCATTTTCTTTACCTTCTTCTTGCTTCTGTTAAAACTTATGTTTCAGACTTATGGATATTTTTATATTTTCTTATAATATAGTCGCCGTTTCTATGACGTACCCGTATCTACAAATTTTAAGTTTGACGTTTCCCGTCCCCGCTCCCGTCCCAGTTTCCGGTCCCCGTCCCGGTCCCGGGGCTGCTTAGGGTGTGACACTTACCACCACAACCTTCTTGTCACCAACAACATCATCACCCGACTTGATCTCAAAAGAAGCGGGTCCACTTTGTTTCTTCAAGTAAGAAACAATACCGTCAGCTTCACGAGGTCCTTTGTATTCCTGAACAGCTTTGCCTCCGTTTCTGAAGATCTTGATAGTAGGGAAACCCTGAACCTCGTACTTGGTTGCAAACTCTTTGTTAGTCTCCTCACTTGCATCAATCTTAGCAAGAACCACGGGAGGGACGTTACTGCTCAGCTCCGACGCAGCCTTCTCGTACTGTGAAACAAAAATAACATGAATAAGACAAATTGACATGCAAATCATGAAGAAGAAGAAGAAGTTGTAATTTACCTCAGGAGCTAGCTGCTTGCAGTGTCCACACCTGAAGAAGCAAATATCAAATACCATATCATAGATCGAATCGTTCAAAGACAAATCCGTATGATAAAACTCAGATCCATCGAATCGCATATCTCAGAAAAAGGTTTGAATGAGCAGAAGATCAATACCAAGGGGCGTAGAACTCGACGACGATGAAGTGGTGCTTGTTGATGGTATCGGTGAAGTTGGAGTGATCCAAGGTCAGCACGAACTCCTTCGTCTCGCTTCTTACTGAGGAAGTGAGTAGCGACAACGCGAGGATCGAGAACAACACGTATCCCCTCCTCATCGCAGCCATTATTGATCTCTGTGAGCGAGCTCTATGGGGGAAAGCTTTGGGAGATATTTATTTATCAGCTAAATGGTCGCGTATCCACGTGGCGATCAATCATTCGATGTTACGCTGTCATAGTTTGGTTTTTTTTTTTTGAAACACCATAGTTTGGTTAATACAGTATAATCACGTGAACAATGGGATGGGATCAAATGAGATATATATATCCGTCAAAACCTTGCAACGGGTGCGTCACCTTGAACATGCTCTGCCCTCTCTACTACACGACAGCACTGCCTGATCCCACGTACAAGGCTGGTTTGGTCGGACTGATCTTACTCAAGTGAAATTAGCAAAGATTAAACCTAGCATTTTGCATTATTGGTCTCAAGATATTATCAAATGATAGTGGAATTATTAAGGATATTTTTTCATGCTCTGCGAGGACCATGGTGAACTCGACCTCTTCGTTTTGAACCTTTCCGTGCGCATTTAGACTCTCTGCTCACTCTAATACCATGAACCTGACCAACATCGCCAGCATGTTGGCTCAAACCCGAGTCAGAAGAACGATGGTCTTTCCTCACACCAACTCTAACACGATGGCTCCTCGGTCTTAGAGACTTTCTAAGACGCTCTTCTTTTCTCACTTCTCGTCTCGATCTATGGTATCTGAACGACCCATCATCACTATAAGCACCCTCAGTATACCTGTGGTTTCTGCGTCTTCTTCTGCGTTTGGTGTGTAGCAGATCATAGCAGAAGAAAGTGTAGCAATAGCTAAGAATGTAGAACCAACAAGAGACTAGAGCCCAGAGGAGTCTGCAGAAACTGTGTATGATACAATGCCAGAAACCAAAGAGAAACAAGTAGGCTACGATTAGGACTAAGGCAGCTTTGGCGAGACTAGCCACGCAGAAATTCTCTACGTAGCATAACACATCCCACGGTGATGGACAAACCAAAACTGTTCCAAGTTAAAGAATCGATAAACTTTTGAAGAATATAATCTCTGGGTTTTGGAAAGTTACCTGCAATATTTTCCAGATAGAAAGTCAAAAGGAAAACCAAAGAAGTTGCCGAGAGAATGAAAGAAACCGGTGAAGAACGAGTCCATCACAACACCAACTTCAGATTTGTATTATTAACAGACATAACAAGCCGATCCAATTAGGACAAGAACTTATATAGAAAGCCACTGTAACTGCTTTATATCTGGTAGTTTCCTCTGTTTTAATTATTTTCACGATATTTTAATTATTGCAAAAATAAAATGAAAATAGAAACCAAGGAGTACAGTACAGGCGTTAACTCTAATAAAATATCCAAAGAGGAGAAAATCAAACTTCATCCACAATCTCAGAGAAGGAATGGTTCTATGAATTAACCGGGATGTGATGGGTATTCTACTTTAAACCGGTTAACAGAGAAAAGACAACAACTTGGATAGAAGCAGATGATGATGTTGATGGATTAGATTAATCCATCCTTCCCTTTAGGATCCTTTCTTTAATCTCAGTCGGTGTTCTGCAACAATATCACCAAGAAAGTATGTTTAAGTAATTTGGGATAGCAAAAAACTGTGTGGGACAAAAAGAAGAAACTTATTGAGAACTTACACAACGTAGACATGGCCTCCCCAACCACTCAGACAATCACGGTCAACTGACGAGAGAAGTGCTTGCGATATCGTCTCAAACAGCTCCTCCGCTTCCTGATAAATTCCAATTTTGTTATACTAGAGTCTTGATACACTAGTAACAATGGAGGATGGCTAACAAGATACAACTTTTGAACACTTGAGAACCAATTGAAGATATACAAGCGAAAATTAATTGCTACTGTGATTCCTAATGGCATTACGCACCCTGATTTTTCACAATAATTCAAGATTCTAAATTCATATAAGCTAACAAAGAACCTTAATCTACCAAACTTAACTGTGGACCACTTAAGAATTTGCATGGAAGGGGTTCGGTAATAAAACAAGAGATGATAAAGTTGATAGTAGACAAACCATATCAGGCTTGTACATTGCTTCGCAGGCTCCATACAGTGATTCTGAAGCAGTTCCAGATACAACGAAATCTTTAGCCAACTCCCTGGCATTTTTACAGTATAACCACAAGTATTACAACATGTACAGCAAGCCATTATATCAAGAAACAAACGAAATGCAAGAGTAATGGAAAACTCATTCCCGAAACAGCCAACACAAAAGAAACCGATAAAAATAACAAACAACATGAGGAATCATGAACATTCCCGACTCGCTTATGAATCATTAGACACAACTCCAACAAAAACAAATGCTCCATCGAAACACACTAGACTAACCAAGCTAAATGGCACTGAAGAAGGGAAACTACATCCCTACGATCAGAGAAGCAACAAAGGAAAGGAGACGAGCTTACTTGGCTCCAATGGAGTCCATGGTGCAGATGAAAGGCTTGTCATCTTCCCCCAATCCAGCAATCACTGGTTGGCATAAGTAAGGACCAAATCTGAAACAAAACACCCCAAGTACTAATCAAATCTCAATCCTAACCAAACATCAAAATTCGACTTGACAAAGCAGGCAAGCGACAGACCTCTTCTCGTAAAGAATGGCAGAGACGAGACTAGCGAAAGTTTCAGGCTTCATGTCTCTCTCTTCACGAAGCTGGTACAGCTTATGACGAAACACCAAGCGCTGGTACCTTCCCTCCCCACCCCAAAAGAAAAAATCTCAATAAGTTCAAAAAACAAACAAACAAACATCTGAATGCTTTCTTACAGTGTCTGGACATCGGTGGCGAGACCAGAGAGGCCGATGAAGACGCGATCGTGGATCTTGGAGATTCTCTGGAAATCGGTGGCGATTGTCTGAAGCTGCACACCGAGCCTTCGATCACTGGCGATGGCGAAGCAGTTCTTCCCCACCATAGCTACGACCGCACTTCCATTGTACTCGAAGATCTGCATCGACATCAATTAGTCACGCATCAATGACTGATGACGGGATAAGAACAAGAGTGAGTGTTTATGAAATTCAATCCAACTTACCGACATCGGAAGATTAGGGTTTGTGGGAGTGAAGTTTGGAGCTTTTTCGAGGAGAACGGAGGAGAAATCTGAGAAGACGGAGGAGGAGAGAGAGAGAAAGTAAAGTTGACGGTGGCTTGGAAGAAACTCCAGCCGAGTTACTCTTTGGGCCTTCTACAGGCCCATGGGCTGCTAATTGTATAAACCCAATACAACCAATCTTTTGATGTATCAGAGTTAGTTTCTCGGCAAGAAAAAAACGGAACCGAAAAAATTTTTCGAACCGAATTATCCGAAAGCAAAACCGGGCTAAACCCTCGAATACCCGGATGGTGCCTATATTTCTATATCCAAATAACCAAAACTGAACCGAGAACCGTACGGTATCCGAATATGTGAAAAAACAAACTTTAGCTTTCTAATATAAAATAAAACTAGATACTGACCCGCTCTTTAAAAGGACGGGTATTCTATCTATTAAAATGTCATTTTTCAATTTTAATATTATTTCTAATTAGATAAGGATGTGTTTCAATATTTTATTATCTAATATGGTTTTATTTTTAAAAATTGTAATTCTAATTAGTGTGAGTATGTGTTTGAATAGTTTATTATCTAATATGGTTTTTATTTTTATAAATTGTAATGTAATTTATTTGTTATTAGTAAAATTGTGTTTACACATATAGGACTGCAAATCCGTTGTTTGTTTAATTATTAAATATATCACATATATTAATTTGTTTATTTCTTAAATGTATAATCTCAATAAAAATAAAACGGGCTTTTTATGATTTTAAGTATAGATATTTTACACAAATTGGCATAATGGGTTAATATATTTGTTTATCTCTTAAATATATAATCCCTGTATAAAAAATAAAATAATCTTTTTAATGATTTTCACTAAATATATTTTAAACAAAATGGCCTAAGGGGTTAACAATGGTTCAATTTGGACCTATCGAATGGGTTTTAAATTTCTGTAGATCATTAAATGTATTAAAAAAGTAATGGTATGTTTTGTAATTTTTTTAAAAAGTCGGAGGTATAATCCTAAGAAAGATTCTGCTTTAATAGTATAGATGTCATAAATTCCACTCAACTCGGATTGAGAGGAAGAAGAGTGACAAGATTATTACCACCAGACTATATTATCTTCTGTGTATTCTCTTATATTAAAAGAATAAATACTTACAAAACTGACACTTTAGTGATTTGAATTCTGGTTGAATTGATGAATAAACATGTAATCACTATACCACTTAAAATAACATACTAACTAATATTATATATATATGATTTATACATTACGGGTACTCGAAATCGAACGAAACTAAACCGAAACATCATAAATACTTATTGGATATAAGAATTATTTATCCAATATACACAGAACCGAACAGTGTCTACCCGAATATCCCAATGCCCAGGGATAATCAGAGTCGGAATGCCCCGTTAAAACAATTTAACTGAATCGAAATCATAATAAAAGACTAAACCCGAACTAAAGAATTGATTCGGTTTTATATATTCATTTATTGATAAACTGGATCGAGCTGAAAGACCGACCGTATCACCATCAGTCTAAACGGAGTCAAACTCGCATAAATAGGATATTGTAGTAGCAATTGCAGACCTTAAGTGAAAAAAAATGAAATAAACACTTCAAAGTTTTATTCAAGTTTTTCTCTCTCTTTGCATAAGAGAATTATATATAACTGATGCGCTTAAACCACAACTAGAGTACTACATCCTAATCGAGGCGGTCACGTTCCATCATTAGTATGATTCGTTTCCCAGAAGTGCTTAAATCAGACTCGTTACGTTTCACACGAAAAGACGAAGACAATGACGACCACTCCTCCTCCGATGACGAAAACAACTTCGTTTCTGCGTCATAGAAAACGTCAGATTCCGATGATGACGTCGTCATCGAATCCAAACTGGTATTGTTTTTTACGTCGCGGGTCTTACTCTTCTTGAACCGAAGCAATGGCTTGAGAAGACTCCACCGGCCCCAAGCAGTAGCAGTACCGGAGTCGTGTGTTGTAGCTCGAGCTGATGAACATCGCCAATATGGAGTCGGTGGTGGTCCTGTAGAGCGGGAATCTTGACGCGGTTGGAGCTTGAAAGAAGGAGGAGGAGCAAAGGGAGAGACTGCGGGAGAAGACGACAGAGACGGTGGAAGTTTTGTTATTCGGAGAGTAGAAAGTTTCTTGGGAGGTTTAAGGAGAGTGGGACTATCGTCATCGGGCTGGGTTCGGGTCTTGGGTATACCGGGTCGGATCTCCCAGCTAAAAGGCACTGCTCCGGGTCTCTTGAAAGGACCTTCACCATCTAATTCAACCATTGACATAGAAACACACACACACAAAGAACGTTTCTCTCTGATTTGTTTGAAGGATATTACAACAACCCCTACTTATACTTCAGCGTTCAGACAGTTTTATGTGAAACTATAAAAGATTCAATGGATTTATTTATGGTATTACTAATGTTTTCTATATTAGATTGGATATGTATCAAAAACCTTCTTTTTACATGGATAATGGAGAATCTACGTAACTAATTACGTTTTTATCTTATTCACATTTTCGGAGGATCACTCTCTCAGTAAAATATTAAAGAGGTAAATCTCATTTGTTCAAAGTAATATGATATATTACTATACATACTGGTTACAAAAAGTATATATCTAGATTATATTATACCATTTATTATTTGTATATTTTGTTGTTATATAATACAATATCTCATATATATTAATAGAGAAACATTTAAAATGTTATAACATGTAGTTTGTAGTAATTAAAAAAGTATTATGCTGAGTTGTCACGTAATTAGAATGCTAATTTTGTTTACATGGCGGTTTGAGATCAATTGAAAATTTTGTTAGTCCAAAATTAAATTGCTAAAAATATTATATTATATAGTATGTTTATTATGGATCATTCATTTATCAAATTGAAATTATTATATATTATTTCCTTAAATAAAACATACAGAATTACCTAATATGATTAAAATATATATGACAATTAATGATTTTAAATAATAAAGATTTGGTAATAGTCTGTATACTTTATATCATTTTTGTTTACTTAGTTATTATTAAAATAATTACAGAATTACATTAATCATATAATAAAAATTTAGATTTTTTTGTATATGTTGTATTTTGAATTTTTCAAAACTAGTATAAATTAGTAAAACTGTTAAAAGTCTCACATAAACATTTACGATCAAGGTTTAATTTTTCTATAATAAGATACAATGATTATAAAATCATATGAATAAATAATTTTATTTTAATAGGTGTTTATGTCATATCGTTTAAATTAAACTATACATCATATGAAAATACATACTTATATTGATATTTGCGTTTAACATATATTGAAAAGTTAATATTTTGATTTTGAAATCTTCATTGTTTTTTTAAAAATGATTATAAATTATAGAAACCACTAAACATTCCACATTTAAAAAATCGTTGGTATAAATTTATTATACAAATATGCAAATAATCATAAATTCATATGAGTAGAAACTTCATTTAATAAATATTCATATTAAAAATATACTATATATCCATGTTAGTATTATTTAAATTTAATTATATATCATATACGATAGATAATATTGATTGTTTTGATTTATTTATCCTAAAATGATTGTGAATAAATAAATAAGAGCGGTTGTTTGATTTATATATGCACGCCAGTTTATTACATAATAGTAACTGATTTCTTAGTTAATAAATATATAATTATTATTATTTTATTATTTCATAATATGCAGAAAACCATAAAATAAGTAATAAATATAAAATATTTATTCTGCACAATGCGCATATCTTAACCTAAGTATGTATCTCTTTAATAATTTTAAATTTTAAACATTTTCTAAATCTCATGCCAAAACAAAATAACGAAATGAGAATAAACTCAAAAATGAATATTTATATCGAGCAATAACCAAAATAAAGAAAAAAAACGACACAAAAATGAGAAAAATATTAAAGATAGATATGATTTGCACGTGAACGTAAACTTATTATGACTATAATAACTTTTAAATTGCTAAATCATGATATAAAACCGAGCTGACATAGTTTCATTGTAACCAAATAGTAGGCCTGAATTTTTCTGGCCTAAACGTTAGATTCTTATGCGATAAGTGATTTTTTGACCTAAAATATTTTTTAAAATGAGATCACCTTAACAAAAAAAATTAAGATTATTTAAAGACCAAAAATATTAATTCGATGAAAAATATAAATTTTGTTTTTTCATACAATATTTCTTAAATAATTTTCATATAAATTCACCAATACAGGTCTTATCATAGTTAGGTAAATATTTACGAAATGAGAATGACAATTGTTTTGTAGCTTGAGGATTGTAATTGTTGTGATTCAAAAATGTCTTCTTTTTTTCCTGGTCAAAGATTCATTTAACCATGTCTTTCACAGATGGGTTCATAATCCATTGTGATTTGTTGAATGAAGTCAAACATCGATGAAACATCTCTACGCTACAAGCTATAATAAGAGCATTCGATATATATATTTATATAAAACAAACAGAAAAAAGACTAGGATAGCACCAAACCAAGTTTATATTCCCAAAGTAGCACTTAAGGTTCAAAATCACAAAAATAGGTTTCATTAAAGAGGTAAATATACACTTATACCCTTTAGGTTAATTAATCCAAACCTTAGGGTTTAGAGTTAAGGGGTGGGGTTTTGGAATTAGGGTTTAAAATTTTATAAAAAAAAATATTAAAATAAAAAATAAAAATTTTAAAAACAGTTTTAAAAAGTATTTTTAAATTATAAAAAGAAAATTTGAAAAAAAAAAAAAAATTCGAAAAAAAAATTATAAAAATTTCGAATCTGAAAACATATAATCTGAAACTATAAAAAAAAAAATCTTTTTTTCATTTTTTTAATTTTTATTTTATTTATTTTTATTTATTTTTGTTTGTTTATTTAATTTTAAACCAAGGGTATTAGAGATATTTTACTTTTAATGAATGTCATTTTTGTGACTTTCTCCTTCTAATGCTATTTTTGAGACATAAACTTCAAAAGGTGCTATTATTGACAATTGCCCTAAAACAAACTCTATTGTTTTTCTTTTTTTTTGGGGGGCTATACAATATCCCCCATGTGTTTTTTTTTGGGGTGTATATAAAGATGCAAAGGTAGCTACTGTTCAAAGGAAAAATGAGAGAAGAAAAAATGATAAAGACTCCAGGAAACTCAAAGACTAATTATGTATAGAGATGAGCACACAGACACAAAAACAAACAGCTACTAAGTCTCTTCAAGTGTCCTCTACCTCTTAATCAACCATTGCTAGACTGGAAGCATACTCTTCTCAAACCTCTGAATCGAAAGACTCGGGAGGTTTAAGAGAGTTCCTCTTTGTTGAACTTATTCCATGCTTCCTGTTCAGTGCAATTTTGCATTCAGTTAAACAATTAAATAAGAAATACTTGCTTGAAGCTGAGTGTAAGCTTCGTGGATTATTGCAAGAGATAATAAACTAAACCAGATTTCTTCCAATTACTACTAACACTGTGTTAGTAACGCAGAAGCTGGTTTAGTTACTATTTTTTTTTTTGAACATTGTTCCATGAAACTCTTACCGATTGATCCGGTGGGGAACTAAAATTCGACTGCCAACTTTTGTCTAAATTAGATTCTAGCGAGATATGCTCATTCAGATCCAGTGAGAAAATACCTTCAAAATGTCAAAAACCTTTTCGGCTATATACTTTTGTTCAAGGGTGGCTCCTTTCTGCTGAACTTTATCGGGATGTACATACAGCGTTGCCTTCCTATAGACTTTCTTGACTGCTGAAGAAGTGATCAAATCTGTCAGAGAAACAGCTTCCCAACCACATCCAGGCCAGAGTACCTGTCATCGTTCAAAAACAGAATCAGAACTCAGTGAACTTATTTACAACTTTTGTTCTCGTCATTAAAACTCACGATTTGCAAGGAAGATAACAGCGCACGCATGTTTCCTTCTTTCCCAGTCGCCCAACGCCTTATCTCAGCATCAACACCCTCAGAAATCCTCTGAAAAGCAAAGATCAACAAGGAAGCCATCAAATACACCAACAAGGAGACACACACTATGTAGATTTTGAAAACAAAATCACTAGAGGAAATGTCAATAACAGGAACAGCATTATCATAATGAAGATTTGTAAATCCCAAAAAACGTCATTGTCCACATATAAGCACTGTTGAAAGATTAAAAGAGAAATGTAAAGAGAAGGCATAGCTTACAGTTCTCTGTTCTTGTTCAATCCGAGATTGATGATCACGGTTATTCATATCAGCTACAGCTTGTGCCTACATTTTGAAAAGGCACTGAATAGTGTAAAATCATCTAGAACCAAAATTTACGAGTCAAGGTTTGCACAAGAAGTTTCAAAGCAAAAACCAAAACAACCACACATACCACACGGCTCTTTGTTCTCTGTTCACGATCCCATCTAGCCTTTCTACGTTCATCACTTTCCCCTGGGATTTCCTCAAATTCTCTAAATATAGGATCCCCTGTGAAGAAGAAGGAAACATTGCCAAGAAAGTTAGACCACAGTAGCCAATAACTGAAAAAGGCATGTTTCCACGACATCTAACCTCCAAAAAGTGCAGAAAAGTCATCCACCAGGTTAGCTGGAGCAGGTGGCTTCTTTGCACTAGAAACCCCATTAGGCGTCTTTTTCGGCACGTTGACTGCTGCTTGCTTTCGAGTTGCCTTTTGCAGCAGAAAGAAGTATTAAGGATACACATGTGGATACACATTTTTTCTAATTTTAAAGAATGGAACATATATTGAAAGTGGTTCCTACTTCAGTTGTCGCCCGTGATTTTGGTACACTGCTGGACCGATGCCCAGAGCTGAAAAAGGAGTCAAGATCATCCGCACCAAACTGTTGTTTCTTTGTTCCAGCATCTTCAGCTTCTCTGAATTTACTAGCAGTGTCAGAGGCGGAGGCACTACGTCGCATAGTACTACTACCCATGGCAAAGTCTTCAAGCTCGTCAATTGAAGACAATCCAGAACTCTTAACTGTCAAGAAGAAGGAATACAGTAAACAACAGCTGTGAATTAAGGTTATCAAAGAGATTAAGTAACCTCTGTCGACTTTTTGCGTTGGTTTAGGGGGAGGCTTGAGCTTTGTATTTGATGGTTTTTTCCCCTGAGAACTGACAGAAGCAGCAAACTCATCAAGCGGATCCACGAACAGACCCGAAGAAGAACGTGCTGCAGAGGTAGTTGATTCTAGAACCACAAAAGGGTCAGCATCAGCAAAGTTCGATGATGCACTAGTCTTGCTGAAAAACAAACCAACAACAAAAAAAAAAAGAATCAATTCAAACACATTCTATACATGACAGAGGTATCAATGCTTGATAAACTGGAACACAAACCTGCTAGTGGTTTGAGAACTCCCACCAAAACCAGGAATCAACTCATCAAAACCATTCTTCCCAGAACTACTCTGGTTCCAGGTCTTGGATTCAAGACCAAACCCACCCATATCACCCAGCAAATCATCAACCCCAGCAGCATCTTGCTTCGTAGACGAAGAGAAGGCCCCAAATATATCATCATTTCCAACACCAACAGAGACAGGCACAGCACCAAACAAATCAACATCATCAAAACCCCGCGCTGAAGAAGAAGAAGAAGATGTCTTCATCCCAAAGTTGGTGGAGAACATCAAAACGTCGTCGTTTAAAGACGAAGACTTGGTGTTAGTAGGCTTGTTCAACCCACCACCAAAGACATCGAAATCGTCGTTGACAGATACCTTATTGGAGGAATACGACGTCGATTTGGGGTTAACACCACCGAGATTGTTCAAGCTCTGAGGGGTGGTGGTGGGAGGACGCTTGGAGGCAGCCATGGGAGCAGATTTGCCTTGGGGCTTTATCCCGTAACGCTCCGTTAGAACACCAAACTCGTCCATTTTCGAGAGATTGATTCCACAAAATTGATAACCCTGTGAAGATGGGAGAGAGAGATATTCTCTGGATATTGAAAGGGGATCTCAGAGACGGAGAATAATAATAAGGAATAAGAGAAAAACAATCGTCTCGTCTACTTTTTTTTTTCTCTGTGTGGGAAAAAAATCTGAGAGGCACCGACGAAGACGAATGATGGGTGGGTGGGTCCTCTATACAGATGGCTTCTTTTTGCTTTTTTTAAATTCCCACACCTTCCTTTTATATCTCTTCTTCTTTTTATATACATATATATTCGATTTTAGATAAAACAAAAAGATTTCACTGTAACTAATTAAAAAATATCATTTCAATTGTTGCTTATATGATGAATTGATGATCCAGTCACATTCCCACTTTGAAATTTTTTTAGTTGGCTTGTACGCATATGCACCTACATTTTCTTTTTCTTTATACATCTCATGTATTTGTTTTTGAAATTCAAAACTTGTATTTATCAGTGAGCTAGGCGATAAGGAGGAAATAAATTTCCAGGATTTATTTATAGAAAAAGGGAAAACATAATCATAAACATTTATGTTTCTATATATTTACGTGAAATACTCTCTTTTTCTCGACTGGCAATTCATTTAGAAAGTTAGATAACACCACCCACTATGATTAGCATCTAGCAATCATCTACTGTATATGTGAATCAACTTCAGTACTGCTATGAGAGAGTAAAAAGGCCAATACGAAACCAAACTCTGAAAATTTGTACTGATCATAATTTAAAACTAGATTATATTATAGTATGATTATTTGACTAAGTTTCTCCAAGAACATAGAGTCATAAACACAAGTACAAAATCGACCAAGCATAAGATGCAGAAATTCTAAGTCTTTTTAGTTCATGAAGTTGGAAGTATCCTTGAATCTTCTTTTAGTGCTAAACACATTATCCTGTTCTCTAATTCATTCAGTGCCTTTTCGATTTTGACTCAGAGAGCATGTATCCAGAGATCTTGTGCATCTCGTATAACAGCCCAGCAGAGAACAAAAAGCTGCAACCCCAAAACATTGAACAACAAAGCAAAGCAACCCACAATTGTTAGCTAGAGAGAGAGAGAGAGAGTAGCGGAATAGTAGTAACATCGGTTGAATATTGAGAAGAACTAGTGTCAGTCTTACCAGGTTGTAATACAAACTCGATGCACCGTGCTAGCAGCTACAAGAGCTATGATCTCCGCAATAACCACTTCCAAAAATAAACGAACTTTTCATCAGCAAACAAACTTTACGCCATAGTTTTCACAGTGATTATTCTTGCATAAGTTAAGAAATGACAATAAAGAAACAGATCAATTAAAATATCTAATCTTCCCCACATCCTGGAATTGATTCACAAGGTTACATACATGCCCTTGAAACACTCAAAAGCAATATTTTGGGGATTATCTGAGTCTCTGAACTAAAGAAATCAAAAAGTCCTCAAACCAGACAGAGAGTGATAACAGAAAAGAGAAGTGTTTTTAACAGATAATTGATTTTATCAATAATGTCCATGTCAAAGAGAAACAGCTACCTGCACCCCAGCTACTCTTCGTGCCAGAAGACTCCTGGAGATTTCCTATGAACTGCAAATTAATCACATCACATTGGCCCAACAATGTCCAGGAATTTAATAAACCAAATATCTCAAATTTTTGGAACTGGATCAAGTTTCAAAATAGACAAAGATGATAGCTTACTGTGAGAGAGAAGAGAAAGAGGAGGGAGCTAGTGAAGCCTCCAAGGATCGTGAACAGCTCCGAAGAAGCTAATTTCCCTCTGTACACTTCTTGAAGCGAGAGGACCACCGTAAACAGAAGCATGGATCCAAGCATCGATCTTCCACCTCCCGCCGCCGCCATTGATTTCTCCTTAACTCTTCGCGAAATGAAACATCCTCTCAGGAAAGAAAAAAATCTAGAGCGACAACCTTTTGAATGATCGGAGAATGTGATTGATTACCTTGAACGAAAATAACCCTAATAGATCGGAGCTTCCCTCTTCTCCTCAGGTTCACGGAAAATGAAGAAGACGACCGACGAGGCGGAGTAATACTAAAGTAAGAGTATTACAGAAATACCCTCACTCCCGAGATTTTATTTTACATCTAAACTTTCTCGTTTTGATTAAAGAGTTCAAGACAAACAAATGATTTGTTTCCTCCTACTTGAGTGTTGTTCAAGAATCTAGCTTTGATGATGGATACGTCAAAAGAAATAGAGGTACACTTTTGTTAGCTTTTGTTTGCCTCGGTGGTTGTGATTGACACTACAAAATCTAATTGATTTTGCTTTGTTGGAAACATGAATAAACTAAGCTCTGCGGTATCCCCAGTGATCCTTGTCTCTCTGTTGCTTTTGCCTCCTGCATGTCTGATACCCATCATAATATGTTATAACCTCAGTGTCACCAGGTGAATCTCCAAATTTTTAAGGAAAAAGTGATGGATGTCGTTTTGAGAAGACTAACCATAGAGTCAATCCTACAGTACTGGTCACCACTCGGATGGAATCCCAAGAACTATTTGTATCATAAGTTTTGGTTATACATATTATGATTTTGAATAGAAAGTAATGAGATGAGGACGTTGAAAAGCATGATCAATCTATCAGTGTCTTCAGTCCAAATGTTCCAGGAACGCTGATGCCTTCATAGGATTCATAATTCATACAATGTTAACAATTTTCAATCCTTTTATAATAGAGAAAGATTTAAGTAAATCAAAATTATAGATAGATACGGATTATTAAAGAAAAAAAAAACAATTAATCAATCTAATATAAGACGATTACAAAGATACAATTTCAATTTCTGTTTAACCGGGACACATAATCTTTCATTATTCATCATGTCATAACAAAGGAAGAGAAAAGAAAGAAACACTACTCGGAGATCAAACGACAATCGTCAAAAAAAAACCTTGAAAAGGGAAAAAAATGGCAAATGAACTACTACTATATATTAACAAAAAAAAAATGAAGCAAGCAGAAGAGGGCAAACCAAACAAATAAAAATACATAGAACTCTAAGTTCGAACTGTAGTAAAAAACAGCAAACAATATGATATATGATCATGATCATACTCGTATCACACGTGGGCTTGTGGGTGCTAGAAGGCATTCCAATGATCAGAGCTCCGTGGTGTCTCTGCTGTATTTGTCGTTGTTTTGAATGGTCCGGTAGAACCGAACGGGTCATGGTCATCAAACCCAAACCCGTGACTGTAATCAGCGTCTCTAGTACTTCCAATAGAATCGAATCTCGTCAACGAGGCTTTAGGTGTCTCGGCCGCGTAGTTGTTGCTAGACGAATCATAGCTTTGTGCATTGAAGGAATCGTATCTCTGATAGTTGAATGAATCAAACCTGGACGCGAATGGGTCTGGCTCGCTTGTGCTGCGCATCGAGTCTGAGCGTGATAGAGAGAAAGCGTCATTGTTGTTGCTGTTGAATGAATCGAACCGGGAGAAGGTATTGGAAGAGAAGTCATCGTGTGCGGCAGGTGTACTTGGGACAGAGTCGAACATGAAGGGACTTCTCCCTGGGAACAAGTTGTCTGAACGAGGAGTCTCTGATGCAAACGGCTTCCCGCCAAAATCAGACGTGCTATAAGCAGGAGTGCTTGGGACAGAGTCGTCGAAAAAGGATTTCTTTTCGGGAAACATGTTTCCAGGATAAGCAGGAGTGCTTGGAACAGAGTCGTCGAAGAATGATTTGCCCGCGTAAGCAGGAGTGCTTGGAACCGAGTCATCGAAGTACGATTTATTGCCTGAGTAAGAGGCAGTGGTTGTTGCTGGAGTGCTCGGGACAGAATCAGCAAACAAGGAAGGTTTTGCAGTGAAACCGTCGTTTGCATTTGCCGAGGGGCTTGGGACAGAATCAGAAAATATAGATAGCTTTGGAGGGAGGAAGTCGTTTGATAGGGTGGAGCCAGTTTTTATAGGCTTGATGCTGAAGTCATCGAATCCGAACCCGAATCCAAAACCACTATCATGCTTCTCGTGATCCTTGTCCTGCGTAAACACACAACACTCAAAACAATTAGATTAAGAAGACCAGCATCAATATTAATTTAGAGCGCATGTGCACATTATACCTTTCCGTTGAAGCTTGAAACTGAATCTGTTTCATCGTGAGAGTCATAGTTTACAGTTTTGCCAGCAGAAGCAGTAGATTCGCCATCATCATGGCCATTTTCACTGAGACAGAATTGAGTACAATGTAGACAATGTAAGTCAAGTCAGATGTTTAGGAACATGGTTTACTCTATTTTTACTCACTCATGACACACAGACGGTCTAAGAAAAGAGGCCTACCTCCTCGTATCTTTGGTTCGGGGTGAATCGTCAGCTTCAATACCCTTTCTAGCATCAGGGTCATCCAGAGACCCGTTTCTATCATTTTTACCGTCTGCAGATGCTGGATCCTTTTCAGAAGCCTCTTCATCACTGCTTGGCTTTTTCTCTGTTTTAGACTCAACATCTGAGGATGAAATGTCTTCACCTTCATTTGAAGAGGCAGTAATTTCTTTCTTCCAAGCCGATGATTTTTCCTTTGGAGGGGCTATGACGTTTTGAACATCAAGTGTAAGCTCCTTCACAAAGACAAACCCTGAAAGTAGAGAAAAATTAGTATGCCAAATTCAAGTGTTCGACTTCAAAATTCATGCTTCCTCGATAATATTGATTAAACATCTTAAGCCATGCTTCCTCCATAATCTCATCTAACAAAGATAACTAAATCGAAACCGCAAGTATACCTTCCTCCTCTAGCTTATCCCATTCTTCATCCCAATCCGCAGAACCTTCCTGGATTCCAGGCTGCCAACCTGTGAAAAGCGAAAAAAATGAATACATAAAAAAAATGTATACCATTGTATAGAACAAAAGTATTTCTTGCAACAATACATAAAGAGCCAAATATACTGAGTTTCGTGTTGTGCACAAGCATCAACGTTTAATCAAATACTTAAATAATAAAATTACAAGATCCTAAAATCAAAAGCCACATAATATTGTAACCATTCCTGCCACTGATTGAGAGAATACAATATTAAAAGTGTTATTTCATTGGAGTCAAGAAGGGGTAAATCTATACCAAAAGGAAGTTCCACCAGAGTAGTGGGTTTGCCACGTACTCCATATTGTTTGCAGCGCTCATTCAAATTTCTAATCAGTTCCTCAAGGCCTGATTGGATGTGTTCAGTGCGCTCCTACAAGACAACATTCAGCTAACTACAACCACCAATCACAATCAATCAACGGGATAGCACGCGTGGCTTACCTTAACAACACCATCATCAAGCTTGCCTTCTTCAAATTTGACTATTGCCTGGTACAATTCCATTTTCTTCTCCTGCAATTTAAAGGGAGGTTTATCATATTTTTAAGGAGACATATAGCTCGCAAATAATTCAAATTAAGCCATGTTACTGGGATATTGCTTGTAAACTACCTGTATATCACGGAACGTGGCCTCTTCAATAGTCAATTTAGAGCCTACATTGCCAGACTTCTTGTATTTCTCCTCATATTTCTTTGCTAGAGATTCAAGCTGGATTACAGATTTGGTATGTTAAGTAAACAAAACTGGATGTGTAATACCATTACAGAAGCAGCACAGTGCCACGAAAACTGTATACCTCACGTTTATCACCCGAGACTCTCTCCGTAATCTCATTGTACCTGTTGTCACATCTGCTCTTATATAAAACCTGTCACCCAAGGAACCAAAGGGTGAAGGTCAAAGAAACAAACTTATCGTTGGTAATAGTAAGGAAGTTCCTCAAAAGAACTATATTCCTCGAGCTTTTAAGATCACTTCAGCACAAATCAACCAACAAAACTATACAATAATAATACTGTCAAACAGGTGTTTGCCACTAATACTGGATCAAAATAAGCAATTAAAACAACATTTTGGGAAAGAAAAGACCAACCGGAATAAGCAGAAATACTTACAAGTTCCTGCATCTTAGCATGGAAGAACTCGATTTTTTGCTTGGAATCAGCTATTTCTTTTTCAAGCTCATCCACCTGATGACCAAAATACAAGGATTTTGAGAAAAGAAAGAGCAGTCACATAAATTTCTAGGCTATGTCAAATTTCAGTCAATAACTGATCTCCTATGCGAAGAAAGAACACAAATTGCCAGAAGTAGTATCAAAACAGGTTTGCAAACAGTGAAAAAAAGGAATTATGTATAGTTTCCAGAGGCTGTCTGATAACGCTAACCTAAAAAAACTACCACATTGGCAAATTAGAAAGCAAATCAGAGAGAAACCAGAGAGTGCCTTTTTATCAATGGCAGTTGCTTCTTCAAACTTCGAGTTGAGTGAATCCTGCTCCTCTTTACTAAGTTGATCCACCAGATGTTTTTCCAGCTCAGGCATCTTACGCTTTGGCTGAGTGGGCTGGACCATTCCATCACTAGGTGAGAGAGGAACCGGTCTCGGAGGCTTTCCTTTGGGAATAGCTGGTGGCCTCGAACCCCCATGAAGTTGATGATGTTGCGCACCTACAATATTTGGTCCAGAAATAAACATGCCGCCAGCAGAAAAAATGCAAGTAATACAGAAAAGGTTTGGGTGATGCCATACCATGTGGATGTCCCCAGGACGCATTGCCATGTGGCGCCACAGATTGACCAGGAGAGGTAAACATGCTCTCACTAGATATTATGGTGCTTGGGAACACTGGGGGAAGAGGTCGGCCCTCTCTATAACGCTCCATTAGATAGACAGCAATACAAAATTCCCTTAGAGAGAGCATGCTATCATTATCTTGATCGGATAAATCCCAAACCTGCTTCAAAGCCTCTGTAATACCAAGGAACAGCATTGGAAACACACATAAACTGTCTACATTCCCATAAAACACAAAAAAAGTATACATAACGAAACAAGCGTCACTTAATTAATTAAAATGCATGTTCACCATCATAACAACAAGCTCAAACTGAAACAAGACCATTGATAACGGATGAAGTAACAAAAACGAAAATGTAGCCTACCTTGCGGGAGCTTCCAACTGAAAAACAGATTGCGAGCTTGGTTCCCGGTAATCTTTCCGTCCCTATCAGTGTCAACTTGCACAAAAACCTTGGTATACTTCTGGACATCAGCTGGAGTCATTTTTGGCCAAGGGGCTTGTGAGTGGGAGTGGGGTCGGGGCCGGGGCTGGTGGTGGGGTTGGTGGTGAGGTAGGGGCTGAGGTTGGTGGTGAGGTTGATGGTGAGGTTGGTGGTAAGGCTGGGAATGAGGTTGGTGTTGAGGCTGGGGTTGGTATTGGGGTCGGAGCTGAGCCTGACGCTGGGTCATCTGACTAGAAGCTGACATTCCAGCTCCAACAGTAGAGCCAGTTGTACCAGAAGCTGCACCGGAGGGAGCAAATGGCTGGCTTATTTGTCCAGCAAGCTGATTCTGAACCCCAACAGGATGCTGTCCCAAAGAACCATGTTGCGGGATTGAACTTTGCCTAACTATAGACTGTGCAACCCGAGGAGCCACAACAGTTCCAGAAGACACAGATGAGATGGCCACTGTCGACGTAGTTCCAGTAGTAGGTTGTTTTGGCTCCGTGGAACCAACTGCAAACACATCTCCGAAAAGTGAGTCAGAGGCAAAACCGTTTCCTGATGCCGCCAGTTCCTTGGGATTCTTGCCTACCAATTGACTGGATGGCACATCTAGAGCACGAGCACCTGAAGGAGCAGAAGAATCTTGGGGCTTGTGCACAGGCGCTGATTCTTGAGGTCTAGCGGTTGTAGAGCTTATTACTGCTGGTGTCATATGCGGTGTTGGTATATGGTTAGCAACTGAATTAGGTGCAGTACGAGGCGCACCAGCCCCTCCAGCTGGCATACCCTGGCTTTGAAAGTTTTGCGGTGGTTGAGCCGGACGTGGCCCATTAAATTGATTCTGCTGGCCCGGGACTACTTGTTGATTACTAGTGCTTACGGTGCCGCCCATTTGACCTCCCCTCATACCAGCCGCTACTGATGATGGCATCGATGTAGCTCCCTGAGCTTGTGTAGCAGGCACAACTCCCCTGGGCTGTGGAGAGGGTGTTGCAGCAAGATTTATCTTGGGAGCAGGGATATTAGCTGAAGCAGGACTATAAATTGCAGCCTTCACTATCTCAGGCGTCAATTCCCGTCTACTTTGTGCCACAGTTACCAACTTTAAAGCATTGTAGAACTCCGCTCGACCAAGGTAACCAGCCTTTTTTGCATCCGCGTAGGACCATACCTACAAGCATGATAAAAAAAAAAAAAAAGCTATAACATCAACATATACAAAGATTAATAATAGCCACAATAGGAGCTGAAAAACTTATATATGCACAAATCTGCAGAATGTTGTCTACAGTCCAGCAACGTATGATAGAATTCAAATACATCTAGATTGCTTCTCTATTTCAATATTTCCACTAAATAGACTACAAGCTCCCGAATGAAAAGAGAGGCTTCATCTAGATCCAATTCAAAAGGAACCTGAGCAAGGACGTTCTTAGGCAAATTGGAGGCTTGGAAGAAAGCGACAGCCTCAGCACCACTGATACGACCATCTCCGTCCAAATCTGCTCTCCTGAAATACGTATCGAACAGATCCTGGCTCCCCGTCGGCCTCGGCGCCGCCATTTGGAAACGGAGGATGGTCCGGAAGACAGTGTCCCACAACAAGATGCGTGGAAAAGCCCTAACACATGAGGCTGGCCGAGTCCAATCGTTAGATCACCGCATCGCGGGGAGGTTCGATTGGAAGGAAGGAGAAATGAGATCGGTGGCGGTGAAGATAGCGACGGTTACGAGAGGCGGAGAGGATGATGATGATGATGATGATCCCGACAGAGAAACAATCCAATTCCCGGGGATTTGAGATGGAAACCGGTTCAGCCCGATGGAGGAGGAGATTTTGGGAAAGTTATTTGATGAGAAAAAAATAATGTTATTTTGTTAAATCGCATAACTACCTCGAGATGCAAATAATAATACGGACAGAGCTTATTGCTTTAAAAAATAAAAATAATATACAATTTCCTTTTATTATATTATATCAGCTTGCTCGACTGATAACGATGTCTATGATCTCAGAGAGAGATGTAATATGAGCAAGTTCTCTGCTTTAGTAGTTCTTAACTACTCATTTCTACTATACGACGGCGTTTACTCATATCTACCCAGTTTCAAGAGCTCTTGCTCCAAGTCCTCAAAAGGTTAGAGGTAGAGATTGATTGTTTGTAGTTTTTGCTTTAGTTTTTGGTTTTTGTTTTTGCGAAAATCATTTTTTATCCAATTAAGTTTTTGGTTTTAGTTTTAGTTTTTGTTTTGTAAAAACTATGTGAATTGCCAATCAAGATTTTCAATAAATAGATTCTCTAAAATTTAGGAAAACTAGTTTTTCAAAAGTTTAACTATTTAATGAAGAAAAACCAAAAACCAACTTTTTTGAGTTTTTATGAAAAAAAAACGAATTTTGATTTTTTTTTTGTAGAAACTTCTATATTTTAATTAATCAAATAATTAAAAAAAAATATTTTCATACAAATAAAAATATCATACAATTTGTTTACATAAGATATCATTTAAAATGTGAAATATTTTAATTTGTGTTTCATATCTGTAAATAATTTTTTATAAATAATATTATTTAATTTTAAAACTTAGTTATTAGTTTCTATAAATAAGATAATTATATTATTTTAATAATTATTAATCACATTAAAAATGACGAAAATTATAAAAACATAATATATTTTATTAATACAATATATTGTATTAATCCTGAAATATAAAAATTACCATTCAACTTAAAGAAAATATAAATAATTTATATAAAAAAAATTATAATTAGATTCAAAATTTTATGTATTTTATTTTTATATAATTTATAATATTTATATAAGAAAACTATTGATATTCAAGTTTTAAAAATTAAAAATAATTTATATAAGAAAAGTTTCTAAGTAGTTTCAGAATTTAATATTTTTGGTGTAATTTATATATATTTTATGATTTATATTTTACTATAATATATTTTTATAAAAATATAATAATTAAAATATGTTATTTTAATTTATTTTAAAATAATAATACAGTATTTTGATAAATTTTCATTGTAAAATCTAAATATTTATTGCTATTTTGTTGTATTATTTTAAAGAAATGTATTAATTAATTTTTGAAAAATAAAAAAAATTACAGCAAAACCAAAAACCAAAATCTAAATCTAAAAACCAAAAACCAAAATTCAAAAGCTGAAAACCAAAAACCAAAAATTGAAAACTAAAAACCAAAATCTAAAAACGAAAAACTAAAACTAAAAACTACTGAAACAATCATCACCTCAGACTTTTATGCTCCTGTTACAGAACCTGAAGCCACTGAGCCAGTATTGAGTTGCATAGTGTGATGAAGTTTATTTTACACAAAATAAGCAACGCCTTTGTCAAATTTATGTCATGAAACAAAGGTCTATTTTTTTTGTCACAACTCCAGTTTTTTTTGCAGTTCAAAAGCTGGTACTCATCTAAAGTTGGTTTCGCTTTAACCAATGGACCTTGGCTATTGTCACTTGAGTGATAGCTCCAATACGATGAACCCGCAGTTCGATCTCCGTTGGCCACCAGTGCACTCATGGGACTTACATAATAGTCGGTTAACCTCGGTCGCCAGACACTGTAGATAATTAAAAAGAAAAAAACGTTTGTTTCGCTTTGGTTGCCAAATTTTTAAGAGGTATTATGCATAGGTCGCATAACTCCTTTAACATCGTTCTCATCCGGCTCTGACTCTTATCTTTGTCAGAAGCATGTGATTTTCAAAGATTCATAGCCAATGTTTGAATGCATCATAGTGAGCTACTTTCTGAGGAACATTGGCTTGAATGAGAGAGCAGGAGTGGTTCTACTCGGGAGACATTGGGGTTATACACAAAGACGGTTACTCGGAGGTCAAAGACCAGTCAAATGATGTGATCATATGCTACTATTGGTACAAGATTTGCAAAGTGGAATAGTAGTTTTCTACCTTATATTACAAGTGTACTTTCTTGTTAGCTTTGGCTATTTTATTGTCCTCATGAGTTGCGTTTGCAAACAAAAAGAGATCCTCTGCATAAATTCTAAAGAAGAACAAATTGTCAAACAAAGAAAACATGAAGCGATTGATTTTGAAAGCAAAGAGAAAAGACATTGTCCAGAAACTGGTGTTGAGATGGGTTTTCGTTTTTGATGTAACGGGATGGTCCATTATTAAAATTGAGCCTTTATAAACTTAATATGGCCCAGAACCTTTGCTATATTTTTTTATGGCTCATTTGGGTGAATAACCAAAACAAAAATGTAAATTAGGTAAGTGGACATTTTTTTTATTAATTGGCAAACCAGGAGAAAGAACTGCATGGAAAGTCTATATTATCCTTGTTGCAATCGAATGAATCCATCTCTATTTTACCTGCTACCGGCTTCTTCTACTTCAAAAACCTCTTCTTCAGCTTCTTCTATTTCTCTCTCTTCTTCCCCGGCGACGAAGCTTGCCTCTGACTACTCTTCTCCGGCGATCCACAAAGCTTTCTATTTTCCGACGCCGTTGGTTCACCATCCTCCGGCTAGAAAAGGCGACTTCACCACCTCGTTTTCCTCACTTCCACTTTTTATGGCTCTCTTCTCCTCAAATGCTCCTCCGACCAAGAGACGCCTCCTCGTGTCTCAATCGCCGACAAGAACACGACAGATCCGGGCTCACGCGAGTGGATTCCACATAAACCTAAGAACTTGAGAATCTTGCTGTCCTCAAAGATCATCACCAGACCCTAGTCAGCAAACAAACAAACAAGAAGTACTTGCTTTCTCTAAGATAAGCAGAACAAAGTTGAGACCTTTTCCTCTTCAAGATTGTTGGATCCAAAAATCTGAATCATATCTTCCCCTTCCTATGTCGTTAAACTTTCTCTTATACATTTTAACAGGTGGAACACTCATTGGAATATTTCCAGAAAACTAAAAATAAAATTGCAAAATTCGAACAAATAACCAATTCACATACACGAGTCTGATCTTTGTTCTTGAAAAAGAGGAACCTTTGTTGAAAAAAACCGAGACATCACAACATAATTCTCATTTTAAAAGGAAATGAGAGAAAAGCCCCATTACCTATTGAGATAACTCAGAACATAAACCATATCTTTTCCACTGAAGATTCAAGAAACCTGAAATCTGTTTTTCATTGTTCTGATTCTTTTGAAAAAAATCAAACCCCCAATAACTCAAGTATTGTTGTCCTCGGGTTTCTCTGGAAACAGAACGGAGAAGAAACAAAAAAAAGAGTGGAAAACGCTTCACCTCTATTTTCAACTGCTAGAAAGACGCATCACATCTGTTTTTTTTCATCGTGAAGTTTTCCCTTAAGACACTGTAGTTACAGACTATCATATAAATGTAAGAAGAAAAATGAGATATGAAGATTTCAGAGAGTTTTAACATGAGATGGAGAAAAAAACATTCAGAGATGAGAAATTTTTTTTGAGATTGAGACATAAAGAGGTTAGTAAAGCAAAAGAGGATGAGTTTGGTTTAATAATGGCTATAGATAAGTTTTTACAGTTTTGATGTGTGTAATAATGGCTACAGATAAATGAAAAGGAAGAGGATGAGTGGAGCCTTTTTTCGATTTCATAGGAGAATTTCTTTTGTCAAACAAATCTATACTTCAGATTAAGTTTTTAACAAGGAGAGAGACGAAATGGTAGTGGTAAAGATGGGGTACCGATTTGGTCAGTACTACACCTAAGTCTAAATATAGGGACATATTCGTATTAATAAAAAATGTACAGCCTCCATGTCCATTTACCTAATATCAACTCATAATTTGTATATCTACCGCAAATTCCCTTCTTTTTTATTAACATTATTTTTGACAAGTTACATAATTTATTTTACTATCTTATTCATATATGGTATTTTCAATATTATATTTTCAGAGTTTTTGTTATTTTTGTTTTCACTCACTCACTTTTTATTAAAGGTGTTTTCTTATTTCAATAAATCAAACAGACCACATGAAGCCAGAGTCCTCTTTTCTCATGATCAATTTTCGTGGTCTTTTCAACACTGAAAAATGTAAATATAACGAAAGCCAGAAAATTCTGCGAAATATTGTTGATGTTGATACAAATTTCATCCGACATCAACCAAAAGAAAATAATTTCAAGTGAATAATCAAGAAGCTTCCTCTATCATATAGTTTGAGAAAGTTTATTTAGTAGCACTAGTATATAACTTTAATAATCTCTTGTGGTCGGTTTTACATACTTCAAAGTTGTTTTCGTTTTAAAGGAGAAAAAAATATTGCATAAAATTTTCACGACGCACTAATTCATTCAAAATAGATTGTAGTCGAGGTCAAAGTCCTATAGAAGATTAAAGGCGTGGCTGCGAAAGAATGGTCCACATCAATCAATCTCTTGTAAGATATATATGCTCCCCGCTTGATGTGATATCGTCACCCAATATATTACTCGATTTGTAAAGCAAGTATATGATTCTTTGATTTCTTTATACGAGATTTTATTAAACACGCCTTATGGTTACATTATTATGAATAATTTCCGATGACAAAATGTGCTCATCAAGTGAATGAGTTGATTATAGCTGGTTAAACAGTTGAACTATATATTTATTTTAGGTTGCTGAAATTTTGAATTTATACTATTATCTGAGAAGTGAATATGCTGATTTATTATTTTTTCCATGATTTTAAGTTTTTTTTAACAGTGTATAAGTATGTTATTACACATTATGAAAAATATTATTTTACAAACGATAATTTTAGATGCCTTATGAGGATTCACGTCTGACTGCATCACCTAAACCACCCTATGGGATCCACGCTTGGCGGTACTTCTTGCGTCATATTGCAGATCTCTTGTAAATATTTTTTTCAATTAATTCGTATAATTTCGTCTATTCTGGAAATCAAAACTCAGACCTCCTGATGTAGAAGCATTAATGAACATTTAATCAAACCACTGGACTAATGAGACTTCCACTCCATGATTTTAGATTTATTCAATAGTTTTTTATAAATATTTTATTATATATCTTAATAATAAACAGCTTCAGAGACATGATAATTACAATATTTCATCTATACAAAAATTTAATATTATCTTATTTATCATTGTATTTAAAAATATTCTTAGCTAAGTCAATGGTTTTAATAAATAATTTTAATAATATTTATATTAGATAATAAAATAGTTAATTATTACCTACACAAACATTTGATATTATCTTATTAAAATAATATAAAAAGATGGTTCTCTTATATGTTATAAAAGGATTATATATATATATATTTTTTTTTGGTATTAAAAAGTTATATCTTTTTGGATTTTGTTAATATAAAATCATCGATAGCATAGACAGTTTATTATTTTAATTTATTACTGCTTAGTTTAAAAAATATATTTTTAACAATTGTAAATTTTGCTAATATGTATTACCACCAACTGGTTACCACAAAAGCTCATGTATATGTTCTACCAATACAAAGCAGTACACGTTTACATGTCCTAAAGAAACATACAAAAAACTTGCAAAGAAAAAAGATGAATATTTTAAAACATAAAACATTGCCTAAATATCTTCAAAATTTACATTTATTTATTTATTGTAAATCATATTTTAAAAAATAAATATAATTTTTACATATATATATATATATGTGTTATGTTGTTATTTGAAAATAATATTTTCTATTATAAAGTTAAAAATTAAGATGAAAACATTTTATAATTAAATATTAATTAAAGAAAAACATTTGTAAAGATATTTTAAAAATATTTTTAATATGTGAGAGTTAAAAAATTAATTCAATAATAAGCATATATATTTTGATTTAAAATTTTCAAAAACATTTTTAATAGAATATAAACATTCATAAGACGATTATGCCCGCATGTGAGGGTTAAACATCTAGTTAACCATTATATATTAATATACAGTAAAGTAATATTTCATCTATTTATTGTGTAATAATTTGAGTTCAAATATGGTCACATGTTACTGAAAATGATTACTACAGGATATTTTAAAGCTATTCAAATTTTCTTACTTTACTACAGGATATTTTAAAGCTATTCAAATTTTCTTACTTATTCTTCATGTTAGGGTCCTTAGGGATAACTTATGATTACTAGGTATTCACCATATTGCAATATGACAGAAACTTTTATTTTGGATAAAAAGTCAAATAACATCAGATATAGATTAGGAAAAAGTATTAGGATATAAAATTCATGCTTAATATATATATTAGAAATACATGTGAATAGTATTGATAGCGGATTAGATAATACATAATTCATGTATAGAACAACTAATGGATAAGATTCAGATTTGTGTTCTAGTAAACAAATGGTTGTATTCATTATTTCAGAAATTAAAATTATAACACATAGATTGTAAACTGAAAACTACAACGTTATATATAAATAAATCTCTGAATTAAAAAAAATCATGCAATAGTCTAATATAGTTATATTAATTTTGAGAGTTATTTTTATAATTTTAATATCACTACACCAGTTAATCAAAAACGTTGGAGAATTATCAAGAGTAATTTCAAATAATATATTTCTCATTTCATAGTTTTCAGTCAAATTCTGTATTTTTGTTTTATTTTTGTTTGGACAAGAAAATGGTAATGATTCGAATCGATTCGATTACAAGTTATTAATAATAATATACCACATGAAAAATTAGAATGCATGTTCTTGCCGTCTCGTGTCACCCAAATCATTACTTATTGAAATCAAATAGTCAAGGCGTGCATCGCTATACTCAAATAACCACACGAGCCAAGTGAGTCAGGTCCGCTGCTCCAAGACTATTAATTATGAAAATAATAAAAGACACTTTATCTTTCATTATTTTCTTCCGTCGAATCAAATGCTCCATAACAAATGGAGATTAGATAGAATATTTAATCAAGATATTTACACATATACTGAAATTTGGATTTTAAAAATCGTTTTCTGCATGTTTTGTTTATTCCACCTTTTGCTTTTGTTTTTTCACAAGACTTTTACTTTTGATCCCCCCCCATGCAAAGATAACGTTTTAAATTAATTCGAGCATTAAATTTTTGCTCGTGGTTCATGTGGTGAAGTTATGTATCATTAGTAGTACTAGATCGTTTTTCCGCGCTACGCGCGGATAATATATTTTTTAAAATTTTTTTTTTCATATTTTTTTCACATGTAAATTATCATCTTAATTTTAGATTAATTGTGTTTATTTAATCAATTGCAACTTACTATTTCTACTTTCATTGTAAATATTTTGTATAAATGAGAAAATTTAGTTTTAAAATTTTATTTATCGTTTTAAAATTTTATTTATATTAATCTCAAATAAGTTTCTATTATATGAAATGAAAAAGAGTAACCTGACTATCACAGTAAAATTAAGAAGATAGTTTGAATTACTTTTCTTTTATTATGTTTGGCAAACTTTACTTTTGTATAAGATTCGAAACATTTTAGGAATTAAAATTTCATATAAGTAAACACATCAGAACAAACAAATTTGTTCAATAATGCACCTGCATTTATTATTATTGTTTTACGTAAATTTTATAAATTAATGATTAATAACTGTTTTAAAACTGAAACCGTTTAAAATTTGTCTATGCATTATTAAATAGTAAAAATATTAAATTATAAAATAATATTAATATTGATTGGAAGTGACGTAATAATATTATTATTAGTGACCAATAATTTAAATCTTTTAAATTATGTATTTTAATCTTTTATTTCTTTAAAACGTTTTGTAATATTATGTCAATTATATTGTTTGAGTTTTTAATTAGTTTTTTGTCATTTTTTTTTTGAGTTTTTATTTAGTTTAATAAAATGTTATATACTCCTATTGATTTATTATTTGGAATATGAATTTTTTTTCTTCACCACATATTTTATGTTATTCTAAAATAGGATTAAGATTTAGGATGATTACCATAACTAACACACCAAAGGATGAGGAATACACGTTGTTTTTCTTCTTTGCCATTGTACTTCGTATATTTAGTATTTGGTGTAATGTTGAGGTTTTTTTTATTTCTTATTTTAGTTTAAAAAAAAAACTGAAAATTCAAATCATGTCTACAGACTAAAATTTAAACGCTTTAATATTGTTAATAGGCATGTGATTTATTATCCGAGATCCAAATTCGATCAGCGATCCGGATTCGTTCTGAAAATCTGGATAGGGCCGGATCTAGATATGGATTCGATAAGTGATCTCGATATTCTTAGAAAATCCAAATATCCAGAGGGGTCAGATCTGGATCCGGATAGTAAAATTATGAATCTTCCCAAACAGGATCCAAATCTAAATTCGGATTACAAAATTTTGGATCGGTCAAAATCGAATCTGAATATCTGAATTTGTAAAGTTTATTGATAATTATTTAAAAAAATGGATATATAAGAAAGCAATTTTATTTATTATATTTTCATTTTATTATAGTATATATAAATTTTGTAATAGCTTACGTAGAAATAATTAAACAATTATATTTACTTTTATTTTAAAAACTTTGTTAATATTTTTTTATTTATATTTACTGTCAGGATCCAAATCCGAATATCTACCAGATATGAATTTTTTTGAAAGGATATCCAATATCCAGATATTTAACTCCGGATCGGGATAAAGATAGTAAAAACATGGATTCGTCGGATAAAGATTCGGATCCGCATATTCTAAAATTCTCGAGATAGCCGTTCCGTCCCATGCCTAATTACTAATATTTTTTTACTATTGTAATTAGTTTTAAATATATCATACATTAATGCTCTTAAAGTTTCAAGAAAAAAAAATTGTTTCCGTTTGTTGATGAGTAATAATTGTCTGAAAGCAGCAACTTCGTCATCTCATATAAACAAACTAAAAAATATAGAACCCAATAAATTTTACTCCCTCTGTTTTAAAATAATCCATATTTTAAAAAACAAATTTGTTTCTAAAAAATCAATATTTACATTTTCACTGTATGTAATAATAGTACATTGTAAACTCCGAAGACATTAATTATGTTTACCAAATTTTAATTGGCTAAAAGTTATGAGAAATAGCTAAACACAAAAATAATATATTTATAATCAAAATTTTATGAATTTTTTAATATGTGTGAATACTCAATTTTTCAATCTTTAATTCATTTATCAAATGAAAAATAAATAATAATTATCATATTCTTTACCGCTATTTTGTTAATATTATTGCATGATTGTTTAATTAAAGCTCTTACTTTAATTCTGATGAATATTGTATAGTTGTTGTGACTAAATTATTTTAGTATACTGAATACCTTGATATCTAATGTGGATAAACTTTTGTTTCGTTTCGTTTCTTTGAAGTTATGGAAATAGATTTATGTAGATTTATATTTGTTAAAGTGATAAAAATACTAATATTCAAAATTTCTAAACAATATATAGATTGACTACCATTTTGGTATGAGCAACATCTAAAGTATTAGACCACAATAAATAAACACACAGCTTGCACCACTTTACGATGTCCATTTCCTCTACACCAAAGAATTCACGGTACAAAAAGAATGAATAAAATAAAGTTTAATCTTATATTAATCTATATGGCTACCCAGCCGTTAAGAACCAAAAGTAAATATCTCCTCATTGGCCTCATGAAGCATCTGCTCAGTCAATCCGTAGGCGGGGCTGATTGCTTTTATAATCTACAGAGATAAAGAACAAAGACCTTATCATCAAACATGAATGAAAAATCCATAACCATAATTTCTCTTACTTGAAAAGTAGTAAAAACCTGATAATGTTTTCCCATAACATCCTCCCTTCTAACAGCTTCTTCCTTAGTACTTACTAAGGTATAATCCAACATCTTGAAAATACTGATCCAAACATGATGGAAATCAGCACGAAACTAAGATATAAGTAGTTGACACTGAACTTTGGCATAGCAAAACAGAAACTTAAGATATCCACAAAAACTTCTCGAGCTCCAGTGTCTTGCTCACATCAAGCTCTGTTCGTCCTCCCAGAGAGTAAATTCTGTAATACCATACATGTATCATCATATGCTCATCATTAATATACACATTTTCTACAGAGTAAACGTTGTTACAGTGTACATATATCTCAGTGCAGCTCTATTGAAAGATAATTTGAAAGGAATAAAACATTTTGTAATTAAACTGTAAGTTACCAGAACATTCGTTCATTCCACGTCCATTCCACGGTCCCATATCATTGGTGAATCTACGTTGCAGTTTCAAGAGCAGACATTATTAATATCATACATATGCCACCGAGAGATTGTCTTCCATGAGGATGAACGATGTTGTGCTGATGGAAGATTATAATGATGATGACTATTTACTCACCTGTTTTGTTTGGTGATATAGATAAGCGCGGAGAAGTCTTGGCCTCATCATTTGCTTCCGCTTGTAATTTTCATTTATGCATCACATACAATAAACACAAAAGTGACATTAACACATAAAGCAACTATGCTTTGCTTTGTTCCAAATGGAACTGGAAGATTGCACTATTTTATATATTTGATTCGAGTGTAAAGTGATCTTAAAATTATATACCTCTTCAAGGTTGTCGAGCTCCAAGATCTGCAATATATGTTGAGCAATGCTTTCCTGTGGAATAATGGAGTTTCCACTTGAGCACAATATTCAAAAATATTCAGATGTAACTTGCAGAAATAACTCAAGCAATAGTTGACTGCCTCGGCTGCAAGAACTTGACTGTCCATATCCACTTCGATCTAGATCATTGATGATATCTGAAGACAAATGAATTGAAATGAAAACAATTCTTTAAATCAAGAGTTAAAAACCAGAACATAAACGTTCATTTTAAGATCTAAAAACTGGTGGTTCGTTTTCTTACTCTAGAATTGCTATCGATAAGTCCTTCCATTTGAGGAGTTTTCCAGACTCTCGTATCTTCGTTCCTATTGTTCTTCGGGTACATTTGAGCCAACATCCAGAACCTAAAATGAACAAAGAATTTTCAGATTTGTATTTGATTATAAAAGGTAGGTTTCAAAAGGTATGGATAAATGAGACTTCATACCTCTTTCTCGGCTGCTTGTTATAGATCTCCAATGCGACCATGAGGCACATCATATTGAGCCCCTTTTCCCACGGGAATGTTTTTGATGCGTTCAGGCGTTCAGCAGATTTGAGCTCCTAAGAAAAATTGAATAACTTAACATTAAAACCAAACACATTTCATTCTTGTTCATGTCAAATGACCAAACTCAACCCGCTCTCTTCAACAATATTAAGCTGCAACACATTTTCCCTAGAGCCATGTAAGAGAAAACTAACTCGAGCTCTTCCTATTATATGCTGGTAATGTCATCAGAGAAAAGCTCGTATTGATTACGACAATTTGCACATGAGTTAATATAGGAAAATATGAAGCATATAGTATACAGTTAATTTTAAAAAGAAACAATTATCACTTACATCGTCATTATATGAACTCCACGTTGGGTTTTGTGGTTTGTGCGACAGCAATAGAAATCAAACAGCTTAAACATCTCACAACTTTGGTTAACCTATATCAATAGCAATGTATTCAAAACCATACTTAAAACAAATTGTTTACATGAATCCCACCTAAGTGTTTTGAAGGTACTTAAAAACATAATTAGAGTGATGATCTTTAGAAAACCAGAAACCCTCTAGGAAGAAGAAATACTTTTTACCAAAACCGTCTACACCTCGACAGCAGGCCTTGGCCATCTCCAAGGATCAATTTCACTCCGACCTGCCAAAACACACACTCGCACCGTAACCTGCTTAATCAATTAATGGAACCGTACGATTGATGGCTGGTTTAGAATAATTACGGAAGTAAATTAGCGGTAAAAAATCATACCTGTTCATCGATAAGGAGGAGCTCTATAACCCAATAAAGGTCCAACATATAGCAATGTTTCTTGCCTCGCCGAAATGGACTTACCAAAATGGAAGCTCTGACTGAGCTGGTCCTGTGAGATGTCATTAAAATAGACAGCGATTTGAGTCTTGTCAGTGGGGATCTGAGATTTTCCGGTGGATTTCGTGGACATGGATGTAGTTTCAAAGTAGGTTTTTGATTTTGAGTGAATTTAGGTTTAGATACAACGCTTTCTACAGGTGCAGGATCAAGGGGAGGTGGAACAAAAAAAAAATTAGAAGAATTTAAGGTTGATCATTGACTGATCAGGAGAGGCTCAAAGTAACGCTTAAACTCAGAGAACGAAGAAGACGAAGTGAAGAGCCGTAAAAGAGTTTGTCGACAGGGTGGGGTTGGGCTGAAGATTGTTAAAACAAAGCCCACACAAAATACCCTTAATAACTCAGCTCAAATGACGTGGTAAAAAGACTAACTCTGATTGGCTGATTTTTTTGTCTGACGTGGATAGGCTGAATGTTGATTATATCCCCCTTTTAGTATTGTATTGATATGTAACTATTCTCATAAATTATTCAAAGGCCAATAATAATTAAGTAAAGGTAGAGAGTGCGGCTAATCCACAGCGAGCCTAACTCGGAAAATAAGTGGCTTTAATCAGTATCTCAATTAGTTAAATACGGAGTACTTAATTGCAGCATAATTGGTTTGCAAAGGAAGCTTAGTGAACAAGACCACGTGCGGGAAATAACAAGATTGATAAGATAAGAAAAGTATTATATACTATTAATTTACTACATACTATTAGCTTGCAGGACAAGTCTTATCAATTGATAAAAGGGGGCAGAATCTAGGACTTCGCGTTCTCGTTAAGACAAGAGTGAAAACTAGACAGAGAAAGTAAAGATCGATGAGCTCGGTTGAAAAAGCGGCGGCGGTAGAGAATGGAGAGTGGCGGCAACGACGGTTGGGCCCGAAACAAGGAAGTGTGTTCCCAAAGGAGCGAAAATTGGTGAAGACAATGATCTTGGAGGCTCTGTTTTCATCTCGCCCTTCTTTGAAGTCCAAGCAGATAACAAAAACGCCGTGTAGCAAGCGCGTCCAGCCCACGCTCCGGTAGCCTCCAAGTGATATTCTACTTTTTATTGGAGTAAAGAAGAAATCAATTTGGATCGGAAACTAGAACAAGTTAAATTAGTCTTCTCCCCGTAATTTCCTCTCCTCTCTCTGTCTCTCATGTAAGATCATTTGCGTTCTTTGCTTTATGTAAGAAAAATATAGATGCATGTGCTATTAATTTTGCTTGTTTCTTTGGGTTTCCATATTTGATTCCTCGTGTATTCGTGTTAATTTTAGATTCATAATTTTACAACGTCTGAGATTTAAGAAGCATATCTTTATATTCCTTTTTTTTTTTGCTTAAATTTTGGGAAAATTTGGAAAAATACATCAATATAAATTTTAATTTGAAAACTACATTATTATTTAATATTTTTTGAAAACTACACTTGTGTATATGTAAATTGACTAAACTATCCAATATATATATATATATATATATCTATTTTAAAATTATTCTATATTATCGTTTCTTCTTTTTTGTGCATGGTATATTCTCATTTCTAGTATCGCCGACATCGTCTCTTTCAATGGCAACATCAACTACGTTTTTCAAAACTTAGAGAAACAGACATTGTATGGTGGATCTGTTGAAAACTATTATGCTTTTTGTTAATTTATTGCAGGATAATATATGATCAAAACTATACAGCTAATGAAACAAGAAAGAGCTCTGTTTTATTCACGAAAAACAAAGTAAATCTGTTTTATACACAGAAACAAAGCTCCCAGATATAAGCATACAAGCAAACCAACACAAACACGAACCAAAATAACCACAACGTATTCATGAATTAAATAATTGAACATATATACTAAAATGCTTGTACAGAAACTTTGATTAAAAAAAAATGCTTCTACAGAAACACCAAACACGACCTAACATCAAATCACCACCCCAAATCCTAATCAAGAGCAATTTCAAAGCATAAAAAGAATTCACTCATGAAAAGTCACATACGTAACACTTCCAACCAAGTCATCAATGGAAATTCCAGATATCTACTTTAAGATCCCTAAGGCCTTCAAGCAAAATGAACTGTAACTTCTCATGGAATACAACGCTTGTTTCACCATTTTAAGAATTATAAAATAATAACTTTTTCAAACTATAAGAATGAACAATAGGGATTTGTGCAGGTTCTCGTTTATAAGACCTTTTACAGTGAGCCTGTTGAAAAATAAATTCAACAGTTTAATTGTTTTAGTGGTGTGTTGAATAATGAGTTGAAATCTATGTGGATTAAACTCTGTTGAATAAGTTCAACGGGTTGAATCGATGAAAGAGAGGGTAAGAAAATACACATGTTGCATTCGTAATATTAGGTATTAATTTAGTTTTTAAAATAATGGAAAAGTAAAGATATGTGCAATAATGTTATTGGCCACTGAAAATTATGATTTTTCTTTTTTATCCTAGCTATTTCAAGCCAATTTTCTATAATAAATTAACTTTTTTAAAATATTTATCTTATATCAAAATTTATCATTTATCATTATCTATAAATAGAGATTTGTTTCATTTAATTTAGAGGTAAACTAAAAAGATATAATTTTCTATCATTTTACCCTTAAACTCTTGATTATACCTTAGCTATTTTTTTTACCGAAAGAAATTTGTATAAGTTGTGTCTATTATATTAATTAAGTTATGTGTGTTTTATTAGTTGTGTTGTGTGTTTATTATTGCATTGTAATGCATTTTAAGTTAATGTAAAACTTTTTTAATAATTTAAATTTAAAATTTAAAAACAAAATATTTAATGACTATCTATATTTTCTATTTTTGTTATTTATAAAAATGTAATTTAAATTAACAAAATATAAGTGTTTTATTTTTTAAGATTTTTCTTTAATTAAACTAATTGAAAACTTTTACCAATATAAAATAATGGGATTGAGTGTTGAATTTTATCAAACAAAACCATTGTAGAGCATAAAAATTAAGTGGGTGTTGAATTGTTAGGTGGAAGAAAGAGAAGATGATGTAGAGTGTAAAAAGTAGAAATTAGGGTGTTGAACCTTTTATACCAATGTACATAGTAACGTAGTGGTCTAAGTTTTTGTGATTCAACTACACATTAAGTTGTCAATTGTATTTAACTTTAAAAAGAACTAGACTTTGACCCGCCCTTTCCAATGGCGGGTTTTTGTTTTAATTTTTATTATTTCAAGAAATTTAATTATTTTAATTTTTATTATTTTAAGAAATTTAATTTTTATATATGTGTTTATATTAATTAAAATATAATATAACTTTTGCAAACTATATCGAATATGTCAAAGCTGTATTTCTGTACTTTTACCGATTCGACAAATCTCCACGGCACATCTCAGCCGAACTCATAAGAAGTTGCAGATGTTGTTGTTCATAAAATGGGTTTCATAATTTGTACACTGTTTTTGTTCTTCAAGCATGATCCTTTAAAAAATGTGTAAAGTAAAATCTAAATCTAACTGCTTTGTGCAACTGTATAACATAAAGAAAAGTAAGTATAAATTAAAAAGTAACTGTCGAGTCTAGAGAAGGATGGTATCTTTTTTATTAAATAGATTTAGATACAAATCTAAATTACTGTCTTAATAATATTGATTAGGTTTGATTTCTGAAAAAAATTACTGTCCATCAAATTGTAAAGAAAAAAAATAATATTTTTATAGCTATTTAAAAAAAAAAAAATAGAAGCAGTTACAAAACCGACAGCCAATACACAAAAATTTGAGCCACTGCGCAAGGTTAACTTTACAAAACTTTACATAACCGACAACAAAATTTAACACAAAAACAATTTCTTATTAAAAATTTGGGCCACGTAAAAACCTTGTTACAAAGCCCACGGTAGTAACAAATTTATTCGTTAACATAAAACTTGCGTAATGGTTAGGCAAATAATAAGGATTTGCGGTTAGAGTTAGTATATAATTAGAAGCAGTTATGAAAAAATCAGTTTTTTTTTAAAGATAGGTCCAATGGCATTTTAATTTTTAAGTAATATACCAGGTAGAGGTAAGAACAGAAAATAAGAGTGATCCTGTTTTAGGGGGCGACTGGTTTTCCCGCTACCACCCGCAAACGCAGCTTTTGCGGTTGGTAGCGGTTGTCGGCGGTTTGCAACAATCATTCAAATCGCTCTAAACCCGTTTCAAACCGCTCCGAATCTCATAAATTCAAAAACTGGCTCCAGCTAGCGTTTGCGGTTGCGGGCGGTTGCGGGAGGGTAAAATTTTTTTCTTTTTTTTTAAATAATATATATACAAAAGTAAAAATATTTAATAAAAAATTTAAAATTGAAATTATGAAAATATTAAAATATATCTATTATATTTTAATTAATATTATAAAATTTTACAATAAAAACAATTTCAATAAATTTTCAAAAATATAAATTTTATATTTATTATAATTTTATGATTTTTTCATATTTTTATAATTATATTAAATATAAATATTGTTAATTTATTATTTGACTGTTACCGCATTAGATAGTTAACCAGTCATAAGTCACCCGTAAACGTACCAACTTTTAACCGCAATACCAGTCGTACAAATCTCTTAAAACCGCTAGAAACCGCAACCGCCCGCATCCACAAACTCATGCAACCGCAACCGCAACCGCTGCGTTTGAACCAGTCAGACCCTTAATAATATTGATTCTAATTCACGAACAACCAAACATACATGAATCCAAAAATCATATACTGATTCATGAATTAAATTATTAACATGTATTTTATTTAATAATTGTGTTTATCTCAGAACAAAATAATTTATTGTTTAATTTTGTTTTTAGTTTTTAGTTTAAAACAAAATCTGGATATAAATGACTTTTCACATATAAGAAAGTGCAGTTTTAAAAAAAAAAAATCAAAATGTATTCTTCAAATTTAAAATCATAAATAGGGGGTTTTTCAAATTATCCCTAAATTTTTGTTTCTTGAACAGAAAATATTTGTAATTGTTTTATTTTGAACAAGCAATATATTTGTAATTATTTCTACTAGATCGTTTTTCCGCGCTACGCGCGGATAATTTTTGACTGTTAATGAAAATATGAATAGATCCTCAGGAATAGAAAATGCTCTTGTTCTCTTAGAATCAGTTGTTATAGGAGTGGAAAGTGGTGAATAAGACCTGCAAATCCCCTTCTAAATGGTTGTCTTTTTTTATTTCAATCTGTAAATTTATGGAGTCAAGAAGTGTAGCCAAATCACATTGTTGGCTCTAGTCTAATTGATTACTTGGAAAGAAAATATTTATAAGTTTCTATGAAGTTCTTGATATTCTCGATATTCTTATCGAAGTAGAAACTTGTTCGTTGCGTAGAAGTGAATATCAATTTCCAAATATTTAATCAACGTATTAAGAGAATACAGCTGAAAGTGTATAATTTGATTTCTTTATCTTTCATTATTTTAGGATTTATGCATGTGGCTAAGACAACATCATGTTTGTGGGATGATGTGATTTTAGATTTCAGAAAGAGCGGAGACAATCTTTAAAAGCTAATGATAACTTAAGGAATTAAAAAAAAGTATGTGTGAGAAAAAATTTCAACCAATGCATAAATTCAGTTTTATGTCATAATACCTGAGAGACTATTCCAAAGAGAGGTCTAATAGCAATAATTTGAGTTGTATGAAGTGGAAGCGGAGGGGGTTTAGAAGAGTCATTTATAAATTTAAATACTTGTTTAAGTATCATAATATAGTAAAAAGAAGTTGGGATGTTGGTTCTTTAGTGCGAGGGTGAAGATATGATCCTTTCGGACGCTTAAACCTTCGTGACAGTGCTAATAGTTAAATCAGAAACATATTCAAAATAAATGTTAAAAACATTTGTTTATTACCTTCATATGATAGTAGATTGTTGAAAACTTTTTTTTATAATATTGTAGGTAGTCTTTTTTGTATAGTTGTCAATCAGGTTTTGCCAATAACACGTGAGAGAGCCACACATAACTTTATCCATGAGTGAAGATTGATTTAGGAAAATATGGAAAAATCTTTTTTTAGCTAAGATCTTAGTTTTTGTTTATTGTCATAGAAAAATATAGTTTGATAAAACAGTGAGACCCTAACAGTTAATTTCTGTTTTCGATCGCCTAAGTAAGTCACAATGAGCCGTGTACCATTACATAATCTTCTTTTTGATTGATATTTAGCATAACAGAGACCAAGTAAGTCACAGTAAGCCGTGTACCATGACATAATATTCTTTTTTGATTGACATTAAGTGAGAACTTATGTGAATACATATCCGTGTATTCCAAAACACAAAAAAAACAAAAAAAAAACACAACCGCATATAATGTTTATTATGTTCTTGAAGAGTTTCTAATATCTGAGATACTTTCTCAAGACCCCATCAGTATGGAAAATAGTGTAAGCATTGATTACGATGATTTCATTTCGTGGTGCAAGTAGTATAACTCTTTTAATGAGGCTGTAGAAATGCTTTCTATTTTTTTTCAGCTGTCCAAATGTACAACTCTCAATTTTTTCAGCTCTCCCTATGTACTCTCCACCATTTTTTTGCTTAGTTTGTCATTAATCTCCTTGATTAATTCTACGGATGAGTTTCTCGAATTCAGCTGTGGTGATGTGACAATATGGTTTTTCTGATTTTTGATACCGAATAATTACCTAAATCAATGGCTTATTTTTAAAATATAAACATACAATAAATCTTTAGTTATTTATTTAGATGAAATATATAAAAAATACTATCACATAATTCATTATTGTTTTGTTAATAAATTTACATGGTAAGTTAGATTGCATGATCGGTTTAATAAAAAAAATATTTTAAATTTGATGAGTATGGTATAGTAAAAATCCGGTCCTATCATATTTTTGTAATATAAGATGTTTTACATGATACATATATATTAAAGCAAATTTAAAGTATCATTAAAATATAATTTAAATTGAATTTATAAAATTATAGATAAAAATGGTAAATATAATTAGTTATAGACTTTTATGAAGTTAAACTTTGTTAAATATACTAAAAATCTCATATTGTGAAACTGTATAGAATTGAAAAGAGTAATATATTAAATATCTTAATATGAAAATGTGCCTTGTTTTTCTTAAAATTATTGAAATAGATTCACGTAAATTTAACTGTCTTCAAATTTAATAAAATTTTACGGATCAACAGCTCCGTACTCTTCTGGTATTTTATTTTATAATCCATCTTACGAAGAGTAGCGGTTCCGGGACGTGAGGCTTCTTGGCTCCTCCGGTGGTCGGCGCAAATTTTCTTAACGATGAGGCTTTTTGTTGTATCTCTTCATAACTTGGAATGCACTGTTCAGCCCCACATCAATATATGTTTGGTACCCTTAAGTGAATTTGCTCATAATTGTTATCAGAAACAATAGGCCCTTCAGTTGCTCGGGTATCCACACCTAGTATCACACCGTCCTATTCAACACATAAAAATTGAAATCAATGTTATATAGCTACCACAATCTTTTACTAAAAAAGCAACTTAAAATTTTTAAAAAAGGTCAGTGAAAAAAGTCATCAAATGTTTAATTGATGTGCTTTAAGTACAGAGGGAGGCAGGTCTAATTTAAAAAAACACCACTACATTAGCAGTAGGTTCTTGTAAATGGTTATACTCAAAAGCGTATAACAGGATCCAACTAAACTATCACATGAAGTAGAACAATCTAGTCGTTGTGCGATCAATATTCAATACTCCTCAAGCCTCACCTTAATCACTAATCAAATTATACAGAAATCAAATATTTAGTTTTACATTAAAACCAGAGAGGAAAATAAGACCTGGTTACAACTTATGTTAGGACGGCACTGGCTTCTTTGGATACAATGCCTTCTTTGGATACAGCCGATAATGATGAAGGTGGCGCCATTAGGAATTTGAGTTTCCAGACTGTGTTTTCAGCTCAATTCCATTTTGTTGAAGCCATCTCGCTGTGAAGTAAAGACAGTAATATCTATGAATAATCTCTTCTCTGATTAAGCAAGAGAGCTCTGAGAAGATTTCAAAGCATTTAGCGGTGATGAATCTGATGTAATGGAAGATAAAGAATCCAAGAAATCTTTAAACTACAACTTAATTTGGTTTTGGCCACAAACACTACAAGAAATGTATCGGATGGCCAGGGAAATTGGTGTGGCTCAAGGATCACATCTCTGGCTAAATTACGATTATTTTCGTTGATATACGATCGTTGCTAAAGTGGAGGCCGTGGCTGTCCGTGGCGTATTCGACGGTTTTGCCAAGGCTTGTGAATGTGGCTATTAGCAGTTGAGGTGGAAGGCGTGGAATCACCATAATAACAATGAGCAGAGCCAAGGCCATAAACACGCCCTTTGTAAGGTGGGCAGCCTATTAAAAAAACTGTATCAATCAAATAACCACAATGAAGTTTAAACTTAATTAGTTACAAGCCATTTACCTCAATAAAAATTATCAAGTTGTTGCGGTGATGGCGTTGTTGCAGCAGACCCCTCCCCACCAAGTCATTCAGAATGGGTCACCGCAGCTTCAACATCTTCTACAATTTTCTTTGCACGACCATCTGCAAATGTGCCATCTTTCCGAGTATGGGTCTTTCTCACAAGATAAATCAACGTGGGTTCAATCCCACCATTAGCAACCATCTAAACACCATGTAATTAAAGTTATTGTATTAGCGAGAGATTTAATAGTGATATAACTACAAGTGAGTAACTTTTAAAACTTAACGTTCATATTTACCATATCATATTTGATCTTCATAAATCGTGTCGAAGCAGCAGTGTGGATGTGTTGACCTAGACCTCCTTGATCTGAGCAGCGGCTTTCAGATGTAGACTTGCTTTTCTTTCTAGCAGGTTCAGTACCCCCAATATGTTTGCAAAGCACCCCAGTGCTCTGAACTCATGAATGGAGGTATCTTGCCACTCCGCTTGCGCTTGCTGATGAAGTTGGAGATCAACGACATCATTGTCTTCTTCCAATGTAAACGCACCACATTGTCATGAATGGGGCCCAATAATACTTTTGCTGCAATGAAACAGAAAACGATTATGCAATCAGAATAATATGTATTAATATGAGAATGACATAAAAAAAATCTAACAGAAGTAACATAAAACTCTTACCACAAAGTCTCCCCACCAGGTAAATTTCATCTCATCAGCGACCATGTTACAATCATCAGTTAAACATTTGTCAATCTTAAACCTTCAATCCAATAAACAAAGAGTAGATTATAACATTACTAACAGAAGCAAGTAAACATATAGTTTAACAAATCTAACTCACCAAAGCCCATTGTTTTCTTTCTCAGGATGTATGAGAGGCATCTGAAGCCGGGATGGGGAAGCCATCAATTCTGAAATGCTGACATCTGGGTGGCGTCGAGGTCGTGGTCTTCTCACAGGAGGCGCAGCAGGACCAGCACCTCGTCCACCACCTCAGACAGGTCTGGGAGGTTGTTGGTTAAAGAGTCTTTGCATTTTGACCTGCATCGTAACAATATAAACAGACAGAAAGTTACAACAAACAAAAAGAAAAGTTGCAAATAAGAACAACCAGAACAGAGACTATTCAAAGGTCACAAGTTGACAAAATAAATAAAAAATATAACAGGCTCAGATCGATTCAAAGACAAATCATCAAACATAAGAAGAATAATAATTACGAAGCAGCTAAACAACAATTTAAATTTTCTACAGAACCAGAAGAAACGATTGTGAAAAATAAATATACAAGTCACTCGATTTTCAGGAAACGCTAGTAGAATCGAAAATCAAATATTAAACAAAAGTTCCCAAAATAAAAATCATGAAGGTATAATCAGAAAGAGGCAAAAGCAAGAATCAAAAAGAATAGAGAATTAAAAAGAGGCAAAGGCGAGAATCAAATACACACAGGAGTGAATAACCAAATACACAACGAACTTGCATATAGATTATAAAATAAAATTAGAGGGGGAGAGATGAGAGCCTACTTGATCTAGAGTTGATGACATTGGCAGAACCTGGAAAAGATAGATTCTAAATCATTTTCTTCTCAGCAAAATCGGAGGGGAAGAGATAGATTATATAATGATTGCAATAAATGATAGAGCTTTATGGGTCACGATTATGATTCGTTAACGTTATAGAGGAGAAGCTAAAGAGGTGAAAGCTGATGGGTCTCTCCGAAGAAAAGGATCAAAAAGAAGGCGATCAGTCGGCGACGAAAGCTATAGGGTTCACTGCAATAGATGACATGGCATAATATAGCACTGTGATTGGTTTGAATTAATTTGTCTACGTGGCATAGCTAAACATTGAGCTTATTCTCCTTTTATTATTGTTAGATTGCAATCATTAAAAGAGATTGAGAAACCTCAAATGCTAAAAACAACCCTTTCGTTTTCATTTAATTGCCGTTTAAAACTTGGTCACACAAATTAATAAAATATTTAATTTTTACATATTTTCGAAATAAAAACATCATTACCAATACAATTAACCACATTTCAACTATTAGAAAAATAGATTGGAATAAAAAGTTAAAAAAATTGCATTCAAATTAAAAAAAACGATATTTATTTTGAAACGATAATTTATTCTACAATGACATTTAAACTGAAACTGAGGGATAACTAGTGAATTGTCACTTTTAAGTCAGTTACAAAAAAAGAAGTCATGGTTTATCAAGTTTGATTTCAATACGCTAAAATGAAATAAAGAATCTCTTAGATTAGCAAACCAAGAAATCATTTGTTTAGTTAGCAATCGGTTGACTTTTATTTTTTTTTAATCAAAACCATTAAGAAATAGAGAGATGAGCTGGTGAAGAAGGAAAATTAAGGTTTGATGTCGGGGTAATCCCTAGAATCCTAGATGATAAGAACGGACCTCAGAATTCACAGACTGAACGAACTTCTTCGATTGAAAGACTATTGTCTGGACTCGTGATTCACAGACCACCGTCACGCTATCACACTTTTTAATTGTATAAAACACATATATATTAACATATATATTAGTATACTCCATTACTATATTTATTGACAGGCGTAATTTCTATCGGAACTTTCACACGTGAATTCTTTTTTTTTTGTCATTTTGTTGATCTTATTAAACATTGGCCAAAAGCCGAACAGTATATGGTAAAGACAAAGCCCATAAACGAGGCCCAATAACGGTCCATAAAACATGCAACCTAAAAAAGTCCAAACAAAATCAGTAACAACTCGAGCTCCACGCGTTGCTTTTAGCGTGACAGGGACACATGCCCATCATGCGAGTTACCACCGCACTTCAGGCGGTGACAAGGACATCTCCGGCGAAATTCTAATCGGCTGGCCCACCGAAAACAAACCGGAAACATGATCCGTTCAAAGTGCCTCGCCGTCGACGACATCAAGAGGTGAAGACGTCATTATAACAACAACACCTTAGTTTACAGCGTGAGATCTCCACACATCCAAAATCAAATCAGGACGACTTGATTCTCCAGCGAAATTCAACAGACCCACAAAAAAACTAAAGCCAAAGGATCTCGCTTCTTAATTTGAAGTTTCAATCAAAGAACAACGTTGTTGATCCAATCGAACAACGAACCGATGGAAACAGAAAAAGTTTTAAGAAGCTAAGATCAAACAGAAACCGGGATAGACCCGGAAAAGCCACCGTCACCACCGTGAAGAAAAGTGAGACGTGGAGCCAAGAGCCGACGGTAACATCGGAGGGTCTGATGTACCGTCAAAGTCGGCCGACCACCAAGATAAAAGTGCGACGCTGGAAGAAAGACCCAACCACGGGTAGTCTGTCTCCAGAAAACGACCGGCCTGAGGTTTCTAATCATCATCTTCCCCTCTGTAAAAGATACATGAGAGGGAACAGAGGAAAAGGAGAGAAAAACCTTTATTCATAAACTAGAAATCGAATAAAGTAAAATAGAGAATATGACTCCAGAATACTAAATAAATTGGTGAATACGGTATGATTTTCAAAACATCTAGCAATACGCACAAATCACAAAACTCACTCTACAAGCTTTTTGTTTCTTCCGATTCATATTTTTTTAAAGGAGTGTGTTACCTTATGAGACATTTTCTTGTTTTTTTTTTACCTTTTAAGACATTTTCTGCTGGAGAAACACTTTTTTTATGAAAGGCTGAAGTGAGACGGAAATGCAGCTTGCTGGGTAATCTGAGACAGAAAGCAAGATGATGTTGTTTTGTGTCTAGTTGGTGTGGGGACCAAACTTAGTTACTTTTTGTGTTTACTTTATATTTTATATTTGATTGTTTTTCTTATTCCCTTTATATTTTCATTTACTTTTATTACAACTTCTAACATATATAAAACAAAAAATTGTCAAATTAAATTATTTATAAAATAATCAATCTCTTAAGATTCATTTTCATATATATATATATATATACATCTATACAAAAAAATGTGGATATAGACATTAAAATGTAGGTAATAGCGTTATAAACTATGTGTGAACATGGAAATCAAAGTTGGACATTGGTACGTACTTTCACCAAGTTAGATCTATAGTGAAAGTAGATAGACCACAATTTGGAGTCTGGAAAGGAGGTGTTGAGCTGAATCATCCGTGGACTCTTGATGGGTGGGAGCAAGATTGATGTTTAGGACGTTGTTGTTGTGGACTACATCATAGTCTCTTGATGTGGTCATGTAGTCAAAATATCTTGCTGCATCATCCTTGGATTCTCTGTGGTCATGTCAAGTTTGGCCCAAAAATCCATCTAGTTACGTAGTTAAAGTATCAATTCAGAACTCTTGTTGTTGGAGACCAAAAAAGGTAAATAAAGAAGTGTTTTAATTAAAGCCAAGTACTTTACCTTCCGTTTTCGATCATTTATTTCTTTCATCGAGGAAAAGGAGAAAGGTCTAAACTTAAATCTATAAACCCATATGTAAAGTTTTTAACCATTTACTTCTTAGATCTCTGATACGTAGAAGAAGTGTTCAATTTTTTAATCTCAGATTCTGATACGAACAAAGGAAGTGATATTAAAACTTGTAAATGTCAAAATTGAGCTCTTTGTAGAAAAAGGAATGAAGCTAACCTTCACACCAAGAGAGCTTGTCGTCGTCTTTTCCACAATGGAGGTCGGATCTGCTCGTCGTCACGTCCTCTCCACACCAGAGCTCGGACATGCTTGCTGTCCTCTCCACAACGGAGCTCGGACCTGCAAAAGCATACCCAAACTTGAATCAAATGCAAAAGTAACCCAAAAGCCTTGTGAAATTACAGCCAACCCCTTGTGACCAATAAAAAAAACATAACTCTTTTTACGAATATAGCCCTGCTAAGTCTTCTGAGTCTTCTGAGATTTTGTTAAATCTTCTGGACGACGTCCACAGAAGTCGTCTGCTATAGTTGATCTTAAAAATAATTTATAAATTTTGTAAAAAATATTTTGGTAAGCGAAAAATCAAAATCATGTAATTATAAACAGTTTTAAGTGATATAAATTAAGATATAATAAAATTGAATTGTTTTCAACATAGATGAGTGAAATTAGTGAATCATGATATTCTTTGGTCTAGGGTTTGACAACATATGTTGTTGTATTGTATGTATTCTTAGGGTTAGATTTTGGAAAGCTTAAATATTTTTTTGAAAAATTAATTTTTTACCTACATGTGATTATTTCTGTGTATAGTAAACACTTTTTAAGTTTAATTTGATTTTATGAAGTGTTTAGTTAGTTAATTTAGTTTAGGGATTATGTTTAGGGTTTAGACGACTAACATGTAAGTCGTCTGGCGATTAGAAGATATCTTCGAAAGTCTTTTAACTCCCGCTTAAAAATTTTAGATTCCCGCTAAAAATATTGAAGTCTTATGGGCGACTTACAAGTAAGTCGTCTAGTAAGTCTTGTGATAGAAAATGTTTAACCTTATTGAAATTTTTATCTCCATAGGTAAAGAAAAATTTACACATTCTCTCTCTTCCTCTCAAACGGCTGCAACAAAAATGATATGTTCCTCATTCTAAAACTCTCTAACCTCTCTCTAATCTCTTTGAACTTATAAACACCAAACTTTATATCAATTTATTATTTTTTGTCTCATGTCTTTATCACTAGTTTATCTTGTTTTGCAGGTTTTTCATCACATGGTTCTCATCTTCCACTCATTTAAAAGTAGGTTTATTAATTTTTGATATGTTTTTTTTTGTGTTCTATAGAGGTACATTTATCTAATCTTCAACTCATTTTCTATGTTTTAAAGTCATTTGAACGTTTTTAAAAATGCAAATTTTTTAGATCTGAATTTGGATATGCAGATTTTCAGATCTGGAAGACTTCTTGGCTAGAAGACTTCCAGACGACTTCCGGGAAGTCTTCTGACAGAGTCTTCTCCCATGTCTCCCTTTCATAATAGATCTGAGCGTTTTAATAAGTTTTTTAGTTTGTTTTTCTTCATTTGGTAACCTCATGTTACATAAGGTTCATACATTTTCCCAAACTAAAACTCTCCAAACCCACTCTAATCTCTTGACTTGAAAACACTAAACTTTATATGAATTTTTCATTTTTGTCTCATGTCTTTCTCATTAATCTATCTTTTTGTTATAGATTTTTAATTAGATGGTTCTCATCTTCCACTTGGATATGTACTTTGTGTGTTCTATAGAAGTATGTTTATCTAATTTTCCACTTATGTTTTCTGTTTTTAAGCTATATGAACATTTTTTTGATATGATATGCATGTTTTTCAGATCTGGGTTTGATATACATGTTTTTCAGATCAGGATCAGAGTCTGGAAGACCTATGGAAAGTCTTCTCGGAAGTTTTCTAAGACATAATGCGTTAGAAGACTTCTAGGAAGTCTTCCAGACGACTTCAAAGAAGTCTTCGAGACGACTTCCAGGAAGTCTTCCAAACGACTTCAAAGATTTTTCCAGGCAACTTCCTGGAAGTCTTCTATGAAGTTTTCTGACGGAGTCTTCTTCCATATCAAGTCGAGTCTAAGCTTGTCTTTGTAGAGGAAAGATCTATAATAGTTTTGTCTGTTGTCTGTTTTGTGATTTGCATGTGTATTCCTTTAGTTGTGACTTTTTTTCGTAAATTTTAAAAGATATTTATAAAAAAGTTTGGTAAATATGTTCATTTTCCACAATGTTATCTTGCCAAAATTACTTGACATAATTGAAGTTATTGATACAACTTCAATAGCAAAACACAATAACACAAAAAATTAATCAAATTGATTACAACTAAGGGAGAAAAACTCTCAAGAAAACTTAGTCAAATTCACAAAAGATAAAATATTACATAAGTTCAAAGGCAGAACACTTTCATTAGATACATAAGTAAAAAGTATATCTTATGATATGAGAAGACACATTAAACCATGTTACTTGATATTCTTGAAGTTACTTAACACTTTTGAAAATTAAATAAACATATCTTAAAATTACTTAACAAATTTACAAAAACTAACGTAGAAGACTTCCACAGAAGTCTTCTCAATTAGCTAGAAACTTTACTAAACATGAATGTTGGTAACCTCATAAATATCACAAATTAAGTTATAAATTTCATTCAGTAGCCCCAATATTGACTAATATACATGAATTAACAAAAAAAATTTAAAAAGTCTTTATAGTTTTAGAGAAAATGAAAGTTTATTAAACATTGACACAGACGACTTCCACGAAGGTCGTTTGGTGGATTTCTAGGAAATCGTCTATTTAGGTTAGTTTTGCAATTGATTTTTAACCTAGACGACTTACATGGAAGTCGTCCATCTTTGTTTATTAAAAAAAACTCGAGACGACTTACATGTAAGTCATCTAGGGAAAACGGGTTAGTTTTGCATTTGACCGGATTGTGTCAAAATTTTGACTTTTCTGGACGACTTACACGTAAGTCGTCGAGTAGAAAATTAAAAAATCAATATTTTGTTATACCTAAATGACTTACATGGAAGTCGTCTCAGGTTAGTTTTGCAATTGAAAAATAAAACAAAAAAATATTTTTTCTAGACGACTTACACGGAAGTCGTCCGTCCGACGACTTAGATGGAAGTCGTCCAAGATAAATAAGGCTTGACCAGAATCTCGGAATAAAATCATGGACGGCTTCAATGTAAGTCGTCGGACAGACGACTTCCGTGTAAGTCATCTAGAAAAAAAAAATTTTGTTTTATTTTTCAATTGAAAAACTAATCTGAGACGACTTCAATGTAAGTCGTCTAGGTATAACAAAATGTTGATTTTTTCAATTTTCTACTGGACGACTTACTTCACGAAAAGTCAAATTTCTGACACAATCCGGTCAAATGCAAAACTAACCCGTTTTCCCTAGACGACTTACATGGAAGCCGTCTCGAATTTTTTTTTAACAAACAAAGATGGACGACTTCCATGTAAGTCGTCTATAAAAAACACATTTAAAAGTCAACTGCAAAAATAACCTCTGCATTGACCAGAATGCTTCCATGTAAGTCGTCTACAGCCGTGTGGACAAACAAATCTGGGAAAAAAAACTAATTTCATAGTTTCAACCAGTGAGATAACTTGTTTAGCACACATAAGTCTTCTTCAAGCACCCAGAATCTCAAACAAAAGTGACCCACCAAGAATCGTAAGCTTCAATGGCTCTATGAACCATAAAAAATTTAGAAACAAAATCTTGGATTTTTTTGGATGAATAAGGAGAGAAAGTGAAAGAGATATTGTTTTTAGTTCATAAAAATTGAGAAAAAAAGAGTGTAAATCGATTTTTAGGTGCATTAAGAGCTTCAAAATGGTTGTTCATGGTGGTTGGTGTATGGATGGCAATGACAATATTGTGAATACTTGAGAAAGATGAGGGTGATGGAGTAAAATATGCAGTTTCAAAAAAGAAAAAAAAGTGATGGCATTTTCGTGAATAATCTGAACTTTGGGAATGAAAATGGCAAGTTTAAATTCAAAAAAAAACATGTCTTAGTTTTGTGTTTGACATCAAGTTTTGAGTCATATTTGCAAAAACCTCAAGAAAAAAATTAAATTTTTATTATATGCTTAATGTGATTATTTTATTTATTTTAACAGTTTAAAATTAAACAAATATGATAGAAGATACAGTAGTTTTATCAAATCTTTATTATTCAAAATCATTAATTGTCATATATACTTTAGGCACATTAGGCAATTCCATAACTTTGATTTAAGGAAATAATAAAGAACATTAATAAATAATTTATGGTTAGTTTAATAAAAAAAACGTAATGATTAGATGTACCAACCTATTTTCTAATGATTCTCAGAATCATCCTAGTGATGACACAAAGGTACAAAAAGAAGTTATAATGTTTTTCAATTAATATATAAGGGATACTATTTCGTTAGTTAATGTATTTCAAAAATGTTTTATACTCCGTATTAGTTATTACATCTCTATAATATTATTTGAGAACTCAGCTTTCTATGTGTCGCTCTCACGTTAACTCTCACGATGGTTGATTACACTGATACCCTTAATGAATTAAAATTATTATATTAAAATACTATTATTTAATTATTTTAGTTTCCTTTTTAAAATTTTCCAAAAAAATATACATATAATAAAAAGGGAAATTTTTTATAAAGTAAAAAAAAAACAAATTGAAAAACGAAAATAGATGTAAATATAATATGATTTCATAAAAAAAAAGAAAAAATCACAAAATAGTAATATTACATTTAAAAAATGTTTTTAAGTAACATAAAACATAATTTTTAAGTAATAAAATACTTTCTTTATATCTATATTTTCTTAAATGAAAAATATAAATTTATATATAATGTAATTTCATTAAAACAATTTACACATATAATCTTGATATTAGAAAAAGAAATATTATCTCTTTTTAAACATAATTTTATTAATACAAAAAGAAATTCAAAGTAATAGAAATATTTTTATATATCTATCTATTTTCTTAAATGATTACATAAAATAATTAAGTAACATAAACTAATATATGTTTAGTTGACTTAAAATAGTTTATAATTAGTATTATTAAAATGTTTTATTTATTTTCATATATTTTGTTGACTATAGTATCTTTCAATTACATCAAAAAATATATTGATAAATTATATTTTACTTATATAATACTATTTTCAAATACAACCACAATTTTCGATAAAAATAAACATTGTTTGGTCAAATAGTTACAAAATAGTTTAACGAGGTAGATATATTAATTTTCATTATTAAAGTTATTTGTTTTCTTAATATTAAGTTTGCTTTTAAATTTTTATGTTTTTATGTTTGTGGAACTTAATATAACCATAACCAAAATACTAAAGCAAATCTGAATTCTCATTTTTAAGATTATTTAAAATAAATATTTAGAATTTATAAAATATTTTAATTAGATATTAAAAACACAAATTTCCAGTCAATAAACAAAGGCATAAATTTATTTAGAATTTATAAAATATTTTAATTAGATATTAAAACACACAAATTTCCATTCAATGAACGAAGGCATAAATTTATTTAGAATTTATAAAATATTTTAATTATTTTAAATATTGATATGTGTTTTTAAGCTTTCAAAAATGTATCAGCTAGTTATGCATGCAACTTTCTATTGATCATCATTTTATTTTCTAATATGTTTAAGAATATCAACATATAATGAAAATACATGCGCATTTAAATGATAAATAAAATTGATTTGATATGACTTGATTATAATAAAAATAACAATACTTCATTTTGAATTTGAAAGAATATTTGTAACTCAATATACTCACAACATGAGTGACTAGACTAATCCAACTTATATCTACAATCATTAATATAACTACGATAAGAATATATAATTTTATAAGAATAGTAATTTATTTTATAAATATAAATCATAGGAAAAATCAAAACATATTGAAAATGAAAATAAAATATCAACCAGCTGTTACAATTTAGTTCTTTTTGTAAAAGTCTATATATAATGCATGAGACTTGAGAATATTATCGTTATATTAATTTATATAATTTGGAATTAAACACTTTAGTTTATTTTTATTTCATTCTAAGCACAATATATCTTAAGTTATACATAATCTTCATAAAAGATATTTACATATCTAAGACAACAACCACCTAAATACAAATAAGAAATGTATCAAAATTTTGATATATTTAGAATAAAAAATATTATAGTTGAATTCAGAGATGTAATCCAATTTACCCAAATGATAACTAAATCAACTGTGAAAACAACAAAATCGATTAGATATAATATATATAAAATCATATGTATAATTAAAGTAATATAATATTATTAATATAAATGATGCATACAAATTATAAATTAATTTAAAATTAAAATTAAATAGCAATCAATTATTATAGTATATTTATTATAAAAATATTTATATATGTGCATGAGCACGGAAAAAATTAAAACTATATTTTTATATAAATGTTTTCAAGAAATTATTATTTTATCAAATTGTGATATATCTTACGTTGACATAACTCAAAACTGCTTTAAAAAAAGACATAACTCAAAACTGATAATTATCATATTTAAAATCTATCAAATATCAATTTTAGGAAATTTCGAGGATATCCCTTATATACTAAAGCACAAGTCATTCTACCAATCAAAATTTGACATGTCATTTATATTTACCAAATTTAAGCTAAATTAGTTAAAAAAATAATAGTTTAGAAAATGAAAAAAGCAACCGTATACAGTTTCTCGAAACCAACTACACTGACACTACCCATGATCTTCACTTTATCAAGGTTCCTTTATTTTTCATACTCCTATAAATATTCAATGAGCAAACAGCAGAGCAACTGAACAACTCCCATTCGATTAAAACAAAATATGAGAGCCATATGCTACTTCTTTAGGAGCAGAAGAAGACGAGATCAAAACATAACATTTCCTGCATTTCAATGTATTCTGTGGTTTGAGTTGGTCGGATCTTGGGAATGGTTTTCGAGACCCATGATGTGGAGTACCATTGCTGGCTTCTCCAAGACTGGTACTGCTACCTTTCATGATCCATGGTTTAACAAGGTTTTCCTATTATATTCTCAGATTCTCTCTTGCCATAATCATAATGCTTGAACTCATAATCACAATGCTCAAGGTTTAAATTTAGGGAAGTGTTTTATAACACTATGAATTTTGCAACTCTTGAATTTTTCTTTTTTCATTTTACTGTCTATGTGGAGTTTCTATTTGCACGGACACATGTTTTTCTTTGAACAGCTAAAGATTGAATTTCTTTAGTAGCAAAATACTAGGTATTTGTTATCTCATATAGTACTTCTCTTTGTTTTGTTAGTGTTCTTCACTATAATGTGTGACTATCCAGTTATACGTATAATTTTTACCATGTTTTCAAAATAACATGTCAATAAAAATATTTGCTCTGTTTCCATAGTTTAGTTATGTCTGTTGTGAGCTTATCATTTATGTCATATAGATTTTAAAAGATATAGTAGCATACATTAAGCGATAAAGATTAGCTACTATCTGTGACATGCTGTTTTATTGTTTCATTAGATTTAGAATATTAGTTTTGTTTGTAAATGGAGATACTTAATGAATTACTAAATGCAGTAAGCCAAAGAAACCTAAATTGCAAGTCAAAGATTAGAAAAGTTATTGAAAGCAAAAAATCTTTAAGAAGTTAAACAGGAAAGCTTCAAAATAATATTTATATCAAGCAAGCTAATCAAGACTAATGTAAAAGTCTCTAAACAAATCTAACTTCATTTTATATAGTATGTTTGTGGTTAATAATGATAAGTGTATTTATAATTATATATATACATGCATATAAATCAGCGTTAAATAATACATATAATTTTAGCTAAAATTTAATTTAATTATTATTTATAGTTATTTAGTAAATTAGTCCTAATTAAATTTTCTTTTATTTGTGAACAAAAATATTCCCATACATAGCATGGGCACAATACTAGTATGTAGTATATTTTAATGAAGCCAATAAAAACTAGAGTATAACTGTTTTTTTTTTCTCTTTTTGCTAATCTATTTTTTATAATATTTTTCACCACCCGAATCTTACTTAGATCGGATTATAAAAAAATTAACCCAGAATTTAAATGCCCTCGCCTGATCTTTGTTGGATCGTTCATAACAATAACATATATGGTTTGGTCGGAGCTTCAAACAATTATTAAATTGGACAAAAGAAAGAAAAACTAGCGTAATTTCCCTATATAAGTTGACAGACATTCTTTTTTGGGAAAGGCAAATAATAACATAAATATAGAAAAGCCTATGATTACTCATCCTGACATTACAAAGACAAAGGGGAGTGACTGATTTTTCCGTTACTACCCGCAAACGTAGCTTTTGAAGTTGGTAGCGGTTGTCGACGGTTGTCAGCAGTTTGCAACAATCACTCAAATCGCTCTAAACCGCTTCGAATCTCATAAATTCAAAAGTTAGTTCCAGCTAGCGTTTGCGGTTGCGGGAGGGTAAAATTTTTTCTTTTTTTTAAACAATATATATATAAAAGTAAAAATATTTAATAAAAATTTTAAAATTGAAATTATGAAAGTATTAAAATATATCTATTAAATTTTAATTAATATTATAAAATTTTATAATAAAAACAATTTCAATAAATTTTCAAAAATTAAAATTATAACTTTTTAAATGTAAATTTTATATTTATTATAATTTTATGATTTTTGATATTTTTATAATTATATTAAATGTAAATATTGTTAATTTATTATTTGACTGTTACTGTATTTGGTAGTTAACCAATCATAAGTCATCCACAAACACACCAACTTTTAACCGCAGTACTAGTCGTACAAATTTTTTAAAACCGTTAGAAACTGCAACCGCCCGCATCCACAAATTTCCGCAACCTCTGCGTTTGAACCAGTCAAACCCAAAGTGTCTTGTCTAATGTAAAGCGAACGACTTATTGTTTGTTTGTATTTTTTTTGGTATCAAACACAAGCACTTACAGTTTCAATAAGTTTAATCCCTCTGTTTATGAGATTATTTATCTGGTAATGGTCAACGTGAAAATAAAATTAAGAAATCACTATTGTCAATATGAATTATTCTTAAAAAGTTTGTCATAAGCTACTAGCATTTCTTAAAAAAATCTTTTTTTAATGTATAATGGAAAAAACATTATGGATTAACGTTAACAGCATGATTCGAAAATAACTATTGCCATTTGTTACACCAAAAAAAAAAAAAAAAAAAAAAAAAACTATTGCCATTTGCCAATAAGAATCCTTTTTTTTTAGTTTTAACAAGTTAGGGTCTGACTGTTTTTTCCGATACCACCCGCAAACGCAGCTTTTGCGGTTGTTAGCGGTTGATAGCGTTTCGAAACAATCATACAAACCGCTAAAATCGCTTCAAACCGCTCCGAACCTCTTATTGCGGTTGCGGACGGTTGAGGGAGGATAATTTTTTCTTGTTTTCAAAAACCATATAAATGCAAAAATAAAATATTCAATAAAAAATTAAATTGAAATTATAAAATACTAAAATATATCTATTATATTTTAATTAATATTATAAAATTTTAAAATAATTTTTTTAATATAATATTAAAAATTTAAAACTATAACTTTCTAAATATAATTTTCATATTTATTCTAATATTATGATTTTTAATATTTTTTATAATTATAAAAAATGTAAATTGTTAATTTATTATTTAACCGCTGTTGTATTTGGTAGTTAATCAGTCATAAGTATCCCTCAAACGCACCAATTTATAACCGCATAATCAGTCGTACAAATATCTTAAAACCGCTAGAAACCGCAACCACCCGCATCGATAAACTTCGGCAACCGCAACTGTAACCGCAACCGCTACGTTTGAACCAGTCAAGTCCTTAGTTATAGATACTAATATCTAATGGAATGAACACTATATGGATAAACGTTAGTAGCATGAACACTTCTATATCACTTTTTTTTTTTGTGGCTTAACTATATCACTTTTTCTCCCTATATGATATATGCATAGAACATAAGTCTATATTGATCCATACCAGTTCATGTATTATCCCATTTTTTTACTCAGTAATTAATGTTACGTATGCTTTCTATTTTTGAATTTTTTTTGGTGTTGTTCTACATTTTATAATACAATTAAAAACTCATGTTTCGAATGTTAGTCTTCCCAGTTCCAAATGGTCCTTAGTTATTTCTTAAGCTGGTGCCTCTTCGCCTGTCTAATAAATGCATATAATTAATCAAATAAACCGCGATGCATAGAAATTTCATATTATTGTAATGTTATTTTAACTATCTTAGTTTATTTAAATCCGAACTACGAAAATTTAAGGAAATTGAACGGAAGTTTCGCTTGATTTTATTTTTCTTTTCCATTTGAAGCTTAAATCATAAGTAGGAGATCGTTTTTAATTTTTAGAAAGAAAAAAAGAGATCGTTTTTTAATTAAAATCATATTTACAACAAATGTGTGGTTCACACGTGGATTTTCTTGTCTATCTAAACCAGAACTATCAAAATTATAGGAAATAAATGTAAGTTTCGCTTGATTTTCTTTAATTTTTCCTTTCCAAGCTTATACCATAAGTAAGATATGGTAAATGAATTTCCTCCTGATAGGCATATCCTCTCTATATAAAGAAACCTTGCATTGCTTCACAAATACAACAACATACACATATACTGATACACACATACACAAGACACATACATACATAGAAACTAATACATCTACATAAGAAGGCTTAAGATGAGTTCCAAAGGAGAAGACTCTAGTTCTATGGCTGATCGGATGGTGAAGAAAGACACAGCTAGTGTGATTCCCGTTGAGAGAAAGCTGGTAAAGACTATGGCCGTGAAAACCATTATCTCTGCCTTCACCCGCTCTGGTAGCACCCGGGGTTCCGAGCCTACCGGCGGCAACGGTAACGGAGGGCGCGTGCACCCTACTCGTCGCTGATCCGTCCTTTTCTTGGGGTTGAAGATATTTGCGCCACCGTTGTGAACTCTTCTGTCTTTTTTTTTGTGTGCTTTTATATGCATAAGTTGGTGTTCTTGTCGTCTAAATTTGATGTAGTAATTAATGCGTCTCTTTGTTTCTCTTAAGTTTGAATGTTTGTATTGTTCTTGTTCCGGCCGGTAGAGGGTGAGATGATTATGATGATATCATCGTCTTGTAGAAAACATGTTGTATGGGTTATGTAATTATGTTTATGATAAGGTGGTGTTCTTTTCGTCTATGTGTAATCTAATAATGCGTCTCTTTGTATCTGAATGTTTGTATTGTTCATGTTCCGGCAGGTAAGTTAGGGTGACGACGATTACGATATCATCTTTTGTAAAGAAACCCATGTTGTATGGATTATGTTTATGCTACTACTATCTAGTCAGTACTCTTTTTGTTTGTTATAACTATGTTAACAGTTTCTAATCATCTATCTGATTACATATGCCACTGTGCTGTCTAATTAACCTATTTAGTTTCAGCATGGAATCTAAATTGGAGCAATATTTAATGCATTTTGACCAGACTTGTTTCTTTGTGTTTATGGAAAGCGTGTGGACTTTTGTTGTATTTTTCTTAAAAACGAATTATAGTTTTTCTTTTCAAGTTCATTCGTCCAAATTTTGAGTGTATTTAAATCATAATATTATTTTTATTGACCTAAACTTTAAGAAATGTTAGTGATTAATATATACAACGTAGCAACGATTAAAAAATATTTTCCAATTCAGTTCAATTTCCGTCAAACAGTAGTATATGCTCATGTACAAATTTGTGTTTTGTTCATTCATATTGATGAATTTTGAATGATCATTGTTACTAGTATTAAATTTTACTTTTTTTATCTCGTATCTGGAAACTAAAAGCGAGTAGTGTTATGCAAATGGAGTTACTTTCATAGTTTTAATTTTTTCGCATATAAAACATACTCTCTCCGTATCATTTTAAATGATGTTTAAAGATTTTAATTTTGTTTCATAGTAAATGACGTTCTCACTAATCTAAATAAAATTTAATGTTATTTAAAAGTTGTAACCAGTTACAAAATACTATATTTTTTTATTGGTTAAACTATTTTTATTTAATACTACTTTTATGTAACCACGATAAACTACATAAAATTTTGTATTCAATTTTTCTAAAAAACCTTTAAAACCACTTAAAATGATGTAGAAAGAGTAGTAAAATAACGTTGACGAATAGTACTATCGACTATTCGCTAATTTTAATCCTACGATAGGCTAATAGTGCCAATAATCCAACATATTACTAATCCAGCTCACGTTTCCTTAAAGTTGTGAGATCGAGTTTTCTATTTTAACTTCTGGCACGATTAGTACTATCGACTATTCGCTAATTTTAATCGGTTAGTTATTCTTATATAGCCTATACCATAGGTACACTTGTTTCTAATCGAATTGTACGTACATAGTAATTTGAGCTCCTGTTTCACGTGACAAAAGATGATAACTAGTACTAGTAAACAGCTCTTTCAGATTAATAATTAAACTTATGATTAAGGGTCGAAAAGCGAAAGTAGAAAGAAAGAAAGAAAAAACTTGAAATAGGGACCAATCCAATCCATATGTCATAATTAACTCGAGAAAAAAAAAATTTCTTTAAGCACTAATAATTAGTATCACTTGATTAAATAACTAATTGCACGTAAGTGGTTCTTTATGAAGCTTAATATACAAGGCTAGAGCCACGTGGGAAATATCAAAATTAAAAAAAAGACAGAAATGTTATTTTAATTAAATGCTAGCTTCTCGAATAAGTATCATCAACTGACAAATTGAAGCTAATCTAGGAACTTATGGTTCTCCATAAGACCACAAGACAAAATCACACAAACAGAGTGAAGACGCAGCTCAGTGGTGAAACATGCGGATGCAGTAGAGGATGGAGAGTGGCGGCCGCTGCGGTTGGGGCCGAAACAAGGGAGTGTTACCAAAAGAGAGGAAGTTAGTGAAGACGATGATCCTGGAAGCTGTGTTTCCATCTCGGCCTCGTTTAAAGCCCAAGCAGATAGTTGAACCGATGAAGAGTAAGCGTGTGTGGACCACGCTCCGGACTCCGGTAGCCTTCAGTTCTGATATTTCTCTTTCTTGTGGAGCGTTAATTTATAGTACGATGACATGTGTGCTCTTTAAAAATAAACAATGTTTATGACTTTATGTTGTTTATATTGTAGATATTCCTCGTGCTTTTTTGTATGCCCTGTGAACTGTGATCTGCTACAAATAGTGCTTCATGCTATTTCATACTCCTTCCATTTCCCGTTTCCGAAAGAGCATATAATAAATATTTATAACTAAATCTGTTGTTTATTTTACTATATATTTTTAATAATTATCAATTAATAATTTTTAATATTTTAAAATAGACAAAATACTTTAATAATATAAAAATCTATTTATGAAATAAAAAATCTTACATTCGAAAATAGATAGAGTATATGTTGTTTTCATTGTAAACATAGATAAAAGAGACAGAAAACGCTAACTAAAAAAACTACAAAACCAATGAATGCTTATGTGTAAAAGACATGACCATTATGGGTTAATCGGGTTAAAAATAACTAACATTGTAAGTAATGGTAATTTCTAAAACACTATATGTCATCATGGTAGTAAAGTTCTTAGAAATTTAGTCTTTTCCCACGACGTAAAAAGTTTATATGTTTACATGGTGCCAAGTGAGAACACTTTAAACTATATATTATTAAAACCCAGATTATTATATGCGTAATTAAGTTTCTTGACGAGTATCGATCCTAAACTTATAGCTCTATATGCACTCTAACCTTAGAAATGATTATTTTAAAAGATAAAAACGAAATAAAAGCAGTCAAATTAAATTTTAAGTATTTAGTTTCTACAAGTATAGTCGACATTATGTCTAAAATCAACGAAGAAAATGAGAGATCAAATAATTCAAGACAAAGTAATTATTGGTCGTTTAATTACACTAATAGAATAAAACTTGCCATGAAGATAGAAAACTAATATTATGTTCGTACAGATTTTCAAGACTATTATGTACTGTTGATAATAAATTAGTAGTATCTTTTGTTTGCCATTTGCTGTTTGCAGCCACAATCCAACATTAAAGAAATACAATAAGTCCGAAGGTGACAAATGAATGCTATTGTCTAATTAATTTAAATAACTAGGATAAATCACTTGGAAATAACTTCATGTTCATGTATGTTGTATCATCTTAATTGTAAATCACTTAACATTGTCTTGGCAAAGAAGTTCCACTGCACCGTGACCCTTTTGCCAGTTCATTTATTTATTTTCGAAGTCTAGTTAACACACAGTTTAATATTCCAACTGATTAATGTATACTCGCGATATAAATTTATACTTATACACGGAAACAAGCTTGGGTTCGTCCATTTTATTACTATTATCATCATTTATTAGATGGAAAACAAACTTATAATTTATTGGATATAATAATGTCCACGTCTGATTAGGACTCGACAGCTGGTCCACGGTATTGTGAATAGATTTTTCTAAAATATTTATTATTATTAATAATTTCTGTTTGAAAATCATGCTAATTCACAGCCGATATTATTCATCATGGTTGTATTTGAATCTAACTCTAAAAACTATAATTGTGTTTGTTCTGTAATCAAATCTCCGTTACGTTTCTTTCATTTTTCCTCGCAAGTATCTGACAACAAAATCTTTAGGTCTCATAAATGTAAAATTTTAGAAAATATAATGGGTCCTTGGCTGATCTTTGGACAGTTCCTAACGACCAAGTATATCTGTTGTGATCTGAACTAGTCTGAACATGCAGAAAATATAATAATAGACAGAAAGTACAAAACACAGAAATAGGAAAAAGAAAAGAAACGAATTTACAAGAGAGAGAGAGAGAGAGAGAGAGAGGATATGATGGCTTCAGTTATCCCTAGACGATTACATGGAAAAGGAGATTCTCTAGATCCAAAGCAGATCTACAAATGTAATCATGTTTCTACATAATTATTTTCAACATGGTCATATCTATTGATTCTCTTTGTAACAAGATATTTTGGACATTAATAGTAATAAAGCAGAAACATTAGGATGATCATATATAAGAAAATTATATTTTATATTATAAGGTTTTAAAATATATTATGTTTGACAACATTATTATTTAAAATTATCGATTAATATAATTGCAAGCATCAGTGATTATTGAAATTTGGTGAACATTCATATTGGACTCTAATATTAAGCTTATATCCATTTTACATGAGAAAGTTCTTGATGGAACTAGTTACATCCAATATTGCCAGGAATAACCCTGTATGCGCGTGTGCGTAGAAGGAAGAGGAGTGAAGTTAAAAACACATGTTCAATTGCTTTTAAACGATTTTTTTTCTATTATGTATAATAGAAAGAAGACAATCTTATATTCAATTTAGTATGTCCACATTTTGGTAAAAACCATAGATCTCCAAGTTCGCTTTGTTTCGACGTTCTAATATGAAGTTGAATAAGGGTCCAATTATATAGGTCGGAGGTGACCCAAAAAAAAACTATACTATACAATATATGGTATAGTTTAAATAAAAAAGTCAGATCTTCAATACATGTGTTCAGACAAGTTCCAGCCAGTAGCGAATCCAAAAATTTTTTTTGAGGGGTCAAAATATAGTTAATGGGTCAGGAGAAAGATTCATACCCAAATTTTGTGAGTTCAATGAATTCCTTTTTAACCAAGTACGCCACTCTCGATTATTAAGCATGATTGCCGTTTCAGACTATACTATATGTTGTATATTATAGTATCGTATAGTTTGACACAAGTTCTACACTGATTGCAAAGGAAAAAAATGATATAACCAGTGAACTTAAAATGCTCAAAATTTCTGGATTCTCTTTTGTAGGAAACCGATATACATTTAACCAAGGGTAGGAAAACTTGTGACAAACTGTACTATACTCTACTATACAACAATACTCCACATGTACGCATTTGTGTAGCTCGTATATTAAGCATGATGGCCATTTCAAACTATACTATATGTTGTATAATATAGTATCGTACAGTTTGACATAAGTCCTACACTAATTGCAAAAGAAAAACATGATACAACTAGTGAACTTAAAGTGCTCGAAATTTATTGATCCTCCTCTAAAGGATACATATATACAATTAATATGCATATTAATCTGTGTTGAACCATTAGTTGGGTATAGAATACCTTCTACTAGCAGGAAAAGACACAAACGCAATCTAGTGTCTTCATCTTTGTATTTGTTTTTTTGGCTCAACCTGCATAGGATCCACTCTGGGGTTATCGTCTCCCCACTGCCAAATAATGATTTCCAAACAACTCCATCACCACCTAATTGTTTTTCCTTTGATTTGCCTTTTCCTTTTCCCATCTGCTGCCCACCCACCGACGGCGTTGGCGGTGTCACACAATTGAGACATGTAACTAAGGCAAAGTCCCCAGTACCATAACAAATTGACTTTCCTACAAACAACCACCACAGCTCATACAACTTCCTAATCACCAACTGCCGTGACAACAACTGGTGTGCAAACATTACTGAAAATGTATGAGCCCCCATAAGCATTAGTTGTCTAAACTGAGATTCCGCCAAAATCTCCTGCTGAGAATCTGAAAGTGCTGCTTTTACAGCCTCAATCCACCGCAAATTGAAATAGTTGTTAATTCTTTTCCGGTCCGTGGGATCATACCCTGTCTGAAACAAGCGTTCTGGCAAATCTAACTCTTCCATCCTGTCAGGAGAAATAAACTGGATATAAGGGCCTAAATCAACAAACCCACATAAGACTGAAAGAAATAGATAGTGTTGAACAGAAGTAGTCCAATTTGCAATATGGAAAAGTGTTCTTTGTTTATGTTATACTATACTACATAAATATAAGTATAGTCAGTAAGGGACATATCATAATATAGTGATGGTTAGGTTATAGAATGTAGTCGATTATTTACAATACAAAGTACACACAGGTAGACCAACATGCACGACAATATACTTCATTTACACAGCAAAAGGGACAAATTGTATGTAATTGCAGACACGAGTTGGACAAAGCAGAGAGTCAAATATACTTTATAACATTCACCTATACTACTTATGATTATCAAATATTCTAGTAATGCCCAGGCTGTAATTTTCCCTTGAACACTCACATTCGGGAAACAGAAAGAGAAGGTTTTTTTCAGAGAAGCAAATAATCAACTTTGATACTTTAGAATGCCAACAGCCCAGACATGTATATTGGAACGGTGAAACAATTTCGATAGTACCTTACAACGCTTCGGTCGATGACCCCGTTCACGCAGATCTGCAATTTATTCTAGAGGTATGTATCAATTTCAAAAAAACCAGAGCAAGCTTTTGGCGAAAAAGATATTATGGTGGTTTAAACTCTTAAATCGAACTTACCTCCCTTGATGCCTTTGCTTTCCCGTCTGAAATCGGCCTACGTACGCCACTTACCACCGCCTTTTGTATCCGAAATCCCACCGCAATTCCACCAAAACTCTCTCTCCAAATCTTTCTTCTTTGTTGCTTTGTTAGGGTTATAAAGTGAATGAAAACTGTTCAGTTTCCTGGATAAAGAAAAATAGAAGAAACGGTAGGCATATGCTTGCTCACGCGCGGGGCATTGTTGTCATTATACATAAATATGGCTCAATATATCGTAGCCTAACATATAATATGGTTAGAATCTATGTTTCGTATTTTGCTATTGTTATGCATTCAAATTTCCCATGATTATTTACTACATTGCTATAATATATATTATATAATACTAAAACATCACTTACAATTATATGATTAGTTAGAACATAATAATAAAAAGAAGACAGCTTTTATCAAAAAAAAAAAGAATAAGACAAAAATACAAATAAAATAGTTTATTTTTGTCATCGTCTTAGATGTATTTGAAATATAAATATTAGTGATGAGCCTAACTCACATCCAAAAGCCAGCTCAGGAGTGGATTATCCATACACATATATATTGCCCAAAGATCATGTTATTACACGATGTGAAACATCTAATAGCCCCTCTCATGATGTGGGTGGAAAACGGTCCAATGGAAACAGTCCAAGCCCAACATCTCGGACATACCACAACAAGATGGATCATTTTTACAGTCTACATAGGTAAAAAACTGTTTATATGGGAAATCATCTGTTGGGCTTAACCATAGACTCTGATATCATATTGGTGATGGACATAACTCACACCCAAAAACTACCTAAAAAGTGGAAAATTAACCATACACATATATACTGCCCAATGATTTATTACAGGATGTAGAACATCTAATAATTAAAGCTCTTTTTTGAAACAGAGATAACAATACTAAAACACTACTTATTATTAAATGATGAGATATATACAGTATATTGATATAATGAAAGATAAATAAAGCTCCTTTCACATTATATTTATATACATATATATATTTAGTTATTTATGTACTTATGTATTTTATAGAAAGTATTGAATAAAAAATACTCCCGATGACATATATGTGGACTGTTGTCTTCCCAGTTTCTTGTAACAGCGGCAGACCGGTACTTAGTTCCCAAGTTGCCGGCTCCTCATCTACCAAATATATACATACTACTACATTAATCAAATAATGCATGAATATTTTAAAATATAGTTTTAGTTTAGTGTTAATTTTAATTTATTTCTTAAGAGGTTTATATGTATCCACATATACTCCAGAACAAAATGCACGAAATTTAACGTAAATTTCGCTTGGGTTTTATTATTTAATTTGGAACTTAAATCAGAAGTAGAAGGTGTTAACGTAAATTTCCTCTTTACAGCAATGGATGGCTGACAAGACATGGAGCAACTTAGAGCAGAAGTTAACAGTACTCACTTGAAGGCATCTCCTCTTTTCTATATAAACCAACCACATTTCTGCATGGCTTCACCATTACAAAAGCAACAAACAAACACAAAACATACATATACACATAGATCTACATTGAAGATGAGTTCTAAAGGAGAAGGCTCTAGTTCTACGTCGGAGCGTAAGGTGAAGAAAGAAATAGCGAGTGTGATTCCCGTTAAGAGGAAGCTGGTAAAGACTATGGCCGTTGAAGCCATTGTCTCTGCCTTTTCTCCCTCCGCTATTAGCCGGCCTACTGGCGACGGCAACGGGAAAGGCAACGGAGGGCGCGTGTACCCCACTCGTCCTTGACCTGTCCTATTCTTGGGGTTGAAGATATTTTGCATCCGCCAGGATCTTTTGTGGGTTTGATATATAATATGCTGTTGTTCTCGTTGTGTAAGCTTTTGTTAGTTCTGCTTCTCTTGGTATTTTCTGGTAATGTTTCCATTGTTCAGTATCCTGTAGCTGTAGCGGTGACAACCGAAGATTGTGATGTCCTCTTTTGTAAAGAAATCAAGTTGTAATAATTTTGAGGAATTGTTTTTGAGGTGCCCTTCTGTTTTAACAATATTTACGAGACAATACCATTGAAGTATTTTTAAGCTATACTTTTAATTCAGTTTTATATTTTTTGAATTTCTTTTTATTTAAGCACGGAACTATTTAAATTTTTCTTTCTCTTTTAACTGTAACTAACGAAAGATTTTTTGAATTCCAAAGTCGAGATCTTAACAAAGCTTGGATTTTTTGTTGTTTCCTGAATTAAAGTTTGGAATTTGAATGTTCTCCATTGCAAGCGTTTCGTTTCCGCATGACTATAAGCAAGCTTACAAGCTATGTATCCTTTATATATTTGTAAGGTTTGTTTTTTTCTTCTTTTTCGTAAGGTTTGTTCTATAATTTATTTGTTTGTTCTGCTGCTTCTATTCTGAGTTACACTCCCGAGATCTGTTTTTGTCCTTTGGGAGGAGTGAGGTGGCTCGGAACTCAGAAGATCACGAGTCACGACTGCGGTGGTTAGGGGCAAGTGCAACCAACAAGTCCGGTTAACCAGGGTTTTACTTTCTGTTTTGTCCGGTTTAGTTTCATATGATTTGAAATGTGTGATATTAACCAATTTTTGGTTAGGATTCTATTAAATATGGAGAGATGGCCGATGGTCGAAGACAATTCTATGAAATAAAGTTGGTCATATAGTTTATAAATTCCATAAATGCTATGTATAAAGTTAAATAATATATAACTGTATTTAACTTTATTCTAAATTAATAATACGTGCAAAACTTAGGTTATTTAAGCGAATCTTATTTTCGATGTAACTGAATCTTTGTATTTAATATTTTATAAAATATGCTTCCTATATACGTAAAACCGTATAGTATGTTCAGATTATGTCTCACAAACTTTCTGTATAAGTTTTTTTCATAGATAACTAAAATAATGAAACTATTCTATAACTATATTTATATTTAATATATGTGTTCCTAAATTATTGGCTTAGAATATATATTTAAGTATATTTATTATTTACCGAGAAATATTTAGTCAACTAGCTCTGATTTGTTTAATTAATTAGTCACAAATTTTTCTGATGCTTGACGAGTTAAGAACATGAATTAGTTTATTTCAGTTTTAAAATATTAGAAACAAAATCTTTTTAAAAAATATTAAAAATAAAACAAAAACCAACGTAAAACGGGTTAGATAAACATATTTGTATTTTCATATAGTTATATTTATATACAATTTTAATTTTATTATAGAAATATCTATATTATGAAGATATGTTAGTTTGAATCAAAATATTTTAAGTCAACATAAGACTCATTGCATTTTCTTAAAATATTTTATTTTAAAATCATGATTTTCAATATATTAGAGTGAAAATCTTATATAATTATGGATATTTACTCTTTGTCTTGGAATTTTTTTTTATTAACTCAAATATTAAATAACAAAGTTTTCTAAAACTACTCAACGAAATAAATTACCATATACAACTTTAAGAGACCAACAATATTAATTAAGAATAACAGATTTAAGTATCATCTTTAAGGGTCTGACTGGTTCAAACGCAGCGGTTGCAGTTGTGATTATGGGAGTTTGCGGATGCGGGTGGTTACGGTTTCTAGCGGTTTTAAAATATTTGTACGACTGGTTCTGCGGTTAGAAATTGGTGCATTTACGGGATACTTATGACTGGTTAACTACCAAATGCAGCAGCGGTTAAATAATAAATTAACAATATTTACATTTAAAAATTATATTTAGAAAGTTATAGTTTTAAATTTTTAATATTATAGAAAATATTTTTATTTTAAAATTTTATAATATTAATTAAAATATAATAGATATATTTTAGTATATTTATAATTCCAATTTAAATTTTTTATTGAATATTTTTATTTTTGTATTTATATGGTTTTTGAAAAAAAAAAAATTATCCTCCCGCAACCGCAAACGCCAGCTGGAACCAGCTTTTGATTTTAAGAGGTTCGTAGCGGTTTGAAGCGATTTATAGTGGTTTGTATGATTGTTTCGAAACGCTGTTAACCGCTATCAACCGCAAAAGCTGCGTTTGCGGGTGGTAGCGCGGAAACCAGTCAGACCCTAAGTAGGTTTATATGTAAGTGGCATTTCAATTAAAAAAAAGACACTGACATCACCAACACTTGACATGATAATATTTAAATGTACCAGCAAAAAAATTTCATTAAATTACCAGCAAAATGTTTCAAGTTTGTAATCTATCTATACTATACTAATATATAAGGTCTTTTTTAGGTGATCTTATGTTTTGCAAGTATTTACAAGAGTGCCATTTTCTATTAATTACTAAATATATATTAATTTATTATTCACCCACATAAATATGCTTAAACCTATGAACAGGCCTTTATAATTTACATAGTTTTGACCCACTTATATTTCTAATGCTTTAAAAAACATTCAAGTATCAAACATTATTTTTTCAAGTATCAAACGTAAATAACGAAACCGAGGTTATTACATCTAAGTCACATAATCTTATGTCAAGCAAATAACTTATATATATGGTTCATTTCTACTTCGTATGTATGTAAATTACTGAGTATGTAGTAACGTACATGTATTACATTCTATGTGTATAGACCTCCCTAATTAAACTATTTACATTGAGCTTAAGATATTAAAATTTTATTGATATATTCAAAATGAATTTTAACAACCCCGCTTGTCGGTTTGCAAAAAAAACTTCCTATTTTTCTAAATAAAAAAACGAAAATCACACCGAATACTAAATGAATACCCAAATATAATAAAATACTAATTTATATATGTAATTTAATTTATAAATAAAAATATTCAAATCCCCAAATTACATGAACTAACTGATTTTTTCTAGGTTTTTAGGTTTAACTTAGGTTTTTGAGTGTTTATCAGATTTTTGGCCATAAACCTTAATTAACCCCAAACTATTTTTAATTTGTTTCACTTTGGGTTTTATGGATTATAAAAACCTGATTTGAACTCAATATTACCCGAACCGATCTGATCCGAAAATGTATGGTTCATAAACGGATCTGAAACACCCAACCTCTATAACTTGAAAATCAAATAATCCGAACCACACAAATCTAAAACTCGAATGACCATCATTATAAGATGTCAAAATAAATTAATCACAGTTATAGATGTCAAAACTCAAATATTAAAATTCAAACAAAAAAAATTAATAACATTTAAATTCAAAAGTTTAACCAAATAGTTATCCCGCGTTTTTAAAACGCGGATCAAAATCTAGTTAGTCTTATAACTCTCGTTTTCATTAAATAACGTATAACTATAATCATATTGATTGTTGATGATTTATAATTTCAACATGGCACGCGTGCTGTCGGGATAATCGGGATTCGTAAAAGTCTATGGTACAATAATTTCATTACGGTTTAACATGAATTAAACATTTTTTTAAAAAATACCTTTTCATTTACTTTTTTTTTTAACACTAAAGATCATTTTATATTAGCTTCAACACCATTGTTACAAACTAGGCCGGCGATTACAAGTAATCCCGGAATAATAGGCCGGCGGAGTAGACAAACATCCCCAAAATCATAAGCCCACAAGAGGGAGACAATATAAAAACTTAAAAATAACCGAAAGAAAGATACAATACAAGCTTACAACTAGAACATCATGAACAGATAAAACAGATCCAGAATGGAGATAGAACAAATTGCATGTGGACTTAGAATGAGAACCTTGGAGAGACGATGGAGATAAGCTTTGATCAAACCACCGATAGAGAAACCTCCTATAGTGAATGGCCCAAACAATTGATAGTCCAAAGCAACAAGAACCGGGAAAACAAAGGAAAAATTTATTTTCCTGTCTACAAACCGGATACGGCGGAGTCGAAGGGATGACGACTTGAAACACCTGTTTGAAGCTTGCGAAAGAAACAGATCTCGATCAGATCTTAAGGTTAATGACAAGGAGCGAATGCCTTCAACACCAGATTCTGACGCATGCACAGAGACATGAGACAGAAGACCGAACCAGTGAAGCAACCAAGATAACTCTAATCCAACATGCAAAGCAACAGAAGACAAAAGAGACTGGATCAGATCAAACAGGTAGGACAAGACCTAACCGGAGATGTCTAGAAGGAGCTTGAACTGTATGAGGAAGATCATCTGACCACTCGCAATCATTCCGGTACGGATCGAAACTAGATCTGGATCTAGAAAAATCTACCGCTGAGAAAGGAGTGAAATCAGAATATTTTTATCAAAAGAGAGAATCTAAACCCGACCCCGGCTCTATGAGAGCAGCTGGAGCCGGTGAACGGAAGGAGATGTCAGAGCTTTTTAGTGAGAGGTTGGAGGAAATTCTTAGAGAGAGATAAAGAAAAAGATATTATACTTTGTTGTACCTTTTCATTTATTCATCTTCCCTAAATAGAGGCATAATTACAACATCATACAAATCGTAAGTTCAGAAATGAAAAGTACTTAGAAACTTTTGTGAGCACAAATTGGATCACATTTAAAAATTATCAAACCACACAGACAAAAGAGTGCGGTGAGAGTGGCTGTTGTTGGCCGTAGTCATCGATAGAGTGGATATCCTTTTCTTAGTAAACCTCCTTATGAAGAATTAAAGACCAAGAAGACAAGCCCTGCTTTGCAACTGAATTTCCTTCACTAGAAAGCGGTTTCAAAACAGAGGTATAAAGACGCGCATTCCTTTCACGCCACAAGTAATATAGGCTTTACTCCTCTTGTAGTCACAACAGAAACTAGCCACACAACAACATCATCAAACATAAAGGAAGGTCTGAAATGATTTCGACTAAAGAAAGCGGACCAGACCTCCATTGAAAAATAAACAAAATCATGTAACAAAGTAAGCCTCGCTGTTAGGGTAAAACTCACTGTTAAGATGAAACTTCTACAGCAAGAGGATAAAAGAGTGCCAATATAGACGTGATCTTTTTGATTTTAAATCCAGAATCCACAGAGCAAAACGAAGAATGTTTTGTCTTCATTCCACTTGAAATGTATAAACTTACATAAAGAACCCATATTCAAAAATCATAAACCAGAGTTTAACCATCAAATTTAGTAAACCGAACGAGGCTTAAACCTAATACTGTAGATCTTTAGTTTCACGATCAATAGTAAAATACATTGATGCAGTCTATCAATTTTTAGATACATCTCCGTTAAACTCACACTCATACTAGTAACATTTAAGTAATACTAGTACATTTAAGCAATACTATTAAATTGCTTCCTGGGAGTGGCTGGACTAGCAAAACAAGCCACGAAGAGAGGTTTAAACACGGGACCCTGTATTGAAAAAGGGGAAAAAAAGAGCCAAGAAGAAAACAATATACTCCTAGCTAGCTAGGCTATATATAGCAAAAGCAACAAAGCAAATTATATATATGTATATATGAAAAAGGGTAGTCACACGTACACATATATTGCAAATTCCTAGGATAAAGAGAGATGATATTGCTTAGATTCACTGAACAACAGCGACTTCTCTGCTTATAGTTTTGTTCATGCACACTTATTTTCCACAAGCTGGTGTATCATTTCATCTATTGATTTATCCTTTTTGAGTTTTTTCTTAATTAAGTAGTACATATGTTGATAATATTTTTTTGTCAAAGTGAATAGTCAACAGTCAACATTCAACGTCAATATCTTTTCAAAATGTAGTTGTAAAGCTAGTACTGAATTCGTCTCCTGAAAGATAAACTGGATCCGGCAGTAGTACTAGCAAGGAATAAAACATTGAGGATTGATGTTAAATGCCAAAATGCTAAAATTAAAAGGAAAGCCTAGTCACGTTAACTTCTAATTTTCTCAGTATACTATTTTTTATTGTTTCTGGATCATAACCAATTCATAACGTTTGAAACAATTACCAAATAATCAATACATATATTTAACTTAATTAATTAGGGACCAAATGATATATACATATGTATTATATTAACCACCAATATTTAGTAGATCATAGACAAATATTTCATCTTGCTATACTTATGACTTGCTCTGCTTCGGACTTCAATTATTGTCGATCAAATTTCAAAAAGTGAACAAAAATATAAACTTATCTATCAACTTACTAATATTGCACCGATGGTTGAGTGAACCGTAGTACAAGTTCGTACCTTTTAACTAATATGTACATTTACAATTATTCACATTTTATATGAACGTAAGATGCCTCTTTCACTTATTTTTTTCCCTATAGAGACTTAAAAACATTAAGTAGAAGTTGTTGATAATAGAAAATTCATGTTTACAGCAATTGTGCTGCGGCCACGTGATGTAAAGTGTGAACATATAGCAACTTGATGACAGTTTTATTACTTTTTCCTCTTTTTTGAAAGATCGACTAGAGCAGTCCAATTCTCTATTTATTCGCCCGTAGGAAGATATCTTCTCTATACATACAAACAAACACACATAAATTCATATACACTCATACATCTATTTCTTATAGCTTTAAGAAGATCATGAGCTCCGAGGGACTAAAGCCGTTTAAGAAGAAAGAAGGGACTGTGATCCCCAAGAAGAGAGAGTTGGTGAAGACAAAAATCCTCAAAGCCATTCTCTCTTTCCTCCGTCGCTCTGACAGCAAAAAAAGTTCCGACGGAAAGCGCGTGTATCCCACTCGCCGATGACCTCCGCTCTTTTATCATGGAGTTACTATCATGATCTTTTATGGTTTCGTCTCCTCTGTTTGTTTCATTTGTTATAGTATATTTAAGTAGAAGGAAGCTTAATTAGCCTTGTTGAAGATTATCTGTTTCTTTTTATTCGAGGTGTGGTTTCTCAGTCTTCGAGAAAGGGAAATATTTCATGAATGATGAATTAATATGTTTAGTCCTCTTCTTGTGTAAACCCCATTCATATATGAATCATGAGGCGTTGTGATTAGTTATGGTACGATAGTCTTTAAAGCTTACTCTGTTTTTATGGTGTTGATAGATTGTTGTTATGATCTGATCATACGATGTTGTTTCGGATATAATATGCCAAAACGTGCTGTCTCGAAATTAATTAATAAATTTTGTAATAATGATTGTACAAAAAAAAAAGAAAGATAAAGAAAGAAAGTAGAGATGGATGCAAGAACGAATAAAATTTATTATCTAAGGATAAATCATAGATAAAAATAACTAAATAGACAAAAAATGATATTTTGAATTTCACGTGAAACTATCCCTGCTGTCTGGTGCTAATTATACATAAGAAATATTAAGTCCAAGACTTTTATTACATGTGGAACTTGGGATGCGTCGGTCGGCTTAATGTTTCTTATAATTTTGAGTGTATGGATGGATACTAATGCTATTTTGGATAGTGTACCAAAGTTAAATCAAGTTTCATTAAAAACAAAAATATATAAATCTAGGATTTTCCATCATTTTTTTTGTTTGAGAAAACTTCTCTAACTTGCCTATAACTTTCATTGGTGATAAATTTTTATACTATGTCAAGTTAAAAAATAAGATAGGAAATAAAAATCAACAAGTGTAATTAATAAAACCAAACAAAATTTTTAGTCAATAAAACTGATAATAAATAAAAATTAAGAGAGCCAACGTGTGTTTACCAATTGGGAGACAATGGGGCCTGTCAGAGTAGGAAGGTTGTCGTCACCAATGACGTCTCACAGTTTCGTCAGTGTTGGTCCAAACTTTCATGTATTCTTGTACTCCTTCTATAAATAGCCAAACTCTCGTTAGACTTTGTTCGGTAAATAATTTCTCAAAATCGAGGATATATCTTCATCAAATACTTCAAGGCATCTGATTATGTCAGGGACATTTTATCCATTAAATTTGATTTGATTTTTTATTTATATAGATTCGATATATCTATAAATTTATAAAACAAAAAAAATATTAATTAAAATATATATATTTAAAAAATAAAGAAACCACAAATACTAAAAATTTCAAGTAGGGTGGGCACTTTACCCGATACCCGAAGCCGCATCCGAATCCGATCCGAAAAACCCGAACCGAAATCCGAATCGAAGTAGCAAAATACCCGAACGGATATTAAGTTAGAGAGATTGGATATCTGAATCCGAACGGGTAATATCCGAACCCGAATGAATATTTGAAGATAACCAAACATATATATACTTACCTTTATATTTCTAGTTTACATCTTTCATTTTTTATTCAATATTTATATTGATGTTACACATACATTAAAATCATAAGTATATATATATAATTATGGAGAAAATGATTTGATATTCATTTAAAATGCATGTCAAACTTTTTGTTTCATGTATTAACAAAAAATACATTCAAAGTTTAAAAACAATACCCAAATTAATATCTATTTATTTTTGAAATATTATCTCCAAACATATTAATCATTCAATCTATAAAAATAAAAATTCAGTTAAGTGAAATCTATATTTTTAAATACAAGAAACTTAAAAAATGAAAAACATTATTTTTTTTCTTGTAAAATCTAAATATCCGAACCAGATTCAAAATAACCGAACCCAAACTAAAAATACCCGAACCCGACCCGAAATACAGAAATATCCGAACGGGTTCTCTATCCCTATACCGAAATACCAAAAAATCCGAAATACCCGACCCGAACCCAAACGGATATCCGAACACCCACCCCTAATTTCAAGGTCAGATATCTGTTCCGTTCAGTTCTCTTTTTTAACTCGAAATTCAATTTATTTATGATAAGATACAAAGTAAAATACACAAGCTAGTGGAACATAAATAAATCATCGGAGATAATAGCCTAAAAGAAGGAGACATGATATCAACCAAAACAACCGATAGATTTTAAAACATTAGACATGTAATATATAGAGAAACAATGGACCTAGAGCTGGAACTAATGATCCAATAATTACTCACCACCTTTCCATAGAACAATGTAACATTGAAGCTGAATTAAGGAGCAAAAGTCTTGAGCGATCCCAATCCTGAAGGAAACATCCCCATGCCAAACTATAACAACAACATCAGAAACGCCACTTGATAAAACGTCAAAGAAGACCACTAGCTCTTCCACGCGGACACTGACAAGACAATCAAATGACCTACAAACAAAGACTGCCCACCTCCTCGCAAGAGAAGAACTGAAGAACAAGTCAACTGCTTCATCTAGAAACCATATCCCATATCCACAGAGGACCAAGGAAAGATCTAGTAGATCCTTCACAACAAACACAAATCACAAATCACAAAGACGAACGCAAATAACGAGCTTAGGTTGAGACGAAGAGACCATGACAGCAAGAACCGAACATAAGCAGGAGTCCCACGACTTCAAGCTCTAATACCAACTCGTCACAAAATACATTCACCCACGCTTAAAGACACCAAAAGAAAGGAACAAATCCCACTGTCAATCAAGTAGATCCGGATCTCCGGCTCCAACAGAAGGAAAGAGATGGTCAGATCTGAAACCATGCACCTCGCCGGTATCTGAGATGATTCAAACCTACCACTCAAACCACCAAGAATATAAACCCAAGAAAAAATATGATATACAAAGACAGAACAAATGAGAAAGAAAGGAGGAGAGACCGACTCCGATGCTGACGGAGCCATCGAAGCCGGTCTCCGACAAGTGGTACGATATATACTTGCTCTGTTCAGTTTTTATATAAATAGAAGTATATCTACAATTAAACAGATATTTATAAATATATAAATTTATATAATTATTATTTGAACATATAATTTTAATAATTTCATATATAAAATTACTTATAAAAGTATTAAATTAAGAGAGAAATATAAAATCTTTTGAAAAACTACAATTTTCTAAAGTTTTATCTTTAATAAAACTTATGGAACATATTGTTTCACTAATTTTTATTGTTTTGTTTTATATTATGTAAAATATATTTTTGATAACAAACTTGTATAGTTTTTTTAGATTTACATACTAAAATGGTTGAGATATATGTAATTTTCAATTTTTTTGGAAACAAATCAAATCAGAAAATTAAATATCCATAAAATACGAAAAATCACAAATACTGAATTACTGTACTATCCTCTCCGTGCCCACCTTCAGCTTCAGTGTGCTGTAAAAATAAATACAAAAAAGAAAAAAATCAATGTCGTTGGTTAAATAAAACATGAAGGACTATTTTAATGGAATTAGTTATTGTTGTAAAGCAAGTCACCTTGTGTGAGTCTGGAATCACCAATTGACTTGCATTATTTTACATTATCATCATTAAGCATCTGAATTAAGTTTTCTTAGCATCAATACTATTAAAAGGGAAGGAGTCTAAATAAATCTACCTATAAAAGTTGTTTGGACCTTTTCATTTAACTCACTATTTTTTCGGTCTTACCTTAAATTTATACTAACAATATGTTACCATATATTTCTCTAACAATAATTTAGTCAATTCTTTTATTCATTTAAATCTCACTCCTAAATCCTAATCATTACTATTACTATATTTATCATTTTGATTTTTAATTGTAAAAGCATTGAAACTAATGTTTTATATTATCACTTTTATCATATAATATAAGATTTAAAGCAAGATAAATTACAAGACATATATATGTGTACATTCTAACTTTCTCTTTCGTTTATAATAAAGTAATCATATCATATATAAACTTTCCCACTAAAATATCATATCATATACTAAAATTTCAACCGTCTATAGTTTGATAATATTTTCATATTTAAAAATGATTTTTTCTGAATATTCATGTTACCTTCACAAAAATGAAAAAATTCATTGGTTCTATTAAAGCTAACATGACTTCACGATATCAATATTGATTATTCAAGATTTTGAAAATTATTTGTTTAGATATTATACTTTTATATACTCTTCATTTAAAACGAATCAATACTATTAAAAAGGAAAGAGTTTTAAAAAATCTAATATAAAATAGTTGTTGGAGTTATGTATAACTATTTATTATTTTTCTGATAATACATTAATCATTCTAAACATACAATATTTTAAATATTTTTAACAAATCTTAATATTATTTCTTATGATACCATTACTCAGAAAAATATTTCATCAACCATGTTTTTGTACAATAACGTTAAAAATCTATATCAAAAGGTTGTTGGACATGATATGGACAAAATGGGTCCACATCTGTTCGGGTATTTAAGATCCTAAAAGAATTTGAAATATATGAAAAATCTGAAAAATATCTGAAACACGAAAAGTATTTGAAACTCCAAAATATCCAAAATTTTATCCAAATACCCAATTTTTTTTTAATTTGAAAAATTTACCTGATATCAAAACTCTAATCGTAAACCAAAAACTTAAAAATAATATCAATAATACCGGAAACATATTCGGAATATCCAAATATACCTAATAAACACATACTCCCTCCGTTTTTAATATAAGTCGTTTTATAGCTATGCACGTAGATTAAGAAAATCATTAATTTCTTATATTTTCTAAACAAAAACATCATTAATTATTTACTTACCCACAATTCAACCAATAGAAAAATAGAAGATATATTACCATTGGTCATACAACATTAATTATTAATAAATTTTACATAGAAAACTGAAAACGACATATAATTTGGAACAAAAAAGTTTCTCTAAAACGACTTATATTAAAAAACGGAAGGAGTATTTATGATCGAGTCTAGGGTTAGGACCCGGACTCAAACAAAGACCTGGAGGTCAAAAAAAACCCAATAGGTTATCTTCTCTGGACCTGAACTAAACCTATAATTTTGGGTCGGTTCGGTTTGTTTTTTTGATCCGGATATAATTCTCATGTCGAAAAGAAACTTACGTAAAAGTGTACATATAAAATTTCAAATAAACTAATTTGTAGATTATATAGCTGTTAAAAATATGTTTTTCGATATAATAAAACTTTGTATTATAATATAATCCAACAACCCCGCGCTTTCCAAGCGCGGGTCAAAATCTAGTTCTTTTATTATAACGGGAAAAACGTCGTGTATCTTATCTTAAGGCACCCAGCTCCGTTAAATATTTGAAAATCAGACGTGGAGATCTAAATCATATGTCTTATTCCTAATATGAAGTTACGATGTGTGATTTATTTACGGGATAAGATCAATACTTTCAATTCATATGTTGAATACTATATTCAGTTGATTTACGAATTGGATTTGTCATTGCTGACGGATTTAAGGTTTAAACAAACAAACAGTGAACCAGTGATGTAGATAGATGTTTGTCATATTTGATAAACAACGAATTTAAAGACTAAAGATTCTCAACTAACTAACACCCATCCCTGAAGTTGCGGTTCTAGGTTTATGGACTCATAAACGGGCTTGAGCCTCCAAAACTAATCCAATTTTTATCGGCATTTATAACTGTTAACACTAATGCTTCATACTCAAAAGACCCACCAAACAAAATTTAAAACAGGGGTATCATAGCCAGTAGGGATGGGCAATCGGCGTCCAATAAAGTTTCGGTTCGGGTTCATTCGGGTATTGGATTAATGAATTGCAACTCCATTCGGATATTATAAAAGTCTGGATCAGATTATGTTCGGGTTTAGTAGGGTTTGGCTCAGATTTAGTAACATTTCCAAGATCCGGTTAAACCCAAAATAGTTTCGGTTTTGGATATTAATTTGGTCATCGGTCTCAAAAACATTAATATTTACTTGATTAAATTCAATATATCCAATAAATTTGTGTACGTAGCTTCCTTAAACTACATTGTTATGTTTCAAAATAACTTTAAAAGACTCGTGTATCAACCATTTGAGACTCTCCCTTGAATGCATGACAACATCAGACATATCACTACAACAAATATAGGTATTCATAGCAGATTAAGATAGCACAATTTTCCTAACTGCTATGGAAAGGTATTTGGAAGTCTGCCTCGCAAAGTTATAGCACTTTACTTATGCTATGCCGAAAATTCGGTAAAGTGAAAAAAAAAACTCACTAATCACCCAAGTTTTTAGAATAAGCGCCAACACTTAGTGAAAAAAATGGATTTAGGCGGTATGTTTTAAGAACATATACTTTTCATAGCATTAAAAAAAAAAGAAAGGGATCGGATTTACTTACCTCGTTCTCTCCGTCTTCCCTTTCTTCTCCACCTCCATCGAGCTCAAAGCTCTATCCACCATCTCCGACTCGTTTCTCCATCTTCCCTTCCTCTCTACATCCTCTCTCCACCATCTACGACTCCATCGCCCACCAACCCTTCCTCCCCACATCATCTCTCCACCATCTCCGCCGCGTTTTCTCCATCTTCCATTCCTCTCCACAACCTCTCTCCACCATCTCCGCCTCGATCTCTCATCTTTCACCATCCGTAATCTCGTCGCTCATCCTAACAGAGTATACAATTGGATTCAGCCATCATCATCTCCAATTTCAAATCCGAGACTCTAATTTAAGAGTGAGGTCTTAAATTCAATTGATCCAAGTTGTGCATGTATATAGGTCTTAGTTTTGATTGATTGAAGTTGTGAAAGTAAATAGGTGTTAGATTCGATTGATTCAAGTTCTGATTAATTTCATTGTTATCGGTTCATATTTGTTTCCATTCATCAGTTCTTTTTTTGTTTTGCAGGTGCGGGTTCGTGACTTCACAAGCTTGCGTCTTCTATATTCTGTCGAGGTTAGACACATCGATCACTTATTCACATTATCTAATAGTTTGTATACTTTTGTAGACATTTATCTAGTTGTTTGCGGTTTAGACATTGAAGCAAAATTTATATTGTCATTGTTGCTTGAACCATGTACACTTTTTGGAATTTTGGCAAGGGTCCTAATAATGTTGGACAAGTCGTGGGTTCATATAAGTAGGTATGTACATTTCCCTAAGTGTTCAGGTTATAGAATTCCAAAAATTCGCGTCATAACTTTTTTTTTTCATGAACTTAAGAGTTGATTCTGCATACGAGAGAGCTGCCCGAGCTTTTGTCAATGGTGTTACTGATAAGTTAGGAGTTAATGGGAAGATTGTATGTCCATGCGCCCGATGTCGTAATCTGTATCGCCATACAAGTGAGGAGGTTGTCTCTCATTTGGTTATAAATGGAATGGATGATGCTTACAAGGTACGGACGGATTGGTTTCACCATGGAGATGGTAGCTCTGTTGATGTAGTGGATGTTAAAGATAGATGCTGGAATGCTGAGATTCTTAGTTTATATGAAGCTGCAAACTTTGTAGATGAGGATTTAGCCAACCGGGGTTCACAGTTACGTGAGTCAGTTGAGGGTGAGGACAGGAAAGAAGATGAGTTTTTAGCAAAACTTGCAGAGGCTGAAACCCCCTTGTATCCGACGTGTTCTAGTCATAGCAAGCTATCAGCTGTAGTTTCTTTGTTTAGGATTAAGTCTCAGAATGGGTGGTCAGACAAGAGCTTTGATGACTTGCTGCAAACATTGCCAAATATGTTACCTGAAGACAATGTGCTGCACACATCAACTTATGATGTCAAGAAGTTTTTGAAAACTTTTGATATGGGATATCTAAAGATTCATGCTTGTGTTAACGACTGCTGCTTATTTAGAAAGAAGCTGAAGACGGCTGAGAGTTGCCCAACATGTAAAGCGTCTAGATGGAAGACCAACATGCATACTGGTGAAATCAAGAAGGGTGTTCCACAGAAGGTTTTGAGATATTTTCCGGTGATACCTCGTCTGAAAAGGATGTTCAGATCGGAGAAACTTGCAATGGATTTACGATGGCATTTCAATAACAAGAGCACAGATGGGAAACTCCGACATCCAGTAGACTCTGTTACTTGGCAGTCAATGAATGACAAGTATCCGTCGTTTGCAGCGGAGGAGAGGAATTTGCGACTTGGGCTTTCAACAGACTTGGTGGTCCGGTTCATTTCCGATGGATGTATCCATTTGAAAGGTATGTTCTCCACTGAAAAAATTATTAATCTTCCTAATGGACTTACTAATCAAATTCTATGTTCTTTTAAAACAGGTATATGAAAGTCTTGAAAGACTATGTCAGAAACACAGCAAGACCAGAGGGGTGTATAGCTGAGTCTTATCTTGCGGATGAGTGCATGAAGTTCTGCTCGGCTTTCTTGACTACTACAACAAATGTGCAAGAAAAAGAGGACAGAAACACTGAGTATGAGAGTAAGTCCATCCTCGAAGGTCGTCCTATATCAGCCGCCCGCTCATTCCAATTTTCAGAAGCAGAGTTGAAAATAGCTCATCTTGCTGTAATACAGAACACGGCCATGGTGGATCCATATGTTGAGTAAGTTTCTCTTAGTATATATAAAAGTATTGATTGTGACTTTTATAAGATTTCAGTGTTGAGGTTTGCTTTTTCCATTTGCAAGTGCTCATTTACAACATCTACAAGACTCGAATAGTAGATGTCAAAGGGATGCAACATATTTATGGCGTATGCACACTGAAAAATTTGCAGCGTGGCTAAAGCAACAGGTCTGCTAGTACTGTATATGTTTCAATTCGATTTTATACCATGTTGTGTAGCTAACAATTTTTAATGGAATAAATTTTAGATATCTATTGATTCACCTGATGAGGAAGACACTCTGAAGTGGCTGGCTTATGGTCCTCGTAGTATAGCCAGATCTTACACAGGCTACATTGTGAATGGGCTACGATTTCACACAAATGTGGTGCATAGGCTAAGTCAGAATAGTGGTGTTTACTATGAAGCAACAGCAATGTGTAGATCTAGTGCAAAGGACACAGCTCAGGTGGTCGACGTTGTATCCTACTATGGGAGAGTAGTTGATATTATATTACTAGACTACAATGGCTTCTACGTCCCAATATTCAGGTGTGAGTGGGCAGTTAAAGGTAACGGTGTGAAGGTAGAGGATGGCTTTACGCTGGTTAATTTTAATCACAGCCACATATCCTTTGCAAAGGATCCATTCATTTTAGCATCTCAAGCGAGACAAATATTTTACTCAAGGGACACTGATGAATCGAGTTGGTATGTAGTTATGAAGGGTCCATGTAGAAGATACAGTGATGAGAAACCTGAAGATGGACATGCAGATGTAGGACCATTGCCTTCGGATATAGATATGTGTCTGGAAGACATATCAGATGAGGCTGAGAATGTCAGAGATGATTGTGAAGGAATATACGTTTGACATATCAGATGAGTCTGAGAATGTCAGAGATGATTGTGAAGGAATATACGTTTTTTTTTGGGTTTTCCATGACATTCTAGTTGGTTACTTTCCAATGCAATATATGATTGATTTCACTGATTACCTATATTTATTTCTGTTTGCATATAGTGTTGAGTTGGTTTGACATTTGATTAATTTTTTTGAGTTTCCCTTTAGTTTGTTGCAGGAAAGCCATGGCTAAAGGAAAAAGGGGATCAAAGAAAAGGAAGATGATTGTGCACGATGATGAGCCTGAATTTATCCGCACCATATATACTAAAGAAACGCAAGATGAGAAGCAGATAGAGGGATCACAGCCTGAAGACACACAGCCGGAAGTGCAGCCTTGGGACACACAGCCGGAATTGCAAGAGGCTCTTGCTAAAATGAATAGTCGAGTAAGTGTTTCTGAGCAACTCTCCTGTGATTTTTTTTTTCTTATTAAAGAACACAAACCTTATTTATTTTTCTAATTACAGAGGCCAAAATCGGAAGAGGGTGAGAATTCAGCACCAAGAGTAAGTACTTGTGCAAATCGGATTCATGCTCAACTAACTTGAACGGAATGTAACTGTTGTGTTGATTAATCTTTGTAGAGTGTGACGAATAATTGGACACCACAGCCTAAGTGTATCCTATATGATTGGTGTGACAAGGAATGCAAAGTAGCCGAGGGTCGTTTTCTGTCATCGGATGAAATGGAGTTTGTTAACAATGTGCCATTGGGCCCTAATTCAGTTAAGGTGGTAGTTGAGACGGCTATTGAAGTAGATGCATTTCTTTGGAGACCGGCGCCAAAAATTTACACTATTGGTCAGGCTGTAGGAGAAACAGTTGCGTGGCCTCAAGATTCTCTTCTTGTTCTTGACGAGGAGATCGATCCAGATCACATTCTTGGTAAAGTAAGGTTTTCAGTCCTCATCTCACTTTGGTGTCTAAGTTTCTGTTTTCTAAAATCTAGTAATGTATTTCACGTGTTGAATTTATTGTTTTGACAGAGCCCTGAGACAGTAGAGAAGAACAACTGCAAACTTCTACATTGGTTAACACAGGATGAAGAAACAGTTGCTGAAGGTCGTTGGGAGAGTCGTGATCCCAAAGCCTTGGTGGATGGCCTTCCTCTTGGACCAAATGCTGTGAAAGTATATGTAGATGCGGTGACGTTACCTCAGACTTTTCTTTGGAGGCCAACAGAAAAACACTCAACCCTCGGTGATTGTTTGAAGTCGTATGTAGCATGGCCTCTCAGCAGAGTTTCATTCGACAGTTTAAACTCTGAGTCACCAGCTACAGAATCTCCTATTACGCAGTCACAAGTACACACTCCACCGGCTCCTGCTAAGATTTCAAAACCAGTGGCACAAACTCCTTCAAGCTCTCGGAAGGTAAGTAGTAGTGTAGGTTGTGTTGATATATCTAATAAAGTTGGTAATGCTTTCATATGTGTTACACTAATGGACATCATTCTCATACACAGATTGTGAAAGAAGGTCAGAAGTGCAAACTGCTCGACATTACCGGTCAGAAAGTTGTTGTTGCAGAAGGACGCTGGTCTTCAAACAACCCAGAACAGTTAGTGCATTTTGTTCCTTTGGGAAAAAATGCAGTTCGTGTGTGGGTTGATGTAGTCAAGGTGGATGATGCCATGGTTTGGAGGCCTACATCTGCAATCGAGTGTATGGAGGATGCTATTGGTACCACTATAGCATGGCCTGAAGACAAGGTTGTCATCGTGTGAGGATGAATAAGAACGTATGGTCTTCTATTTTCATTGCTTTAGAACTTATGAACTTATGGTACTTAGTGCAAATGACACTTGTGTTCTTACTTTTGAACTTAATTATGATATGGTATTTCTATTATGAAATTTCAGACTTTGTTTACTTCTTTTTGAGCATTTTGTGTATTTATAGTGAACCATTTATTGGGCGAAATAGCATATTTTAATGGGCGAAATAGCATATAAAATAAGTTATGATACACTCACTTGATATCACGAAAAAAATGCTATAAATCATATGAACATAACTCAATACCACTGCTGCAACACATCATAAAGTAGCACCAATGTAAAGCTACTACAACGTAATTGATGGCTACAGAATATAGCTATTTTACAAAAATATATAGCAACATAAAAAAGTTATTACATAATTTAGAACAGCACAAAATAATAGCTATTAATAGGTTTAATACAGCAGATAAATATAGCTGTTATACAATTACCTATAGCATAAATTGTGTGTAATAAATAACCGTAACACAGCGAAAACATAACGCTATTAAAGGCTACTCTACGATAGCGTCATCCGAAAACGCTATCGTATATAGGGACTCTATTATAGCGGTCGTTTTCATAGCATTTGTAAAACCGCTATGGATACCATATAATAGCGTTATCCGTATGCTATTAAAAGCCATATTTGTTGTAGTGTATCATGACATACTGAATCCTTATACGAACGAGAATCATACATAATAAAATCTAAACAAATGAAAATTAACAACTAGCAGCTCTATAAGGGTAAGAAACACTATTTAAACTTTAAAATAAGACATCATTTTTTAAAATATAAAAGCAAACATATTCATAATTGAGCTTCAAATGCAATTGTCAAAACATAAAAACATCAATATTGACTAAATACCAAAATATATATTAAACTAAGTATTTGAGTTAGTTATTCATGTACTAGATAATTATTTTATGTACACAATAACATCTTAGTGTATTTTGGATATATATTAGAGATTGAGATCAGGTTCGGTACGAGTTCTTTTTAGAATTTTAAAATTTTCCGGTTTTTCGGATATCTATTTGGATTCGGATTTGGTTCGGGTAGAGAGCCAGATTCATTCGGTATTTATATCGGGTTTGGATAAGTTCAGATTCATTTTTATGGGATCGGTTTCGGATTTTTGGATTCTATTTATTGGCCTAGACCTACTTGTCAGTCTAAATCTACGGTTAAGACACCGGTATTCAACAACATCAAACATAGAAAATGAAAACCTAGGAAGAGGAACCATTGGCTATCAGAGAACCAGAGAGTCGTCGCCAAACCACCATTATTAACACGAGAAAAGAGTTTCGTCAAGATCAAGACATGGTTATTATGTCTTCCCAAGAGAAAGTTCTTTAAATCGCCATCTCTAAGCAGCCCCGGCCAAAACATTTAAAAATTACTTAAGGCCTTAAGCTAATATAAAAAATATATAAGAAATAAAAATTTGTAAAGTATAATTAAAAAAGCAGTGTATGTGTCCTAATCAACTGTTTATGTAGTCTACCCTTTTGGCCGGGCATGTCTTCAAGCAGGAGATTTGAAGGAAGTTTCTTGAAATCGTCATCTATGAGCAGAAGATTTGGTATAGCGGTTGCTTACTTGACACTAAAGTCTCTTCTTGTATAAAGAGAGTATAGATCTGTCTGGTCCCAAAAACTTTCCTAATTAAGATCATCAGATCAGAGACTAGGATTCATCTTATAAGATCTAAGATGGACGAAACAGCTATCAACAAAGTAATAGTAAACCACAAGGAACCGGTGGTTCCAATATTTGAAGAAATTGACAATCCTTTAATTGAATTGGATTGATTCATCCTTATGTGAGGATTAAGTATTTTTGTTTTGTTGAATATGTTTTTGGTAAATTTATTTTTATATGTATGCATTTGCAATAGTCTGGACTGAATACATTATACAGCTAAAGGAAAAATTGCCATGTCTTTTAATAATATCTGAAAGAAAACGTAGCGTTTTGGAGTCATGAAAGTCTTCTTTCTCTTGGTAGACAAACAAAAATCTATTTTGATGTCTTATCCAAATCCAACCAATGAGCATGCAGATATAAATTGCAATACTACAACTCTATCTTCTATTTGTGTCTACCAAGTCTTTGTTCCTTGCTTTTACGCATTCTTGGATTAGCTATGACACATTCACTCTCTCCTCTCCTACCGGCTGCTCACGCCGGTAGCCCCTCCTCTCCATCACCGAGGTCACAACCGCAGACTCCTCCCATCATCCTTCAAGTTCCACCAATTAATCGCAGGTAATCGATTATGTTAATCATAATCTTTATGGAATATATTATAGTTTTCCTTTAATTATACAATGTGAAATTGGTAACATAATCATGTATTAATAATAATTATCGACTATCTATGCAGGGATATTGTGGTGGGATTAGGCAGTGCGCTATGGAGTTGGGACGCCCTGAACGGTAAGGACGAGGCAATGGCGGCAGCAAGACGGCCGCCTCCACCACCAGCAGTTGAGAAGAAAGATCCGAATGTGAGTGGAGTTCAGGCTAAGGTATTAGCGAGTAAGAAGCGTAAAGAGGCAATGAAGGCCTCCATGGCTAAACTTAGAGAGAGAGGCAAATCTGTTGTTGATGAAGAAAAACCATCTTCATCTTCTCCTTCTGCTACTGTTGTTGTTAAAGATGAGCCAACTCCTCCTTCTGCTGCTCCCGTTGTTGTTGAAGCTGAACAAACTCCTTCTTCTGCTTCTGATCAATAGTATCCAAGCAAAATGGTCTAAACCTTTCTATTTATCTTCTCTACCAAATTTTATCCTATCATGTTAATTCACGCTACTGTACTTTAATTTATTATTTTGGTGACTATGTGCACTACAAGAAAACATCGGGATACTGAGGGAAAAAATCGTCGGTATGTCGTCGGAATAACGCTATTCCGAGGACATACCGACGAAAAAAGTCCTCGGAAATAACTCCTCGGAAATTCATAATTCCTCGGAATTCCGTCGGAATTTTCCGACGGAATTCCGAGGAAACAAAATTCCGAGGATACTCCGAGGACACGAAGTTCGTCGGAAGGTTCCTCGGAAAATACCGAGGGAATTCCGATGGTCCAATCCTCGGAAGTTTCGACGAAATATTCCTTGGAATGTTTATCGGAAAATTCCGAGGAACTTTTTCCCTCAGAAAATTCCGAGGAACTTAAAGTTCGTCGGAATTTTCCGAGGGGAGAAAGTTCCTCGGAATTTTCCGAGGAACTCCATTCCCTCGGAATTTTGAAAAAATTTATTTTTTTAAAAAATTTATTTTTTAAAAAAATTAATTTTATTTTTAAAAATTAAAATTTTTAAAATTTAAAATTAAAATTGAATAAAACATAAAATAAAACATAGTAGATAATATTCAAATTTAAATAAAACATTCAGAGTTTTTGGAAAAAAAAAAAAACTACGGGTCTTGAATGTTCGGGAACGTCTCGTTCGGGTACATCCTCTTCATCATCTCCATCATCTGCTCGTTCAGCCTCTTCTGGGTCTCATAGCCCGCCTGTTGAGCTGCCATCTGAGTCTCCAACGCAGATATCCGATCATCCTTGTCCTTCAGCTGAGCCGTAAGAACTTCTGGATCAACATACGCATGTGGTGCAGAAGAAGGAGCAGCCGACCGGGAGCGACGACCCAAACCGACCAAACGTCCCTTTTTCTTTGGAACCGACTGAAATATAAATAACCAAGTTTAGATAATTTAAATTGATGATAAAATAAAAATCAAGAAATAATTAAATTGAACTTTTAAAAAAAAAAACTTACCGATTCAACGATTTCGTTGATTCGAACCCGAGACAAGTTGGTCGAGGCCGTCGAATCGTCATCATCGGTTTGAAGCTGAGACACTTCGTCATACACCTGAGTTTGGACCAGGTCGACCACGTCCCTCACAAGACCATCATCAATCTGGCCGGTCTTCTTGTTGGTATACGCCCTTTTCATAAGGGCGAGATCATCAACTGGGTGGCCTTCATTTTCTTCCGCCTTGAAAAAAAATAAATTAGACAAACATTAGAAATTTGAAAATGCAAAAAAATAAAATTCTGAAACTTAAATAATTGAAGAAAAAGCGGTTGAGCTTACCATGCGATCCGCCAGAGTGGCAATAGATTGAGCACCCAAGTTATGCTTGTAGATGCCCTTTCCTTTACGGTCGCTCCTGCGGTTGTTGGAGTTGGTGGAAGAAGTTTCTTTCGTCTCTTCTTTATCCCAATGCGCACACAACTCCTTCCAGACCGTGTCGTTCATCGACTTTGGGACCTTTTAATTTAAAAAAAAAAGTTTAATAATTTTAAAAATAGTTTAATAAATTAAAAATTGTTAATAAATTAAAAACTACCTTGTTTACTTCCCACTTCTTCTTCCACTCGTACATCTGCTTCCCATAGTTGTCCATAACTTTATGGACAAAATGGTGATAGATAGAGAGCGTATCATCGGCATTCCAGTTGAATTCTTGCTGAAATAGTTTAAAAATAGTTTTTAAGCACAAAAATATAATAGTTTAATAATTACAAAAATCGTCGTTTTAATAAATAAAAAATAGTTTAATAATTAAAAAAATAATTTAATAATTACAAAAATAAGTTTTAATAATATTTAAAATGTCTAATAAATATAGAAATTAGTTTAATAATTACAAAAATAAGTTTTAATAATATTTAAAATGTCTAATAAATATAGAAAATAGTTTAATAATTACAAAAAATAGTTTTAATAATATAAAAAATATAATTTAAAAATTAGAATACTTACCGCAAACTGCTGAAACCACAGATGCTGCTTCTCGACAGGGAAGTGAGTGAAAGTCGGATGTCCGCTGTCGAGGGCCGAGTACATCATACGGTTGATCCATGCGCTGATCCCATTCCCGGATCGGTTGAACCTAATAAAAAAATAAATTATTAATAAAAAAATAGTTTAAATAAAAAATAGTTTAAAAAATAAAAGTTTAAATTACCATGTTTGACCATGTCCATGTGGATACTCAGTGAGATAGGGAAGATGGTCACGACCGGGCTGTCGAACCAACTCCGCAACCCTCATCACTCCCAGAGGACCGGGTGCAGCAGCGGGACCAGGAGCGGGTGCAGCAGCGGGAGCGGGAGCAGCAGGAGCGAGTAATGGAGAGGGAGATGTATGGTATGAGCTGTGGGGCGAAACGGAATCCTGAACATGGCTGGAAGAACCCCGAGACTGGCTCCCCATACCACCCCGGCTACGACGCTGGCGAGGCCGGATCTGATCATCATTAGACCTGTAAATTAAAAAAAAACATATTTAAAAATTAGTTCTAATAATTTTAATTAAAAAAAACAGTTTAAATAAAAAAAGTTTTAATAAATAAAAAATAGTTTAAAAATTTTAAAAATAGTTTAAATAAATCCCAAAAACATAATAATTACGAAAAATAGTTTTAAAAATGTTTAAAATGTTAAATAATTACAAAAATAGTTTTCATAATATTAAAAATGTTTAATAAATATAGAAATTTATATTTTACATATAAAATACAAAAAAAATGTTTTTAAATATTATATAAATGATTTTTAATCTTAAAAAAAGTTTTATAGATTTTAAAAATGTTTAATAAATATATAAATGAATTTAAAATGCAAAAAATAGATTTTATATACAAAAAACGTTTTCAATATATATATATAATTTCAAATTCGATTTTTATAACCACAAAATTAATAAAAACTCTAAAAAAAAAATTCAAATCAAGTGAAATACATAATCAAACTCGATTTTACACAAATCTACCATTCACCCTAACAAAATCTATAAATCTCATTCCAAAATCATCAAATCTACTTAAAAACCATACAAATCTAACCTAAAAGAGTGGGATAGGGTTCTTACATGATTATGGGGGAGGATTAGGGGAGATTCGCCGGAAAAACGCGAGAGAGAACGGTGGAGTCGCCGGAAATCGCGAGAGGAGAGGCTCAGCGGCGCGGAGAGAAAGAGAGAAATGGGGAAGAAGATCGGGCTCGCCCTAATATTATGAGGCGTCCGACGGAAACTATCCGTCGGAATTTCCTCGGAAATATTTAATATTTCCGTCGGAATTTCCTCGGAATTCTTTGATTCAATTTTCCCGAAATATTTGGCGGCTTGGTTTACCCGGTTAAATGAAAATATTCCGACGAACAATGATTCCTCGGAATACCCTCGGTAATCTCCGAGGAATTTCTGAGGAACCAGGGTTTGGGGTTTTAAAACATCGATTATTTTCGCCGTATTTCATTTCTTATACAATTATAATGCATACCATTGAGGATTCTTTGTATAGATGATCATAAACCATGAAATAACACAATTTCAAAAATAATTGTAAGTATTCCCTTTACCATTTATTAAAGTGTATAAGTGTTTCTCTTATGTTGTGTGGTTTTCGTTCATGCAATCGTAAAAGTGTTTGTTATTGGATAAAACACCAAAGTTCATAGTTCCAAACATCATAATCTGGTTATGACACTTAATGAAGGTTATATACGTGTTATTCAATCCGTAAAACGTTGTTTTCGATTTAAAACCCCCAGTTCCTCGGAATTTCCTCGGAATATACCGAGGAGATTCCGAGGAAATCCTTATGTTCGTCAGCATTTCCTCGGAATATACCGAGGAGATTCCGAGGAAAAAGAATCTATAATCAAATCCCCATCTCCTCGGAATTTCCTCGGAATTTTCCGAGGAAATGCCGACGAACATAAAGAGTTCCTCGGAATTTCCTCGGAATTTTCCGAGGGAATTCCGAGGAACTTGGGGTTTTCAATCGAGAAGATCTATTCCGAGGAAATTCCGAGGAAAAACCTATCTGTCCTCGGAATTTTCCTTTAAAAAAAAAAAAAAAAAAGGTCGTTGCTAGTCTGTTTCCGAGTCGTCATCACCAGATGAATCTGAATCTGGATCTTGGTGAAACTCTCCAATCACTGGTTCATCCTCTACGTGAACGGCGGCTTCTTTTCCGAAGTCAGTTAAATCGACTACAAGGCCAACTCCACCTAAATCTTCTGCTGCACTTAAGTTGCCGGATGTGCTTGGTTGTAGTGGGTCTTCCAGCTCAGAACTTCCCTGAACTCGGCCTCTCGGGTTGAGTCTTGTAACAGTAACCCATGGATCATCTCTGTTCCTTACCCGGGGGTACTTGATATAACAAACCTGATCGGCCTGAGAAGCAAGAATGAAAGGATCATAATATTGCAGCTTCCGTCTTGAATTTACTGATGTAACACCAAATGCATCTGTTCTCACACCTCGATCTGGAGTGTTGTCGTGCCAGTCACAATAGAAAACAGTACAGCGCAATCCAACCATGCCCAAATACTTGATTTCCAAAATCTCATTTATGTGTCCGTAGTATACATCATCTCCTGATGCAGAACAAACACCAGCATCGTAAGTCGTACTCGAACGTCTCCTCTTCTGAGTTGTGAATGCATATCCTCGAGTACAAAATCTCGGATATGACTTCACAACAAAGTTTGGTCCAACGACCATCTCGCGTATCCAATCGTCAAATGTTTCACCTCTGGCCAAACCATCACTCACATAAGTAAACATCCATCCACCAAATTCTCTCTGCTTCATTTCTTCTAGTTCGTCCTCTGTGGCGTATCTATATTCTAACCGCTTTTCTGCCATGAAAATCCTTTCATATTGAAGAACATCTTCGCAGTTGGTGAGTAAATATGTTTGCAAATGACTGCGCTCCTGATCAGTAAGTCGACGGTCCTTTGGTTTTCCGCTAAGTCGTCCAACGTCTGTGAAAATGTCTGGAACCTTCCAATGATATGTTGCCCGTTCGCCTCTATCATCATGCCGAGCAGGTCTTCTGTTTTTGGTCTGAACTTCTGCTGGAAAGTAGTACTCGGCAAAGTTTGAAGTTTCTTCATTGATCATCTGTGCGACTATAGACCCTTCCACCCTACTTAAATTTTTCACCATCTTCTTCAAATGGAACATATACCGCTCATACAGATACATCCATCTATACTGCACAGGACCACCAAGTTCCAATTCTCTTACCAGGTGAATAACAAGATGCTCCATAACATCAAAAAATGAGGGAGGAAATATCTTCTCAAGGTTGCACTGAATCACAGCTATGTTAGTCTTCAAATTTTCAATACCTTCAAGAGTCACTGATCTTGTGCATAAATCGCGGAAGAAACCACTTATCCCTGCAATTGCTTCATGAACATTTCGTGGTAATAGTTCCTTGAAGGCAAACGGAAGGAGACGCTGCATCATTACATGGCAATCATGGCTTTTCAAGCCAGTAAACTTTCCTTCCTTTCTGTCGATACAGTTACGCAAATTAGATGCGTAACCGTCTGGAAATTCCACATCGTTTGAAATCCAATCAAAGAACGCATCCTTTCCCGCTGCATCAAGTCGGTATATGGGAAAAGGAGCCCTACCACTCTCATCAACATGAAGTTCTGAACGAGCACATATATCGACTAAATCCAGTCTTGACTTCAAATTATCCTTTGTTTTACCTTGAACATTAAGGATCGTGTTCATGAGATTGTCAAAAAAGTTCTTCTCGATATGCATGACATCTAAATTATGCCTTAGTAGATGATCCTCCCAGTATGGCAGATCCCAAAAAATACTTTTTTTGTGCCAGTTATGTAGGTTTCCAACACCATCTACCGGAAAATGCTCATGTCCACCGACGTCTGGCGTCCTTTCTGCACCAAAATCTCTAAGTTGTGTCTTCAAATCTTTCCCACGAATTTCCGGAGGTGGACTGTCAAACACCCTCTTGTTCTTCGTAAACAAATTCCTACTTCTACGATATGGATGATCTGGTGGTAGAAATCTCCTGTGACAGTCAAACCAACACGTTTTCCTTCCGTGTTTTAGTTGGAAAGCATCAGTGTTATCTTGACAATATGGACATGATAGCCTTCCATGCGTTGTCCATCCAGATAACATACCATATGCTGGAAAATCACTTATTGTCCACATTAGTACTGCCCGCATTTGAAAGTTTTCTTTATACGAAACATCGTATGTTTCAGCACCTTGAGTCCATAGTTGTTGCAACTCATATATTAGTGGCTGAAGAAACACATCAAGTGATCTCTTAGGATGCTCTGGTCCGGGAACGAGAATCGAGAGAAACAAAAACTCTCGTCGCAAGCACAAGTTTGGGGGTAGGTTGTATGGTGTAAGAATGACTGGCCATAGAGAATACTGTCTTCCACTCTTGCCAAACGGGCTGAAACCATCAGTACATAATCCAAGGTAGACATTTCTTCTCTCATACGCAAAGTCGGGATACTTTGATTGGAAATGCTTCCACGCTTTTGCATCTGAAGGATGTCTGATCTCACCATCTGTTGAGTGCTCCGCATGCCATCTCATTGGTTGCGCTGTGCGTTCAGACAGATACAGCCTCTGCAACCTTTCCGTCAAAGGCAAATACCACATCCTTTTATATGGTACTGGAACTCTTCCACTCGTATCTTTATAACGAGGCTTCCCACAAAATTTGCATGAAACCCGCTGTTCATCCGCCCTCCAATAAATCATGCAGTTGTCTCTGCATACATCTATTACCTGATACGATAAACCAAGACCAGCTACGAGTTTCTGAACCTCGTAGTATGAGCCAGGAGCTACATTATCTTCGGGTAGAATACCTTTTACATAATCAGCAATCGCATCCACACAGTCTTCAGCCAAATTATAATCCGTCTTAATGCCCATCAATCTTGTAGCAGATGATAAAGCTGAATGACCATCTCTGCAACCTTCGTACAATGGTTGCTTTCCAGCATCCAACATATCATAAAATCTCCTAGCTTCGGCATTGGGTAAATCTTCCCCTCTAAAATGATCATTTACCATCTGCTCAGTACCTACACCGTAATCTACATCCGTTCTAATTGGATCTTCTAATCTAACCGCTGGCTGAGGTTCGCTAGTACTACCAAGTTCATAATCAGTTTCTCCATGATGATACCAAATTTTGTAACTTCGTGTAAACCCACTCAAATATAAATGAGTCCAAACATCCCATTCTTTAATAACTTTTTTATTTTTACAATTAGAGCAAGGACATCTTAACATACCTGTTTTTGCTTCCGGTTGTCGGTGAACTAACCCCATGAATTCGGTTATACCTTGTTGGTATTCTTCCGTAAGCAATCTCGTGTTCGGATCCAAATGAGGTCGATCGATCCAAGAACGAAAATAATTTGAAGAAGACATGTTTTTTATGAATCAAATTCGTGTGTAAAGAAAGTGAGAGGGAGGATGAAGATATGGTGTGAATGAAGAGGAAGAGGGGTGCTTGTATTTATAGTTGAAATCCTGCCGACGGTCCGAAGAAATTCCGACGGAATTCCGATGCAAACGGCTAGTTCGTCGGAATTTCCTCGGAATTTTTAAAATCCCCCCAACGGCTCTCCAACGGCTCTCTAACGTTTATAATATTTCCTCGGAATTCATCGGTTTTTTCCGAGGAATACTAGTTTCCTCGGTATTCCGTCGGAATATTCCGACGAAATGAATTTTCCTCGGAATTCCGTCGGAATATTCCGACGGAATTCCGAGGAAGAAAAATTTTGTGTTTCCTCGGAATTGCCTCGGAAATGCCTCGGTATATTCCGAGGAATTCATTTTCCGTCGGAACGTCCGTCAGAATACCGCTGTTTTCTTGTAGTGGTGGTACCAGATCCATCAGTAATTTAGTTCTGAAATCATCACAGATTTGATAAAAATGAAATATCTGTCAAAGAAAGTACATGGTTCAACAAGTTAATCGATCGGATAGGTCTTGAAGGCGTCATCCTTGTTGGAGACACCAACAAGAAGGTCTGCCACACCCCAACCTTGAAACACGGTACTCATACACTTAAACTAGACTTCATCTCGATAATAATGTAGCTGTGAAATATCACACTGTGACCGCGTCAAATGGCTTCGATAATCATGGCCTGGATGTTTCCAGTGCACTCCACCGTATGTTGTCTCTGGGATCATTTGTCAAAAGTCACGCTTTCTAGAAGTTATTCTTCTTCACGTCTCCCATTCCCAGCTTCTTGAATCGTTCCTTGGCTGGCCTTGTAATCCTCTTCTTGTACTTGTAAAGAGTGGAAGGTCTTTGGGCCACAAGAGTATCAGAAATCATAGAGAAGCAGGAACAAACCTGAGTTGTGTAAACCATGTGTGATGACAAAGAAAGACCCTCAAGCTTTTGCTGTGAAATATACGCATGTAGCAAAATCTTGGCATTGGCCTCCTCCAGAGTTTCAATGAACAGAATCGGGACACAATCCAACACTTTTGCCAGTTCCATCTTCTCATCTTGTCGAACAGACACATACTCAGGATACAATCCAAAATAGCTTTCCAATTTTATTTTAATTACATACTAGATATTGACAAAGCGCGGGATTTGTTTTCTGTTAAGTTAACATATCAAAACATGTATATTACGATTGTATTAGGAAATAAAATTGTAAGATGTGTAATTATGTTTCAAGATTCATAGTAGACAAAACTGTTCATATATTTGACTTAAGGCCTGGTGTAACCGCAACGGGTTATGGTTGCGGTTGGACGGATGGTTGCGGTTTTACGCGATTTTCAGGAACTTTATACGATTGGTACTACGGTTAGAACTTGGTGCTTTTAACAATATTTACATTTTATATAATTATAAAAATATTAAACATGATAATATTACAATAAATATAAAAATTATATTTATAAAATTATATTTTTTATTTTGTATAAAATTATAGAAAATATTTTTGTTTTAATAATTTATAATATAAATTAAAATATAATAGATATATTTTTAGTATTCTATTATTTCAATTTTAAATTTTTATTTTTATTGTTGTATTTATATTTTTTGAAAAGAAGAAAAAAAATTTAACTTCCCGCAACCGCCTGCAAACGATAGCTCAAACCAATTTTTGAATTTAAGAGGTTTAGAACAGCTTGAAGCTGTTAAGAGCGGTTTGAATGATTATTGCAAAACACCAACAACCGCTAACAACCGTAAAAGTTATGTTTACAGATGGTAGCGGGGAAATCAGTCATGCTCTTAATGACAACATAAATCTCTAGTTTAACAGTATAGATTTTATATCGTTAACTAAAACACAAAATAAATTATGATTTCTATACCTTTCGAATTTTAAACTATGCATAAATATAATCTTACACATATAATATTTATGTGTAACTTAGAAACACAGTATGATTATTATTATTTTGCTAGAAATAGAATAACATGGTTTTTTATCTTAACCATTAAATTTTAAAATAATAAGTTGTAATGTTTTTAATAGAGATATTTTACAATGTTTATAATTTTCAGTTCAATTAATTTAATTTGTTATAAAATTTAGACTGGACTTAATAATGGGCAAACTAAATATTTATTTTAATTTTGAATAAAACTATCAAAATATGCTGTATTTTGAATACAAATTGTTTATCAAAGCCCGTATTTTCTAAATTGGCCCAAGCCCAGTCGATTGTTTGGTTCAGTTTTCAACAGAGCTCCTTTTTCTGTTTTCATGTTTCAAAAAACTTTTCGGTATCACCCAAAAAAGTAAACTCAAATGGCGATTGAAGCAGAAGATACAATTGATAGATAGTTGGCTCCAAGGTTTGCTCATTTCTTGTATTTTCTCCGTCGTTGATAGATAGTTGGCATCCTAGATTCTACGTAACCAATTTCTTCTTTTATTAATTTCTTTTGCGTGTCATGTCCGATGGCTTAAAAGGAATGGATCCGTTGAAATCGAAGCCGATCTGAGGCATTCACAGAACATATTGGTGAGGTCGTTCGATTTAGTATTCAACTAAGAAAAATCTCAAAAGGTGTGGGTTCAGATTGCCAGTAAATCGTTTCATTCTATTTTTTTTAATCTTTTTTTTCTCTTGCAAGGATCTATGAAGATAATATTATGTGTCTTAATTTTAAAAATATGAATTTTCTGTTAAAATATATTTTTTCCTTTAAATCTAGTTTTTATTTTCCGGTCAATTGGCTTTTCTATAATTTTAATCAATTATTTTAGAAACCTATTATCCCAAAATATTAATTATTATTAACAGTTAGTTTGTATAATATTTAAATAGCTAATATAAATATTTTAGTGACTTAAAATTTAGTAATTAATAAATTAAATTAATCCTAATCTATACTATTAAATATTACATCCATATTCATTTGTTTGGGGCTCTTTAATTTTAAATTTAAAAATATGGGTTCAAGGCTTCAAGCCCGTTAAATTAACCGACAAAATATATTTATTTATTTTTTAAGGATAGTTTCGACAAAAAAACAAAATAATTTATCTCTCACCTGTCCGTTCCTCCTTCCCAAAGAGAAGAAGATGGCGATCTCCAACAGGATCCTGATCATCCGATCTTTAATGGTAAATCCTCAGTTACATTAGTTTCTCTTATTAATCTGTCACATATATCTCGTCCCCTTTGAAAGTGTTTTACGAAGAACAAACATAAATCAGATCTAACCTTTTTTAATCTCTTTTGCATGTTGGATCTGATGACTTTCTTGGTTATTCCGATGAGCTGGAAACATGTTACGATGCCTTATTAATAAATAAGTTTTTATTGAAAGTTTAAGCCGTACAAACAAATATGGTCACCAACACTCAAAAGGTATACAATCTATACAATTAATACGTTTGTTAAAATTGTAGAAACTTAAACAATATATAATTATTTTAAATATGTAAAATATAATAATTTAAAAAAAAATATTCTTATTTTCTAGATAAAAAGTATTTCTTATCTTAATTATCCCAAGATTTTATTATTTAACAGTTACTTTGTATAATAGTTAAATAGTTGATATAAATCAAAAAGTTAATTTAATATTTATATATTAATAAAATAAATTAATCTGTGCCATAAAATAAATAGAGTCTTCCATTCGCCAACATTGCATTCATCACCCAAAGACTTCAAATAGTTCTTCCTACATGTAGCTTATATTTTTATCCATCGAAGAACATTTATTTTACCACAGATGTTAGTCCATGATCTCACGAAAAAATCAAAAAACATGTTAACATTTCTAAGTATTTACCTTTTTGTCTACAAATATTATTTCTTAAGTCTCACCAAACCTGGGATTGGATGGTTTCCAGGTATGCACCACTTTGGCGCTTGGATAAGCCACACCGTTTTCTATGGTTTAATATCATCAAGGTAAACAGTTTTTTTTGCTAGGAAGACATTATATGAACAAGAATAGAAAACAGTGTGTTTGCTTTGAGGCTAGATGGCCAATATATATAGGAAACGTAAAGGCTGAGGGTTTAGGATATTCCTATTCAATTTAGTTAGAAAATATAGGCAGTTAGTTTAGGAAAATATCATAGCTTGAGAATCTAGTTTTTTCAAGTTATGGAAAATTATATTTTAGTTGGAAAATTAAAGATTTGAAAAAAGATTAGCAACAACAATATTGATATGTTCAAGATATGGAACTATAACGATTGGTTGGTTGGGTATCTATAGTTTAGTATTTTCGATATAGGTTTGGTTTAAAATGTTGCGCCTTTTTTGGTTATTGATCTGGAAAAAATATTTGCAACTACAATATACTGCACAGTTGTTAATCCCGTTTAATTCTCAAAATTTGGGGATTTGTTATTCATTTTTTTAATATACCGGCATTTAAACCCAATAGTTATCCCTACATATGACTGACATTTTGTAAAAAATAATAATTTAATTAATAAAAGAAACAAATAATTATTTGGGGTTTAGGGGTTCGTTTGTAGTTTCATACTGTACATCTAAAAATTGAAGCTTCCAAATCTATGAACACGAATGTTATATATACTTGAAGTTTATTATCGATTGCAATACAAATGTATGGTTGAAGTTAATGATTGTAATTAAAACATTGAATTACATATTAATAGATAAAACATTTGTATTGAATAATGTAAGTTTTAATTTTGAAACCTGCAGAATCCAATGTTGTAAGTTTTAATTTTGAAACCTGCAGAATCCAAAGTTCGTGAGGAGAACACAGGAATTTAAATGTTCAAGTGTCAGTGCTGATGGAACATGATGAATTAAATTTCAATATACGATTTTTTGAACATATAAAATTAACAAAAAAGTGTAATTAATCTTTTTTGATGGCTACGATCGAAGGAAGGACTTTGATATGTATTCTATAGTTGTCGAATTTGTTAATGTCGTATAGTTTTGGTGTAGATAAATAGATATATTAAATGAGTAAAATAAAAGGAAAAAGATCAAAAATAGTTCCTGTTGAAATAAAAGGCGTAGTGAATATATGTAAAAAAAAAATCATAGATTAAAAATATTTCAGTGGCATAGATCTGTAAATATTTCAAAACTCCAAGGGGATCTCAAAAAAGGCCCTTCAGTTTTAATAGTATTGATGATTTTAAATATATACTATATAGTCGGTTTGTTTATTATTTGAGTTAATTAGATTTGCATCTATTTTTCTGAATTTAACTATAACTTTTTTTTTTGTTCTAAATAGATAAATTTGATTAATTCTTATTTGTATTTAGGTTGGTTGTTATTTTAGATAGAAAGATTATGTATAACTTAATATAACAATAATATGTTAAAATTTATTTTAAATAATATTAAACATACGAATTAAATTTTCTTGATATTTTTATTATGTGCATGTTGGATTCTAAAAGTATAAAGAAAAAAATAAATTAAAACCAAAGTAAACATAAGCAAAAACAAAGATTTTTCAATATGGTAGAGTATAATACTTTTATTTTATTAAAATATTTGGAGTTGTGATAGTTAAAATATTTTTGTAATTATTCTATCAAAATAGGTTTGTATTAAATAAGTATTTTAGTTTTCTTTTCTAATATATTTATCTTGCTTAAGATATTTATTTTTAAATATTATTTAACATTTTAGAAATAAATATAGGTTTTCGCAATTTGTTTTCTAATATATTTATCTTACACTAATCCTTATCAAGTTAGGAAAAGGAAAATAGGTTTTACTAATGTGTTTAGGAACTTTATCTCTATATAAGAATATGGTGAGGTGTGCCATGAACTTATGAGTTTTAGAGATCGTGTTTGAGTGCTTGAATTTAGTGATTTTCTCACGATAATAAAGAAAGTGATTCTTTATTGTGTGATCATATATAACCTTTAAAACTTATATGTACCCTGAGAAAAGAAAACTGAATGTTAGCACTTGTCTCAAGATATCGATCGAAATATAAACTAGTTTTATACCTGAATCAAATTGTAACGATGAAGACCAAGTTTGCCGTAACACTTAACCTTCCAACCAAGGGGATAATTATAGTTGTCGAGAACTTCGCACTCATAGGTTACCAACTGCCCAGACATAACCATATACCCATAGGTCCTACGATACCTTCAATGCCAAAACCCTAAGAACAAAACAAAGTAAATATAAAAGCCATGAACAACGTAGATAAAAGTATGATAGGATTCACAAAGACATGAAAGGATTAGATTAGATTAGATTATATTATATTCAATTCAATTCATGGGATAATAATAACACAGATTGAAGAAGATGAAAGAACTAAATACCCTGGGATTCACACGAAGCCAGTATGCATCCAAAGCACGGTAATACTCCTTGTTGTTGTCGACCCCAAAAGACGCCACTATCTTTCAAGTTATGGATCAATATTTAGGGCAGCCACAGTAGATGTTTGTTTTTTCTTTTTCCAAAAGCTCTAAAAATTAATACTCTAAACACGATAAAAAATTAATAAAATTTTCAATTTCAAGTTGGACCGGTGTAAACTAATTTGATATAATAAAATAATAATATTTAGAAAATTCATAGCATTTTATAATATATATATATATATTTTTTTTTATATACATAAATAAAGCATTTTATAATTTGTTAATCTTCAAAATGAATTGTATCTTTAACTTTTATTTTTTTATTTCCGCATTTTGATGTTACTTTATCGAATTATATATAAGAACTCATTTGTATATTTCCATATCTTTTCAACACACATAAAATGTATCAAATAATCTCATAAATATAGATGAAATTCAAATCTATAATGTTTTAACTAATATATAATAGTATGAAATGAAATATTCTTCATTATTTTAAATAAAAAAAATACTTTTTAAAAATAAATCTAAAGTATAGATTTTCTTTAAATGAATAACTCTATAAACTAAATCCAAACATTATTAATTTATTGAGTTTTTAATGTATATCGGTTTAGGTTATTTATATATCCAGTTGAATTCAACTTATTAGTCTTATTTACGTATTTTACTCCCTGAAAAAAAAACTTATTTACTTTTTCTTCTTTTTTCCTTATCTGAAGCTTTTTAACAATATACCAAAAAACATTAAAAATTTAGTTGTATGGCGCCGTAATTTAAAATATTAATTGTATGGTGCCGTAAAAAAGGTTTAATTGTATGATAAGAAATTAAAACTTGTATACACGTGTGTTAACATTATGTTAAAATCTGTTCTTTTTGTTAATGTTTGACG